>NC_082648.1:58939778-59564778 GCF_028023285.1 Balaenoptera ricei | reverse complement strand
TTTAAAAAGCACTTTCCCATTAAAAATAGATTAAAATTCTTGGCCTGAAAGTAGAACCACCCTTTGCTCCTCCTCAGCTGTTTCCCCCCTACTCAGAAAGAAAGGAGCCCTGTCGGTCATCACCAGCAGCCACCAAAAAGAAAACACGGTGGGGGGCAACCATCCCTCTTATCAGGTAGGTGATATTTTATGGGGTGTCCAAAATGCTATCCCCTAATCCCTAGTACAGTGATTCAAAAGAGTTAAAAATAATAATAGAAACTAGAAAAAGATTTTCAGGAACATGTCAAGAAAAAAAAAAAAGCAGGTATGTCAATATTAATTTTTTTTAAGTTAGATATGAGGGGTGGAGGGAGGATGAATTGGATGAAAGTGGTCAAAATGTACAAACTTTCAGTTATAAGATAAATATGTACTAGGGATGTAATGTACAACATGATGACTATGGTTAACACTGCTATGTGGTATACAGTATTTGAAAGTGTTAAGAGAGTAGTTCCTAAGAGTTCTTATCACAGGAAAAAACTTTGTTTTTGGTATCTATATGAGGTGATGAATGTTAACTGAACTTAGTGCATAATCATTTTATAATATATGTAAGTCAAACACCTTAAACTTAGCACAATGCCGTACGTCAATTAGGTCTCAATAAAACTGGGAAGCAAAAGTCAAATGTGAGGCCAAACATAAAATTAATGAGAAAGTATTTGATATTGATAAAATTTACAGTGAAGATATAATTATGAATCTCTTCAAATAACGTAATGGCTGAATATATAAAGTAAAAACTGTTAGAAATATAAGGAAAAATAACAAAAACAGTTACTGTGGAAGAATCACATACATATCTCAGGCTATGAGAAATCTAGTAGGAAAAAAGTAAGAAAAAAATAGATTGGAATAATATCTTTAATAATATATCATAATATAATATATAAGGTGCTCTATATGTACATGTGTGCCTATATATGATATATAGAGATATATGTCAATAGATACATAGATAGATAACCAAAACAGCTGCCAGCAAAAGTATGTATGAAATATTTAGAACATTTTTTATAGTATTTGTCTCAAAGAAAGAATCAAGAAATTCCAGTAATTAGAAATCCATTCATTGACTTCCATGTACTCTTACTAGACATTAATAAGGACAATAAATGGGCAAACACTTATGTTACCATTGAGTTAAAGCAAGAATTAAAACTACAATTACAAACCATTTAGAAATTAACAAAGATGACAACATTATACATCAAACTATAGAATGACACCAAAGCTACAACCAGAAGCAGATTCATAGGAGGAAAGAACTGATATGTTTTTGTTTACTGGATTTTGTGTTGTATGTTCTAACAATTTTGCATTTCTTAAAATTAAGCTGTAGCCACTTCAATATTTCCTGAGGTAGTGTTCCATACATGTAAAATACCATTCAAAGGAAATAATATACTGGGCCTAGCATCTTCTTGTATTCTCTCTACTCACATTTGTTTTGACCTGTATTTGCCAGTTCTCCGTTTCCTTGGGGCACCAGCCAGTTGGCACCATATTTGATCGCCTGATGCTCACTTCAGGCCCCTTTAAATTTAACATTTCTTTAAGTACAATTTCTGACTTTGACCCTCAGCACATGCTATTTTATAGTTAATCCTTTGTTCCACACAGCCAATATTACTAGTAAGAGGCACTCACACCTTCTTTCAGGACACAAGGAGCCTTTATATGTTGGAAGAACACCACCTTGCCTCCCAACAAGAGGAGGGAAATCACAGAGGAAAAATCAATTGTAATTTAGTACGAGGATCTGTGGTCTTTATGGCCCCTGGTAAGTTTATCACAGAATTAAATAAATGCATATATGCATATGCAATTACACACATATACCTACATATGCATTACGTACATACATAAATGGAGGATGAAAAAGCTATCCTTTTAGGGATAAATCAGAAGTTATAAAAAATGTATACATTTTAAACTTTTAAGTTCTATTTCAATGACAATCATTTGAACTAAAATAAAAAGATTATTTTTCTCCTATGAGCTTCCTGTGTTCAATAAAATCATGAGTATGGTATATGGATGTCAGAAGAATTAGGGTGGATATAGAATTTATATACTGGACTCTCAAATATACAGATAAATAAGGTAGGTTTGCGTTACAACTCATTCCTCAATTCAAATGCTATGTTTACTTTTCCTAAACTTTTCACTTAATTTATTAGCCATGTTATTATTTCTGTAGCAACTACACCCCTTAATAAACTATAGTGCATTTTCTCAATTCAGAGTTATTTCCAACAAAAAAACTGTCAGTTCCTTAAGAAACTATGAGTAGTTCCTATAGTCAATTATGGTACCATAAAAGAAGACATTGGGTCCTTATTTCTGTAATAGTTCTCACTGAATTATATGTATGTACAGAAAGACAAACTGATCTGCTCACAATAATTCATGCAGTATTTAAACCTAATAACATGTTTCTCCAATGTAGACGAGGGTCCAACGTATCTCTTACCCTGGACATGAGTAGCTTGGGGAATGTTGAACCCTTTGTGGCCACACCAACCCCACGGGAGAAGGTAGCAATGGAGTATCTGCAGTCAGCCAGCCGTATTCTCACAAGGTCACAGCTCAGGGACGTCGTGGCAAGTTCACATTTACTCCAAAGTGAATTCATGGTGAGCCTGCTATTTATGATTCACTCTTCAGTAGGTATTTTGATATACTAGGCACTAGAGGCACATTCTAAAATGACACTGTCTTCCACTCAGACAACTTACGGTAAAATGGTCACAGTTCAAAAGGTTAAGTGCAAGGATCTTAGATCCACCCTGCATCTCATCAACTATTGGTAAGTGTTCAAACTAGAATGTGAATTGAGGCAGAGTATATAAGGGCTGGCCAGGCAAAGTGGCAAGAAGGAGCTGAGCATTCCAGGATGAAGGAACAGCCTTGCTGTCACTGCTCGGGAAATTAAATTGTGCAGTTTCACAGGAGCATTGAAATTAAGGTGGGAAGTGACAGAAATTGAGTTTCAGATATAAAAGAAACCCAAGTCTTAATACATATTTAAGGATTTGTACTTACCTTGTGTTTTAAAAAGATCACTATCTGCAGTAGAGTCAGCATTAGAAAGAGGTAGTTTGGAGATTCTAGAGATAATCCTGTGGAGCTGTGATGGTGGTCAAAACTAAAATAGTAGCAGTGAAAATTTGGGAAGGTCTACAGGCACCTACAAGAAGTGGGCTTAATAAGCTAAGGCAGCCAAAAAAAGTCAGGGATGACACCCCAATTTTTAGACTTGAGCAACAGGGTGCATGTATTGTCATTTAATGAAATACGGAACACAAGAGGAAGACCCAATGTGGGCTAAAAATGATGGTGAGTTTCATTCAGCTAAAAATGATACTGACCCATCAGTGTCGCTGGTGATAATGCATGAACACACGTTTCAATCCAGAGAACATGGAGACAGATTAGACCTTCTTAGGTCTAATTGTTGCCCAAGGGGAATATCCATTTTATAGAACCCCTTGCATCTTAAAGCAGTTGTACATTTAAGCCATAGCTGTTGGGTATAATAAGTTGATGACTTTAGGGTCAGTTCAGGTGTTTGCAACCACCCTAATGACGAAAGAGACAACAATAGGTTAGATCTATCAGCTTCATCAACTATTATTAAAATACAAGCATGTCGTTTTAAAAATTAGACTTCATAGCATGTCATCTCTTATGTATGAGAAAAGTGAGACCTGGGAGGAATAAAAGAACCAGTCAGTGATCACAGAAGTGGCCAAAGGTACACCTAGTATTCTTTTCTACAACCACAGATAGCTCTTTGTTCTATTAGATAAGCCCTTAACACAGTCTACTTCCCTGAGAGATGAGGCCAACAAGGAATGCCGAGGAGAGAGATAATGCTGGAAGATGACAAATTGTCAGTGTGTGTCAGAAAACAGGAAAGATCGGAGAGGAATAAAGATATTCACGGCTTTGCTAAAACAGACTAACTTGTTGGAGATTACCAAGCATGAACATGTGGTTTCTATTGAACATTCAACAATTTTGCTTATTTTGGTAACTTGGAACTGAGAACTTACAACATTTAGTTGGAGCAGAGAGTAGGAATAAATATCGTAAATACCTAAAATAATGCAAGCTTAGGAAACAATATTTTAAAAGTAAGCTACTCCTCTCAATGGACCGAGTCTTAAATTCACAGTGTAGTCAGGCTTTTCTTGAATTTTCAGATTGACTGAAAACAAGGACAATTTAAATAAATTTGTAGATAATTTCTTTCATTTCAATGAATATTAAGCTGTCAAGTTCTATTTTCTGTAGGAGAAAGTGTAGATAACAAAAATATTATTTTATGTGATCTAGGGACAAAAGATATTTTAATGCACATTGACCTTATCTAAGCAATCCTTTGTAGAATTTTGAGTTAGAGAACATACTATTTTGTATAATCAACTCCTTAAATATTTGTTTAGACCCTTTTGAAAATGTTGACTTTTTGTTTCCTTTGTCCCAGTCAGCATCAGACGCCCACCTTTTCTGTCTAACACACAGAGCGACTTCTGCTTTAATTGTTCCCTCCTCCATCATTTGACATATATTCTGACTTAATAAAAATATTTGTATTCTTGTTAAGTGCGAGAGGACAGTGCCTAAATGCCCTTCACTACAAATGTTGCATTTACAACCACAAATGGAACAGTACAATTATAAACCATTTTTTAATCCAAAAAAATGCATCATATCGTCATCACTTAAATCAGCAAAAATGCCCTTTATATTTACCATTTGGGGAGGAAGGTTTTCATAATCCTAAAAGAGTCACAATTAATGTTAAAAGAGAATCTATCATAATAAAATTTTTGGTACTGAATCTACACAAAGATAGGAAGAAATCTGAATACATTGTTTAAGAAAAACCAGTTTTTCAGCTGCCTGTTTATGTATTTCCAGCAATTATGTCAGAACAGGATTCTTAAAACCTAACCAAAGTTTTCTATGTCTCTTTAAGAACTACATATCAAATAATACTTTCTAACACACAAAGCCGTTTCTTGGAGTCAGCTTGTCAGGGTGCAGCTGATGTGTTTATGAAGGGAAGGGTGTTGGTCAACCAGAGGTGGTAGTCTGTTGTTTCATAAATGACTTTGAAGTCCAGTAGAGCTCTGGATCAGATGGCCCCCCGTGAAGATTTTCTTTGTGACAGCATTAAATACAGTATTTGATATCATTTATTTTTGCAGGAAATACCAATGAACTTTGTGGATCCCAAAGAAATTGACATTCCATGTCATGGAACTAAAAACCGCTATAAGACCATTTTGCCAAGTAAGTTTCTTGAATTAAATAGTTTTTGTTGTAAAGCGCAAGCCTTCCGCATCCACCCCTACCTCACCATTTCCCATCCTCACAACTTCCATATACACACCAAATTTGGAATTGCAAACACATCTCAAGACTAATAATCGTTTAAGTGGAATTCCCTGGCGGTCCAGTGGTTAGGACTCTGCGCTTTCACTGCCAGGGCCCGGGTTCAATCCCTGGTCAGAGAACTAAGATCCCGCAAGTGGCGCGGCCAAAAAAAAAAAAAGACTAATAATCATTAAAGTGGTCTAAGATTAATAACTTTATCTTGTATTACTCTTATTATAACGGTCTGCTCATAATTTCAGTAGACACATGGTTCTAAAACTTTACTGTGGCACACATTATGGTCAATTGACTTTCACTAAGGGTGTCAAACAATTCAGTGGGGAAAGGCTAGTCTTTTCAGTAAGTGATGCTGAAACAACTGGGTAGCCACATGCAAAAAAACTGAAGTTGGACCCTGCCCCACACAGCATACAAAAATTAATTCAAAATGGATCAGAGGCCTAACTGTAAGAACTAAAACTATAAAACTTTTCACATAAAACAGATGTAAATCTCATGACCTTGAATTAGTCAATGATTTCTTAGATATGAAACCAAAAGTATAAGCAACAAAAGAAAAAAATAGGTAAATTGAACTTGAAGAAAATTTCAAAGTTTTGTGCTTGAAGGGCACCATCAAGAAACTAAAAAGATGACAATGGCACAAAATGGGAGAAAATATTTATAAATTATATATCTAATAAAAGACTTGTATCTATAATATATAAAGAACTCTTTTTTTTTTTTTTTTTAATGGCTGTGTTGGGTCTTCGTTTCTGTGCAAGGGCTTTCTTCTAGTTGTGGCAAGCAGGGGCCACTCTTCATCGCGGTGCGCGGGCCTCTCACTATCGTGGCCTCTCTTGTTGCGGAGCACAGGCTCCAGACGCGCAGGCTCAGTAATTGTGGCTCACGGGCCCAGCTGCTCCACGGCATGTGGGATCCTCCCAGACCAGGGCTCGAACCCGTGTACCCTGCATTGGCAGGCAGATTCTCAACCACTGCGCCACCAGGGAAGCCCAATATATAACTCAATTATAAAAAGACAAATAGCCCAATTTTAAAGTAAGCAAGGGACTTGAATAGACATTTCTCCATAAAAGATATATAAATGGCCAATGAGCATATGAAAAGATACTCAACACAATTAGGCATCAGGGAAATCAAAACCACAGTGAGATAACACTTCATAACCACGTGATTATAATAAAAAAGACAATAGAAAGTGTTGGCAAGGATGTAGAGAAATTGGAACCTTCATACTTTGATGGTAGGGATGTAATATGGTACAGCTACTGAGGAAACAGTCTGGTAGTTCCTCAAAAGGTAAAATCTAAAGTTACTATATGACTCAGACTTTCTACTCCTACGTATATGCACAAGAGAAATAAAAACATGTATCCACACAAAAGCTGTACACAAATATTTGTAACAGTATTATCTGTAATAGCCCAAAGAGTAGAAATAACCACAATATCCATCAACTGATGAATGGATAAATAAAATGTAGTATATTCACACAACATAATATTATTCAGCAATAAAAAATAATGAGGTACCGGACTTCCCTGGTGGCACAATGGTTAAGAATCCACCTGCCACAGGAATAAAGACGCAGATGTAGAGAATGGACTTGAGGACATGGGGAGGGGGAAGGGTAAGCTGGGACGAAGTGAGAGAGTGGCATGGACATATATACACTACCAAATGTAAAATAGATAGCTAGTGAGAAGTAGCCGCATAGCACAGGGAGATCAGCTCGGTGCTTTGTGACCACCTAGAGGGGTGGGATAGGGGGCGTGGGAGGGAGACGCAAGAAGGAGGGGATATGGGGATATATGTATATGTATAGCCGATTCACTTTGTTATAAAGCAGAAATGAACACACCATTGTAAAGCAATTATACTCCAATAAAGATGCTAAAAAAAAAAAAAAAAAAGAATCCTCCTGCCAATGCAGAGGACACGGGTTCGAGCCCTGGTCCGGGAAGATCTCACACACCGCGGAGCAACTAAGCCCGTGTGCCACAACTACTGAGCCTGCACTCTAGAGCCACAAATACTGAGCCCTCGTGCCACAACTACTGAAGCCCAAGTGCCTAGAGCCCGTGCTCCACAACAAGAGAAGCCACCGCAAAGAGAAGCCCGCGCACCACAACGAAGAGTAGACCCGGTTGCCATAACTAGAGAAAGCCCGCGTGCAGCAATGAAGACCCAACGCGGCCAAAAAATAAATATAATTAATTAATTAATTAATTATTTAAAAAAGTAATGTACTGATGCATGCTACGACATGGATGAACCTTGAACACATTATGCTAAGTGAAAGAAGCCATCACAAATGAACTCATACTGCATAATGCCATTTATATGAAGTGTCCAGTTAGGCAAATCTGTAGAGATAGAAACTACAGTTGTTGCCTAGTGGTGAGAGGCATGAGAAATGACTACTAAAGGGTATGAGTTTATTTGGGAGATAATTAAAATGTCATCCTTGCTAGAAACATTCTATATACTATCTTGGATCCTTACAGAGGAGTCTAGTAGCTATAGGGCTGCCTCCAGAGCCAATCTGCTGGGGTTCATATCCAGCTGCACCACTTACTGTATGGCCATGGGTAAATTCCTTAACTTCATCTGTGGAATGGGAGTAGTAGTTGCCACCTCACAGGGTTGTTGCAGAGCCCAGTGCTTTGCACATGATAAAGTGCTCAATGTTAGCTATTCTCATCATAACTCAGAAAGATATTATTGTTCCTTTCTTACAGAGGAGGAAAGTGAGGCTTATAGATATTAAAGAAACAAGATTCAAATCCAAACACGTCTGCCCCCATGCTTTCCACCACTGATAGTTGCACAACTCTGTGGATTAAACAAATAAAAATAAATTATGTGATGGCACATTTTAAATGAGTGAATTATATGGTATATGAATTATATCTCAAAAAAGCTGTTACCAAAAGATTTCATTGTGCATAACAATCACCTAGAGTCCTTGTTAAAAATCCAGTCCTGTGCCCTACCCTGGGGATTCTGTTTAAGTGGGTTCTGTTGGGCCCAGGAATCTGTACTTCTGGCAAACACCCAGGTGATTCTGATACAGGTGATAGCAGGACCACACTTTGAGAAACACTGTTTAGACTATGTTAAAACTAAATTTAACTCCATGAAATTTATCGCTGTCAAGCAGTGAGCTAGATGCCCGGAACCAGTAAGGAATAAGGAGCAGCATATAAGATCAAGGAGGTCACAGACCAGAAGGGAGACATGTAAACGAGTAATTATGTTCAATGTAAGAGCCTGAATAGAGATCTTGCCTAACCGGTGTAAGAGAACTGAGTAATTAATTCTGCATAGAAAGGCAAAAATACTTTGGAGAAGAAACAATATTGTCAATCACTAAACAAACAGATATAGTTGGGATTTTGGCAAAAATCCATAAACGTCTCAAGGCAATAGCTCTGGAAAGATGGAGCCACGAATATTTGTTTCAGAGTATTGACATTGAAATAATAGAGTCTTCATAATTCAGTTCATTAATTCACTCATAAAACACCAAATTCTTCATATTTATAGTAATAGAGCAAGAATTACTGTTAATAGTATTCTTGGTCTTCCCCTTCTGTTGGAGTTGGAAACACATTGTAATAGTTACTCCACTGTAACATATTTTTAATTGGTCTGTATAGTTAAACCTATTTACCTAAGATATAGTCACTGTTGAAAGATATTTTATAACTATAATTGACTGAAGGGGATGAAAGTGCTGTGTGTTACAACCGGTCTCTCTGTCTCTCTGTCTCTCTCTCCGCCCCCCCCCCCCCCCGACTCTCTCTCTCAGGACTTTTCATCTGAAATTTACCAAACATAAGTAATTAGGGCATATACATGTATTGCAAGTATTATACTTAACCACCTAATCTCAGAAGGATTTGGAAATTATTAGGACTATTTTAAAGTTCAGCCTTCTCTGTTTCCTGCCAGATGCTATCAGACAACTGCTTCACAGTCCTGTGTCAGCTTTTCCATTCCCAGAACTGGGTGGGTCGCTTGAACCAGGGCACCTGTGCTGACAACTGATGTTGCAAATGACAGATTTTCTGTTGAAAATGTCTGTAGCCTGAATACCCCACCCACCCCCTGTTGCACAGAATATAATCTAGTAAATATAGCTTGGACAAGCCACATCATTGGCTGGAAAATCGTCAGAAAAGACTGGAATGAATATGAAAAGCTGCTCTTTATGGTTTATTTTAGACTGTAATATGGGGTAAATTTGAAACATCACATAAAATAATAATCTTAAAATGATTAATATTTTAAATATTATAATTGTTTTTATTGTTTTAACCTACAATAAACTCTTAAGTTTAAAAGCTTCCAGCTTGTACATATTAGTGAGGTTGTATAATTTGGAGGATGTTTTGCGCAGAAATATGGATGGCCAAGAACCAATTAAATTGTAGCTTTTTTTCTAAGGGCAGTGTCAGCCTGGCTCAGAACATTCCTAAGTGGTAGATTAAAGTGCTTAGGTCAAGTTTATATCAAATTACTTTACAATATAAACAAATATTTGTGATAAAAATTTATCTATGTCCTAAACACAAGAGCAATGGGAAAAAACTGATCATATATCAATGTGAAATTATTTGTACAACAAAGAAGTATAACAAGAAATTTTATGTATATTTTTTTCCATGCAGCCAATTTATTTATATAACTATAAAACAATATAAATCAAATTTAAAAACCCTATTTACTCTGACCATCATTTTATATTTAAAAATTTAAAGTCTAGTAATGTTTCCTACTCACATTATGTTTTCCGTTTCGCTATATAAAGTGCCGAGAACAGAGTAAATATGCAAATAAGTGAACCACTCATTAAAGCAATGAGTTGTGTGACTCAGCAAAATATTGGAGTTTAGACTTGATTTCCTATCCTGGCGAAAACATTTACAATTTATGGCAAGCTACTTAATCTTTCTGTGCCATCCTTTCTTTGTCCCTAAAAATAGTAATAGTAATACTACCCTGTAAGGCTATTGAAAGAATCAAATAAATATATGAAAAATGGCTAGGAAAGTTCCAACTAATAGTAAACCCGCAGCTAATGTTAGTTTCTCCTTTCCTTCTCTACCTAACTGAATCCATCATTAACCCCAGAAACAATTCCAGAATATAAGAACACTAACCTTGGAGAGAAACGTTTACAGTTTCAAAAACAGTATTGAAGAGCCCTGTTTTCTCTTATAATGTTCACATGCATGTTAAAAAGTGAATTTCACATAATCTATCACTGCATTGCCAGATTCAGCACTGTCCACTAAAACTCTCTACAATGATGGAAATATTCTGTATCTCCAATGTGATAGCCATTAGCTGCATGTGGCAATGAGCACCTGAAGTATAGCTAGTGCACCCAAGGAACTGACTTTTAAATTTTATTGTATTTTAATTAACTTAAATTTACCTACATGTGGCTAGTGGCTACCGTAATGGACAATGCAGGCCTAGAGTCTTCTCTCTCTTCCAACAAATTTGAAGATGATTCCCAATCACCTTGAAGGTATGGCCAGTCCCTGCTTTCCTTCCATTTCCCACTTATCTTAAATTCATCTCTGAAAACTATCCTATTCCTCTCATTCCTGCCTTTGCCCATCACTGGGAGCGATACACTTTTCCCTCATCTAATAGCTTCTTCTCTGACTTCAAACCTTAAACACATGTCTTCCTGGAGAGGAAATCTTCAACCCAGTATAACCTTTGACAAAATCTGATATGATTCCAATCAAAATATAAGGATCCCGGTACCATTTTGTCTGTTAAAAAGAAGACTTAAGATTGCCAGAGGGTATTTTAAAGAGATCAAAGTGGGGAAATTTCATGTGTTCTATACACCAAAACTTTATGTGTTCAATAATTTGTTGAGAGGAAAAAAGAAATAAGAAGGAGGGAAGAAGGTAGAGGAGAGGAAGGGAAAGAAGGGAGGGAGGAAGGGAGGAAAGGGATCTAAGGAGGAAGGGAGGGGAAAAAGGAATGAAAGAGGAAGAAAGCAAAGGAAGGAAAGAAGGAAATACTGAATAAAAAGGGAAGAGCAGAAGACAGGGAGGAAAAGTGATCAGTGCTCAATGTAATATTTGTAATTATTATTGATACTGCCCAGATGAATCATAAATGGTATGCTAAGCATTTAACATATAATTCAGAAATACCAATTCTGAAAAAAGTTATCATAGTGAATTTGACTAATATGTAGACTTAAAATGCATCAGATGAATAAAATTATAACAATAAAGGCAAAAATAATAACAAATGATGATGATGACAAAATTTTGTTTTTTTAATCCTTGACATTTTTATTAGACTAAACAACACTAAAAAGGCTTTGGTTGGAACCAAATTAATTTTCCCCTACTCCATCATATGTTGTATTCTTGTTTTTGTTTTAATATTTGGAAATCTCTAAATACTTGAAAATACTATAAATTACCAATTTTCAACATAAACTTAATTAAGCTTGACAGGACACCTGTTTCTAAGCAATTTTTGGGTTGAGTTCCCAGTAAATCATATATATATCGTAGGCATTATAAAAACTGAAGGAAGTGGGCCTCTTTTCAAGTCTGAGTGGTTAAGGGCGTTTGTGGAAACTTTTAATAATCAGTGGATACTGAAAAGTAATGGAAGTTTTCCTGTCCCCTTTGCTATGAAAAGAAAAAAATTGAAAAAAGCATTGTTTTAACTCTTTCTGATTGAAATTAATTCTGATATTAAACACTCTCTGAGCCACATACCAAATAGAAATCACAAAGGATACAAACGTTAATTAAAGACAGCCCTTGCTCTCAAGGGGCTCATCACAAACCATTGAGGGCAAGCAAACATTTAAGCACTTACAATACAAGATGTTAAATACTAAAATAAAACTCAGGCAGCCTGAGCAAAGAAGGGAATGCCTAATTCCACCAGGAAGACAAGGGAGGGCTTCAGAAAGGAGGTATTTCTTGAACTGAGCCCTGAAAAATGAGGAAGACTTTACCATGCAGAGACAGCAGGGAAACAATACATGCAAAAGCATAGAATCTGCAAGAACGTGGAGTATTTGAGAGATTTCCCTGGGCCCATATGACTAGAGCATGTACACGTAGAAAAGTGATTATTGATAAGGCTGTGGGAAAAGATAAAGACTTGTTGGACCCACTAAGGAGATTTCATCCCCTAGATCTGCACTGTCCAGTAGAGCAGCCAGTAGCCACATATGGCTAAGTAAATTTAAATGAATTAAAATTAAATAAAATTAAAACTTTAGTTCCTCAGTTTGTACTAGCCACATTTCAAGTGCTCAGTAGCCAACATGGCTAGTGGTCCCAATTTTGGGCAACACAGATAAGGAACATTTCCATTATCACAGAAAGTTCTATTGGGCAATGCTGCTCTGGACTGTCGAATTGTCAATAAGTATTCGTAATAAAATGAATGCAGTGGACAAATAAGTTTATAAATAATACCTTCTTGGAAATTCACAGAGTATATTAGCATAATATAGGCCCTGAGAAATTCTGCAGTGAAAAGATTGTTGTTCAAGTTTGTTGAATTCAGTGTTTTCCATATTTATTTGATTACTGAACCCCCTTTTTAAGGATGATCTAATTTACAAGTTATATGACCTAATTCTATATGTTATAAAAGAAATGATTTACAGATAACAGTTTGGGAAATACTGCTGTGGACAATTAGGAACCATGGATGGCATTTAGGCAAGGGAATGATGTGATCAGATTTTATTTTACAGAGACCGCCTTGCCAGCTATGAGAAGGATGGATGCATAAAGAACAAGATTGAAGACAGTTAGACCAGATGGGATGCTCAGGTCTTAGCCTAAGAAGAAAGCCTTGGGAAGAGGGAGGCAAGATAAATCCTAGTGAGTTTCAGGAAACAGAACGGACAGAACGTGAATATGGAGGGTCAAGTCCAACTAGTTTTCAAACATGGACTCAGGAGCTGTGGTAGCACACCCAGCATAGAATAACGCAGGGCTATCAGGAGCACATGATCATGTGGAGTTTCACAAAGCTGTAGTATATCCAGAAGGATATATATATATACTAAAAATTTAAAAATGTGGTCTATAAGTGAGGAGAGTAGTCTGGTGTAAGATATATATTTGGGAGTCTCCAGGATATGGGTACAAAGTCATGGGGATGAGTCAATCACCCAACAAGGCAGTGTCAAGTGAGCATAGAAGAGGGTCAAGTTGAATCCTAGAATCAGCAACATTAAAGGAGGCAGACGAGGGACTTCCCTGGTGGTCCAGTGGTTAGGACTCCACGCTTCCACTGTAGGGGACACGGGTTCGATCCCTGTTTGGGGAACTAAGATCCCACATGCCGTGCAGTGCAGCCAATAAATAAATAAATATGTATAAAAATAAACTAAAGGAGGCAGAAGAAATAAGCAGAAGATTGAAAAGAGACCATCGAATAGGTAGCAGGAAACCCAGAATGCTGTGAGGCAGCATCCAAGGGAAGAGAAAACTCCATAAAAAGGTATATGATCTACAGTTTTTTAATTCTACACAGAGGACATGAAAAAGTAAATACCACCATGGGCTCATTGGGTTTAGTAGCAAAAGTGTCAGCAGCGGCAAGAGCAGTGTCTGCATAAGACTAGGGTTAGGATAGATTGGAGTGTACGCAAGAAGGAATGAAGTGTAGATGAGGAGGTGGGCAAAACACACACTCAGACTTTACCTGTTGGGAGAAGAGGAGCAACAGAACAATTGCTAGAGAGAAATGCATAGAACTGACTTCTTAAAAAATGGAAGGGGCTATTTAAATCAATGCAATAGACATTTACTGAATGTCTATTACATATATATAAGCACTGTGCTAGACACCAGGTCTTATACAGATCATGAAAAATCCCCACCCTGGCCTTCAAGAGGCTCAGAGTATAACCGGGTTAAAGAAATCGTAAAGGGATTATTTACGTAAATGTTGGTAAAAATCACTACCGTGGTTCACAAAGAGCCTTTCAACTCTTCTTGATGGAAAGTGATTTTAGAATTTGATACTATAATAATCTATCCGATATCAGATATTTGTGATGTCAGTGAACAAACACATGGTAACTAAAGACAGCTTCTTCCAAGTAGTGAGAGGAGATTTGGACTGGACCAAGTGTTTGCTGTTGCGGAGGACAGAAGAGAGACTTGAGTAGGGGCATATGGTGCAAATTCCAAATGCAAAGAATAAGAAAAGGAGCATAAATGAGAAATGGGGTCAAGAATCAGAAACCCACCAAAAATGGCGTAAAGTAGAAACTCATCACCTTGGGCTTATGGACGAGATCTGTGTCAGGACAAGGGGTCAAGATGGTCTCAAATGTCCCTCAGTAAACACGGATCAAGAGACAGACACACATATTTTGGAGATTAATCCTTTGTCAGTTGCTTCGTTTGCAAATATACAGCAGAAACTAACACACCACTGTAAAGCAATTATACTCCAATAAAGATGTTACCATACCAACAAAAAACATTTACACATGCCAGATGGTCAGTATATAAGTGTGCTATGTACTGGTTATTGGTGTTCTAAGAAACTTAAAAGAGTAAATCTGGTTAACACAGTCTTTCTTGTTTTCTTCATTAGATCCCCTCAGCAGAGTATGTTTAAGACCAAAAAATGTAACTAATTCTTTGAGCACCTACATTAATGCTAATTATATTAGGGTAAGTAAATAAATCTAAATTTCTTTCTGATGAGCATGTCAATTTACTATTTGGAATTGTTAGTTTTATTTTATTCTTTTTCCTCAGAATAGATTACTTTTTATTTAAGTTGGTTACTAGCAAGTTTGTTGCTTTTTTTTTTTTTTTTTCCTGCATGCTTGGTCATAATCAACATTGGTAGTGGGTCATTTATAGTAAGTCTTCCTTTCCTGTGTGTCTGTGGCTATAGTGCTCCCTCTGAGGTGCTCTGGGGAGGATTGAGCTTTATAAACCTCAGTACCGTATGCTGTGCCTGACTTGCTGGGAGAACAACCCCAAGAATTGTGGTGCTAGAATCAATAAAGCTGCAGAAGTCTGTGTTGCTTTTGGATTATCAGAGCTATTTTGTTTTGAAGATCTTTCACCTAAACTTTCAGTGTAAGGCATGAACTTCAAAGCCAACATTTTTGTCTCCTTTCTCAAACTAGGGCTACAGTGGCAAAGAGAAAGCGTTCATCGCCACGCAGGGCCCCATGATCAACACCGTGAATGATTTCTGGCAGATGGTTTGGCAGGAAGACAGTCCCGTGATTGTTATGATCACAAAACTCAAGGAAAAAAATGAGGTATGACCTTTACCCAAGTATGGAATATTATATTTTTTCTGTTGCTATAGAAGAGAGATTGTTTAAGGAAAATTGCCATATACTTAATAACAGATTTAAGATGGAAACATTAAGACATTTAAAGGCTAGGCCACTTTATGCTTCCAAAAAAATGGATATTGGTGTTCTATGAATGACGACTTTCTTTCAGTTAAATCAATGTACTTGGCATACATGGATCACATTTGTACCCATGTATCTCTGTAAGGAAATGAGGGGCCATGAATTATCACTCTGATTTAAAGGCAGGGAAATAAAAAATTGTTCATTTACATCCCAAGCAATTTTTGAGCCCCTACTAAGTGAGATACTATTTTAGTTGCTGGCAATATATTAGTGAACAAACACAAAGATTCCTGCCCTTGGTAGATTTTAACTTTCTAGTTGGGGAGATACAGACAAAAAACAACAAACATAATTTCATAAAAATATAGCATATTAGAAGGGAAAAATGCTGTAGGACAAAAAGGTAGAGCAGCATAAGGGGACTGAGTGTCTGAGCTGTAAGAAGGAGTAAGAGGAGAAGAGCAAGCTGCAGGGTTACACGGGGTGGGTGGGAGAAGCCTCACTGAGAAAGTGAGATTTGAAGAAAGATTTGAAGTTAACAAAAACCAAGCAACTTTCTCAATATTTTCATAAAAAGAAATTCAAGAAAGAGACAAAATTAGATTCCACATCCATACTAGTAATCTTTTCTAAGGATCTAGCTTACACAATATACGTTCTGTATTTTGCATCATAAAAA
Organism: Balaenoptera ricei; assembly: GCF_028023285.1. Classification (NCBI taxonomy): domain Eukaryota; kingdom Metazoa; phylum Chordata; class Mammalia; order Artiodactyla; family Balaenopteridae; genus Balaenoptera; species Balaenoptera ricei. The sequence goes on along the minus strand of NC_082648.1, from coordinate 59,548,219 downwards.
TAAAGTTGTTTAATTCCCAAAGGGTGCTTTCCTAGGCACTGCTTACATTTCATGGCATGTTTTTTTTTTTTTAGCATCTCATGGCATCTTATTGAGATAATTTCCAGTCTGATTTTAGTCAGCATTTGTGATTATTTTCTTGTCAAAATTACTATACCAGGGCCTCACCATGACAATCAGAATTTAAGAAAACTGAACTTTCCTTTATACTGCTTTGGTGAGTCATAACCTTTGATTATACTATAACCCTGCTGCTAATCAAGAAAATTCAGGCTCACAAACAGCAATTTAAAGTTTTTTAAAGTTTGTTGTTTTCTTCCACTTTTGCTGCACTAGATAAAGGATCTTTTTCTGAAATTTATCCTGGAAAAAATGTACATTTTTTGGCCAGTAGATGAAGTTTTATACTACATTAACTATATGCTTACTAAATAAATGCATTTCTATGAATCTTATATGAAAGCCTGAGGTGGCATAATAAAAATAACCCCTAATATTCTCAGGTGTTTCACCCACTATCAATCTGTCAACATAATAAACTACTGACAATTCCTGCACAGTTGTTTAATATCTGTGACAATTTACCTTCAAGGTAGGAAAAAATTCTTCAAGTTTTAAAGGTGTACTCTCTGTATATATACACCCATACATACATACATAGAACTTATGTAATATGGCAGACTAGATAATCTGAAAAACCAGTCATACTGGGTGAAATATGATACAGTATGCATAGCAGAGCTTGGGAGGAAAAAGGTAAATCAGTCAAAAATTGAATAAAAGGCATAAAACCAGAGAATTACAGGTTACTTGTGTTTTAGTGACAATATAAGAACTGGAGACAAAGCCTTGGGCTTGCAGGAACCAGGACTTGGAACTGAGACCTTCCATGAAGTGAACGCCTGCAAGCGCTAGGCCTTCAGTGAAAGGGTGAACCACAAAAATAAACCTACCTACCAAAATAGGATTATAAGAGGAAATGAATCCAGTGAAGTCTGGCCTTCTCGTGGGATCAATAAAGAGGTACTCTTGAGTATTCAGAATTCAAAACCTAGGAAACACCAAGTGTTAAGTGATTAATATACATTAGTGATTCTTTTATTTATATAAATCATTTATAAAATAGTTTATATTCATTTAAGTAATAATATAAAAAGTAATACTGCATTGGTAACGCTCTTGTGGCACTTTACAAAAACAAAGGCAAAAACTTTCTGGATGCATATACTCTCAGCATACACTACACAGAATTTCAAAAGAAAAAGCCCAGCCAAACATAAGCTCAGAAGTCAAAATTCTGAGACACACATGTAAATAAACAACATAAGTAAAAAGCAGAAGAGGCAACAAATAGTGGAAATAGACCCACAAGAAATTGAAATAATAGAAACTATAAATAGAGGCTTTTTTATAATTAAGCACACAAAATATAAAATTAAAAAACTTGACAAAAGAACAAGTTACTATCAAAAAAGACTAGGAAGATTTAAAAACAAACCAAGGAGTCCTAGAAACAAATATTATATAGACATTAAAATGAAAAAAAGAAACCTCATGAGACAGGTTTATTAGCAAGCTGGACACAGCTGAATAAATAATTACTGGATTAAAAAATAGAACTAAGGAAATTACCTAGAAGATCACAATGACCAAAAATATGAAAGAGAGTTTCAGACATATGGAGGACAGTATTTAGATGTCCAATATATGTCTAATGGATATTTTAGAAGATGAAAAAGGAGAATATAAAAAAAGACGTAATATTTGAGGAAATAATGGCTAGAGATTTTCCAAAACTGGTGAAAGACTTGAGCTCTCAGATTTGAAAAGTACAGTAAATCCTAGGCTGGATAAGTAAAAATAAATCCACAACTAGACACATCTGTGGAACTGAAAAACACTACAGAGACTATTTTAACAAACAGAGTGACTAACAATTGGCTTCTCAGTAGCCAAAAAATCAGTAGAATAATACCCACAAAGGAATGAGAGAAATTCACAGACAACCCAGAACTCACACAGGATTTAGCAACATTTCCTAGATCTGAATAGACTGCACTACTCCTGCCCACTTCGGTTTGAATTACAATTTTCTGAATAGATTGTCACGATGTGTTTTCTCAAAGCACATTCATACCCTTATTAATTCTATTTCTTCTATTAAAAATAAAATCAACATAGAAAAAGCACTGTGATGTATGCAATTACATAAATATAAGCATGTAAAAGTTTTGAAACAAGTTATATTTTCCACAGAAAACATTACTTTCTTGTTACATATTTATTAAGGATTGATACATGGCAAAGCATATGTGAAACAATATCTCACAAGGATTAGCGAATAGGTTGTAGTAACTGTGTAAGATAAATTATAATTTTGGTGTCTTGAGCATTTCAATCCTCAACTTTTGTGATACATTTGTTTCCTTAGACAAAAAGTCAGAAATACACCAATAGTGCTTTAACTTGTTCTTGAATCAGGGTTTCATCAGGACAGAAGAAGCCAAGATTGATGGTTAGTGAGAAAGAATTCCCTAGAAGTTGAGTAGGATGTGACATATTTTAAAGAAGTCCAACAAAGATAGTATGAACACTTGGCAAATATGCCAAAGCCCCAACAGACAGTTATATTCTTCCCTTCTGTTCCCAAGACCAAAGTTGTGATTCTAAAAGAACTGCTATATGAGATAAATATGTGTTTCAAAGTGACACTGAGTTGATTTCTGATGGTGCTCAGACATCTCCATTCTGAATGTGCAAAGGAATAGAGCCCACCTTGTTCTTTCTTTTTCAAGTGCATCATAGTTGGAGTTAACCTGTTGGTACCATTCTCAGAATTCACGTTCTCCATAGGGCAGCCAAGTAGATCTGTTGAAAAGCCAGAATTTTTAAAAAATAATGGCCACATAAAGGGTGATTGAGGTTTTTATTTTTCTCTTTGGCTGCATAATTCAGAAATTGAAGAGGTATTATTTTTTCTTACCATTTTTAGCCTCTTGCCTTTTTAAATGTCTGGGATATATCTTCTGGAAATATCAAAGTAAATAGATTTTGTTACATGTTTTCTATGTGTAATTTGCTACATGTACTTTCCTGTGGCCAGCCATAATTCCAAATATTGCAATAAAGATTTTGACTTCTGTTATTGTTGATTACTCATTAAATTAAAATAAAAATTCCTTTCCGTTCAGATTCTCTAAAGATGTAAGTACAATACTATGGAGGAAACTTTGATGTTTTACAGATCAAAATGATACTGAGAAGTCTGGCTCAAAAGAAATAGTCAGTAGACTTCACACTGCCAGGAAGATGCTGTTTACCAAAAATGTGCCAACTTTCAATTGTGTTAAGCGTCATTGTTTGGAACAGACAAAAATCATTTCCTCCAAAAATATGTGAAGGTGGAGTTATCTTTAGAAATTCCCAGGCTTTATATTTTCATGAACCTTTCTATTTTCTAATACATAAATAAAGGAATAAGTGAATAATTGCCAGTTCTTATTCAATAATCCCAATATTCTCATAGTTACTTTATAAAATGAGAATAAACAAAAAATTTTAAAATAGAGCTGAAGAATCAGTTATCTTCTATGGCAAGAAAGGAGAAGAGATTTTTATTGCTGGTGAATTTGATTTCTTCATTTAGATAAATCTCAAGATGGGAATTCCTTTTGAAAGAAATAAAACATTGGAAACACAGTGTTCAAACTTTTAAGGTGAACGATTGCTTGTCTAGAGAAGACACGGTGGCCAAAACCTGCAAAGCTGGAGTTAGATCAATCTAAGCAGGACAATAAGCATTTGCATATTTCCAAAGTCCTCAGACTAGCTCAGACTTTCTCCTAGGAAAGAAGAGAAGTAGTATGAATGTTGGTCATAATATACATACTGTGGAAGATATTTTCTACCGACTACCATTTATTAAATATACGTAGTAAGCACAGTTCATAATTAATTCTGTGCATTTTCACTCTAACTCTACAAAGCACGATTTACTATCCCTATATTATGGATGAGAAACTTGAGGCTCAGAGCTTAAACCATTTGCCTACAGCCTCAAAGTAAGTGAGTGATAGAGTCCAAATTTTAGTCCAGATTTATTTGATTCCAAAGCTCATGTACTTAATCACTGCCCCAACATAATAAACGGGCCAAATAAGTTTACAAGACATTGGAAGACAAGGGACCCACTGTTGGCTTCAGGGAGCAGTAAGACCCTGAATTTATCTTTCAGGAAGTGAGGGAATTACTTGGTGATTTGCCCTAACAAAAATACTTCTCTCAAGTGTTTAACACAGCCGTATTCTTTCTTAATATTTACATCTTTCATCTGAGTTCAGCTATGTGACTTAAATACTTACAAACCCCATTTTGCCCATTGACCTATTCACACTTTGCAAGCAGTTTGACCTCAGAAAGTGAAATAAATAAATCATATTTTAAGTATTCTCTGTTTTCATTCCCTTCCTTTCTCTCTCTGGTAAAATTATGGAGAGGATTTATCTTAATCACATTTCTTTGTCCATACAGCTCATATGGGGCCTTACAGTTTTTCAGTAGGGGCTGCAGAGTAAGTAAGTGCACAAGGGAACATAAACCAGGCAAAGCAACAGCACACAGAGGCAGACAAGACACCGCATAGCATGCGTGAGTTGAGCCGTTTGATGTTGTCTGGGCATAGTAGGGAGTGAAGGGAGGTAGGGCTGGCATGTTAAATTTTGCTGACAAATATAGAGAATAAAAGAGGGTTCTGTATTCATAGTATATTCTGCTTTTAACATTATATTATGAGTGTTCTCCATGTCATTAGTAACTCATCAAAAACATGATTTTAAATGACTGCTAGAATTTCATTGTGTGGATGCTAAAACGTATGTAATCATTTCCTTATTAAGAGATATTTAAGTCATTTCCAATCTTTTTATCCACATCTTTGATTATTTAATTAATGTATATTTTTAGGTGTGACATGACCTGGCTACATGATATGGACTTTTGAAAAAACATATTCCCAATGTGTTTTCCAGAAACATATCTAACTGTACCATCACCTTTAGCATCTGGAATTCTCCAGCTAACCTTGAAGACATTCAGTACATTCCTCTTTATAAAACATCCAGTGCTGTATTTGTGCATATTCATTCATTCATTTGACAGATATTTATCAACTATCAACCGTCAAGCACCAGTGTAGGCACTTGGATTATATTTTTATTGACAAAACAGACAAAGATCCCTCCTTTCATGGAGTTACAATCTAAAAGGGGAGACACAATAAACAAGAAACAAAATTTTAAAATATTGTATACAGGTACAAAGTGTTAGGTGCTATGGGGGGTGGAGAAAACAAACATATGGTAGAGTAAGAGAGATGGAAGACAGTTTGCAATGAGATCAGGAGGTCATTTTAAAATTTATAAATGGCAGCCTATAAGAATTTTATGAATACAAAAGAAGATAAGCAATGACTTCATTAAGTCAAGTCACAGCTACTATAGATATCTTTACTTAATTAAATACATCCAAAAAAGGTTGGGTTTTTTTTTTTGCAATATAAGTATTAATTATATCCCATGTTGACCTTAAGTTTCATTATAAAATCTGATGGGTATTCAGTTGGGAATGATTGGCTATTCAATATATAAGTAACATACTTAAAAATAGACCTTTTTAAGCTGTACATTTGAAGAGAAAATAAATTTTTCTGATAAAACACTCATAATTAAATGTTAATTATGCTATGTTATATTCTAAATGAATGAAATGAATATACATCTTCTCAACTATTTAAAATTAGCTAAAAAATTAGAGTTTAAGTTAGATAATCTAGAAAGTTCATCAAAGATACATAGAAAGTCTAGAAACTGGGCTGTGTGATCTTCCAAATAACTAATATTTATTGAGCACTAACAATATGCTTAGAAAGCAATCTTTACAATAAACATATCTGTAAATCCCACTAAAAGAGGACACTGAGGCACAGGGAAGTGAAGCAACCTGCCCAAGGCCAAACGGCTAGCAACCTAACTCCCAACTCCTCCTCCTCCTTCTCACCACTATATACGCCCTCCTCAAGTGTTCTCCCTACTTAGGGTGGGAAGGGAGAAAGTTCCAGTCCAAGCAGTGATTGTGACCAGAGAAAAGTGTGCGGGATTGCTTACAGTCCAGATTAAAATCTCTAACCGTTCTCTCTAGGAAGGAAAGAGGAGATGAACAAGGCATTTTGACTTGGTATAAAGAAAAAAAAAAGTGTCAAATCTGCTCATTCAGAGTAGTGGACAAGGGGACCTCCCTGGTGGTCCAGGGGTAAAGAATCCTCCTTACAATGCAGGGGACGTGGGTTTGATCCCTGGTCAGGGAACTAAGATCTCACATGCTGCAGGGCAACTAAGCTCACGAGCCACAACTACTGAGCTTGCACGCCTCAACTAGAGCCCGCGTGCCACAAACTACAGAGCCCACGCGCTCTGGAACCCGCATGCTACAACTAAAGAAGAGAAAACTACTGAGCTTGCAGGCCACAACTAGAGAGAAGCTCGTGCACCCCAAGGAAGTGTCCATGCGTCGCAGCGAAAGATCGTGCGTAGCTCAACGGAGATCCAGCATGCCGCAACTAAGACCCGACATGGCCAAAGATAAGCAAAACAAACAAACATAAAAAACAAAGTAGTGGACAATTTGGAAGTGTGGATTGGAACTGCGTTGGGGGAGCCATGCTCAAGTTAGAGGTCAGTCTGTGAAGTGTGGAGTGGACAAGAGGATTCACATTTTGTACCAAGAATGAAAATAAACGAGCAAAGTCCCATAATCAGAGTGTCTGTACAAACAAGGTCAGGGAGGGTAATTTGGAAGACAGTGGAGACCCACTGACTGGTATTCAGCTGTCCTGGAGGACCAGAATTAGATATTTGGTATCTAGAGAAGCAGCCTGACCTAGCACTGCCCAGCAATGGCCAGCAGCCTAAGCTCATTTCCTGAAAGACCAGGGGCTTGCCAGTTATGCTACCCAAGCAATTAAGAGTGGCCAGAAATTCAGAGGCTGACAGCCCCTAAGAAAAATTACTCACCTGTCCTTTCAAACATGCTTACATTCCAACTATAACTTGGCACCTTAATTTTTAATCTGCTAGGTTCTATTCAATTGCTGTAGCCTGCTTTACTTCTAACTATAGTTAGAAGCCTTCTTATTTGACACAGTTAATCCAAAAAAAAAAAAAAAAATCAGAGTGGAGACTCAAACACACAAAAAAACTCTAATGTTTTACTTTGTCTTCAAACAGGTACATTTGTTCATATTCAAATTTGTTCATTATTTTATTATGGGACTGTCTTTTTTTATTTTTAATATTGGCTCTCAGTCATATAGTTTGTGTAAATCATGCCCTTTATACGTCATTGAAATGTCCCATTTCAGTTTCTTTGAAATATGAGAGACCATAGAAAAATTGTTAAAGCAATATGAATGCAGAATCCTGTCTATATTTCCACACTTTGCCCTTTTATAATGGTCTCACCGGTATCTGATTTGACCGCAGTTTTCTTTACTGATTTACTTTTTTTCCCCAGCGAAAACCTAATTAACTTATGCAATTATTTCATAGAACAATTCTTTTTTTCTTTCCACCCTCATGTTTCATTGATTTATGTAAAGTTTCATTAAATTACTGGGCTCTAATAACAAGTACAACTGTCATTAAGAGGTTCGGATATAAATACCACTTGAACATACAGCTTAGCAGATAGTGACAGACTTGCTGGACTTAGTAAGAGGGCGGACAGAGCGCATTCAGTGTTCCACGAGCATCAGCATATTTCATAGAGGGAAGGGAGGGCATTGGTTATTGCTCTAGAAAAAAGTGTTGGTTATTACTGCAGAAATCAAAGACAGAAACTTGAATGTATAAAGTGATATTTGCTCAGAGGGTCCTAGCCCCAAGAGGATGTTCCCAGAGAACCTTATGAAAACACCTGGGCTTCAGTTTTCTCAGCTGTAAAATGACAAAAATAATAATAATAACAACAATATCTACTCTCTGCTCTACCTAACACAAATGATCGTGGAAGGGATTCAGTGATATAAGGTTGGTGAAGGTGCTTTTAATATTAAATTGCTGCACCTATGTTACTAATATTTAATTGGAACACTAAGAATTAGAGTAACTAAAACCATAATAATTTTAGACAATCTGACCCATTCTGTCTTATATGCAAATGTAACCCAAATGCAACTAAGTATCTTCTTTTTGTTTATTTAGAGCCACTTTCTATGTGATGATAGTCTTTAGCTCATAGAGCAAAATCTCTTTGATTTTAAATGCATAGAATTAAAAAGAAAGTAACTTAAAAATAATTTTTTTTTTTCAGGCGACTAAAATATTAGCTAGACCTGTTCCTTCTTTATACATACAAATAGTCCTAATGTGGTGGGGGTGAGAGGGATGGTCAAAGAAAAAAAAAAAGATTATAAAAATATCAGTTTGCATTGCTTTGCATTGCGTTCTACTTTTGCTGTAAACCACTGATTATGAAAAATTGGTTGATGTCCAGAATCTACAGTCAGGGTTCACTAATTACTTGTTTGCACAGGAGACACATGACCTTCTGGAAACCTCTTTGTCCTCCAAATTATGAATTCTTGGAATTAATAGATAATTTTACTGAAAGAATCAGCCCATCTAGCAGAAGAATAGTGATGATTTGGGGTTACATTCTGCTAGATAGCGTGCTATTTCGAATTACCTACAATTAGTGTGGTTTCACAATATTATCTGTAAGAGAGCATTTTCCTTCCTTGCATTTTCCTTTTTTATATCATTGTTAGCGCCACAATAAAGAAACCCTAAAAAGCTCTTCACAAAAATAATTTGAACATGAACTTGTGCTCTTAGAAACAACTAGGTTTGCTGCTCTCCCTCACTTCATATTCAAAAGCACCCACACTTATCTGGTCTCTTTTTCTATGTTCTCCTAAAAGGGGGGAAAAATGTATTCGGTGTGTAGAAATAAGCTATTGTATCTCAGAAAGGAGATGGGATGCTAATTAAGGGTTGTTTGAATGAACAAGTCACATTGCATTGTCTACTGGGAGCCGGCTGCCAATTTCATTTTTGGTAAAGAGTCAAGAAAAACATTCAAGAGGGCCCCGGCAAGCTTGGGAGAGAAGCGAGCAGCGCTTCCATTTATCAAGTAGGTGCACAAGCCTGGATTGTATTGTTCAGAGTCAGGGTGCAGGCTGAGAGCTCCCGCCTCGCAGCTTTTCTTACCGGTTTCAAGAGCCACCTTCCCAAAGAGAGGCCCTGCTCCTCAGGCCTGATCTTGGACAATGGGGGCACGTATGCCAGACTGCTGGGCCACTGAATGCCTCTTTCTTTGTTCAATACCTTTTTCAAGATCCTTTGCCACTCTTCTTGGATTCATCCAGGAGGCATGGGTTTTAAGACAAAAAAATAGCTCGGGTCTTGCAGCGAAATAATTGATGCTCCATTGAAAGAAACCAGGCAAATTGGTTAGTATGATTATCTTTAACAGACTGGGGGTATTTGAGACATTTGGCAACTCGTAAATGAGGAGGGAAAGAAATTGCTGTATTTTTAAAAGATTGCTTTTTTAAAAAAATTATTAAAATATAGTTGATTTACAATGCTGTGTTAGTTTCAGGTGTACAGCAAAGTGATTCAGTTATACACACACATATATATATGTATAATTCTTTTTTAGATTCTTTTCCGTGACAGGTTATTACAAGATTTTGATAGTTCCCTGTGCTAAAGGTTTCTTTTTTTAATGTTAATGTTATATTAGCCAGAGTAAGCCTTTAGCCTGATTGCTTGACAGTCTTGGGGGTGGGGTGGCATGTAAATAGAGGTGAAAATGATTTACTTTGTTTGGAAAAGAACCAGAACGTAGAGGATGCAAATGTGTTTTTATTGTAGTGGATGAAAAACACTGATTCCGCTATGTGAAGTGACTTCCTTGTGGCTCTATCACATAGAGTATTTGGTACTTAGCATGATAGAGCCCCAGAGGTGTGTTTCTGATACTTTATGTGTCTTCTCCTTTAGTTCTGTAATTCTGTAATGTTTTTGCTGCTACTCTTTTAAATCTATAAGTACTTAATTTTCTTCAAGTGTGGTCACATGCCTTTGACATAGATGTAAAGAAACAAGTGTCCTGAGGACTACAAAGTCCCTACTGAAGGCAAGAAGTGAAAGAATTTCTCTATAAATAGGCATGTGTGCTTGAAAGAAAATCATGAATTCTATTTAAACAATATTTCTAAAATTAAATTGCTTCCCTGGGCACTGAAAATAAAATGTCAGCTTTCACACTTTACATTCTTAGTCGTTAAAATATGTGGTAAGAAATTAATAGTTCTTTTGCAGTTGTTTAAAAGGCAAAATAATAAATAATATGAGCTTATATGTATGCTTGAGTCTCATTTTGTAGTTTTTTAAATAATGTAGCTTGGATATCATAAAAATAATATAATATTTAATGCATGATCTAATGCATATTTAAGTAATGATCTAATCACTTTAGATCAAAAACCCATTCCATAACCGAGCAGTTGTAAAATAACAATAATAGTAATAATAATAACATCATGTTTTGAACGCCTACTGTATGCCTGGCTTTGTCTTAAGTGCTTTCCATGTATTAAATCTTGAGGAAACTGAGTCCAGAGAGATTAAGTATCCTGCTTATGGATTCACAGATAAATGGTAGCACCAAAATTTGGCCCCAGGCTCTCTGACTCCAAAACTTGCACCTTAACCACCACATTATATTTTCTTGCTCGCCATATAATTATTATTACTGCTATTAAACTCTTCAAAGAGGATCCATCATAAAAATTTTAAAAATAATTTTGCTGTACATTTATTTCAGTGGATCCCATAAGTGAAAGGGTCATTGGTCCTAGAAAATATAATACCTTAGGTGTATTAATGGCCATTACATCTGCTTTACATACCAGGGAAACTGGATTCTGTGGCACCTAACACATTACAGATACTCTAATTAGAGACTTTTGTTTGATGAAGCAGGAAATGTGACTTGCCTCAATCACTGTGGGAAAACATTCATTTTAATCCTAGTCATCACAGGATAAACTCTAATATTTGGATCTTAGTTTCCTAATTCTTAATTCAGTTCTTAATTAGTCCTTAATTTCTCTACGGGGATTTGGAAAATTTTGCGTTAATTATTTTTTTGGTGTGGGATTAATAGCAACAGTGTTGGGCAGACATATGTAAAAATTGATATTTTATTTAAAAAGCATTGAGATATAATTTATACTACACTATACATACTATAAAGCTTACCCATGTAAAATGTATGGTTCAGTGGTTTTAGCTCATTTACAGAACTGTAAAAATTGGTACTTGATTTTTTTATATTAACTGAATAGAAAATTTTCAGATGCTTGAATAAAAAATACTCCAAGGCCAATGAAAACCATTAATATTTGCTTCTTTAATATTTGTTCTTCTTTCCCCTCCTCCAGAAATGTGTGCTTTACTGGCCAGAAAAGAGAGGAATATATGGGAAAGTCGAGGTTCTGGTTATCAATGTAAATGAATGTGACAACTACACCGTTCGAAACCTTGTCTTAAAGGTAAAACTGTGGAGCTGTAGCTATCTACAAAGTAGACGATGTTGGAGGATTACATTTCTACTTTGAAATTATTTATCCTAATAAGTACTGCAGATTCAATTTAAATAAATTAAATAATGTCAAGAAAGGAGAAATTATAATCACTCCCTTATGGATTTCTTTGTGGTCAGCTACTATTAGTATGTGGAATAATTAAATTAATATAAGCAGGCATTAAGGAAATTCACTAAGTGGGAGGCTAAGGTCTTCTACTTTGCATAAATATCATGTCTCTGATTTAACCTTTTGAATGCCTTTAACTAAAGGCTTGTGCTGGAGACTGTACCATGATTTCTTTTTTTAATGTCCCTTTGGTCTAAGCAGATTTAAGTAAGGCCTGGAAACTGTGAAAGGGAAAATCTGCGCCTGTGGGAGGCAAGAAAAGCCTGAAGTGTTGATGAGATCTCCCAAAACCTGGAGTCACAGTCATTTATGGGGACTTTCCCGGACCACATTATGTCATAGAAAAGTTATTTAAATTTGGGGCAGCAGATGCTGAGGAATGTTGCCATGGTATTGTTTTTACTTCTGGAGAGCAATCATCCCAAAGATTCCAGTTCTATCTAGAGCCTCATTACTGGGACAGAATCACCGCAGAGAGGAAGAGGGTAGACGCAGAGCCGCGCTGAGGGTTTTAATGGGAAATTCACGATAGGAAGGCACTTAACTGAGACCTGTTCTTCAACACGGTGTTCTCAAGTGCCTCGTCCACACCAGGCCTCCCACTGGGTTTTGACGTGATGTGCATGGACCCTCACTCAAAGCATTTCTAATCTAGTGACCCCTTGGCGCTCCTTTACTACAGGGATTCCTCACTGCTGTGAAAAACTGGAATTTGGGATGAGTGTAGAATTATTAGAGAGACTGACTATAAAATTAAGCATTCTTATACTGGTCAATATGTTTATAACAACCTCTCAGGAATGTTCAAAGAGCAGGAAACGCACTATATCCCGATTCTTTCTTGGCTATATCTTCATCTAACATCCATTATGTTTATTATAACAAATTACAAACATATATTTAGCATATGTATGTTTTCTATATTAAATATATCTTAAACATATATACTAAATACATGTTTATCATTTAACAGAGCAAGACTGTCAAACTTTGACATCAGCATAGTTACAGTAAAGTTTTCTCAGGGTGAAAGAGTATTCTTCAAAAATCTCCTAGATTTTTTTTCCGCCTAGAAATAAGTTGCCAGCAAGATGGGAGTGATAGAAGGCATTCAGTATTGTGGTTTGGGTGACTTTGAGTTCCACAGGGCAATGAAGCATCTGGTGGCTGTTGCTATTTTCAGCAAGGAAGTCACACGCAACACGTGAAGCATTACTGGTACACCTCATGGCCCGATCACAAGACTCCAGCCAGCGCCCAGCCCCTTCTACAGCTCATGCTGGATGTGGAAGAAGACAGACTTGCCTCCGTGGGCCGAGGGCCTGTGGTTGTCCACTGCAGGTAAGGGATAAGCTGTCCTTTCTTCCTAAGCAGCTGTCCTTTGTAAAGTCATAGAGCAGGTGGAAGTTGGGTTTTACTTCCTGGTTCTGACTTGGCTGATAAATTAAATATGTATTGAAAATGGTTAACTTCCTCATACTTGAGGCTTGACCGAGATGATACTTAACAGAAATGAAGTGACATCATTAGCATATTTTCAGCAAACAGTCACACAGTGGAGAAAATATCACTTCTAATTAATAGCTCAGGGAACAGGAGAACTTATTCACTCAGTCCTCTACCTTGAAACGTAGATGGATTCAATTAGTCTCATCAGTCTCACATATGCTAGGAATGACATATGGTTTTTTAAATTATCAACAGCTTTTTGTTGTTTCAAGATGGCCCCTGGACTTTACTAAGATTGTATCTTGATAACATTTATTATTATGTCAAATTTGGTGAAAACCAGTCAACTATTCTAAAACTTACCTCATGAAAAACAGATGGAAATAAATTTATGAAATGGGAAGTGGGCAAGTGGTAATTCGCCAAAAGGAAAACAAAGTGTTGTTACCAGAACACGCAGTACTGGAGGCTGGGCTGACACAGCGACAGATGTCCGCAGTGGTTCCCTTCCCTAGCGTCTAGCTTAAAGGTCTTCTCCTTTAACTTATACCTCTTCCCCCTGTTTTCCCGTTAGTGTGCCCAAACTAAAGCATATATTTTAAAGTTATTTACATAACCGGCCATTTATTCTCCATACTTTCTCCAAATAATTGGTGTTACTTTATTGGCCCTCCTAAGTCTTGTAAGATAGTTTTTGATATTGTTAAGAAATAAAATATATTATTTTAGATTATAATTTTAGCCTTCTTTTGAACCTTTGTGGTTTAATTAAGAGTAAAATTTACTATATGTCTATTTATCCAAAGTGTCATTATCTAGTTTCTAACATTAGGCCTCATCCTAAACTTAGCTTGGGGCTGAAGAAAAATAACTAACTGGCCATACTTTAGGGCTGGAAGTGTCCCCCACCCAAAATCATAAAACAGTCAGGATATCTAAAATGAACTTACCATTTCCCCTGTAAAACCAGCTCCCCTTCTGATTGCTATTTCTAAGAATTAGACCATCTTTTTTCCAGGCACTCAACATCAAATGTTGACAGTTATCTTTGGCCCTTCTCTCAACTCCAGCCTCCATATCTAATCAGTCACCAGATTGGCTTTCCCTTCAAAGCTTCTCCCATAATCATCACTTCCTGCCCAACCACCCAAGTTCAGGCCCTTATGACCTCACCCATGTATTTTAGAAGAAGTCGGCTAATTGCACATACACACCCCACTTCCCCATGCTCCACCCCTACTACAGCCTATTCTGTGCACTCCTCTTGGATGAGGTGCCTAAAACCCTCTTTCATCACATGGAGTCTACGCTCAACACTTCTCAAAGGCTTCCCATTCCCTAGAGCAAAAGTTCTCAACCTCCAATCTGTGGATTATCTATGAGGGCCATTGAACTTGAAATGACTTGAACAGATTTGAGTACATTAAGTTAGGTGCATTTTCTGGGGAGTGAAAATGCATTGTTTTCAACAAATTCTAAAAAAAAAAAAAAAAAAAAAAAAGTAAGAAAAAAGAGTACCATTCTTTTAGAGGATGATGTCCAAACCTTTTAGCTTTCCATATAAGATCCTTTATAGGCCCCACTGTACCTTCCCAGTCTTATTTCCCACTGTTCCTCTAATGTAACTTTCTCTTTAAGCCAAACTAGCCTACTCATTGTCACTCTGTTCTGCAGCAATTCTTTCCTTATACCATTCTCATCCATGGAACATTCTCTCTCCTTCATGATAACCAAAATGCCTGCCATTCACAGGGTATAGTTCAAGTCCTATCTCTTTATTGAGACAAACTCTCCATAGACACTTCAACTAAAAGGGACTCATTCCTCATCTGAATTCCTCTGCACCCACATTCAACAGGAAATAAGTGCCACGTAGGAGAACTAGTGCTATTTGAGTGCCAAGAGGGGAATTATTCATTCAAACCATGAGGATTGAAGAAAGCTTCTAAAAGTTGGAATAATGTTGAACAGGATCTTGAAAAAAGGTCCAATGTTTGTGGTTTTAAAAGGTGGTAGGGAGGGCATTTCTAACTGGAGAAATACCCATTAACACAAAAAGAAAAATTAGAAAATAGGAATTTTTTGCAATGATTCAAATGAAAACAATGACACAAAGGGTACAAAGTTGACAGCAAAAAGCTTGAAAGTTCGTCACAGTCATATTACGTAAGGGCCTGAATGCCATGGAAGGGTGCTTAGACATTGTGCTGTGACCATTGGGAGCCATCTACGGTTTTTGAGTAGCGAGTAATATGATCAGGTCCCTGTTTTAGAAAGATGAACCTAGCAGCTGTGTATATCATGAATTAGCCCAGGAAGAGTCTTGAGCCTTGGAAACCATAATGAGATCATTGCTAATCATAAAGTAAGATTTCAGAAACGTGAGCACAGTTTATAGAAAGGAAAGCATGGATCACAACAGCTCCGCAGAGGTGGAAAATATAAGAATTGGTAACAGATTGGCTGTGGGAGTTGAGAGAGGGGGAGATGTTGAAGACGGCTCCAAGATTTCTAGGCTGGAAAACTTATGGCTGCCTGGTAATGCCATTGAGGAAAAAGATAATTAATTCTGTTTTAGATACACTGAATTTAGATACATTGAAATGCAGCAAGTGTAAAATAGCAACAGCAAGAGTGCCAGCTAGGAGGTGGAATGCCAATCTAGAGTTTAGGAGAAACTTGGGGAATTTAAGTGTAGATTTGAGAGAAATTTACATTTGTGGTTGAAATTGCTGAGAGAGAGAGAGCGAGAGAGAAAGCTTGTTAAGTTGATGACTTACCGTCTGAAGGAGATTCATGAGTAAACCTTCCATGACAGGTAGTATGTCTGTTTAACTGTTACCTTGATAAAAAAAAAAAAAAAAAAGACTTGGAAATATGTGCTTCTAGCCACATCCTCTCTCCTTAACGGAATTGAATCTTCAGTTATTCACTAGCATCTTCCACATCATTATATCCAAGACCAAAGTCCCCACTCTCTCCCTCAAATCAGCCCTCATTCCCCCTTCGTCTGGATGACGCTGCCATTCTTTCCAGTCCTCCGCGCGAGTCACCTCGGACTTTTTGCTTTTCTCACTATTCAGCTCCACTCCTCCACACTCACATTTATGATGTGTAGAAGTCTTTCCCCTCCTTGCTACTGCCCATACCTTACCTAATTTCAGCCCTTAATTCTTCTTTGTAGAACAACTAGTACCTTTTTCACTATTCTCTCCGCCTACTACCTCCCTCCACACCATTCATCCTACTGCTTAGACCTAAAGGGAAGAATTGCCGTTTAAGCTCTCAGCACAGGGCTGGGTTTGTACACTCAGTACACGAGAGCTGTTGCTGCTGTAATTACTATTATTAATCCCAATGGTTTCCAATTTTAAAAGTACCTTTTTAAAAGAATATATTTTACCTTTGCTATTTTTCCTGCACCTTTTAACGCGTTACCTGTTCTTCTCAGTGCAGGGATAGGCAGGACGGGGTGTTTTATTGCTACATCCATTGGCTGTCGACAGTTGAGAGAAGAAGGAGTTGTGGACGCTCTGAGCATCGTCTGCCAGCTGCGTGTGGACAGGTGAGTGTCGGCGGGAGAGGGTGAGAGACACTTCAGAGCGGTGTCATCGTCACAACCTAATCCGATCAGCCTGACTTTGTCAACACCACAGGCTCTGAAGTCCTAACTCTCTGTAGAGATTTGTGTAAAATGCTTAGGAATGTACATTACATTAAAAAGCTATCAAAGAAACTGTCATTTGCAACACTGACCCTCAGGAGTCCAAAGCCAAGAGCTTATGCTTAACCCTTCCTTGTCTTTGATGCAGGTTGTTTATGGTGGTAGCTGTTCCTTCCTAGTCTCACATCTCTGTTCCTTCACAGGGACTTTGCATTTTCATTTGACTTAACTGAATCATTCATTTTAGGATCTTGATCCTTAAAAATGAGGCATATGTCATACCACCAAGAATCGTCTTTCTTTTCTCTGTTCCTTTTTTAATTGCACAAAATGCAGATTACAAAATTTACCATCTTAACCGTTTTTAAGAGTACAGTTCAGAGTGTTAAGTACATTCACATTGTCCTGCAACCAAATCCAGAACTCTTTTCATCTTGAAAAGCTCTGTACCCATTAAACAACAAATACCCATTTCTTGTCAACCACTATTCACCTTCTCACTCTATGAGTTTGGCTACTCTAGGTGCCTCATGTAAGTGGAATCATGCAGTATTTGTCTGTTTGTTACTGGCTTCTTTCACTTGGCGTAATATCTTCAAGATTCATCCATATTGTAGCACGTGTCAGAATTTCCTTCCTTTTTAAGGCTAAATAATATTCCACTGTATGTATATACCATATTTTATTTATCCATTCATGTGTCAATGGACACTTGGGTTGCTGCCACCTTCTGGCTGCTGTGAATAATGCTGCTATGCACATGGATGTACAAATAGCTATTTGAGATTCTTTGGAGTATATACCCAGAAATGAGATGGCCATACCATATGGTAATATTTTAAGCTTTTCAAGGAATATCATATTGGTTTCCACAGCAGCTGCACCATTTACAGTCCCACCAACAGTGTACAGGGGTTCCAACTTCTGTTTGTTTTGTTTTGTTTTTTGTAGTGGCCATCCTAATGGGTGTGAGTTGAAAGAGTTATGTTTACGTATAGATGGTTTGATCACCTTTGTGATGATCTCTGTTTATGCACTGAAAACAGAACAAACAAGAAATTCCTTTTCTTCCTTGCTCCGCAACTAAGCCTGGGGAAATGAACAGTTGAGTCAGTGACCGAGAACGTGCACAGGTGCGCATTGAGAACAGGCACAGAGAGGAAGATGGTGTATGGGCACATGAGCAGTGGACCTCCCTGCTCTGCAGTTTACTGTGCTATCGTGGATGAAGAGTTGTTCTGAAAGCTGAGCTATGGTTTCTCTTCTTTCATTTGTACAGTGAATATTTATGAATCATCTCCTAAACGCAAGGCATTGTTCTTTATGCTGCACGTACTTAAACGAGATGAGTGTGGCTCTGCTCTCCTAGAGTTTAGATGCTAACAGAGAGAAGAGAAGAGATAATAAACAGCAAAGAAATAAACAGGACAATTTCAGACAGAGATAAATGCTCTGAGGTAATAAAACAAGAGTCACAGGATCTGAGCCTCCTGGAATTTAGCCCTGTGACCTAGAGCTTCCTAAAAGTAAAACTACAAAAGTCACATTTTTAAGTCATGCAATAAATATTTATTGAGCCCCTACTATGTACTAGGTCCTAGAATTTCAATAGAGACAAAAGAATTGTTCTGAAAATTCAATGAGAAAATATATATAAAGCACTTAGAACAGAGTCTGGCACACAGGAAGCCTTTCAATAAATGTTCACTTTGTTACTATCATCTTCATTATTATTAAAATCATCAGTGAAGTTTCTCCAGTCTCTAAAAACTAAACATTCAAATCTCCTTTCCAGATGAGGTTTTCCCTCCCCATCCCTATCGTTCTTTGTTTCCTTTTAAATAGTAATTTCTAAGTCTTTGTCAGTGTATCTTCCCTCTATTTTTCTCTTAACTTTGGCTTATTAGAAGCTGTTTACCATGGTGATTAAGATTATGGACTCTGGAAATCTATTGCCTGGCTTTGCATCCTGGCTCCCACCATTTCCTGGTTGTGTGGCCTTGGGCAAATTATAAGACTTCTCCATGCCTTGATTTTCTCATCTGGAAAATGGAAATAATAGTATCTACTTATGTTATTATAAGGATTAAGAGATAATCTGTAAAGTGGCTGGCACATAAGCATGCAACCAAGGCTAGCCACAGTTATTATCAATAAATATAGCAAGAACCTGAACATGTATCTGTAAATTGGAGCTAATAATATATACCCCACAGGGTTGCAGTAACATTAAGAGGAGATTATACCTGTGGCGTACTGAGTAGAACATTTATTCTAGGTTTCTTACGCTCTCTCTACCCACCTCCCCACTTCTGCCTTTCCATACCCCTCATGTAACTACTTCCAAAAATGTTTTCTTTTTGTGCATAAGAAGATCAGCTTCAATTCTCTCTCCCCCTCCTCTTATGATTGCTGTCTTGGTTTCCTGAAACCCCCTTGCCTTCCATCCACTATTGCCCACCCCAACTGGAACAGGATCCATTTGCTTCCCTTCAGACTCCAGGACCTACCTTCACCAAGAAGAGGGGACCTATGTCAGAGAGTGAGGGGCAGTACCCAGTCAGTCTGGAGTTGCTCCTGCGGTGACCTTGATCTCTTCTGCTTTGTGCTTCTGTAGACAAGGCTCCTGCATGGGACTCACAAATCCCCCAGGGACTCCAGTTCATGTCCATGCACCCACTTTCCTATTAGCTAGAGCCAGAGCTCCATGAATGCCAAATACATAGATCTAAACAGACTCCAAGTTGATGTCTAACACCTGTTCTGACCCTATTTGGAACAACACCCTGAAAAAAGGGGGGGGCTTGGTTTGCTCGTTGTTTGGGCTCTTGTTACTCTTAGATCTTGTCTATTCGCCCTCCCATCTCCCTCCCCCGCCACCTGCTTCTATAGCCTGACCTCCACCTTGGTTTCCACTTCCCGGTCACATTATTCTGTCAAGTCTACCAAATTGTTCTCTAGCTCTGAAGAGAATCACAAATACATTTTTTAAACCATATCACAATGCCTCCTCTATCGGCTCCTTCCTTCCTAAAGCAAATGGGCAGAAATTTTTAGCCTTGGCCTTCCATCACCACCAAGGTCTCCCACAAGGCTTGTCTTTTTACTCCTGATAGGATTTTCAAAACATATTCAACTTCTCTGCTGATCTAAAGCCTATGGGTTCCCTACCCCCTGGGTCTGAATTACTGCCAATATGTGTCTCAAAATCATTCTAACTGATTTATTCATCAAGATCCCTTCTACATAAATTCTGAGCCGCTGCTTCTGTTGTTTATGAAGCAGATCGTCTCCTTGAAACTTTCCTTGAAAAGTCTTTCCTTTGCCTTCCTTCCTTCACAGGATTAACAGATTTTCTTTTTCTTGTCTCTTCCTTCTGTTGTGCACTTCCTTAGTTATTATAAAAAGCAAAACAGAAAACTCCCTCCTTTCTTTGACTCCATCCAGCTTCTTCCCAACCTTCTTGCATCTTGCTTCATTTTTTCATTCTTTTCTTGTCATACTTCACTTTCAAAATTCCAATTTGTAGGTGACTGCTGCTGTTGACCATGGCTTTAACTCATATGGGTAAAGGGAAAAGTGGCCTCAGAAAATCCAAATGTCTGTCCTTCTGCTCTTGCAGCTTACTGTTCTTCATCAGTTCTTCAAACCTTGTGCCCAATCCTGGTCTCTGTGGCAGTCCTTGCCTTCAATTTTGTCTTCAGAACATTCCAAAATGCACTGTTGACAGCAGAGGTTTATTTAATGGTCTTCAAAGCACATGCCTCATTTAACTCCCAAAATGAACCCAAGAGTCAGAAAAGAGATATTCCTTGGCCTCACTTTTTTAAAATAAGGAAACAAAGAATTCAAGATAGCAAGTAACTTGCCCAATGTCACCTAGCTAAGAAAACTGGTGAAATAGACCTCTTTGGCATCTGGGACTTCTGATTTCTAACTCAAAAGGTATGACTGTTTTTGATAAAAGTAAACAATCTATTGGAATATGTTTATTGCAAAATTGCTAGACAAAAACATAGCTCTTTGATCATTCTTTGCCAATAAAAAAATGCAATGACACTGTAATTTTTAAAACAATGGTTAATATGAAGGAGAGCTGTTTCATGAATAGATAAAGTGATATTGTCAGCAGTTGCCTTAAAAATATAATTTGAGGAACATAGAGAATTTGCCTCATCCCAAAATATCTATCTATGGAGGGCGCCTAAAATATCTGTGTGTAGTGAATGTTTAAAAGACTACTATTAGAGAGCCAATCTTTGGTTTAAAGAGTCATTCCTTTTTCAAGTTTCTTGAACCTACAGTTGAGAGGTGAGAGTGATACCTTATGTCTTCCTGGCTATTAACACTTTAAACAGGGTGGTCTATCCTTTTCCAGCTAGGGTATGTTAGCTAGAGAGTGTGTAACTCCGCACATCGGAAAGACGTTCAGAATTGAGGTTTTGATGAAGAGGAATTGAAGAGAGGGCTCCAGAAGAGGCCCTGCCATTGAGGAGACTGATAGACAGCTCTGGGCATTGGGAGGGTGAGGGCAGAAGAGCTGCAAGGCCAGCTACCTGATTTGCAGGGCCCAGTGCAAAATGAAAATGTGGAGCCCCATTTAAAAAAATGATTAACTCTTTCAAGATGGCAACAGCAAAGCATGAAGCCAATACAGGGTCCTTCTCAGCACAGGGAGATGGGGCTGGTGTGACTGAGCATGTCGAGTCCATGCAGTCGACCCTGTTGGGGGATGTTTTAGGATGGGTGTTTGTAGATGGGTGTGAATTCTGTGTCCTGTGGAACAGTCACCCACAATCTCTGCTCAGAGCAGTTCTCCTGAATCATGCATACGGTCATTCATTCAACAAACAGGTACTAAACATCTACTGCTGAACATGCATCAGGCACCTGGGTAGAGCAAGATGGATTCCTTAACAGGCTTTTCCAGACTGTGTTTCTCAGGGCACATTTTAACGATTAATTACACTATGAGAACCCGCTAAGTGTCAGACTCTCTTAGCCTGTACTCAGGCAAAAAAAAAAAATTAAAAAGCTTCTCAATTAATTTTGAGAAAAAGCTATATGCTATATTTCTTAGAACCCCTCTCCACTTGGATATTCACAAAAAGTATTAAAGCATTAAAGGATCTGAAGTGTCCCCCAGCATGGAAATCCATTACACTTCCTTGAAGGACTCTTTCACATTTATTTGACCACACAAAACTTTCCTCAGACACTATCTAAAAGGCAGGGAAAGAAGCTGTAAGATAATAAATATAAGCTGTTCTTTCAAGAAGTTTGGTGGCGAAGAGAAGACTAGAGATGGCATAGGAATTTGAGCCTGGGTGGAGACCATTAAAAAGGGGAAAGGAAAGGGTGGGACTAATTGGAAGCATCCAGCTGAGCATAATAAGGGCTACAAAAGACAGAGCCAGTATATCAGAGGGCTAATATTTTGTACTCTGCAGGGTCCAAGCTCCATAGAATTTCTCCTATCCTCTCATACCCTCCTTAGCAATGGCCTCTGCCCACTAGTGATCCAAGGCTGCACATTGCATCTTTTTTATAGTTTACCCCCCACCACTTATATCTGCCTCCGCTAAGAAGTCCAGAGCCTGGCTCACAGCAAAGAAAAAGAAAGTGGTTTTGATACTGGAAACGGCTTCCATGATTGATAAATCAACAGTTTGAGCACTGAGTAGGATCAAAGACCTTATCAAAAACAAAAAAAAAAAGAGAGAGAGAGCGAAAGAAAGAAAGAAAAAAAGAAAGAAAGAAAGAAAAAGAAAGGAAAAATTACAATGCTTGATCATTGTTATTCAACATAACATAAACAGGCAATTCGTACTCGGATCACAAGTCTGCATTTTAGCAATAAATTCAGATGGTCTGGTTTAGAGACGACTGTGTTATGCTGAATGGATGTTTCCAGTGTAACAACAATGACAGAACCATTTAGTGGATTCCTCACTCTCTGGCAAGACATTATTTTTATTGGCTTTCAGGCAACTTCTATTAATAGATGCTACAGTTCTCACTGCAGATTCATGAGTCTGTGATTCTCCTATTAATAATACTTTTGAGCATATTTTGAACTAAAATAGGATTTCTTTTTTCCAAATAGGAGTTCAGATTCTGTGCAGGGCACCCACAGGTGTTTTATTTAGAAGTGTGTTCATGGATCATTCCTTCATTGCCATGGTATTCATTTTTAATTAAAAGATGAAGTCAGTAGCAGGCAATTGGGACAGAGCACTGGCTGGTGGGACTGGGAAGCAGGCACCCACTGGAGAAAGAGGTGCCAGAGATTACTGGACCTGATGTCAAGGAGGTTGGTGCTAATCCTGGCTCTGACCCTAATTTCCTGTGTGACCACTTGTCACTCTAAGCCTCTGTGTCTACATATGGAGAAAGAGAAGTGGTGCATATCAGAAGCCTCCAACCTCATCTGGTCTGAGGACCCCTTTTTAAGAGTAAAATATTTCATGGACCCCAGCCTGATGGTTATACTTTGAATCCCGTAATGCTTATAAATTAATCCTGTTTTATTACTTAGCCCTTCCATGTCTTGCTTAAATCTTCTAATCTTAAATATCACTAAATTATTGTGATGATACCACCTAATTAAGAATTCCAGTTGCTATTAAAGCTAAACCAACACTTTCATCATATTTAGAGCCTGCTACAAGAGATTCATTTAGGCTTGTGTGTACTGTTTTCATGGTGTGAGATAGTGATGAAGGTCATTTACACATTGAGTCTGAGAGATGCACTTGTTCCTTTAAAAATAATAATAATAATCCATAATAATAAAATGGCCCAGGATACTCAGAGACTGCCCCACATGCATATGGAGAATGACTAAGGAGCAAGATGGTAACACCAGAAGACATCTAGGCAGGGAGGAAAAGAACGTGTTCCATTGTAGGTTGACCTCAGGCAATCTTTTCCTCACTGTATTTCTTTTCATCCCACTCGACACCTCTGAACTCTGGAAGAACTTGAAAACAGAATTTGAGAAGTGAAACACATAAAATAATTTGTGATCCCGAAGCCTTTTTTTTTCTCCTCTTTCCCTCTTTTTTTCCTTCCCCAGAAACAGGAAACAATCTGTCTAATCCACCTTTTTGAGAGTCAGTAGTGAAATCTGCAGTTGTCTTTGTACATCCTTACCTTGGAGGCCTTAAATTGGAATGACATCCAAAGACCTTACTTGTGGCTTCCCAGACAGGATAGAAAAATGCTTCCAGTGTGCGTCATATCATTGTTTAAATGTTTTGATTAATCACTTTAGTTTGACGATTTTTTTTTTAACTATAACAACCTAAGAAGAGGAATACATATGCCACCAGTTTCCTAGGCTGATATGTGTCCCTAGCATATTCTTTGTTTCCAAAACTAGGTTAAAATAATTCCAAAGCTAAAATTTCCACCTCTTGGTATAATTTTTACCAACCTCTGTCTTACATGTAGCCATATCCTTCTGCAATCCCAACTAATCCCAGAGATTCCCCTTAATTAGTGAATTTCAACAATCTCATTTGAAGATCAGGGATTGAACATTTTGGTTTACTTATTTTCAGAACACTTGAAGGTAAAGCTTAGAAATTGGTTTGGATTTACTTGGCATCACAGTTCTTGAGACCATAACAAGACATCCTATCGTAAAACAGATAATGCCAACCGAATCTTCCAAGTGGTTGTCAGGACGACCTTTTCCTTCTTCTCAGCTAGGAGTCAATTGAGTGTTAACCTGGGTGTTCAGAAGAAAATTGGCTAGTTTTCAGGAAAAACAAAATGGAACTCAAGATATGCTAGTGCATTGAGTTATCATTGAATTATCATTGACTTGTGTTCGCTTTTATGCCCTACAAATACTTTGTGGAAAAAAAAGTATCTATATTCAAAACACCTGGTCAGAAACAATCAAAACGTTTAAGTTCTTCGTCCTTGAAATGACATGGTATATAGACACAGGGAAGATGTCTGTCTGAGACACCCCAAGTTCAGCCCCAGACATCAGCCTTGTTTGACTCATGCCCAAGCTATCAGAGCTTTACCCGTGAGGCACATTAACATCCACACCTTTTGTTCTAAATTTACTGTACCAAACTTTACCAAAAGAATTCCAGATTCAAAAATAATAAAAAGCCAAGGAGCGTAAGTTCCATTGTTAGCCCAGAAGTGAGTCACCGCTGCAGCATTTCTTCTGTCTACTGATTAGACCGGATACGCTCTGGGCGGTGCAGCAGGAAAGGCTTGTTGCTCTTTGTATGTGTGAGTTAATAGTCACAAAAGGTCACAATTTTAACATGTTAAAAACCAAATCTCTCTCCTGGGCATCTGGAGGGGTTTTTTTCAACACACCCTCACAGTAGCAAAGGTTAAAAAATATATAGTTTTTTCTCTTCTAACCTGAGTTTACCCTCAGCTGACAAAGCTATGTGATTTTCTGCATAGCGTCCGAGAAGACACTGATTTTTTTGTTTGATGGGGCTAATGTGACATGTACTATCTGACATTTCTGGAAGGGCAGTATATCTGAATCCTCTCTGGCCTGGCCATACACACTGCTCATATTCTGTGGCCACAAAGAAATCAGAGCCTTGCACCCAACACCATTTTTGCAGTAAAAGGAGTGACTTTCTTCCAAAGCATGAAATGGGGCAGAATTAGGGTGAACAAATAATATGTCATCCAAACCTAGGCACTTCTGAGAGTAAAATGGGGCTTTATTAATAATTACACCAGGACAACAGGAGTAAATCAGGACTGTCCCAAGCAAACCAGATGCATGATCACCCTAAGGGCTTGTGTTAACTAAGCATTTACCAACAGAATAAGAAATAGAACACGTGGCATTTATTTAGTACTCTAAATGCCACTGTGCTAAGCATTTTATGGATTATCTCATTTAAACCTTGCAAAATGTGAAACTTTATTAGGTAAACACCGTTTGACAGGCCAGTGGTTTTTAAACATTTTTTTAGTGAACAACAGGAAACAAAACATTGGGAAGACAAAATCTTCTACAAAACACCAATATGGAAATCAATTAACAATAATTAATAAAAGAAAGAAGGAAAGGAAGGAAAGAAAGAGAAAGAAGAAAGAAAGAAAGAAAGAAAGAAAGAAAGAAAGAAAGAAAGAAAGAAAGAGGAAGAAAGAAAGAGAAAGAAAGAAAGGAAGGAAGGAAGAAAGGAAGAAAGAGGGAAAGAAAAAGAAAAACAGTAAAAAGGAGAACTGCTGCCCTGGTCAAAACTGTGATTAGAAGCCAGTCCTAAAGGCCCACCCTCCTTCTCCACTCAGGCACCACTGTAGAACCCCAGGCTCCTGGGAATTCTGTGAATAGCCTTTGGCTAGACATTGATAGGCTCTGACTCATTTAATCCTCACAATCTTGATGAGGTTTGTCTTTAATGTCATTTTATAGGTCAGGAAAACCCAGCTGGGAGGAACAAATGATTTGTTCAAAATCCTATAGCTGATAGGTTCAAAAGCAAGGATTCAAACTTGAATCTGTCAGACTCCAAGTCCCCTTCTTGCCACTAGGTCATCTACCTCCACTGTAGGTGACTTCTAGGCTGGTTAATATTTAGAAACATATTGGGATCTTTCCATCTTGGCTTGCCCAACCTGAGCAATATGGCAGAGCTATCCTCTGCCAGGTGTGCTCTTAGTTCTACAAGGTCCTCTGACCTATGTGCTAATAAACAGTTTAAATGGACTGTCCCATTTATAGTTCACAACCGTGCTATGAGGCAGGTACTGTTGTTTGATTACCTCATCATTTTGCAGATGAGAGAACAGCACTGCAAAGATTATGTAATAAGGGTAAAGCAGCTAGTAAGTGGTAGTGACAGGATTTGTCTTGACAACAGTGTATGGTGCCTTTTAACCTCTTAACACACTTTGGTCCCTACTGGTAATGAACGTGATGCTTTGGCATTCCAAGTGCCTTTTCAAACTCACAGTGACTCTCACAGCTAACTGGGTTGCCTTGCCCTGCTTTTACATGACCTCACCCTTTGTTGATAATCTGACTCCTGTTTGGCAGTAGATATTGTAGCTTAATGCATTATACCCCCTGGGAAAAGATTTGTGCCCAAAGAGGATTCTCCAATGAGAGATAATGCTTTAATACGATGTACTAGGTAATGGTGGTGATGTCCGTGTGCTGCCTGACTGATGACAACTTTTCTCCACTGAAGCATCATCTTGATCACCATGGAAATCTTTTAAAATCTTAACTTTGGTCAAGTTTAAACTATGATCTGTTGGAGGTCAAAGATTATTTAGTGCCCGCTCTTTAAAAGGGAGTTGGATAAAGTAATTACCTTTTAAAGTAATAAAAAGAGCATCCCTGCTTCTTACCTTCGAAGACCAGCTTGCTTAGGAACTTTACATCAGTGGTATAGATCCAGACCTCAGCAAGTCCATGGAGCCCTGTCTGACCTGAAAGCTACCTGCAGTCCAAGTCAGAGCTCTCCTGGAGGCTGAATCAGTACAGGGCTCTCTTGAGGGTTCATGATTAATCTCGCATTGTTTATTTATTCCATAAATGTATTTTGTATATAGGCACTATATTAGCTTCTTGAGTATTTTTCACTATGTCCAGCCTAAAGAAGACTGTATTTGTCCCATAACAGAATAAAATCTGCAGGGTAATCCTAGAATTCAAGTTCTTACAAAGATCAACAGAGAATTCTACATACCAATATATGCAATTGGAAATGTAATATTTTAAAAGATGAGCGTAATGAGTTCCTGATTTTGAGTCAGCCTCCAGTTAATGCATTCTGGGATGTCCCTTGCCTTCTTTTAGTCTGGAGTTTATATGTTTTCATATAACATGAGACAGCATGGCCTGGGTAACTTACTTGACAGGTGTTTACTTAGGACTAGTAAGTGCTTTTCACTTTTGCAAATATGCAAAGACTATAACATCATGCCTGCTCTTAAAGGATCTAAAACCTAGTTAGACATAATTTTGGAATGGGATTAGACAGTATATCACACGATATCAAATTACTTATAATAAAGACCCTATCTTAGCCCTGTCTTTCTCTACTACCTTATAAATGACAGATAAAAAGACATAAGGCATGCTTGTTAACTATCTGGGAGACACCAATCTGGGAGTGAGAAAAGAGGCTAATATACTGAATGATAGAAATAGTGATATCAGTAAATAAGAACTTTGTGCTGAAACCAACAAGTTGTAGTTAATAGGAATAAACAAAAAGTTCTGCATTTAGTTTGAAAAAACTCAATAGCATAAGTACAGGATGGAAGAGAGCTGTAATTTTCACATTCAAAAAAATCCTGTGGACTTTTTCATTAACCCAAAGCTTCACTTACTATCCTAAAATGCTTGCAAAGCACCAGGCACTAGGTAGGCACTGTGGGATCTTTCCATCCAGTGCACCTGTAGATGCAAACTCATTGATCTATAACGTGGAGTTCAAGGGGGAAAATATTCCCACTGACTGGATCTCATTGGGAGTAGACACAACACTCTAAGAAGGTCATATTTGATAAAAACAGGCTGTAGAAAGGGGAGACTAGATTGGTGAGTGACAGGGAAACCAGCCTGCATAGAAATATTGAGTGACCACAGGATGTTTAGTCTAGAGAAGAAAAGATTACGGGACTTTGATGGTTGTTTTCCAGCATTTAGAGAGCTATTGTGTGACTATAAGAGGAGCCTTAAGGTTTTTTGGGGTTATTTCAGTTGGACCAATGGGGCGGGTGACAGTTAGAGAGGGGCAGATTCATTCTGATGTCTTCAGAAGTTTCCCTGCCAACCTTGGCAAAGGCTGAGCACTCCAGCAGAAACTAGCGGACCATCTACCATGTAGACTGCTCCCTTTTGGAAAGACAACATTTTGTTGGCAGTTGGAATACATGATCTCAGAGGATCCCTCTGATGTCAATGCTCTCCCTTTTATCTTTCAAAACAAGTGGGAAGCAACCTAACTTTTCATATACCTTCCTTAAGCCTTGAGACCCACAAGAATTTTGCTAGCCTACAACTAATGAGTTCATTTCCCCATTTTCTCCAACTTCGCTGGCAGAAACAACATTGACTTAGTTAACAGAATGTCATAGTAAGTATCCTCCAAGCATTAAAATACACTGCTAACCTATCTGGGGTAAAATGGTAATTAAAACCTAGACTGTGCCTTCATTCATTCACCCGTTGGACATGTAAATACCAATGTTCACCAGAACATACAATCGGGAAAATCTTGCCTCCGTGTGAAGTAAATGGTGGGAGGAAGTTCACAGACCAGAGTCCGTGAGATAGAGCACATATAAGGCTCCACATACCATCTGCAGCTCAAGGAGGGGGACTAATGAGCTGTGCTGATGCCAGAGGAAGGGAGGCACCTCTCAGCTCCCTGGAGCTGCCTCAATATTTACCATGGCTGGATCTCCCAAGCTTCACAGTCAAAGCCAGCATATTCCGGACACCTGCTGTTTTTAGGTGTGCCCAGATGTCATCAGCTAAGAAGAGGAAAAGTCACCACATCCTCAGCTAGCCATTCCTGTTGTCAACTTAGGATCAAGGAACACTTTGGCCAGAAGGTTGCCTTCAGTACAACAAAATGTGCAGTTCTAGGGAAGAGGACCGATGAAATATTTCTGCCAATAAGTTGCAGTGACCAAAAAACGTATATTTACCTTTTTTTATTTCTTGCCAAATACATCATTTGGGCATTATGTCGACCAGTTTAGTGTCGTTTTGAAGGGTGAAGTGTTACTAACTTAATATCACTGCTTAGTTTAAAAGGGTGAACTCTTACTGCTTTAGTATCTTGTAAGCTTGCATTTATAGAGGTGGGCAAGTAAACATAGGTACAAGCCCAGTTTTAGTTATTACCATTAACTAGAAATCACACTACAGAGAGGCAGTATATTTCGTTTTTTAAGTTGAAGTGCTCAAAGGCCTCAAAATAATTATTTTGAATGGTAACAACAGCCACTAGGAAGAACTAGCTAAAACATAAGTTTAAAATTGGTTGTAGCATTGGTTGTAGAGTTATGAAGATTAGAAGACTTCAAATAGTTACTAATAGGGATGTAGTTATTCAGTGAGCAGAAAAAATATGTAACATTTACACAGCTATCAGTAGCTTTGCCACGTAAAAGAACCATTATCAAAAAAACAAAGTGCCATATAGCTATTTTATGTATAAAAGTATAACGAGAAGCATCATTACTTCTCATGAAGTCAGATACCTTCTACTAATCTAAAACATAAGGTACTCTAGGGATGAAAATGAAAATGACAAAGGGAAAAAAGCAAGAGCCAATTCTCTTTCCAACTCATATAAGGACCCACCTGCTATTGTGGGGTTTTTTAATTAATTTTTATTGGGATATAGTTGCTTTGCAATGTTGTGTTAGTTTCTACTGTACAGCAAAGTGAATCAGCTATACACATACATATATCCCCTCTTTTTTTTGGATTTCCTTCCCATTTAGGTCACCACAGTGCATTAAGTAGAGTTCCCTGTGCTATACAGTATGTTCTCATTACTTGTCTGTTTTATACATAGTATCTGCTATTGTGTTTAGATACTCGGCACACCACCCCCAAAGGTTGCTTCCACATAACATACTCAAATAGACCATTCCAAGGTAGTTTTTTTTATTTGTAGAAAGAGCAACATTTCACAGTTGCGTTTTGTTTAGTAAACCTACATCAATCAATTTTAATCCAAGTGCATAAATCCGTATAAAATGAATGATAAGGCACCCGAGAAGTAATACTAACACTCCAGATACATGAATTTATTTAACCCTCAAAACAATCCTATGAAATAGGTGCTGTTATTCTCCCATTTTAACAGAGGAGGAAACTGAGACACAAAGGGTTTTAAGGAACTTGGCCAAGATCACACAACTAAGAATTGGCATAGGAGGGATCTGAACTGAGTCTGGTTCCGAAGTCCAAGTACCTAACCATGACGCTGTACTGCCTCTCCAGTGACAATATGTTGGTAAAATTAATCAAATGCCTACTGCGTACTAGGCACTGTGTTAATCCCTTTATATACATTAGCATATTAAATTCACCAGTTGGGTCATCTGGACGTAGGTAAGAGGGATAACAAAAGAATCACCAGGCCAACTGTTCTGTGTGTCTTTAGCCTAACACCTGCTTTTGGGTGTGGTCGCTGAGTTACTTGAGACTGTGGGAGGTTAGCAATAAATTATTATATTATCTCTTCCTTGCAGGGGTGGAATGGTCCAAACCAGTGAGCAGTATGAATTTCTGCATCATGCTCTGTGCCTGTACGAGAGCAGGCTTGCAGCAGAAACTGTCCAGTGATTCTCTGAAGACTTACCAGACCATCGTTCTCTAGGGGTGATTAGTCAATTACCCACTTGAGGCTTCTGGAAGGAGCTTCCTGCAGTGGAAGAAAAGAGAAGCTGTGAAGCTAAGCTGGGGCGTGGATTGTGGAAGATGGCAACATATTCAAGATTGCCAGCCTCTTGTGTATATGAATGCATTTGTAAGCATCCCCTAAATTATTTTGAAGGTCCTTTGCTGATGGAGGTATGATTGATTTCTCACACAGCTAAGGAGGATTTTGTTTTGTCTGTATTGACTATCTGCCACACAGAATATATGTATGAAATTTATGTCATCAGATGACAACTTGAAGAGCTGCTGAAGAAATTATTATTGTGTGTTTAGATGCTTTTATGTTTGCAAAAAATCTGTCTTGTGAATGGACTGTCAGCTGTTAAACTGTTCCTGTTTTAAGTGTTAATTCCTTTCTCAGTTACCAGAATCTTGCCGCTAAAGTTGTGATTGAAAATGGATTTTTAACAAATAAGTCCTTGTTTTTGAAAAAAAAAAATCAGAAGCAGTAACTATTTTATATGGAAATGTGTCTTGAAAATATTACCTATTAAATGTGTATTTATCAGTACCTCGTACCAATCAATTACAGAGCACAATGATTGTCATTGGGTATATATGTATTTACTCTCTACTATTGGGCATAGAGGTGGTTTCTGCTCCAGAATTCTACCCACTGTATTTCTACATTGTGAGTCATTTTACTTTCAAAGGTAAAAACAAATTTGTAGCAACTATGATGTGTTAAGAATTTTAAATACTTGTCTCTCTTTTACTAAAAAAGAATTTTTGAATATGCTGTCTACCTGAAATCTCTCTCCCAGCAAAAGGCAGATGCCTTTGGGAATGATGTAACCTGTCCCATTTCCAGAGGTTCTTTAAAAGGATGCTGCCATGGATATCCTTAAATCTCTGAAAGGATTTAATCCTCAAGAGACAAATAAAGCTTAAAAAAAAAACTACACTCAGCAAACACTAAATGTTCTGCTCAAATATGAATTTTTAACGCAGCTATGTTGACTTTGTTTCCTACTGCCAATAAACTACACTTAATACTAAATGTTGAGTAAGGCATGTACTTTTTTTTTCCTATTTGAAGAGAGACCATTATCTTTTGGGGAAAGCCTGAAGTCGATAGTAGGATGGGTTTAATTTTAGTCTGCCTCTCCCCACTGGAGATGACTATTTCAAACTGTAGTATTGTCATCACTTGAGAGATAATGATCTAGAAGTGCCATCATTATGTGGTTTTCCTCGATAGGCTCCCAGCTATCATTATACAAACAGTACATGTTTATGTCTTTGTATCACTTGTCATAGACTCTCGTAAATTACACGATTTCTGTTTGTTCAGCAGAATCACATCACCTGAAGAGATGTAATGTTGTAGGAACATTCAGTTACCTAAGATTACAATTCCTTTCTTCCCTCTTGAGTTTAAGTAGTCATGTGCCACAGGGATGGTAGAAGAAAACTTACAAGTTTTATTCTGCTCCTGAAGGCTGGAATTTTTTCTGCATTAAAAAAAGAGAGGCAATCATAATCCCTTCTTTCTAAGGAAACAGAAAAGGACAACTGGTGTAAAACTTCCCCCAAACAATTCAATAGGAGGAAGTGCTCGTCACTGACTTTTCCCCCCACCATGAAGGCACATTTCCTTCCTAGTCTTTGCTTCTCTTATCTGGGAGATTTTTTTTTTCCTCCAAGCGAAGCATGAACAGTCGTTAAGTGGAAAATGGAGGCTGAATTTTACGTGGCGATTCTTACCTGCTTCATCTTCGGGAACTCAGGTGAGTGGGTCTGCCTCAGTTTCCTGAGGCATTTCTCCAACAGCCAGAAGTGGAGTCTCTGTCCTTTGAAAAGTGTCTGAAACAAGGCGGAAATGGAGCTGGGTCTCCATGGCAGTTTAGCCAAAGACGATGAGGAGGGGGAATAAAAGGAGCCTGCCATGCCCACACCATTGAGATTTCTCTCCAAAAGAAAATAAATGGCCTTCTCTTGTGTCTTCCAAATGCCTCAGGCAGCTCCTGAAATGGCATCTTTACAGCAGAGAGTAAAGCAACCCTGAGGGGGGAGAATGTATCATTATGTAACAGGCTGTGGCATCTTCATGCTTTTTCCCTGTCAGGCTATAGTTTTGTTTCCTTTGTGTTAAAGAAAGAAAGTATAAGAAATATAATTAAAGGGGGTTGGGGAACTGTGGTGTGTTTTATTTGGAAGTTGTTATTTGGAACCTCTGAATATTTTCATGGGGGAGCTGAGAAAATTAAGTAAAAGCACCTTGAAAATGGTTTTTGAGCCTGAATATCTCATTTTTTAATCCTGATGTTTAACAATTGGGTATTTAGTTTTCTTACATGGAGAATAGGTGATTTTTAAAATCTATTCGCCTTTGAAGGAAGACTGTAGATATTGTCACAAAATAGAGAAATGCTTCTCCCTAGGATTATAAAAAATTTAATTTGTGATAATCAATACTTTCATTGGTTGCTATTAGCTAGGAGGGTGTGCTAAGAAGAATGGGAAATTTTGTTTTATTTGTGGATAAATATATCCAATTTTTAAAAATTGTATTCAAACTAGTCCATTTGTATACTAACACTTATTGCAATAGTAATTTAAGGTTTGGAAAAAGGGGTGCTTTTTCCAAAAAAAAGTGGGGGATGGAGGTGAGGTGGAAGGAGTGAAATGGTTAAAACGGGAACTGGGTTTTTTACAACTTTAGCATATTTAATTATTTGGGCTAAAGTATCGCACCATACTCTTTGGATGGTTTTGTTTCTTTTCCAAGCTTCCTTTCATTATTTCAGTGGGGGTGTATTTTCTTCCCTAAGCCATGTGAAAGGAAAAGAAAGGGAGCTAAGTGTGACATTTTGACATTGTCTGCTTTGGGATTTTTAAATCACACGTGTTGAATCTGGGAATAGTCACTTGAAATGATAGCAATTGCAAAAGATAAGTAAACCTGATTTGTGGTTGATTTGTGGGTGAGTTGTTTTGTTTTCTGGTGGGCCTTATGATTTGCTACGTAGTACTTGATGAGCTTCTCATTTTCCAGAGGGGTTTCAGATTGTCCATGTCCAGAAACAACAGTGCCTTTTCAAAAATGAGAGAGTGGTCATGGACTTGTGCAATGGGACCAGCCAGAACCAGCAGTGGATGTGGACTGAGGATAGAAAGCTCCTTCATGTTAAATCTGCTCTGTGCCTGGGCATCTCTGATTCTTCTGGTGGCCCTTCCCGATCCGCCATCTTTGCCCCCTGCTCCCGGGCACCTCGATGGACTTGCTATGAGAAGGAAGGGTTCCTTGAGGTGGAAAATGCTTCTCTCTTTCTCAAGAAACAAGGCTTCAGGGTAGTGGTCAAGAAGGGCAGGAAGTACCTCCACAGCTGGATGAAAATAGATGTCAACGAAGAGGGAAAACCAGTCAATGAAAGCCTCTGCTCTAAAAAAGGTGAGCTCTTCCTTTCAGAATCGATTCTGAAAGTTTTTCTGCTAAATGTCTTGTTTTTTCACATTCAAGGGAAGTCCACATGCCCCAACAAAATTCCTATGGAAGATTCATAAGCTAACGGAAATGGATCACGTGGTACCCACTGACTTGGAAAACTTCATTATCTTCATTAAAATAAGCCCAACTTTTTCTGTCTATCTCTCATTCTTCCTTCCTTTCTTTCTTGCTTCTTTTGTTAATTCAACAAATATTTCTCAAGCTTCTCTTTTGTTCCAGACATTAAGCACTTTGGTTAAGTACTACTAAATGTGGGTATGTAGCTCTATGTACATATGTATATGCAATGACTAAAGCCAATGATCAGGAAATTAATATTTTTGCTGATTTAGACACTTCTATTCTCTGATTATGAGGAACTATTACAACATCATAATGGTGCTTGCTAAGACTGGGAAGATAATAAATTATGCTTTTGCCAATCTCTTGTACTAATGTTTAAGGGTAGATATTTTTTGGAGATAACATATTTTGAAATGGTAAGAACCAATGTGCAGCCACAGAGTTTTCTAATTTGTTGATCATTGATGGATATAACCTAGATGATGGACACATATAAAAACTTGTATACACGTGCATAAATTTCTGGTACAACATACAGTTCAGTCCTAGACTAGGAATTTTTATTTGTGGATGTGGCTTAATTTTCTATTTTATTGAATCATCTTACTGCTTATTTACTCCTCTATTAGAGGTTTGCTTTAGGAAGTCATGAAGGATAAAAGAATTATTACATATTAGGTATAAATCACTGGAGGAATTCTCTAGAAATGAAGCCGTTCATTAAGATTAAAATTTGTCAAGGTTAAGGGAATTGTCCCAGATAATTAAGTGGCAGAGGTATGATTAGAACCCAAGTTTCTTGATTCCTCGACCAGTACATGTTCCATTTTATAGTACTTCCCAAATGCTTACACAGACTCTTGCCCAATTGGCTACATCCAGAATCATCTGGTGGGGAGGAGGAGTAGAGGGAATCATTGCCATCGTTTCTTCCTCTATGATCATCTCCAAGATTTGATTCCAAGAAATCTATATTTGGGCATGATACTTGATATTTTTTAAAAAGTTCCCCAAATAATTTTGATTCACAACCTCATCTGGGGATCAACATCCACTGTACCTTTAAATCTTTTTATTAGGTGTTGATTTTTGAGGCTTATATGAGTTTTTTCACCACACTGATCTTTGAACAGTTTTCTGTCACTCATTCACTTCAAAAATTAGACAAACATCTAATTAGGTGCCAACTAAATGCATGGACTCTTCTACAATACAAGAAGAGTCCCTGTTCTTATAAAATTTCTGAAATGAGAGTAAGATTTTAAAAAATGTATAAAGTTAATTAGAAAATTCAACTTCATCAGAGAGTATACAGCATATAGCACCAATTCATACAATTCCTTTCCTGTAGTTCATCTAACTAGGCCTGTCCTAAACAACATAGAAATATTGTAAATATTTCAGTTGTAAGGTGCATGGTTATACACAAGAAGTGAGATTCCTCCCCAAATCCTAATCAAACCTTATTTAGAAGGATATTCTTTCATTAGAACTTTTTAAAAGCGCATATGGATTCAGTAGATATGGGTTAAGATAGAAGGTAATTCATGGAAAAACTATCTCCTTTGACCTTCATACAGTGATGGACTTCATACAGTCCCAGTGATGGACTTCACTTCAAAAGTAAAGTAGATACAATATACCAATTACAGTTAACCACTGAACATGCCATATCCAAAAATGCCTGATAATGTGTGTTGGAAAAAAAATGGACTTCTAGAAAAAGCAGAGCTAAAATTTGTACAATTCTAGTTCAAAAAAATCTTATATTTGAATATGCATAGGTACAAGGTATACTTTTGCCTTAACACAGTTATAAGCTAACAGACACATTTTTCTTCTCGATCCACACAGAATGATATTGGTTGCCCCATAGCATGAACACTCACTGATTTTCTAGAGAATCCATTATGAAAAATTAAATTGCATGCAGATGTTTGTGATGAATGATTCCGAATGTCCTTTCTTAAAGAGTTGATAACTAAATACTATACTCTTAAGCAGCACAAATATGCATGTTGTTAATCCATAGGATGTGATTTTTTAAATTAGGTTCTTCAGTAAAAACATACCTGTGAAGGTCAAAATCTGAACTATACATTTCATATTTGTTTCATAGAGGAAATATTCATGATGCCATTCAAGTATCTAAGTAATATTTCTCTATTACCTACTAGGTGCCAGAGCTTGTGCTAGTAACTGAAGTACTCTACACCAGTGATTCTCAACCCAAGCTTCACATCAGAATCCCAATGGGACCTTTGAAATAGTATTAATATCCAGGCTTCATCCTCTAGGCCAACTAACTCAGGCATTATAATTTTTAAATGCTTCCAAGGTGATTCTAATGTGCAGCCAAAGTTGAGAATCACTAAATATGTCTTGCTTCTTAGGATAATGGGGAAGGCAAATAAGTAAATAGTTAATTACAATAGAGTGTAAGTAGAAAAAAAAAATACCCCTTCCTCCAATATATATTCTTGCCAGTGTGTCACATTAAGCAACTGTGGGTTTCTTTTTTTTTTTAATTAAAAGATAATTCTTAAATTGCATACTTTTTAAACAATCCTTTGAGTGCCCACTGGATCTTGTCATAATTTAGCTGTGCTTCATTCTCAATAAGACACCTTTTTTCTTCTTCTACCTCTCCTTTACTCGAGTTCCTCTATACAGGGAGGATGAATTGAATAGGCTTCCAAAGTGGGTTAAAATTCAATTCAAAAGTTAATGTGAAGGTTTTTGAGAGAAGGACCTATACTAGGGTCAGATTTCCTCAAATAATCAGCGCTACTGCAATGATTTTTTATTAGGAGAAGAATGTAAAATTGACCTGTCTTTTAAATTTTTCATATAATTTATATTTCTTTAAAACCCCTTGGGACTTCCCTGGTGGTCCAGTGGTTGAGACTTCGCCTTCCAATGCAAGGGGTGCAGGTTCGATCCCTGATTGGGGAGCTAAGATCCCACATGCCTCACAGCCAAAAAACCAAAACATAAAACAGAAGCAATATTGTAACAAATTCAATAAAGACTTAAAAAATAAATAAATAAAACCCCTTAAAACAAACTTTTAATGGACAAATAGAATTTAATGGGACCTAATTAATGGGAATCTAATTAAAAAGAATATATAGATTGTGTAGAACTAGGATCACCAGTACATAGTAGAATACCAAATTAAAGAAAAGATGGAAAAAAAAAAAAAAAAAGAAAAGATGGTTTGAGATTTTTGCCATTCCCTCTGAATTTCAAGTTTACCCTTAAAGAATATACTACATATCTTCATTCTGGACCAAAAAAAAAAAAAAAAAGTGTACCTGGTAGACAGACTCTTTTTTAAAAAATCAAACTTTTAAGATCAATTTTTTAAAAATTAGAGCCTTATAGCTATTATTCTGAATAGTAAAAGTAATAATAAAAAGCATTGCCTCCAAAATGCCAACATATCTGGCTAAAAATTACAAAATTTCATTCTCCCCGTATATTCTTTTGTCAATCAGTTGCCAGATATCCATTTATCTGGAAACCACCTTATCTTTAGCAATGTGTCAATAAAACAAGTGATTGACAGATTCTAATTTTTCCTCCCTATATTTTGGTGTTATATAGCTACATCCTTGGAGTCACTGTATTAAGAGTATGACTTTTAGAAATATTTTCTGTATAATTTCTCAGTCTCTATAAATTCACACAAGGCAGTCGTCAATAATGCAATAAGGAAAAACCAAATTGTGTTTTGTTCAACAGTATAGCAATTTTATATAATCACACATTCGACTTTTTTAAGGATTATTATTACTTCAGGAGTAAAAATGCATTCTGAGGCCCAAATCTCTAATTTAGAAGCTCTTAAAACATAGCACTCCTAAGTAAAGGGCTTCCTGCATAGCAAAAACCTTATAAGCTAAAGCAAAAATTATATTGGTCTACAGTTTGGGGGGTACTTGTACATTTCTAGGAAAGTTCACTAGAAATTCAACTGAAAAAATCATTTTTCCATGACCAAGTCTTTTGTATATACAGGAGATGCAAAAGGAAAAGAGTTAGAAAAACTAAATTACTGTGCTATAAACCTGTTAACAGGGATCATAACTTAGAAATCTTCATCTCCTTTAAAGGTAATCTTGGTTCCCTTGGTCAATAAATGCTGTCTAAATTAGTAAATGTTTCAACTTCTAAAAGGTGCTGAATATCAGAATTATTGGGAACAATAAAGGAAAGCTAAGGACTACTTTATGCCACTATTGAAGTCATGACTATTGCTTTTCTCTTCTTCCCAAGTTAAGAAGAATTTTTAAATCAAAAGTTACAGTTGCATCTATTCCAACAGGAAATAGTCTTGACACCACAAGCAGACAACAAAGGTTACAGTGGCCGAATCATTGAAGTTTTATGGACCTACATGATCTGGAAAATAACTCATTCATTGGCCCCCTCTTTTATATGGGTAACAGAGAAATCTACTCAAAGGATATTACTGATCTGCAAGCATATCTAAGCAAATAAGCCTTAGGAGAGGGAAATAAAAGCATTCTAAACTTGAAAAGAGTTTCCACAGCACCAGCACAAATCTATTGGCAGGTAGACTATGCTCAGGTAGTTCTACGTCTTCTGGATGAAGAGTACAAAATTCCATCTATCGTTTGGATACCTATTCCAAGGAATGCCAAGTCTCCCTACAAGTATAAACACCTTGATGATTGTCTAAAATTGTTACTTTCACTAAGATGTTTCATATTGTATGAAGAGAAACATTGTATATGTCAGCCAACCAGTCAACATTTATTCAGCATCTACTACAGATTCATTCATTTAGCTCTCATTTTTATCTGAGGACAGGCAAATTTTTGCAGACATATTTCCAATATCCCTGATATGGCTGAGTTAGTAAAATCCCTAAAAGAGATTTCACTGCTGAAGTAAATCATATTGTTGGCTGGCTTGATATGCCTGTTGGTTAAAGTAATTGTTTAATTGTATTCATACAGGTGAGGGAATAAACTGCATAAGCATTGTAATAGGTAAACAATCATGTATGCTCTTGGGAGACAGGGTTTTAGTAGCTTATTTCCTTTAGGGATTGGTAGGAGTGCTTGTAAATACAGAGAGCTTGATGGGAAATGAACAAAACAAAACTGAAAGTATCTTTTGTATAGACTCTACTTTGACCAAATTGGCTGTCACAGCCATTTTAGAGTTTTTCTCCTAGCATCATTATAACAACATGGGCCTTGCAATTAACCATTTATTTACATGATCATTGAAAATCATCTGGTCATGATTATTAATATATGCTTTATACGATCATTAAAAAATATCTAACACAGCATCCAGAGTCCCCCCAACGATTTTCAACCTGTGACACATCAATGAACTTATCAGGGCACACCCAGGGCCACAAATGACTTTCATATGTGCTCTTATATCTTTGTGGGTCCCTTTCTCCACTGGGAAAAATAAAATAAAATAAGTTAATAGATTTTCTTGTGTCCTAACATTCTCATTCTTTCATGATGTGTGAAAAAAAATTTTTAACATTTTCTTTGACCCTGAAAGTTCTTTTTGAAAAATTATTTTTAAAGAAATTAAATCATTTCATGGGCCCTAAAATCATGGGCCCTAGGCAATGTTCCAATGTGCTTAATGGATGAGCCAGCCCTGGACACACCAAGTTATTCACCCACTTTCCATCTGCCCTTGCCCTGACCCTGTTTAAGTAGCCTCTGGCTCAGCATGTCTCTCCCACAGCATGGGAACCATGAACTTATAAGCCATTTTTCCCCCTCCATCCTTCTATCCCACAATCTCATCCTTTTCCAATGTGTGTGTTTGTACCTTCCCAAAAGAAAACATGGGGCATTAGGATAAATGAGGCTCATCTTCATAAGGCAACCCAATTGAGTAGTAATTGGCTTTTGAAAAGTATTTCTTTGATTGGCTAAGCTTTCATTTATTTTTTTAACCTAATTTTTTTACTATGCTGTGCTTTGATGTTTTACTATGCTATGTCCTGGTATCAATTTCCATTTATTAATTTTACTTTTTTATAATTTTGCATCTTTTTTAAGGCCTGTAAAAAAAAAAATTTAACCTCTGATTATGCCTTCTCATTTGTTGTGTCTCTCATTGTTTGTAAATTCTCCATCTTTGGTACTCTTTTCAACAACTTTACACTTCCTTACTCACTTTTTCAAATTTTAGGCATGTGTATTTTTTAATGTATCCTTTATTTCATTGACTACATTTTCTGAAATGTTAATTATTCATTTTACCATTTCTAATAATTATTTAGACTATTATAATTCCCAGACCTTTCACTTTATCTTTATTCTATCCCAATCTTATTTAAAATATTTTATATATTAAATTTAAATATTTATGTATAGATATATATATACAAATCATCATTCTTCTAAGGTATCTTCTGTTTCATTTGTTACCTCTTTTCCAGGTTATTTTCCCACTTTTAAAGGGCACATTACATTTGGCATCTTCCTACAGAATGGAAAGTATCAATATAGTTAAAATGTTCTATCTCCAAAATGAGTTTTATTCAAGTTATTTCTTTCAATATGCTCGAAAGTTTTTTGTATCATTTAAAAGAGGGAAACTAACAAATTGTGTATTGTCTTTATTATCATTATGCAAAAATTCCATTTCTATTATTGATTTTTTCTGAGACAATCATAGATGAATTAATAAACTAAAATACATATTGCTTTTTTAAGAAATGTATTTGAAATATGGGCTTTATATTATGCAGTCATTGCAAATCATCTTATAGGTGAGCTATCAGTGCTGAACTTAATTTTTACACATTAAGTGCTAAAACTTCTGAGATTGGACCCAGGACGGTCCGCCTTATTTTGAATTGTGTTCTAAGAGGAATTGTGTATAATGTGGAAACAATGTAGTGGCAATGGTACAATAAAGCTTTTTAAAAA
Source organism: Balaenoptera ricei (assembly GCF_028023285.1). NCBI lineage: Eukaryota > Metazoa > Chordata > Mammalia > Artiodactyla > Balaenopteridae > Balaenoptera > Balaenoptera ricei. The sequence continues at coordinate 59,506,450 of NC_082648.1, read as the reverse complement.
TAGCTTCAACATATTGTTCCATTGTGTAAGAACTTTTCCTTGCATTTGTCAAAATATATCTTGTTCTTTCATGAACTGTAAAATGTATATACCTTTTCAAAGAACATCAGAAGAATTATAGAACCCAAAACATCCAAAGCTACTCTTTTTAGTATAATTTCATAGCACCCATTTCAACAAAGAGTTCAGGCAATGGAAAGATGAACTTATTTTCATCACCTTATATATTTCTATGATGGATTTTCTTTCCTCCCATCTACTTTATAATCCTTCAATGTCCACATAAGAAATGATTAGAATTCAGCTTTGCCTCATATTGTATATATGGATAAAATTATATACTTGGATGTATATTACACCTGAGAAACTTATTAGAAATGCAGGTGCTGGTTCCCACACCAGATCTACTAAATCACAATTTCGGGGGTGGAGGGTGGTAGGGCGGTTAGGTTCCAGTTGTCTAACAAGCCCCAAAGGTGATGTGATGCCTAGCAAAGTTTGCACATCACTGCTTTGAAATTCACAAAATTTGGAAATCAAATGTTAAGACTAAAGTTTCCTTCCTGCTTCTTAAATAGCACAAGTTAAAAACATAGGCACAAAGTGAAGGGGTACCAGACCTTAATATTCTGTAGGTTCTTTCTTTGGAAAAAAGGTGGTGGCCTAAAATGGAAAATGGACTTGTTTGGTTTGCAGGGTTTTAAAAATACATTTAGAAGGTTAATTAAAGACAATTACAGAAGAGTAAAAATTTTTCCATAAGATATTACAAAGCTACATGCAATGGAGATAAGCTATGTTATTTGCAGAAGAAATTTCAAGAGTGTTTTGATCATTTACCTAATTTGGGGGAGGTCTTGTTTCATCCATTGAATTAATTCTGTAAGCTGACTGAAAAAAAAAAATAGTTCTCAGGATGAGAACTTACCAACTGCTCCTTAGTAAAGAAGAGTAATCATAGGTTGACATGCTAAGACACATAATTACATGCTAGGTATTTGGAAGCTTGTCTCTGTCCTCACCTCATCATTAAATCTTTTTTTTTTTTTTTTGAGGGTCTGAGAGCTAAAATTGTCACAGCTAAAATTGAAATCCCCTGTCAACTCAGGGGATTGGCATTGGCCAAAGCTCAAAATGACCAAAATACTAATCTTCACATACAGAAATTTTTACATCCCAACAATAGATCAATATCTATGTAGAAGGACATTCTAACACCTAACTCAATTAAGACTGCAGAATTAAGACTGCTTCTTGGAGTTTGTTGTAAAGGCATATTGCTAATAGTACAGTTGGGTTTGTCCTGTAGAAGACACCCCAGGGATAAATGAACCTGGTCTGCCAGGCACAATGGCAGTGATAGTGGCACAGGATTCAAGAAGATAAAAACAAACAGAAACTAGGGAGAATGTCTAAACATTTATCAAAGCCTAGATCTGGTAGATGTGCAGGTAGGGTTGCCAGATAAAATATACAACATTCAGTTACATTTGAATTTCAGATAAATGACAATTTTTTTGTATAAGCATATTCCTAATATACAACATAATATAATGTAATGTTGTATATTGGGGATGTATTAAATATACTGAATTACTGGTTATTCATGTGAAATTCTAATTTAACTGGGCATCACCTATTTTTATTTGCTAAAATTTGGCAACACTGTATACAGGGTACTCTGCACAACCCTCCACAGCTCAAGGAAAAGATGCTTAATGGTAATGATTATTTTATTTACATTTAAGAGAACAGCTGATATTTACATCTTGCTAAATGTTAAAAAATACCGTTTCCATTTTGAGCCTCTTTGTATGCTTATAGCACAGCTATAGCCCTGATAGCACAGTTTCCACAACTCTCCCTGCACCCTGTAAAATTGATAAATGGATAAAATTGATAGATGGGTGAAATGGACAGGACAAATGAGTATGGTCACACTCAAAGTATCTTCTATTTTTCATATAACTGAAGCTTATTATCTACGTGCCCATTGTTAAAGCGGTCTTTTTCTAAGTAAAATTGCTTTTATGTGAAGAATCCCTAAAACATGAGGGTAATTTTAGCAACTGTCCTTTCTTTACCTCAGCTGGCCTGGGAGCGGAAGTCTCTGTAAGGAGCACTAGAAACACAACTCCTCCCCAAATCCCCACTACTTTTAATGCACTTCCATATAGCCTGGGACACCTTATTAGCAGTACCACAGAGACCTTCACCAGAAGTACTACAGAAAACTACAGCCAAAACAGCAGCCAGAGGCAGCACCCCAATCTGCAGATGGCTGGAACTACATCTTGGGTTCCCTGGACTACTCAACCCTTCTCCAGCACCACTCAAGAGGTAAGGGGAGAGGGGAGGGGATGGAATGTGGTTTGGTAAGGTCTCAGAAAGCCCATTGGTTGAAAAGATTTGCTTTGCTGGAAATACTGCTACTCAAGTGGGAGATCAGGCACTCTGTGTCCTGGGTGCTAATTGTACATGAATGCATTTTATGTAATGAGAAAATCTTTGGGATAGAATTTAAATTGCTACACCTTTATAAGCTGAAGATAATTATAACTGCACTCCTGTAGGTTGGCCACATTTCTGAACCGACGTCAGGGTTCATAGGCTTACGATGACCTAAAACCAGGAAATAGAAATTGAAATCAGTCCCTTGCAGGTCCCTCTGGATATATTTCACAATCGTTTATGCTTATAAGGGAGGGGAGAGAGTCACAAAGCAATGGAAGATTCAGCAATCACTCTAATGGATTTGTGAACTTGCAGGAGGATAAGCAATTTCACATCAGCATCCACAAGAGGATAGATAAATGGCTGAGAAGCAGCAATGACACAGCCACAGAGTCTGTTCACATAGTGTTTCCATTTCAGGTGTTCATCTCTTCGGTTTTGCTTTCCACTCAGGGTTTTAGGCTATCATTTTAGACAGTAACAGTGTAATTAAAACAGATTTTAAAAGCTAAGGTTTCATTTGGCAATATTTAGCTGTTTCCTAATAGGCAACCCAAATAATTTAAAGAGAGTAAAAGCCCAACACTGTGCATATGACTTACGCATTTTAGTGCTCTGGTTTCTTTTGCATTGTGCGGAAATGAATATTGCACATGGCTCCTGACTAGTGAACACATACCTCATTATGGATCACAAAACAAATAGAGCCAGTACCATACATCTTCCCCTCAACCTAGTTCTTGCCTTGCCTCTGAATAGAAGTTCAGAAGGCCTCATGACTTTTCTGGACACTCTTTATATCACTTTAAAATTCAACACTCACTCTCAACCCATTAGCAAAAATATCCATTTCAGGAAATAACCCAAACTCCGAATTCAATTGAAATGTTAGCTTCTCCTCTCCCATCACCCCACCAAGTTTGGTCTTGAAATAAGGGAAAGGGAATATGTTCAAATTCTCTCACTTCTCACTCAGCTCTTTACCCACCTCTCCTAGCTTGATCATCTGGTTTCAGATCTGGCTGGGCTTGGAAAGTGGGAAGGGAAGACAGGAAAAAGGAGCAGGAGAGCTTTTACTTAAGGAAGCCATCATGAACTGTCACTGTGCTATCCCTAAATCTCCGAGTCCTGAGCCCTTTCAACCACCGATATCAGTGAGAGATTCTCCACCTGCTTTTGAAGTTGAACACTTCTGGGTGGAGCACTTGTTCATTTTGCCTCTGCTAAAACTGCATTCTAACATCAGTTTATAAAAGTATTTTTATAGCTGAGCTTAAATATTTATATCTATTTTTTCTGTACTGATGTGTGTGTGTGCGTATATATATATATGTACTGATACATACCAGTACACATGTAGTGAAATCAGTATATACGTACTAATTTTTATCAGTATACATACAGATATACCCATAGAGACAGAGACAGATACTAGTACAAAACAAAAACTGTGTCAAATAAGAAACGTGCTGAATAAAAACTACAATAGAAACATATCTACCTGAACACTAAAGCATTGTCTTTTTTTTTTTTTTTGATATTTAAGATGAAAAGTCATTTATTTTTAAAACATAGTTTGCTAATATTTAGTTAATCATTTAATCCACAATCATAGTTTTCAAAAGCTAATCTTTAAGAGATTTTTAAGTTTTATTTCAGGAGTGAATCAATAGCATCATCACTTCATAAATGTATCATCAATAGTAGGATCATTTATGTTCTCACAGTTAGGTGAGATCTTATGGTCTCTGCTCAATAAAGTAGAGCATGGAAAACCACTGTTCCTCAACTTTTAAGTAACATTTCAGTTGCTTTTCAGTTCATTAAAATATAAAAGATAACAGAAAAGATGTTACTTTCCATTTTAAACTGTGATAACTTTAAGACAGTTTACAGATATTCCCATTCTTTGTCCCAGCACCTGGTAGGATTGCACCTTCTCCTTCCCCTTGAAGTTAGGTATGGTCATGTAACAGGCTTTGGCCAATAAATGTTAATGGAAGTGATAGATTTCACTTCTAGACAGAAGTCTTTAAGAGTCAGTGTGCAATTCACCATATACATTTCCCTACCACAGTATCCAACAAAGCTCTAGATGCCTGATACGTTATCAGCCTGAAGAGTACCAGGCAAGCTAGGAGGGACATGTGGACAAATAAACCTTTATTATTTTATGCCATATTGGTTTTTGGAGTTAACCATTACCTCAGCATGACCTAACCCATCCTGACTCATACAAAAATTGTTACATGCTGAGTACTCTGGTGAGAGTTCTATCTTGCCTACCCTCAGCAGTCCCTACTCGGAGTGGTTCTCACTGCAGAATTCCAGAGATCAGACATGGTGAGAAGGTAGAGAGTTTTGTAAAGATAGTAGGGTCACGCTTAAAAATCTCTGCTTGTAGATGATCATAGATAAGTGGAGCATAATTTTTGTTAGTGAGGATCTTCTAGATCAGTTGCAAAGTGAGAACAGAGAAATGACTGTATTTCTAAATGCAATTAGTTCACACATATTAGATTAATCCAAAAAGATTCAATCCAAACAGTGGTGAAACTTTCCTTTCATCTCAGAATTTCTCTGGCATCAAAACTTAAAGCATTGTCTTTTAGCAAAAAGAATATTTCCCCATCTTTGCCCAAGTCAGACCATTGTGAAACAGACACAGAAAGCTCCCAGACATGGCCAGGCTCACTGGGATGAGTCAAGGACAGCCAGCTCTAGAGCTCTGTTGCAGGCATGGCAGTCCCGGGGCCGACCCAGCACCGTGTTACAGAGCCCACGTGGTCCAGCCCCAGAGCTGGGTTTGCAGCCTCGGGCTGTGGCAACTACTCTGTAGGGTTTTTTGGTCTTTGATTTTTAGTATTTTTCTAAAGTGAAGTTCACTCTAAAGTTTATATGAGCTCCCAGATGGAGCACCAGAATGACTCTGCAGCCAAAGATTTCGTGTTCCATTTTTTTTCTTGAAGCTCAGGCAAAACCTTAACTATGTCCTCGGAAGCTGAATGTATAAAAGCTATGCTCTTTCCAAAGGTAGTTTCTAAAACCGCAGTTTTCCATGACTCTCATGCCTTAGGTGAGGCAACCCTGCTAGATCATCATTTGATTCAGTGGGAGCATTTACTTTATAACAGTCTGTTATAAACTGCTGTAGTTAAATACTTTGAAAAATAAAAATGGGTCACTTGGGAGGTAAAATCCCTGTCCTTTAAAAGTAATGTTGAAAGATACTCTACCTCAACACCTAGGAGAGTATTAGAGAGGAATAAAATTGTTCAACTTAATCGCTTGGAATTGTGTAAAGAAAATCTTTGTGTGTCAGTTATTTTCTTTATCAGCTAGCTCCTGGTTTGGGAGGATTTTGGATTGACTTACTGTAGTTGGGCCAGGAGTTGGAGTGGTCTGTTATCGGTGATGATAGGAAAAATCTGAATGTGAGCTTTTGGAGGGTAGGGACTGTATTTATTCAACTTTGTAGCTCCAGCACCTGAACATAATGCTTAATGCTTACTAAAGGTGTGTAGAAAGGAAAGGGAAAGAAAGGTGTAGAGTGGAATGGAGCAAAATGGAGTGGAACTGGAGAGTGAAATGGAATGGAATGGAGTGGAGTGAAATTAAGCAGAGGGGAGTGAAATGGAATGGGGAGAACGGGATGGAGTGCTAGGGTATTGAATTGATTGAAGTGATATAGAAGAGGGTGGAACTGTTGACCACTTGAGTAGCAAATGACACATCTACTGCCAATGTCCATCTACTGCCAAGGTGTGATGGTCATGCTGAGTAACCATGTTTTTTATATTGCCTAAGTGTTCGAAGTTTGTGTGTATCTAGTGTTTAATATGTTTCTATTATCTAATACTCTCTCTCTCTCTCTTTATATATATATATATATATAGTTTCATTCAGGGGCTAATTATCCAGTTCCTTTTTCTCCTTTCTAATTTCCCCCATTTCATCTCTTAATCGCCCTTCAACTGCCCCCCACCACCAAAAGGAAAAAAAAAAGTGTAAAAGAAAAAGGAGAAGGAAGCAATGATGACTGTCTCGTGTCTATGGAAAATGTTCATGCATTCAACAAATATTTGCTGAGAACTTAACTAGTGTCAGAACAGAGTGGTTAAGAACTCAGGCTTTGAGGTCAAAGGTCTGACTGCCTCTTACTAGCTGGTGACCGAGTCTCAGTTTCCTCATCTATAAAATGAACCTCCACCTCTTAGGGCTGTAGTGAGGACCAGGAGAGACAATGCCTGTAAAATGCTTACCGCAGTACCTGATCCTTAGTAAGCACTTAAGAAGGAATAGCTGTTATTGCTATTTTTTACTGGGACACAAAGATGAATGACAAGTTGTTGCCCTGAAGGAACTCACCATCTGCTGAGGTGTTGAGGGAGATGGAGATTACACGGGCTTGTGTGGAATACAAAAGAGAGGTTCCTGACTAGTGTGGAGGTTTTAGTGGGTGTGCAGTAGGTTAATGTCTTCTGGAGGAGGGAATATCTGAACTGAGCTTCACGGAGTACAGGAGTTAAACCAAGAAGAGGTGGGAGAGTGGGGAGGGAGGGATGTGGAAGAGCTGAGATGGGACAGGATGGAAAGTTAGAAGTGATTTCAACTTTCACCTAAAATTATTATTTTTTAAGAAACTTGGGAATTTTATCACTTCAATCCAATCACACATTCCATGCTTGTTTATTGAGCACCTACTATCTGCCAGACATTGTGAGGGATGTGAAAAATAAATAATAAAGGTGGTGTTACAGAAGTACATAGAGAGCACAATGTCGTCAAAATCATTGAGTATAGGATCAGCAATCTGTTAAGACTGAATAAAAGACTTAGACAGTATAAGAGCCCTGTAATAATTCTCACACATACAGATATTGAATATATATCAATGAACATTTCAAACACATGTTTTCAAATGCAGTCTTCATCCAGAAACAGACACTAGTTCCTACTTGTTATTTTAATCACTGACACTATTAGATTATCTGTCATTCCTTTTGTCCCCATACATATGTAGCCACTACGTAGAATTTAGCACACTTGACCTGAAAGAGAAATCGAGAGAAGAAAGAATAAGAACTGAAATACCAAGACCTTTTGCTTGGAAAGGCAATGTCATTACTACTAACTCACAGTGATGAAGTGACCACAGTGTTCTCGATCCACAAGCAAAGGATGAGTTAGGATTGGAACATAGGATTGGGAATGGAGGGTGGGATATCACAAAACACTTTCAATGAGAAAGTGGAATGCATTTGTGTCTTCCCTTCCATCAAGAGTTCTTTTGAGTTATGAGGAAGGAAACATGAAGAGATGCTATACACCATTTGCAAAGAAGAGAATCTAGGGGATAAAAATAATAGCTAAAATTTGTGTGCCAGCAACTATGCTAAGCACCTACATATACTCTGGGAGGTGGGTATTTGTATGTATTTTCCATCACTGTGTAACAAACTACCCCAAAACTTAGTAGTTTAAAACAATGACAGCTTATTTTTCTCACGGTTTTGTTGGTTGGGGCAGGGAGCGAGGGGTTCCTCTGCTGGTTTCACCTGGGCTCACTCTTGCAGTTGCATTCAGCGTCGAGCTAGAAGTTTCACAATAGCCTCTCTTGCATGGCTAGCAGTTGATGGTGGCTGCCGGCTTGGTTCTCCACCTGGCCTCTCATCCTCCACTCGACTATACCAGCTTCTTTACGTGATGGTTTCAGAAAGCTTTGCAAGAGAGGAAACATGGAAGCTACAAGCCTCTTGAGACCTAGGCTCTGTAACCACACATTACTTCTGCCACATTCTACCAGTCAACGGAATCACGAGCCAGGCCAGATTCATAATGTGGAGAAACAGACCCTGCTTCTTGATGGGAAGAGCTGCAAAGTCACATTGAAAAGGGGCATACATATTGGGTGGGAGGAATCTGTGGTCATTAAACAATCTACCATAATATTTATTAATTTATTATTATTATTCTTTTATAGATGCCTAGTTTAAACTTAAAGAGGCAAGGACTCACCCGAGGTCAAATGATTAAAGAATAGCAGAGCAAGGAGGAGAGTACACATACACACACACACACACACACACACACACACACACACACACACACACCCTGCACATCTAGTCACCTTATTCTCTTGCACAGAGCTCTTATTAATGAAGGTAAATGCCAAAAGGACATGATTTGGAATCCAGCATCACTCATCAATGCTACTGCAAAGTTGTCCTAAGTTGACTCTCTTTGGAGCAGCATTTTCTCTACCTTTTTCCTTTTCCTTCTCTTTCCTCACATCGTCTTATGCCAGTTTGGAAGGTTGAGAACCTGAGCTGGTACGTGGCTTCAAAACTCTCCTTCTCTCATCCTGGACATGAATTAAATGAATCAACATGTATCATGTGCCTACAGTACTGCCTGGAAAAATAGTGTTTAATTAACATTAGCTACTACTGTTATTATTGTTACCATCACAGTATTATGTGGCAGTATGTGTCTTTACAAGGACCAAGTTGGTGGAACAAGAAGCTTGTCTACATATGAGTCAGGAAATATCTAGCTCAGTGGTTCTCAAAGTATGGACCCAGATTCAGAACGTGTTAGAAATGCAACCACTTGGGCCCTACCCTAGACCAACTGAATCAGAAACTCTGGCTGTAAGGCCCAGCAATCAGTGTTTTAACAAGCCCTCCAAGTCACACACAGGTGTACTTTTAAATTCCAGAACCACTGATCGAGATAAATCTTGTCCTTCACCCACAATATCTGTCCCATGGACTTCTAAATGCCTTAGTTTCCCACCACTGACGGCACTTTTGTGCATGTGTCATGAGGAGGTAAGAGGGGGTGGTGCCACAAAAGCTAAACAATCAAGTAGCAGAAATTAATGTATCTAATTCCAGCCTCCTGCTGTGGCTTTGCAGAGTGTACAACATTGAAGGAATGGGGCCCAGGGTGGGTGAGTGGAGCCTGGAGAGATAGAGAACTGCTGCTAGACTCTAGGCTTTTTGTGTTCTAGAAAAAGGGGGTTCCAGGCACATGGTTCCACCGGGAATGCACAGGACTCTGTATTGGAACATCAGCTGGATTTCAGCACCTGTGCACGCCCTCAGCCAGGCATCCCTGCGTACCACATCCACAGAGATATACTGTGTTCTTGTGCACAAGCCCAGTTGTAGATCAGGCCAGAGGTGGGTGTGAGAAGTGTGCCCTGCATGTATTAGCCATTCCCTATGGGCAAGGAGAGACAGGCAGGGCTGGAGGCAGCAGGAAGTCAATCTTTTGGGGACCTGAGCATGGGATACAAGAGGAAGAGTTAAATGTGCAGAAGGGTCCTCCAAAGGGAGGGAAGCCAGGACTTGCAATTTTGTTTAGCATCAAAATCTGAGCAGCCTCCATTTATCATTTGAGCAGTGGACTCTCAAGAGAGGTCCAGTCTGGATCCCCTCTCAGCCATGTGACCTCGGGGGAGGCGGTTTGATAAAGTGGTAAAGAGCTAGGGCTCTGGTGTCAGAGAAAGCTGGTTTAAATCCAAGTGGCGTCAACTACTAGTTACTCAAGTCATACTCGTTTCCTCTCTAAAATAAAGATAATTAAGGTACTCTATCTGCCTCATAAAACAGTTGTGAGGATTCAAATCTGATTAAGAAAAGTGCTTAGTGCCTTGGCTATACACGATAAGTACTCAATAATGTTAGCAAGTAATACTAACTTCCTGTTGTTGTTTCATCACCCCTACCCTGCCTGCATCACAGGGTTGTTCTAAGAACCAGATGGACCAGCGTTATTATGTGAAAATGCTTTCAAAGGAATCAAGCCTTGAACATGCATTAAAAATGTTACTGGCTGGTTCTGATTCTACTCAACATCCCTCAATCTTATTTGAAGGCACACCCCCTTCTTCCCTTCCCCACCCCGCCCTGGCCTGGGCCCGGGAGACGGACCACATTTCCTCAGTCCATGAATAGCCATTGTGGTGCTGGTCTGAGTTTAACGGCTCTGTGCTTCCTTCCAGTTGGCCCTCAGAGACATCACAAACCAACGTGAGTCTCCAAATAAGTGAGGTGGCAAATGCAAAACACCTGCACCTCCTCCCACCCCCCTCAAGTCTGGGGTCAACCCCTTTATCGTGTTACTTAAACACAGGGGAGTCTCTCCACTGCCACCACCGCTCTGTGGCCAGAACTAAAGATGGAACAATATTCCCCTTCACTGAGGCAAACACCTAGAAGGAGAAGTACAAAGATGTAGCAAAACAAAACACCCCACACCATCTCCTAATGACTCCTCATGACCAAGAGAAGATTCTTAGATTGTCTAGAGTGAATGGGATAAAAGATAAACAGACTTTTCTGAGACTACCCCTAGTGCAGGATGTCCATTCTAGCGTGTACGATATTGCGGGAGGGATGTGTTCCTGAAGACCCTAATTTATAATTAGCATCATTCAAGTCTAATTCTGACAAAGGGCTGCAGTTCTCTCAGATGGCCCACTAATATGGATTACTATGTGCCAACAGCATAATACGGTTTACAATTCACTCGACCCTCTCTGGCTTTAAAATCTCAAGGATTTTTCTTTTCTTTCATTTTCTTTTAGTTATAGGGGATTTGCCTGACTCTCCATTTTGAGCACCAAAATACTGGGTTCATATTTTGTCACAATATAAATCATATGCACATAAAATGCAACCATAAAACAGAATATGTGCATTGAAATGGGCTCTTTAACCTGCCAGTATTTCTCTGACACATGGGTTTCCCTCAGCAGATGAGGTCAAGCCCAGATGAGGGTTGATGCAGAGAGGAGAGAACATAGCAAAGGAGGGGAAATGAGATCGAAGGAGAAACCAGGATGTACAAATTGAGATAGGGCGTCTGTGGCTCTCAGCCCTGGTCTTACATACATCAGAATCACCTGGGAAGCTTTTTGAAGATACAGGTTCCAAAATTCTCCCTCAGACCTACTGAATCAGAATTTACTGACGTAGGACATCGGCACCAGAGTGTAAAAATCTCCCCATTGATTATAATGTGCAATTATGTTTACAATCCATTGGAGGATAATTGAATAGTCAACCTGTTAGAAAAAACCATTGAACACAAGAGAAGAGGAACAGTTCTGGGAGAGATGTACCTATAACTTGAATGTAATCATCAGGAAACATCGGACAAATGCAAATGGAGGAAAACACGTACCATAGAAATAACTAACCTGTATCATTCAAAAAAGTCAGTGTCATAAAAATCATTTTTGAAGGCTGATGAATTGTTCCAGATTATGGAAGATTAAGAGACTTGACAACTAAATATAACACAGGATCCTGGGTGGGCTCCTTAACAGAGAAAAAACAACAACAACAAAAAATGCTAAAGGGACATGCTTGAGTCAACTGGCGAAGTTGAAATACGGATTGCGGATAAAAGCATTATATCAATTTTGCGTTTCTTAAATTTGATATCTTTACTGAGATTACACACTTAATTCAGAAGATATGCAGCCCACTCTGAAGTGGTTTAGGTAAAAGTATCATATAGAGAGAGAAAGAGATGATAATAAAGCAAATGTGGGGGAATGCTAAAAGAAAAAAATGAGTGGGTCTTGGTAAGGATATGTCGTAGCGCTCCATATAATTTTCACCACTTATCTGGAAGTTTGAAATTATTTCCGAACAAAAAAGTTTAAAAAATAAAAAGAGTAGTTTGCTTAAGGGCTTTTATAGGGTAGAATCCAAGGGATGCTTCTGAGTTAGGGGTAGACCAGTGGCTCAGACTTACAAAGACCTGTCCATCTTCTTCAAGGACCAGGAGGAGAGAGGGGGTGGATGGGGGGAGAGGAGAGCAAACACAGTGAGACATGATGATGAATTTGCAAGAAAGAGCAGTAAATCCAAGGGTCAGAACTGGTGGATGAGCTGGATGATAAGTATGAAGATAAGATAAAGAAACTCTGGAAAAGATTGCTAAGTACTTTAAATCCCTGTAATTTACCCCAGTTACATATTGGTTGTGCCCACATATTCATTCCACTCACAGAATAACAGCTTTGAAAACCAGTTATGAAATACGGTGGAAAGTCACTGAAAGGGGAAATGCTATGAATTCCAGGGGCTGTCTTTGAAGGGAAGATCCTTTTCATCCTTCCCACCCTTTGGGGGAGCTGGCAACAGAATCCTACCATTGCTAAATCCAGATGAGATCACCACTAGGGTAATTTTTATTTGGAAAGTACACAGGAGGTACCTGTTTTATCATCAAAGCTCTTCTGATCTGGATCTCTAACAGATCTGGGCCAATGAACACACACTACCAGTGTAGCTTTACCAGGTGCTTGCCCTTCGTCTGTGTGTCTGTGAACATTTGTGTTTGCTCCTCTTTGTGCAAGGCTGTACTTCCAGCCCAGGACAGCAAAGCTGTGGAGAGGATACCGCAGTAGATGCTTTGCTAAGAGTTTTGACCTTGGTGGCCTGAATCCAGTGACCTCTGGATTATTCTAGAAGGATTCGGTCTTCCATGGAGTCAGAGGCTGCTTGGGCACTAACTTATCCTAAGGCTTAGGTGCTAGGTATTATTGGATTCTGTGATGCTAAGGGTTGCAGGTCTGCATTGGAGCAACTGAAGAATACAATTGCTTTTAAGATTCCCCAGTACTTAGCCATGTCCTTGTTTAGTGGTGAGGTGTGAATATTTACTGTCAATAGATGAATAGACATTGAGTCTCCACAACCTGGGCATGTGGGGGAGATAACGAAGAGCCATGACTCCTTCCAGCAAGAGGTTTCTAATCTAGCTGATGGTTTTATCATTATATTTTTGAAAAACATGGTAAGATCCTTTGATCTTCTGCTTTGATCACTCTCAGCTTCAACATTCAGGGGACTCTGAGACGCGCTGTGTGGACAAGGTGGGCAGAATACTGGCCCAGCACGCATCCATCTTTTTACTTTTTTAATGAAAAGTCAAAAATCCAGATTTTTTTCCCTTTAAAATCTCCTATTTTTCTCAACATTACCTGCTTATTCCATTTTTTAAAAACTATATTAAGATCACACTATAAAAGCCAGAAAAGGCGCATGTGCTGGTCAGATAGGGAACCCTCTGTTTGCGAGCTCCAGTGAATTCATGGGAAATGATGTTCTAACAACATGATACACTGAAAAAAAGAAGACAGAATCTTTACCCTCCAATCATCACTGTCTAAGGGAGATGAGATGTGTGCTCATTTCTTTTGTTTTTATTTTCCTTTCCCTTAAAGCCAATGTTAGCCATGTTTTGCTTATTTACTATCCTAGGGCTTGGATAGTCATGAGAATCATGACCCTGCTCCTGAAACCAGAATGTATAGCAGTCACGCCCATATAGGCAGCCCCACTGGCCGCATTAACGCCTTGATTCAGTTCGTGTGTGGGCCGACTCATTTCCGAGGGTGGGGTAGTAGCGCCGGAAACGTGGGAATGAAGATGCAGCAGAAGTGCTTGAGGTTGAAAAAGTGATTCGTTTACAGTCACATCTGGTTTTAAGTCATTCGTCTGTGTACAGTTACAAAGCTCTGACAAAAGCTATGCAAAGCTCGTTTCCTCCAGATTTAAAAAAAAAAAAAAAAAAAGTGGGGGAAGGGAAGAGGGTAAAAAATTGATGTAGAAAAAAAAAATACCAAGAAACCTTAGAGATGTGTCTGGGAGAGATGGTGGGGCTGCTCTTAGAGACACATCCAGAACTCCCACCCCACCCTTCCAGGATTTAAAAAAATCTTGGCACTACCAACAGTCAGAGCAGCCGGTAAATGTCTTCTGTGCTGATTTCTTGAGGAGTTTCTCTTGAGTATGGGATTGACAGCAATGGTAATTTATTATTATTTGGATGTTCTCAGAAAGACAATCTCGTCCGTGCACTTTGTCATTCTCTCTAGCATTGCTGGGTGCTCAGCATCCATGATTTATTGTTATTCATCTACTATTATTAGCACTAATAATCATACTCTCTAACATTTGTTGTTATTCATATACTATTATTAGAACTAATAATCATACTATCTAACATACTATCATCCTTTAGCCAGGGAGGTGCTATAAATATAACACGCACCTTCTCATTTTATCCGCCCCCTCATTAAACCACCCCCAAATGCCTGTATAATTTCCATTTTCCTGGAGACCTATGACCTAGGAAGGTTACAACCTAGGAAGCTAGAAAGATTCCTTGAAATATAAATATCCCAAAACAGTATCTCTAAACACAAAAGTCACGGTCCTTTTTTAAAAACTGCTTATCAAAATTATCTTACCTTAAATTTTAATAAATCTCTTTTTAAATGCATGACACCGGCTGCAGGTTAAAAATCGTATTCACTTTTGCTGTAATGTACTATTGAAACAGTTTCAAATTGAAACAGAGAAAAGGATTTGCCATCTTGTAATTGTTTTTAATTGACACATTCCCTAATTGCTAGGCTTTCTTCTTTTTAAAAATATCTGGGGAAACAGACATGAGGGTTGCATAACAAAAGGCATCAGAATTGGCCTGTCATCTAACATTTGTTAAGTTTGCTGCATGTTGACCTTTTTCCCTTTAGCATCTGTACTTTATTGAGAAGTTATAAATATCAAACTATGCATATAATATATATTATAGATATACTATATAAAATATATACTATATTATACAAAATATATTATCATATGTTACATCACCACTTTACTTATTTGACACCTTCTAAAACTGTTCAAGATCTTCTAAATCATCTATATAGCTTCTTGTAACCAGAGAGCTCAGTGAGATTTAAAAGAATAAGATATCATTAACTCTCTTTAATATAAAGTGACAACTGGATCAGGGTTTAGAGTAGGGGATTGACAATCTAAGGCTTTTGTTTGGAATTTGGATAGCTCTTTTTCACCAACTAGAGCAGGAAGGCTTGTTAAATACACACACACACACACACACACACACACACACATACATACACAGGCACACACAGAGATTATTTGGCTCCACCAGAACATTTCAAATTCCTCAGGTTGTAGTAGGGCCTTAAGATTTTATGTTTCTAGCAAGTTCTCAGATGATGCTGATACTAGCTTTTGAGAACCATTGTCCTAAAGGTTACTACCTCCTTCCCCTTTCTCCTTTTCCTCCCTTCATCTTCCCTCCCACTCATCTTTTCCCACCTCTTTCTCTTCAAAATCAATCTTCTCTTCTTCCTCTCTTTTATTCCTTTGCCCTTCCCTCTTTCATTCCTCTACTCCATCCCTCCCTCCCTTTCAAGATGATATTTGAGGCATCCAGCAGGAACATGTCTAGAAGGACTTGTTTACAGTGTTTATTCAGATAATAATATTTATTGAGCAGCTACAAAGATTCACTCATTCATTCATTCATTCATTCATCTACTTACTCAACAAATATTTGTTGAAACTCCACTATATGCCAAACTCTGTGCAAGAAGAGCAAGACAGACAAAGACTCTGCCCTAAAGGAATTCTCCATATGGCCAGGGAAGGCAGACAGTATACAAACATATAAATAATTGGATTATTACCAAGTGTCATTAATGTTCAGAATTAAATAAATGGGTTGCTGAGATGAAGATTGATAACAGCACACTTTTCCCCTGTGAGGTCAGAAAGGGCCTGGCCCCATAGGGATGTGTTTAAGCTGAGACCTAAAGATTGGGAGAAAGACAGCTAAGCAGACCTCCTGAGCAGGAGTGGTCCAAGAAAAGGAAATGGCAGGCACAAAGGCCCTGGGGCAGGAAAGAGTCAGCTTCTTGGGGGTGTCTCCAAAACCTAAACCAGGGCCTGGCACACGGTAGGTGCTCAGTCAATATTTGCTGAATGAATGAGTAAATGAATTATTAGACCCAGGCCACTGGAGCATAGGAGGCAAGCAGGAGAGAGGCATGGGGTAAGCAGAGGCCAGGTCATGAAAGGCCTTTTAGGTCATGAGTGAGGATTTTGAATTAACCAATCAACTTTACCAATCCACTCTTCCTTCATCCCCCAACCTTCTCTGCACCCAGCTCAAACCCTGATGTCAAGTAACAATTCTCAAAGTGTGACCCCGGGACCCCTGATGATCGGTTGTATCATTCAACATGTATGTTCATGACGTGATAAGAGCCATGCTTTCATCCATGAAATCATAATTAATGAATATATAAATTAGAACAATTATTCATTAATTGTTATGACTATTTGTTTAAAAGGCAGCTGTTTAACCAACGGTTTAACATTAGGCACTCATGTCTAACCAAAAGCAGTCCCACCCTTCCCCTGCAGTCTGGGAAAGGTTTCCTAGTGGCAAAGAGAAGAGGTTGTCCCCTGAAAAGTTACAGAGAGGCTGATTCCAAATGCCTGGAATGCAGTGACTTCTAAAGCAAATGTAGTGTCATTACACAGGATAAATAGGTTCAAAAGAAGTTGAGGAATTCCAAACAAAGATGAGAACAAAGAATAAAATGAATCATCTTATTTGTACTTTGTACAGTAGTTTCAAATAAACTCCTCTAGGAAAAGATGTTATCTGGTAGCCTTTCCCAGTCTCTTACTGCCTTGAATCTATTACACATCTCTCTAATTTTTCATATTAATATAAGTGTTTTTAAAAGGTAAATCAGCTTTTAAAATGTAATCAGTAAAAACCTGAGTTTAAACTTTCTCTCCTTGTTTCATAGTATGTTCATTCCTATAGGTTATTTAGGACCCACTAATTAATTGGGAGCTTTGCTGTGAGCCTTAAGATTCTCCAAAAAAAGAACCAGCAGTTATATACCTTTGGGAAAGAAATATCTCTGACTCCTAGTCCTTTCCTTCACAGATTGCTATAATTCTTCATATACATTGGTATCAAAATAGATAAAAGGCACAAGACCCTAAATGTACATGTCTCTCTGATAGATCAAAAATTAAATAATTGTATTTGAAGAAATCGCTCCTTCTTTTTCTAATTCCTATTCCCAGGGTTATTATTAGCAGGTCACTGTTAATAACAGAATTTGGAAGCATCTGAAGAGTGTTATGAGGATATTTTGTTATTGCTTTGTTTGATTAGTCCTCTTCACATTTTGCCTTTTTGTTGCAGTTGCCTTTACTATAAGGCAGTATACTGCATTATAGTCAGACAGTGTATTGGATATCAAATACTATTTTAAAATTAACTGTTAAGGTATAGTAGGTTGGTAACATGTAATTTTTTAAAAAAATATGTGAGAAACCTTGGAGAACTTGAAAAAGACAGGATTTATCGAAGATTTCTGCAAAGGACAGAGGGATATTTAGTGAATTTGGGAGGGAATGTTTCAAATCTGAGGGGCAATCTATGAGAAAAATGTAAAAACCTCATTGGTTTTTGACAAAGAGAAGGATGGGCAGCAGAAGTTAGGTAAGTGGGACCTATGTGATGGATGAATTTGAAAGAGAGCAAACTGTGTGATTTGCATGCAACCTATCACTAGGAAAACTGACAATTGGACAGCACATTAAAGTTTGCAAAGGTGCTTTAACATATGTGATCTTATTCTTCATAATAGCTCTGGGAAGTATTTAGAGTAGATATTATTCCAGTTTTACAGACGAGGAAATCACATTGTCTTCTGAATATAGCCAGAAAAGAAAACGGTAATGTTAAAAAGGAATAAAGCTGAAAAAGACCCCTGTAAAGGCTGAAGGCAGCCTGTAGGATTGCAGTCTCTAACGGGGAGAGAAGAGGAGTATCTCTGATGATGCCGAAAGGAATGCCAGGCTGTGAAAAGTCATTGAACTTGGGGGCAAGATACAGAGGGCAAAAGTTCTTTGGTAAGACAAGTGACCTGGGCAGAGAAATAAGAAAGATTCCATTTTCCCAGAAATACACCCGTGTTTTAGGTTTGACCTTCTTTGAGTGTCTGCTAACTTGAAAAGGAAATTTGAGATCTCTAGTCTGGCTGCAGATTAAAAGCCCATAGAGGGCTTCCCTGGTGGCGCAGTGGTTGAGAGTCTGCCTGCCAGTGCAGGGGACACGGGTTCGAGCCCCGGTCCAGGAAGATCCCACATGCCGCGGAGCAACTGGGCCCGTGGGCCACAACTACTGAGCCTGCGCATCTGGAGCCTGTGCTCCGCAACAAGAGAGGCCGCGATAGTGAGAGGCCCGCGCACCGCGATGAAGAGTGGCCCCTGCTCGCCGCAACTAGAGAAAGCCCTCGCACAGAAGCAAAGACCCAACACAGCCAAAAATAAAATAAAATAAATAAATAGCGTTCCCTTTAAAAAAAAAAAAAAAAAAAGCCCATAGAATCTTCGAAGGAGTAGAAACTTCATCTTTTCATTAAAAAAAATTTTTTTAAACACAAGTTTTCTAAAAGAATTGAAATAATTTTCACTTTTTTGTTTTTTTCTGCTTTTCCTCCAAGTAGGTACCTTTGATATAGCAGTCAATAATATAGCTTTATGTATAATCTATTTGAAAAAGAAAAGAATATGCCATCCTTCCCATTGATGTAGCTCAAATATTCTGTTTTGAAAAATCTCCTTTCTTCCGGCAGTTGTCAGGGATGGCACCCAAAGAAAAGCAGTCAAACATTATTAAGGTTGTTGCAATATTTTCCTACTATCACCTATGACCAATTAAACATTTTGCTCTTCGGTTATCAGGAACTCTTTTAAAATCCATTTTCAGATACATGATCACTCAGGTACTGAGGCAGTTGCTAAAAGTTAGCATAAAGTTAGTGCTAAAAACTAAGTGAATTTCACTTTCTTGTAGTATGTGGGAAGCTGAGCCATCAAGAGTATTTTCCACAAACGAGAGTTCATATTGCATTCTTATATTGCTTGGACAATTATGGATGAAATGACTTTAACTACTGGATGGTCAGTGATGAAACTGCTTTGCTTGTGGGCTGGACGATTGGTGGTGATTATACTTGTTCTTGGTTAGCACCATGTGCATAAGATTTAGGGAGAGCACAGACCTCTACACAAGAGAAAGGGGAAAGTGAATGGCAGGAAAAAATGAAGGTCAAGTTGACAATGGACACCATCCTTTCGGGGTCTTTTTCTCTTGATGGTGTCAGGGGGATACGCGTTGGGACGAATGAATGCTTTGAGGTGAGAAGGGCAAAAGCACTCTAATAAAAGGCTTCAGGAAAGAGTGAGGCGACCTAGGGAAATCTGCTGTGGTCAAGTTTAATCCTGGGAAAAGAGGCCCTGGAGAAAGCAGATGAGGAAGATAGGAAGGAAGACAGGGAGCGGGAGGCGCAGGGTGTGGAGGGAGGAAGGGGGCGGGGGTGGGGAGATGGAAAGTGAGAGGGAACAAGGCTTACTGTGACTGAGACGGTGGTGTTGAGGACCACGGAGTGGGAAAAAGTGAAAGTCGGGCGGGGAGGCGGAGAAGGAGGCAGAGCTCCGCAGACCCGGCCGGGACCCCTGGCGGGAGAGGCGGGGGCATCTTGGCCCGCCTCGGGCCCCCTTGGCAGCCTCAGGCGTTGGCTCCTCGGGGCTCCCTCCCTCGCCGGCGCATTGTTCCTTTGCCGGGAGACGAGGAAATTGCCTTTTGATTGCGGAAGTCCGCGGCCGGGGCTCGGGGCGAGGCAGCGCGGGTCAGAATGGCAGCGTGGGAAGGGCGGCGCGCTGCCGGCCCCCGCCGCCTCTCGCGTCCGCAGCCGGCCCGGGGCGGCAGCAGCATCAGCGGCGGCGGCGGCGGCCCCCGCGCGTCGTCAGCCCGGAGGCCAGCGCTCTGCGCCCGCGGGGCGCGCTGAGCGCGCGCAACAAGTGGTCCCCGCTCCGCCGGCCGTCGGGGCCGCCCCGCGTCCCAGCCCAGCGGTCGAGTCAGGGGGAACCGCTGAGCGCCATGCGGAGCCATGGAGCCGGGCTGGCCCTGTGGACCGCGCTGAGCCTGCTGCAGGTGAGGAGCCCGAGAAGAGCTCCCCGCGGGCGGACGCGCGCCTCCCCGCCGAGGACCAGATGCCCACTCGGCTTTCTGGTCTGCTGGGTTGTGTTCTGGAGAGGGAGGTGGCAGAATTTCTTCCTCTCCCTGAGGAGGAATGAGCCATCCTCTTCTGAGCCCCCAGCCAGACTGACAGCTCGTGCCACTGTCAAAGGCAACAAGCCACCTTCTCTTTCCAGCTGCTCCGGAGAAAAAGCAGCTAGGGAGAAGGTGGCCACCCCCCTGGGCTGCGGGCCTCTTCTCTGGCTGGGGGGCGAAAGGATGCATGGGCTCAGGCTGGGGGCCAGGGGTGAGTGGAGCAGCTTGGGGAGCTTGCTACGGACTCGTCCCTGGGCAGGTCTAGACAGCGGGCTTCAGCTGTTGTTCTGGTTCCTTTGCAGACTGGACTGGGGGAGCCAGTGAGATGCAACTTCACCCTGACAGAGTCCAGGGTCTCCAGCCGGTCCGTGTCTCTCCAGTGGAGAACTTTGGCGTCACCCTGTAACTTTAGCCTCATCTGCAGCAGTGACACGTCGTGGGTCGCGTGCTGCCACCCCGTGCGGATAGACAACACCACCTATGGATGTAACCCCAAGGATTTACAAGCGGGAACCATCTATAATTTCAGTATTATGTCTCTGGATGGAGAAGAGAGAACTGTGGTCTTGCAAACAGGTAAAAAGTGACAGGTGCGGTTGGACGGCCAGGCCACTTCCGGCTGAGCCCTGCCTTTTCAAGCTGATGTTTCACTTGAGTTCCAGGCATACAAAATAATAATAATAATAAAGGTAAAAACACCTGTGAAGATAACTATTGACAAAGATTTCTAGTCTGCTCAGATCTGGCCAGAAGCAGCTTGGTTGACTTTCAGAGACTTCCTTAGTGCTGAAAACAGCGGACTAGCCACTTAAACGGGGAGAGCAGCAAAGAGAAACTGTGGGCTGTGGAGGGAATTTGTTAAAGTGATGTGGTTTGAGCTTCCATCGCATTAAATTGTCAAGCCCTGGAATAATTTTAAGTAAATGTTTTTAGAATAAATAATGGAAGTGCAATGATTAGGGATATGACTTTCCTCAACTTAGTTTTATTTTTGGAACCAGGACATAAAATCATCAGGAATAGAGTCACCCTTAGGGGGAAATTAGAAAAGTCCCTTGAGATGAGGGTATGAAAATTATTTTTTATCACTTGTGTAACTAAAACCATGCCAATATCACAGATCATCCTTTGGGTACTCTGCACCTTAAGTCAATCATTTTCTGTTCACTTTTGGTAAACCCTTCCATGCGTATGTGGTAAGAGTTTGTCTTTCCTGCCTCAGTTTTCTTATCTGTAAAATGAGAGTGTTAGACTTGGTCATTCAGGTCCAGGTTCCAACCAAGTGCCTACTTAGGTAGGGGCTGCAATGCGTGTTACCTCATTAATCCCCAGAGCCACCCTCAGATGTGCTCGGAATTCTCTAATGACTTCGATGTTTTATGACTTCATTAGTCTTCCTTTTAACGTTATCTTTTTTTGTTGCAATAGAGAAGCCTTACTTTCATGGAGAAAGTCAAATTTAACTGAAAAATTCCAGAAGTTAAATTTAGAAATGTGTCGTCCTTGCTATTCTTTCACATTCAACCTGAACAAAGATCACTTCTTTAGCTATAGTTCTTTGAGGAGGTGAGAGAACAGTCCGTTATCAGGGCAGTTACAATAAGGTCAGGAAATGTGACTAGGTCCTGGTAATAAGTCAATGAATTGTTCTCTTGCTAATTAAGAAAGCCCAATTACATCACTTGACTTACTTCAGAGGAAAGTTAGATAATTTCTGAGATTTGCAGGAACTTGAATTGAAAAGAGACACCACTTGTTAAGAATGTGGTTGTGTTTTTACAGGGAATCAAAGAGAGACCGAAATCAATCACATAATTAGAACATTTTTCAGGAGTTTAAGTGGCTGAGTTTTTAGTTATAAAGTTCTTGGTTTCTTGGTATGTGAAGATGTGAGCACTCAGATTGCTAATACTGTGAAATTTATGACGTAGAACTTCCAGATGTGTTCTTTACATTTGATAAGGTGTCTGTATTGAATGGGGCAGAATGATGTTTAAAAACAGGTGAGCTATCAGAAGCTTATGGGAGAAAAGATGAAGACATTAAGCCAGAATATACTGATTTAACCCAGAGGTTTTACTTTTTTGGAAAAAACATTGATGAAAAAGGACTCACTGTGGGTGTTACTAGTTAGAATATGTTTTGAGTTTAATTATGCATGTAGGTGTTTCAAGTCCAGAGACATTTGTGAAATGTAAGAAATGTTTGCATTTTATTGACTATGTTTAATTAAAAAAAGACTTAGTCAGCATACCCAATTGTTAGTGTTCAGTGTCTTATCATTTTTCTTAAGGAGTTCCTTTTTACAGTACCACAAATATACTTTTCACCACAAATTTTATGAGCTCCATGCCAAATGTGAAGAATGAAATTTGATCAAAAGTGATGTTTGTATAATAATAATTTTTTCATACTTATTTGTGTGATGGTATAACCCTACTTGGGTTTCTCTATATTTTTAAAATAATTTTATTTAAATAAACTTTTTTAAGTTAAGATTTTTTTTTTAATGTTTCAGGGAGAATATTTTTGGTTGGTTGTTATTTATTTTTTGTCAGCACTTTTTTTTTTTTTGGCTTTCTATATTTTAAGGACATATGTGAGTTTTCGTTTAAGTTAAGAGAAAGTACTAGTATTCCTCTATATTAACTGCTAAGCTACAAAGATGAGTGTCACAAATCATATTTTACTGTTATTAAAGCAGGATCAACTAGTAGCATAATATTAAGTCTGAGATATAACTTCAAACAAAAAAAGTCATTCAAATACATTGTGCTTTTCTTATTCCATTATGCCTATCTTATCAGTATACAGTAAAATAGAGTGAGAGCAAGGCATGATTTGGCTGGAGATACAACAGTTGCTTAGATTATCTCTGTAATCATTCTGTATCGTTCCAAGTGTGATTTGTCTGGTTGTTTTTCCTGGTAAATTATCTAAAATAACATAATGTAGACATGACCTTAAAGATCAAAAATTTCAACTAAATCAGAACTATTTCAGCAACAATCAGTTTTCGCTCCAGATTTAAAATCAGAATTGAAAAACCTATGTGGATTCAAATTCAGTTCAGCAAACATTTATCAAGCATGGATACTGCAGCGAGTTACACCAGGTAGTGATTGGTGAGCTTATAAAGATGACAAACAAAGCATGGTCTCTGCCTTTGTAGTCTTGTACCGAGTTGAAAGAAGGTCAGGATGAAAGTGGTGACAGAGCTTTACCACTTCTTTCTTGGGTGAAGACCTTGCCCTGCCTCTCTCAGGTGTGTTTGGTCATAAATGGTCAATGCAACAACTGTAATAAATTGAAAGCCAAATTATTTAGTTGTGAATTCATCAGAAATAGATTATGAAGGTAACAGATATTGAAGAACTCAACACTTTTGTTAACACTGTGTCCTCAGAGTCTAGAGCAGAGGCTGCCAAGTGGCCCCTGGGAGTGTCTAGGTGTCTAAATAATAGACATGCTTGTTTGGCTCACGTAATGTTTGTGGAAAATTCAGATTATTTCACCAGCATTGAGCAGAAAATTCGCATAAATACCAGATGTATGGATTCTCTTAAAATACTGGAAGATCTGGCAAAACTCGGCCAGTCTGCCTAGAACTCTCTAGAGCTGAGTTGTGGTTTCTCTCTTTTCAGATACCAGTTCACTGGAATCCCCCTGGACCACTTCATTTATTTTCTTATCTGAATGTATCCTAAGGACATTTGAGTTTGTTTAAATGAAACCGTAGAGTTTTCAATTACAAATTTGGGGGGATTTTTATCTTCCCACCAATAAGAAGTAGTTTTTCAGTACCTAAAATGGCATCTAACCCATGGTAGGTGTTCAATAAATATTAACTGGATGGGTAAATGGATGAATGAATGGGGAGATGAATGGGTGGATCTATGGATGAATAGGTAGATGATAACAGACAAATATTAATAAATGAAATGAATATTTTAGTGGGAGAATGTACATAAAAATATGATCTATTCTCCTTGGGTTATGGGTAAGTCATGGAGCCCAGGGAAGAAGTCTAGTCGTAGAGAACTTTACCTACAGGAAGAATGTCTTAGTGGCATATGACTTCTTGTTAGTCAGTTTCAGATACTTATTAATCAGCCTAGAGCAAAAGGCAAAAAAAAAAGTTTAGCTCTTTTTACATGGCTCGTTCCTCTGTCTTTAATTTAAAAAAATTTTAAGAGCTTTAATTGCCAAATCACCATATCAGCTATTATTTCCACCTCAAAATGTTGCTTCTTGTATTAGTTTACCAGGGCTTTCGTAACAAAATACCACAGATAGGGTGGCTTAAGCAGCAAATTTATTTTCTCACAGTTCTGGAGGCTAGAAGTCCCAGATCAAGTTATCAGCAGGTTTCTTCTGAGGCTTCTCTGATTGGCTTGCAGATGACCACCTCACTATGTCCTCACATGGTCGTCCATCTGTGTTGTCTGTGTCTAATCTTCTTAGGACACCAGTCATATTGGATTGGGGCCCACCCTGAAGATCCCATTTTAACTCAGTTACCTCTTTAGAGGTTTTATCTCCAAATACAGTCACATTTTGAAGTATTGGTGGTTAAGTCTTCAACATATGAATTTTAGAGGGATGCAATTCAGTCCATAACACTTACATGGCTTTAAACACAGGCCATTATTTCTCAATAATGTCTGTAAGCTACTGGCATTAAACTCTCTTGCAGAGTTTGTTATAAAAGCATGTTCTTGGCTTCTACCTCATATATAATGAATTTAGAAAGAGTGGAGCCTAGGGTATCTGATTTTAAACAAATATCAAAGTGAATCAATGCACACTGAAGTTTAAGAACTATTGACATAGTTTTTCTATTATTCATTGGCATTAAGATTTTGGTACCATTCCTTTTATGCCTGGTTAAATCGGTAATGCCTAGGAATATTTGTTATCTTTCCCAGCAAGAAAATAATACTCTAATATTTGTCTTGTGCTTTTATAGTATGTAAAATACTTTCACCTACCTTGTTTAGTAGGTAAGAGTATAAAATATATATTATACTGACCATATATTGTTTAATTATAGCCACATGGCAATCCTGTGGAGGGAGTATCGTGAAGGCACAGGTGGTTAAGAGTTGAGTTCTGAAAGCTGCTGCCTCCATCACTTACTAACCAAGTTGCCTTGAACAAGTTACTCACCTCTTTTAATCTATAAAATGGGGACAATAATAAAGAGAATGCTCACTTCTTAGGGTCGTTTTGAGGTTTTAATTGATTCATACATAAATTCTAGAACAGTTTTTGTCACATACTAAGTGTGTAGTAAGTTTCCCATTATTACTTTCAGGTTGGAGATGAGATTGATATTCATAAGAATTAACTAATCACAAATCCATAGAGCTAATATATGGTAGACCTAGACCTTGAACCCAGATTTACTGACCCCAACGCCAATTCTTTCCACTACTCTGTAGAATGGACATAATTTTTTAGTTGGTTTTTGTTCTTTCAGATTACATATGATAGTTTGTTGTTACTTTTCAATTCAACTTTTAAAGAGAAAAAAATATATTATGAAATACTTTAAATCTATAGTTACTTAGCCTACACAAGGGTAGAATAATGATTAAATGTGTGTTAGTGTGATGAAATAATATTGATTTTGATTGTGTTGAACTGCTGGTGATGGACTTCAGTATTTAGGAATCAGCCATTTGCAGTATAGTTATTTCAGGAATTCTAAGGTCAAGCTGAGCTCTGTATAGGGAATCAACCAACCTAGTTCTCTGCACTTGACTTTTTGTGTGTTTGGAAGCTTCTTCCATTTGTCTGACTTCTGTAGGTGGGCCTGGCATTCTACAGATTAGCAAGAAATAAAATCTAATTTGTCTAGACAGAATGGAAGAAAATTTGTTTCACCTTCCATTCCCGGACACCAATTCCCTGGAAACCCCCTGGGGGATAAAGGATAATACTGATGACTTTCTGACCTTGTAGGAGAGGTCAAACCCATTCTAAATGTATGAATGTATATAAACAAAGATGAATCTATGCAACTAAAATTAACATGGTAGGTATACATACAGATTTCCAGGGATTTGGGGTTTTGATTTTGTTTTTCTTCCTCTAGATGGAAAAGTTCAAATACATAAAAAGTAAACAGAATAGTATAAGGAACGAGCATGTACCCATCTCCTACTTTCAACAGTTACCAACTGGCAATCATATTTCATCTATATCCTCACTCACTCCCCCACCGCATATCATTTTGACACAGTCCAAATCATCATTTAATTTCATTTATAAATATTTCAGTATGCATTTCTGAATGATAAGCATTATTTTTAACATAACGACAATATCAGTATCGTACCTAACATTGACAGTAATTCCTTAGTATCTAGATGTCCAGGTTCGGCAGCACACATCAAGCGACAGCTCATGAATTTCTACATGAGAGCGGCTTCTGGGCAACAGTCTGGAAGAGGAGGCCAAAGGATTTCCCTTTGTACTGCATTTATGTAGGGTTTAAATAATATTGAGAAAACCTCAATTGGTTCTTGTTTGTTTGTTTGTTTGGCTGCGCTATGTGACTTGCAGGATCTTAGTTCCTGGACCAGGGATTGAACCCGGGGCCCCATAAGTGAGAACGTCGAGTCCTAACTACTGGACCACCAGGGAATTCCCAAGCAAACCTCTATTGTTAATATCAAAGAGAGGAGTAGGGCTGCTGAAGGATGATGGCACGAGGGTGTTAAAGTCTCTGTCAGCTGTCATTGTCCCCTCCGTGCTCACATGGTTCTCTAATACTTGACAGAAGTGAGCTTTTCAGTGCTTTTGCTTAAACTGCTCTCTCATTCTGCAATGGCCTCTCTTCTCTCTGATTTCTGCGTCCTACTTGACCTTCCAACTTGCTCAAGTTCATTTCAAGCCCACCTCTGAGACCTTCCCCTTGGATATCATTCCCCTTTTGCATATTCAGCATTGGTGCTGACCTGTGTTACCCTTAACAGCAAGAACAGCTGCAATACTCACACCAACTGCCATTTACTGAGGCCCCACCATGTGCCAGGGCTGCACTTAACACTTTGGCTTCATTACCTCTTAACACTTACAACTCTGTAAAGTAAGTATTGTTAGTCCCATTTTACAGATGAGGAAACTTAGCCTCCGTGAGGTTAAGCGATTTGCCTAAAGTCACTGTTTGAAGTGATAGTGTTGGGATTTGAACCAGGTTTAGTCTGACGTCAAAGTCAGCCTCCCTGATAAGTTACCTTTGTGTTTACCTTTTTCACATATGTCTTAAGTGCCCGAGTAAACTGTAGACTCTCAGAAGCCAAGTATGATGACCCGTAAAATAACATGGCATTCCTCACTCGTGTTAATCATGATGCAAATGATTGTCAAAGCTGCTTTAATTGCGAGGCTGTTGAAACTTTGAAAGTTCCTCGCTACCTGAACTTTATATTTAGTGTATAAAGTTGATAAATGAAATGCATGTTAATCTGATATATTAGCATAATATAGTATATCATCTTATAATAAGTCAGAAAGCTGACTATAGTCAAACAGCAACAATTACAAAAGTAAAAGAAAATTACATCTCTATAAATCTATTTAATTAACTACAGATTGTGGGCAATTGCTTTCTCGTCTTCTTCTTCTGCCCTTTTTAAAAAACCTGCACCAAGGAATGGTTTGTGGCTTTTGCCCCACCCTTACCCTGGTTTCCATGAGAAAATTCGCAATTAGTTTATAGGAATAGTTGATGTTCACTCCATTTTATATAGAGTGCTACATAAATGCAGCTTCCAGTCTCCTAGCCACCCTGCTTTTAACTAGAATTGTATCCTAATTCCTGTAAAGGTACAGAAGTTGAATCTGTAATCCATAAAAAATTGATCTCTTGTCCTGGAGTTAGTGCTGAAAGATAAGGTGTGTGTTGGAGAAGTGGGTGGAGGATAATATCCTGGTTGAGGAGACCTTGAGTTGCTATGGAGAAACTTAGACTTCATCTCATGAAAAGTTCTTGATGCTCCCCGGGAGATGAGGATGGCCGATGTGGGAGAGATATACGAAGCGGTTATTTGGCAACAGTGGAAAAAAGACAGAAAATAAGGCAGACACCCAGAAAACTCAGAGTAATCCAGACACAAGGTGATGGAACACCAGGTTAAGGCAGTAAGATTAGGGGGAAAAAAGAAACGGAGAAGAAAAACATTATTTTTTAAAAATCAATGGAACTTTCCTGGCGGCAGAATTAGATTTAGCTATTATTAGTGTTGTTATTCATTTATCTATGCTAGACTATCCAAACCATCAAATGAAAGTTCTGTAAATTTGTCTGTTATTTTTCATAGAGATCTGGTTTGATTTTTTGTTGTTGTTATACTGACTGTGCGACTCATGACATCATTTTCCATCCTGGGACAACTAAGGTGTGATAGAAAAGAACTCACGACTTGGAGTCAAGTGTTAGAAGCTCAGTTGAATTACTTGTTACCTTTGTGAAGTAAATGAGTCACTTAATGCCTCTGACCCTCTATTACAACTAAGAAAGCACATTGTAAATGATCAGATCCTACATAGATATATTGTGTGCTATTATGACTTCAAAAAAAGCTTTTGGCACTAACTTATGGATTGCCTGCTCTCTTGTTATAAGGCTAAATTTATTTCCAAAATAAATACTATCATTTTGAATTCTAAACACTCTGCAAATTCCTATAGCAATAGATAATAATGTTTTAATGACCATACAAAAGAATTTTTAAAGCAAATATCACTTCCATTTTATACATATGCGTGTCTCCCTCTTCTTAAGTCAGATTTTTTTAAAAGGGAAAAAAGGAAGAATCCATTTTGGTTCAGGAATTTAGCTAAACTTTATCAGAAAAAGTGGGTTGACAGCAAACCTACTTATGAAATTCTGGGGCTTCCTGATACTGGTAGATTCATTGAAATACAGCAGCTGAATACTATGGAATTTTGCATTTGGCATTCAATATTCCAGATTCTGGAAATAAATACAAACAAAGATGTCTTAAATTGATGACTAATGATAAATTTTGATATACTGATTGAGATTAAATTATTGATTTATGGTTTTCAACAGTTCTCAAAGCTTATAATACTTCACTGGTTGCTGTATGTATGAGAGCAGTGGGTGGAAAACCCAGAAAGGCTATAAATGCACACATGTGTGCATTGATATCTCCAGCCATCAGCATAAATTATGTAAGTCAAGTAGGGTTTTCCAATTACATATGACCTGTCACATGATCAGAAGATTACAGACCTATAACTAAACTTTCAGATAGCATTAAAACTCTCTCTTTCATATATCTATCTAGATAGGTAGATGGTAGATAGGTAGGTAGATAGATAAATAGATAGATAGATGCTAGATGAAAATAGCACCCTGATGGAAGTATCTAATTTGTTTCTAATAAAATATTGAAAACTTTTTTTTAATACAGCAGAGTTTTCCTTGGGCTTAGTTAGATTGAAACAAAGTCTGAAAACTACTGAACTCCTGCCGCATGCATAGCAATAGTGGACCACTGCCAGCAAAGGGCTTTATCACAGCATAAATGGGGTTTTAAGTGTTTGTTTCCAGTGCAGGTTCTTGCAGCCCAGGCACTTCCCAATCTCATTGTTCCTTTGTTCTAGCGGATGTACAAAGGATTGACTGTTTTGTTTTCTGGCTCAGAGAGATTAGATAAAGTCTGCATTTCTGAACTTCACCCTCTAGGCACGCAACCGTAAAATTCATTTTCTATAGCTCACATTTTGCAGATTATATATGTTTAGATTATACCGATCATAAGATCATTTTCTTTAACCTTTATCTGGCTGGGTTGTGCATGTAAGTGATAGTATTGATCCCTTTTGAACAATCACTGGAAAGCAGCTGTCCCTCTCATCCTTGTCCTTAAAATGCCTCTTCAGCAAAAATGTGTCACCTCAGTTGGCTATGACAAGGTTGCTCTTGAGTTTCTCTGGCTATTAGAATCGCATGGTAACAAGAAAACTTTCTGTGAGGGGAAATTATGTCCTTTCCTTTTATGATGACGTCCTTAATTATAGAGTGTTATGTAGGATAGAAAATTTAAATAATATTGCCACACACACACACACACACACAAAAAACCCATACTGTTTTTCCTCAAGAACCCATAAATGAAAATCATCTTGGGAATTTTTTTTAATTTTATCTTAAGGGTTAGAATGTTAGTTCATGGGAATAAACTGATAAGATTTTTCCAAGTGCTTTTTTTTTTTGAAGAAGGCAATTAAAGCTATTATCTGTTTAGTTTCCAAAAAAATGGTATTCCACTTTTGCCTCCATTTTGTCTGTGATTCAGAGGAAGTTTCTTTTTATGATCATGTAGACAGAATAAGTTTATATTATGGAGTGCCCCCTGTGTACCATGTAAAGTCTCCTCTATATCTTGTTACTCCTCCAAACATCCAAGAATATAAGTACTATTATTATACTCCCCAGACAGAGGGGGAAATGGAGGCTTAGAAGGTTAAGTAACTTCCCCAAGTTAGTGATACATGAGGGAGCTGAGATTTGAATTGAGTTCTGACTCCAAAGCCCACGCTCTCTGCCACTTCACCTCCCTGCCTCTATGACAAGGTCATCCCAATTATAGAAGGAATACTAATACTAATACTAATAATAGCTAACATTGAACACTCACTGTGTGCCAGACGCTGTTCTGAGTGTTCTAGATAAAATACTCAACTTAATCTTCATAACAATTCTACTGAAAAGATAGTGCTGTTATCAGCATTGCATAGAGGAGACCGCTGAGGCACGAGGGGGTTAAGGAATTGCTACCCAGCTACAAAGTGGGAGACCCGGATTCAAGCCCAGGCCGCCAGACTCTAGAGCCTACGCTCTTCAGGTGAACCTGTGCTGCTAGGATACAAACCACACAACCTTATCCTCTAAGCTCACCTGTGCTTTGGGCTCTCAAGGTTTCTGTCTTGGCTTGGCCTTATTTAGCCTATGTATGGAGTCTATAGGTGACCCGTAGTCTACTGAGCTGTCTGGCTATAAATGCCTTCTGAATATAGAACAAGATTACCTTGTTCCTATTTGTATTAATGTTAGTCACAAGTGAAGACTTTCTTAAAACATATACTGTTCTAAGCAGATGCTAGAATTCCTCAATTTCTTTCATGAGTAAGATATAATTTACCAGGAGGTAAAGAAATGAGATCTCTATAGCCATGTCACTAAAACATCTAACCTGACTTTTGTAATTTAGTCTCCAGTATCTTAATCTCACTTTCTAGACCAAGAACCACATAGGATTTCTGAAAATTACTCATATGTAAATGTCAACGTTTCTACTCCCAACATTCAGGGTAAGGAGAGCCTTATTTCTCGGATGGTCCCACTGCATCATCTGCTCACTAAATGTTATTGATTTAGTTCCTAACCTGGAGACGTGCTATTCATCCTATTTCAAGCTCTACAGTGAAGATTCAATACATGGGAAACAGGACTCCTCAAATTGACCCATGGCTTTGAGAATTGAAACTAAGTAAACAGCCAGGTGCAGGACTAACCCACCTGCTCTGGGAGCTCTGGCAGCTCCAAAATGTCCCAGAACTCAAGTTTAGAAAATCTAGGGACATAGGGAATCCCAGTTGTTGGGAGAATTCATTTTGGTGAGCACACCTAGCCTAGGCTTATAATCAGGTCTGTATCTTTTGTGGTTTTCCGATATCTAAAAACAGCCCAAAGTTTTGTATACATAACCCCCCCAAACCCCACAACCTAAAAAGGGGAAAGTTTAGTACAAATACAAATTTTAAAATTTCGTAATATCTGTATTTTCTGTTGAGATTTTCAGTATTTATCCAGGCAGAGCCTGGATGTTTGTCAGTGTTTGAAAAGTGCAAAACTTGCAAGCCAAAGACAATATAACCTTGCTTGGATTTCCAAGCTCAGAGCTGTCGTAACAAAAAAAAGTTTTATTAGAAAAAAAGGAGCTTATATGACTGGTAGCCAAGGTGGATTTCTTTTTTAAGTAAAATAGTAAGTTTGGGAGTGGCATAAAATGCCCATTTGTATCATGAGCAGCAGATTCTTAAAGTTTTGAAGGAAAATGCATCTGGATTACAGCAAGGTAAGCGTGTATCTGCAAAATTCTTCAAGCCGCCTTCTCTTTTTTGTTTTTTGCTCTGCAGATCCTTTACCTCCTGCTAGGTTTGAAGTCAATAAAGAGAAAAGTACTTCCACCAGTTTGCATGTCTGGTGGACTCCTTCTTCCGGGAAAGTCACCTGGTATGAGGTGCAGTTACTTGATGATAACCAAAAGACACAGGGGGCCCAAATTCAAGAAAGATCTTCACGGAATGAATATACATTTTTTAACCTCACTGCTGGTAGTAAATACAAAATTGCCATCACAGCTGTTTCTGGGGATAAACGTTCCTCTACAATTTATGCCAATGGATCAACAGGTAAGACCTGTTTATGGATAGTTGCGTATTTAGTAGTCTATGATTCTTTTGAAATTATATTACATTCAGGAAATGGGAGTAAGAATGCCCCAAGATCAACAATAAATAGTTAGGTGGATAGATAGGTAAGTAGGTAGATAGATAGATAGACAGAGAGACAAATAAATACTGTTTGATACAGAGGAAAGACTGGACTGGAAACAAGGAGATGGGGTTGGGCTGCTAGCTTGCTGGGTGATTTTGAACAAGTCATGGAACTTCTCTGGGACTGGAATTTTCTCCAAAATGAGGAAGATGTTTCCTAATGGCCCTTCTAAGTCAAATGTTAGGCAACAGGATTTTCTGCCTCATTTTCTGAGTTTGTGCAATGAAAATTATTTTTTAAATGTTTTCCCTCCCCTGTATATTCTTCTCTTAACTTCAAGTCATGGTGTTTCCTGAATATTCCTATGTTTGGAACAATTCTTTTCTTGCACCCACGCATCCCGTTATCAATGACACATTACCATTTCCTTCCATAACGTACTTTCTTATCGTTCACTCTCCCCTCACTTTCTCTCCTGCTCTGTTGCTCTCTTTCCAGTTTTCAACTTCTACAGTTCTTTCCTTTCTCTTTTCCCTTTACTGCTATGCCACATCATACTTCATTGACAAAATCTACCTTGATACCTGTTAAGTGGGGGAGACAGATAAACTATGATGTAGCTTTAGGCTGTGGTCTTTGAAAAGAGCATTAATCCAGGTTCCAATAAAATTTCAAGAGTGCTGTTTTCATTAGTTATTACACAAGTTAGATGTACAGAGAAGCATAAATGGATGTGTGGTTTCAAATGAAATGTGTCTATACCTTCTATAAGGAAATTATGAATGACACTTTGAAAATGCATTGTATCCCACTAGTGCCATCGCCAGTGAAAGATATTGGTATTTCAGCGAAAACGAATTCTCTCCTGATTTCCTGGTCACGTGGCTCTGGGAACGTGGAAAGATACCAGCTGATACTAATGGATAAAGGAATTCTAGTTCAGAGTTATGCCGTGGACAAATCTACTACTTCCTATGCTTTTCATGGACTGATACCTGGTCACCTCTATAATGTCACCATTGTTACCGAGGCTGCAGGGCTGCAAAACTACAGATGGAAACCAGCCAGGACAAGTAAGTTTCCCTAGCTATTCTGAACAAGAATAAAGCTCAAATCAAGGAAATGTTTAATAAACAAGGTTTATTAAATTATTTGGATAATGGTAGTATAGGACAAATTGAAATGCATATGTTGTAGAAGACCTTAATATGTATCCACTTTTCTACTTAGAGAAAGAGGGGTTCCCTTTCATTCTAAAGTTTAGGCTCATCCTTGACAACCTTTTGAAATAGCAGAGTTAATCACTGATATAGTCTTAGCTTCTCTTTTTAGTTAAGGATTCCTACTTCCTTCTCTTAAACAGGCATCATCCCCTGCCTTTGTGACATCACTCACAATGAACCAGGATTACTCTTCTCAACGCTATACAAAGACCTACTCTTAGGTCTTTGTATAAAGAAACAGCCATTGCCCAAACCCTCTATCCAACAAAACATCTCCTGAGACCCAATTCTATAGAACCTGTTCGCATAGCCTAACATAGCCAGAAAACTAATCTGTGCTAAGTTTTAATGAATCATTTATATACATACTTATTCATTCATTCGTTCATTAAATCAGTATTTATTAGGTGTAAACTATATACCAGACATTGTGGATATAACAATGTCCAAGAGAGACAAAGTCTTTCCCCTCATGGAACTTACATTCAAGTGGATTCTAATGCTTCTGGTGGGTCTAATGTGTTAATAAATCCCCTCCTTTGGGAAGCTATGTAATTTTAAGAGAAACTCTAAAATATGTAGTGCCTTAGACATTACTCTAGAGAGGAGAGTTCCTGAAATAATAGGAAGTTGGTGGGAAAGATATTTGGGGACACCTATATATTTACATACCTTTCATATCACACCTCAAAGATATATATATATATTCCCAACAAAAATGTACCATATATTTTAAGAATTATTTATGTATATCAAGAGCAAATTGCCCTTCTAACTGGCATATGCAAAAGCAATGTGCCATGCCCATTATTTTAATGAAACATTGTGAATTTATATTATGCCATTAGTGAGGCCCCAAATTATAGCATAGGCAAAAGGTAGAAAATATATTCACCAAAGTGTCTCTCCTTTGTAATCATTTTCCTCTGATGAAATAATGACACAACTCCTAAGCTTTAACTTTATCATGATTCAATATGAAAAAGAAAGTATTTTTAGCACAAAAAATTTTATGATGGCCAGTCAACCAATCTACTTATTATGTACTTGCTATTACTAAATACATAAAGACAGGAAGAAATCAGGCAGATGACATTCTTTGAGGATTCCACTTAAAGATTTTCAGAACTGGAAAAGACCATTTTAAGTTTTTTTGATCAAGCCATCATTAGGCAGTAAGGACCCCTAGGCTTAGTAAGATAGACAGAGCTGCCCAGGGTTGCCCAGCCAACCAATGGCCAAGTTTGAGGCAGAATCTAGGCTCCTGACTGCCATGTTTGTCCTCTCTCCACTAGCCAGACAACCTTTCTTTGGTTTTGCAGTATTATTTTTATCTTGTGAAGTTGTTTTCTTCAGAGCAGGGAGTGTGGCTTGTAGAGATTAAGACACAGGTCAAAATTTGGCCATAAGAGTGGTATGATATCCTGAGTTAAAGTCTCTTTCCCTTTCTTCCTAATTAGCCCCCATGGAAGTCTCAGATCTGAAGGTGACAAATGATGGCACTTTGACCTCTCTAAAAGTCAAGTGGCAAAGACCTTCTGGAAATGTGGATTTCTACAACATTACACTGTCTCACCAAGGGACCATCAAAGAATCCAGAATATTAGCACCCCAGATTACTGAAACTCAATTTAAAGACTTAGCCCCTGGACGACTTTATCAAGTCACCATCAGCTGTGTCTCTGGTGAATTGTCTGCTCATAAGATGGCAGTGGGCAGAACAGGTGAGTCTAAGGCTCCAGAAATTCCTTAGTTGCTCAAATCACCCTCTGATCCACCTTAGAACAGGATAAGTTAGAAGGAAAATCCCTTTCCCAACCTGGGAAGTATGGTCTACATGACTCAGGGTGTCTATGGGCCAGGCTCCTCTATACAGAGTCAACCCGGGGGTTAATTGCATTTGTCTGATTATTTAAGCAAATGTATTTAGATTGATTCCTGAATGATCTGTATTTCTGGCTCTGCCCTGTGCTATTTCAGGTCACACCACTTAAGTAGCACAAATGAATTAGCATTGATACTAATGAATAAAACATTTCTGATCAACTCTTATAATGAAGGCCAGTTAGCACTTACCCATGTTTCCCATAAATTATTTTATTTATGTCACCAAACATTTATCCAGTGCCTTCTTCCTGTAAATTACCATATTATGAGCTTTGAGAGTTATTAAGATGGCAGAGTTCAGCACACTACACCCTTCAGCCAAATATGGCCTGTGACCTGTTTTTGTATAGCCCCAAACTAAGGGTGGTTTTTACATTTTTAAAGAGATTTTTAAAAAAGAAAGAAAACGAAAGAAAAATGTGAGGCAGAGACCATATGTGGCCCAAGAAGCCTGAAATATTTACTTTGCTGACCCTCACTTTTAAGGAAGTTACATTTTAATCACACAAATGTAGAATACACACACACACACACAATAAAAATATTATATTTTAATAATGGTAATTATATTGATATTTCCATGG
This sequence comes from Balaenoptera ricei, assembly GCF_028023285.1. Classification (NCBI taxonomy): domain Eukaryota; kingdom Metazoa; phylum Chordata; class Mammalia; order Artiodactyla; family Balaenopteridae; genus Balaenoptera; species Balaenoptera ricei. The sequence goes on along the minus strand of NC_082648.1, from coordinate 59,469,767 downwards.
ATCAGGCACTGACTAAACACTTTACACCATTATTTCATTCAGTTCTCACCAAAACCGCAAGAGAGGTCCTGATATTATCACCAGTTTATAGGTAATTCGAAGAGGTCAAATAACATGTCCATAGTCATCCAGCCAATAAGTGGTGGGGTTTAAGCCAGGCTGTCCGATTCCAGAGTCCATTGTCTGTGCTATTGGAGATCCCAAGTAAGAGCCATATATATGGTCAGAAAGAAAAGAGAAACAAACTCTCTTTCAGAAGATCAGTAAAGACTTCTGGGAGGAAATGGTCTTTAACTGGGACTTTAAAAATATGAAGCTCTTGGCGAGTTAAGAGGGAAAAGAGGGAAGGGCATTTGAGGTGGAAGGAATAACACAAGCAAAGGCACAGAGGTGAAGAGCCCAGGAGACTTACAGGTCTACAGAACGTGAAACTGGAAGCCAGCATTCAAGAGTGGGGAACGAGGGAGGGGGGCTGCAGGGAGTAGTCAGAGTGAAGACTGGCAGGATATGGGGTCTGATTTAGGAGGGCTACAAACACCACACCAAGGACTTGATGTTTTATTCTGTAGTTAATGGAGAAACCTTAAATGTTTTTGAGCAAAGAATAATAAGATCAGAGTTGTATTGCAAGAAGATTAATCTTTTCCGTTGGAAGAGAAGCATGTTTTGTGACCACAGCATCCAGGGTCTCTTCCAAAAGATGCCACATCCATCACTGTCACCATCATTATAAGCAACATCAGTATTGTCTCTAGGGCTGGTATGCAATCAGAAAAACACAGCGTTTGTATCACTAGGTTATTAACACTGTTACAGAAGATCACATTACTAATATATTACTAAAATGATTTTAACATGCGTTTCTCGAGTGTCCAATGGCTCCAGAATGCTCATTTGCAATTCACAAACATCAGGAGGGGATAGAAATGGGTTGTTGGTTTTTTTTTTTAATATCTTTATTGGAGTATAATTGCTTTACAATGGTGTGTTAGTTTCTACTGTATAACAAAGTGAATCAGCTATACATATACATATATCCCCATAGCTCCTCCCTCTTGCATCTCCCTCCCACCCTCCCTATCCCACCCCTCTAGATGGACACAAAGCACCGAGCTGATCTCCCTGTGCTATGCGGCTGCTTCCCACTAGCCATCTATTTCACATTTGGTAGTGTATATATGTCCATGCCACTCTCTCACTCCGTCCCAGCTTACCCTTCCCCCTTCCCGCATCCTCAAGCCCATTCTATAGAAATGTTTTGAATTGCAGCTATTAGGTCTCTTATCTACTGTTGCCCATGAAAAGTGAATGAGCATCCTTACTTTTGGATTTTAGTATCTCCTTTTGACATCATTTCACTGTTTAGTTCCAGAGAAAGTTGGGGACCTGGAGGCAAACAGCAATGGTTCTACAAGGTCCCTGGTAGTGAGCTGGTCGCCCCCTGCTGGAGACTGGGAGCAGTATCGTATCGTGCTCTTGAATGATTCTTTGGTGCTGCTCAACATCACCGTGGGAAAGGAGGAAACACACTATGTCATAGGTGATGTGGGGCTCATACCAGGAAGACAGTATGAGGTCGAAGTCACTGTTGAGAGCGGCAATCTGAAGAATTCTAAGCGTTGCCATGGCAGGACAGGTAAGCGAATATCAAGGTGTTAATGACTGCTGGAACCTTAATTTGGTCCTTCTTCCAAGTAACCCAGGTAACCATCAATGTCATACCCCAGGGTTCCCTGTATTTGAGACATTATAGACTGACAAACTGAAATAGGTTGGTAATGTTTAATTTTGTCAAATTAGAGTATTAGAAATCACTTCCACTAGTAGGTTCATTGTTTTTTTAAAAGAAAGACCTTTCTAACACCAAAAGAACAGGAAGGAAACAATCTGAGAGAATCCTCCCCACAAAGTAGATAGTTGATAACCTTTTGCTGGTGATCAGTGTTAGAGAATCACTGCCCTGACCCACTGTTGACTAATGGGGGATTTTCAGGTACCAAGGAAGAGTTGTTAAAGTGGAGAGGGATATATTCAGATTTTAGGGCAGAGGAGAGTGAGGCTACTGAGACATGGGTTTTGGTATTCTTGCTGTCACCATTATACTGTAATTCCTTGGGCAAGTCACAACCTCTCTGAGTCCATTTCCTCAACTTTCAAATAAGAGAGTTGACCTGCTAAACTCAACATTTCTATGAAAATCCCTGTGACATGGAATGCTCCATACTTGGAGTGAAATTCAAATATATTCTTTTAGTCTTGCCTGATAATAAGGAAATAACTACACTGACGCAGTGTTCTTAGAAGAATGTCAAAGAAATGGACCAAGACAACGTCTTTAGCTTGCCCACTGTGTCTTCCAGTTATCTCTTCATTTTCCAAATATTAATATCTGCTGGAGGATGATCAAAAATAAATGACCCAGTAAAGTATTTCCCAAGAGTATTCTTTTGAGTCCTTATTTCTGGTTATGTTACACGAACAAAGTTTTTTTGTGATTAGCTTTTTTTTTTCTAAATGCTCATAAGCATTCAGAAAAGAAATGCTCAACTGGAACACTCCTGTGGATGGAAGAGAACAGATCTCTAAAGAATACTGGAGTGTATCCAAGTTAATCAATGACCCGAATGTCCATTGCTTTTTCCCCAGTGCCCCTGGCTGTCCTTCAGCTTCGTGTCAAACACGCCAATGAAACCTCACTGGGTGTCATGTGGCAGACCCCTGCAGCAGAATGGGAGAAATACATCATTTCACTAATCGACAGAGACCTCTTACTCATCCACAAGTTGCTCCCCAAAGATGCCAAAGAATTCACTTTTACTGACCTGGTGCCTGGACGAAAATACATAGCTACAGTCAGCAGTATTAGTGGAGACCTGAAAAATTCATCTTCAACAAAAGGAAGAACAGGTAACATTTTTTATAAATTTTAGGCTTTAAAAGTATCCTGTCTGCTGAATTGTCTAACATTCAACTTATAAATGTTTATTAAAAGCTTGTTGTTCTGTACTGGGCATTGTATACTTTTTTTTTTTTTTTCATGTTTTCCATGTATTTGCTCTCTGGGCTATAGTCTGGATAATTTCCTCAGCTCTTAGTTTTAGTTCATTAGTTCTATCTAATCTATCTTTCTTTAGTTCTATCTAATCTATTTTAAAATCCACCCACTGAGTTTTAAAATTTAATTGTTATGTTCTTCACTGTTAAACATTTTCTTTGGTTCTCTTCCAAATATGTTTAGTATTCTGTTGCTCTTTCCATTCTCCTCCTTTATCTCTATAAGCAAATTAATGATTTTTATTTTCATTCTATGTCTGATCAGTATAATATCTGCAATATTCAGGAGTTCAGTGCTGTTGTTTACTGAGTTTTCTGCTTTTTGCTCATGGTGCTTACTTCCTTAAATGTTTGTGATGTTTTATTCTAAACTCATATACCTTGGGATTTTATTCTGTGGGAATTCTTTGGGGCCTTTTTTGAAGGTGGGTTTCAGAAAGAATTTTCTTTTCACTTGATTCTTTCAGGTGCACAGGATTGCTGTCAACCCAGACCTATTTTAATCTAAATTGTCAACTTGAGGTTTTTTGATCACCCAGGGTTTTATGAATTTGGGTTGCAAACTCACTGAAGCTGTCTTGACATTATGAATTCTCAGTGGAAATTTCTTCTTCTCCACCTAGTATTAAGGAGGCTGCAGTATATGGGGAATAGAGAGGAAGTATTTATTTCACTTATGCTTAGAATGTAAAGTTTCAGGATCCAATATTATGCAGAGTCACTTATGAGGTTCCTCACCCTGGGAAAGTCCTATTCATAGCTCTTGCAAAGCTATAAAATCAAAGCTTAAATTTATGTTTGAAAGATGCCCTCATGGTGACAGTCTGCTTCAGTGATCCAGTTACCTCTCTGTCACTTTCTTATAGGTCTCTGAGAATTCCTTACATTCTTGACAACTCATTCATGCATTTACATTTTTATGTTTTATCCAACATGTGCAGTTGCGTGTATTGGGGGGACTTTCATGGTTTGTGCCAGCAATGAAAGTCCAAGGCATTGTTTTAGACTTAAGATCATTTTCACTAGTCCCACCACTCATATTGCTGTGTCATATGCTAAGTGAATGTTTAACTTTGTAAGAAACTACCAAGCTGTTTTCCAAAGTGGTTGTAAAATTTTACATTCCCACCAACAATGTATGATATTTCCAGTTCCTCCGTATTCTCAGCAACACTTGGTATTTTCAGTTTGTTTGGTTTTTTAAATTTTAGCCATTCTAATAAATGTGGAGAGGTATCTCATGTGATTTTAATTTGCCTTTTCTTAATGACTAATGGTTTCAAGCATTTTTTTCATATGCTTATTTACCATCCACTTATCTTTTTGTGGAAGAAGATATTTTCAAATGTTTTGCGCATTTTTTAATAGGGTTCTTTGTTTCTTATCATTGAGTTTTGAGAATTCTTTATTCCAGAATAAGTCCTTGTCAAAAATGTGTGTTGAAACGTTTTCTCTCAGTCTATGACGTGTCTTTTTATTTTATTGAAGTATAGTTGATTTACAATATTATATTAGTTTCAGGTGTACAGCATTGTGATTCAGTATTTCTATGGAATATACTCCATTAAAAGTTATTATAAGATAATGGTTATAATTCCCTGTGCTATACAATATATCCTTGTTGCTTACCTATTTTATACATAGTAGTTTGTATCTCTTAATCCCATACCCCTAATTTGCCCCTCCCCCTTTCCTCATCCCTTTGGTAACCACTAGTTTGTCCTCTATATCTGTGAATCTGTTTCTGTTTTGCACACACACTCATTTGTATTATTTTTTAGATTCCACATATAAGTGATATCATACAGTATTTGTCTTTCTCTGTCTGACTTATTTCACTAAGCATAATATTCTCTAGGTACATCCACATTGCTGCAAATGGCAGAATTTCATTTTTTAACATGGCTGAGTAATATTCCATTGTGTATATATACCACATTTTCTTTTTTTTTTATTGTTTTTTAACAATGGCATGGACGTGGACTGCATTCATAAGTATTTTCAAAGGTAAATTGTCTTTTATTTTTTAAATAAATTTATTTATTTTACTTATTTATTTTTGGCTGCTTTGGGCCTTCATTGCTGCATGTGGGCTTTCTCTAGTTGCGGCGAGTGGGGGCTACTCTTCGTTGCACTGCATGTGCTTCTCATTGTGGTGGCTTCTCTTGTTGCGGAGCACGGGCTCTACTCATGCAGGCTTCAGTAGCTGTGGTGCACGGGCTCAGTAGTTGTGGCTCGTGGGCTCTAGAGTGCAGGCTCAGTAGTTGTGGTGCACCGGCTTAGTTGCCCTGTGGCATGTGGGATCTTCCCCGACCAGGGATCGAACCTGTGTCCCCTGCACTGGCAGGCGGATTCTTAACCATTGCACCACCAGGAAAGTCCCTATACCACATTTTCTTTATCCATTCGTCTGTTGATGGGCACTTGGGTTGCTTCCATATCTTGGCTATTGTAAATAGTGCTGCTATGAATACTGGGGTGCATGTATCTTTTCAAATTAGTGTTTTCCTTTTTTCCAGTATATACCCAGGAGTGGAATTACTGGATCATATGGGAGTTCTATTTTTAGCTTTTTGAGGAACCTCCATACTGTTTTCCATAGTGGCTGCACCAATTCACATTCCCACCAACAGTGCATGAGGGTTCCCTTTTCTTCCCATCCTCCCGATATTTGTTATTTGTAGACTTTTTGATGATAGCCATTCTGACAGCTGTGAGGTGATAGCTCATTGTGGTTTTGATTTGCATTTCTCTAATAATTAACAATGTTGAGAATCTTTTCATGTGCCTGTTAGCCCCCTGTATGTCTTCTTTGGAAAAAATTCAGGTATTCTGCCCATTTTTTGATTGGGTTGTTTGTTTTTTTATACTGAGTTATACGAGCTGTTTATATATTTTGGGTATTAACCCCTTGTCAGTCATATCGTTTGCAAATATCTTTTCCCATTCTATAGGTTTGTCTTTTTGTCAATGATTTCCCTTGCTGTGCAAAAGCTTTTAAGTTTAATTAGGTCTCATTTGTTTATTTTTGCTTTTATTTCTTTTGCATTAGGAGACAAATCCAAAAATATATTGCTACGATTTATGTCAAAGAGTGTTCTGCCTATGTTCTCTTCTAGGAGTTTTATGATTTCCAGTCCTACATTTGGGTCTTTAATCAATTTTGAGTTTATTTTTGTATATGGTGTGAGGAAATGTTCTAATCTCATTGTTGTACACGTAGCTGTCCAGTTTTCCCAGCACCACTTGCTGAAAAGACTGTCTTTTCTCCAATGTGTATTCTTGCCTCCTTTGCCATAGATTAAATAACCATAGGTGTGTGGGTTTATTTCCGGGCTCTCTCTCCTGTTCCATTGATGTATGTGTCTGTTTTTGTGTCAGTATCATACTGTTTTGATAACTGTAGCTTTGTAGTATAATCTGAAGTCTGGGCATATGATAGTTCCAGCTTTGTTCTTTTTTCTCAAGATTACTTTAACAATTCACAGTCTTTTGTGATTCCATGTGAATTTTAGGATTATTTGTTCTAGTTCTGTGAAAAACGACATGGGTATTTTGATAGGGATTGCATTAAATCTATAGATTACTTTGGGTAGTATGACCATTTTAACAATAGTAATTCTTCCAATTCAAGAGCACGGAATGTCTTTCCATTTCTTTGTATCGTCTTCAGTTTACTTCATCAATGTTTTTATAGTTTTCAGAGTTTATACTTCACCTCCTTGGTTAAGTTTATTCCTAGATATTTTATCCTTTTTGATTTATGGTTATCATGGGATTCACATATGCTGACCTACAATTATGTCTACTTGTTTTAAACTGATAGTCATTTAAGTTCAAACACATTCTAAAAGACCTACATTTTTTACTCTCCTCCCCCACATTTTGTGTTTTGATGCCATATTTTACATCTTCCACTTATCCCTTAACTGTATAGTGTTATTATAGTTGTTTTTACAATTTTTTATCTTTTAATGTATGTACTGGCTTATTTAAGTAGTTGATCCTCCATCCTTATTATATATTTACCTTTCCTAGTGAGATTTTCCCTTTTGTTTAGATTCTTACTTCTTTTCTATTTAGAGAAGACCCTTCAACATTTCTTTTAGGGTAGATTTAGTATTGATGAACTCTGAGTTTTTACTTGTCTGAGAAGTTCTTTATCTCTACTTCTATTCTAAATGATAATCTTGCTGGGTGGAGTATCCTAGGTTGCAGGTTTTTCCCTTTCAGCACTTGAATATATCATGCCACTCCCTTCTGGCCTGGAATATTTCTGCAGAGAAATCAGCTGATAGCCTTATGGGGATTCCCCTGTATATGAGTCTTTGTTTTTCTCTTGTTGCCTTTAGAATTCTCTCTTTAGCTTTTGCCATTTTAATTATGATATGTGGTGTGGCTCTACTTGGGTTCTTCTTCTTTGGGACCCCCTGCACTTCCTGAACCGGGATATCCGTTTCCTTCTTCAAGTTTGGGAATTTTTCAGCCATAATTTCATCAAATACATTTTCAGTCCTCTTCTCTCTCTCTTCTCCTCTGGGATCCCTATAATGCAAATGTTGGCACACTTAATGTTATCCCAGAGATCTCTTAAATTGCTTTCACTTTTTAAAATTTGTTTTTCTTTTTGCGGTTCTGATTGGGTGATTTACATTATTCTATCTTCCAGATCACCTATGTACCACTTAGTCTGCTCTTCATCCCTTCTAGGACTTTTTTTTAGTTCAGCTATTGAGTTATTCATTTCTGATTGGATCTTTTTTATATCTTCTGGTTCCTTGTTAAAATGTTCACTGTTTAGATAAATTCTTTTCCCTAATTCAGTTAACATTTTTATTACCAATGTTTTTAATTCTTTACCTGGTAAATTGTTTATTTCTGTTTCATTATTTATTGTTTTAGGGAGTTTTGTTTGCTCTTTCAATTGAGAGTAGTTCCTCTGCTTTTTCATTTTGCTTAACTTTCTCTGCCTCTATGAATTTAGATGAAACAGTTACCTATTGTGGTCTTAAAGGGGTGTTCTTATGTGGGAGCATCCCTATCCAGGTTGTGTTCGCCCAGTGTCTTTGGTGCAAGAGCTGGATTTGACATGAATGCAAGTTACATCTTTATGCAGGGTGTTGTTTTAGGGTGATAGATGGCAGCTGTCACCTTGGTAGAGGTTGGGCTGGAGGTGGAGGGGCTAGAGCTGGTGCCAGGTGTGAGGTGGGACTTCCTCTCTGTTCAGTGGCCATCATTGCCCTGTCAGGGGTGGGGTCTGATCCCAAGTTGCTGGGCAGAAACCCTGAGGATCATGCTCGAGCTGACTTTGTTCACTTAAGTGTGTGTTTTTCCCTCTCCCAGCACCAGGGTCTTTACCCCAGAGGAGGGGAGTGCTGAAGCAAGTGGGGCCTGTGTGCAGACAGAGTTCCAATGCGCTGCCCGTGTAGGTGTCTATGGCTCCACTCAGATGCAGCCTCTGGTGCAGGTTCCCTTTCTCTCCCAGCTGATCACTACTGCCTGCATCCGCTGCCCCCACCCTGTTGCGGAAATGCTCCACAGGGCAGGTGGGACCCATGTGAGCTCTACATGTATCCGGAGGTTAGCTGTGGTGGAGTGGCCACCCCGTCAGAGATCTGGGCAGTCTGAGGCACTGCTTGAGTAAGCACCAAGGATAGACGTGCTGCCCCACCCAGCCTCCACCCCAGGGTGGAGCTGCTCCGGGTCACCTCTGGGTCCCACAGTTAAGTTTCTTCCCCAGCCGTGGCTGCCCCAGATCCAGTGCCACATTGTGGCATGAAGTGAGTGGGGTCGGAATGTTTGCTTGGCTTGGGCTGGTACGTGTGCCAGGCGGTCATGGGAAACTTGGCAGCCACTAGAGCAGACCTTTCTCTGCTCTGCCTTGGGGGTTAGCCAGCATGTGTGTGCCCCTCATGAATGGAGTCCAGACTTCCTCAGGTCTTCTCTTTGTCCCAGAAGTTCTCCAACCAGCTAAGAGGGCTTGTCTCCTCATGTAGGACACCAGGACTGAGATGCCCAAACTTGGTTTAACTTGCTCACTCCCCAGGTTGAGTGTCCACCAATGTCATCTCCCTTGTCCTCTGAGTCCCCTCTGAGGGGCACAGGTCCTGAACCAATCACTTCTGTTCCCTTCCTACCCTATTACGTGTATATCTTTCTTACAGTCTTGGTTGTACAAGAGTCTTTTTGCCAGTTTCCAATTAGTTTTCAGTGATAATTACTCCACATGTAGATGTATTTTTGATGACAGGGAGGTGAGCATCCTGTCCTCTTACTCCACCATCTTGATCTCCTCCCCTGGTTTGTCTTTTCATTAATTTATTAGTATATCTTGCAGAACATAAGTTTTTAATTTTGATGTCAATTTACCAGTTTTTTTCTTTCATGAATCATGCTTTTGGTGTCATACCTAAGAAACCTTTGTCTAACACAAGGTCACCAAAATTTTCTCCTAGAAGCTTCATAGTTTTAGGTTGTAAATTTAGGTGTATAATCAATTTTGAGTTAATTTTTTGTATATGTGTGAGATATGGGGCAAAGTTTATTTCTTTGCTTATGCACACCTAATAATTCCAGTCCTATTTGTTGAAAAGACTCTCCTTTCTCCACTGAATTGCCCTTGCATCTCTATAAAAAAAAATCAGTTGACTATATATATGTGTTTGGTCTATTTCGGGACCTTCAAGTCTGTTCCATCAGTCTATGTGTCTACTTTTTTGCCAGTATCACACTGTCTTCATTACTGTAGCTTTCTAGAAGTTTTGAAATCAGATGATGTTAGTCCTCCAACTTTATTCTTCTTTTTCAAAACTGTTTTGGCATATTAATTCCTTTGCTTTCCATATGAAAGTTGGAATTGGAATTGAATCTTTTGATCCATGTACAGTAATGTATTTTAATAAGTATGTTTGTACCTAAATCCAAAAGTCAGTGATTTCTGAGAAGGGTTGTGCAAGGTTCCAATCCCTTTGATTATCATAATTCTGGGAAGAGGCACAAAGAAGATGTATGTTGATCAAGTGCCAACTTCAAGACCTGTGTAAAAGATTTGTCAATGGACAGGTTAAAAATCACAGTAGTTGTTAATTAGGTAAAGGGCACAGGCTCACAGGTGAGACAAATCAGGTTTTGGACGCCAGAATGACAATTTGTTAGCACTGTTGTATAGGCTAAGTTACTTACATTATGATCCTTGGTTTCCTCCTCTGTAAAGGGAATTTAAAAAATCACCTCTATAGAGTTTTGAATGAGTATCCAATGATATAACATCTATAAAGCATAGAGTCCATAACTGGCACATAACAGGCAATCAGTTGTTATCATTATCATTATCATTATTATTATTATATACTACTATAACATATAGTATTGTAGCATTTTCATGTATGATAAGAGTAGTCCTCTTGAGAATGTGCCAATAAAGAATTACCAGTTTCCTAGACTACAATCTAATCATCAGGTTAAAGGGATTTCCCAATACCACCCCATAACAACCATCAGCTCCAGTAGATCATGTGGCTTTGAGTTCTCATGGGGTAGGGACAGATAAAATAACATTAAGTAAGCAACCTTCAATATACAGATTGCCAACAAACACATGAGAGAATGCTCAACATCATTAATCATTAGAGAAATGCAAATCAAAACTACAATGAGATATCATCTCACACCAGTCAGAATGGCCATCATCAAAAAATCTAGAAACAATAAATGCTGGAGAGGGTGTGGAGAAAAGGGAACCCTCTTGCACTGTTGGTGGGAATGTAAATTGATACAGCCACTATGGAGAACAGTATGGAGGTTCCTTAAAAAACTACAAGTAGAACTACCATACGACCCAGCAATCCCACTACTGGGCATATACCCTGAGAAAACCGTAATTCAAAAAGAGTCATGTACCAAAATGTTCATTGCAGCACTATTTACAATAGCCAGGACATGGAAGCAACCTAAGTGTCCATCAACAGATGAATGGATAAAGAAGATGTGGCACATATATACAATGGAATATTACTCAGCCATAAAAAGAAACGAAATTGAGTTATTTGTAGTGAGGTGGATGGACCTCGAGTCTGTCATACAGAGTGAAGTAAGTCAGAAAGAGAAAAACAAATACAGTATACTAACACATATATATGGAATCTAAGAAAAAAAAAAAAAGGTCATGAAGAACCTAGGGGTAAGACAGGAATAAAGACACAGACCTACTAGAGCATGGACTTGAGGATATGGGGAGGGGGAAGGGTAAGCTGTGACAAAGTGAGAGAGTGGCATGGACATATATACACTACCAAACGTAAAATAGATAGCTAGTGGGAAGCAGCTGCATAGCACAGGGAGATCAGCTCGGTGGTTTGTGACCACCTAGAGGGGTGGGATAGGGAGAGTGGGAGGGAGGGAGATGCAAGAGGGAAGAGATATGGAACATATGTATAGGTATAACTGATTCACTTTGTTATAAAGCAGAAACTAACACACCATTGTAAAGCAATTATACTCCAATAAAGATGTTTAAAAAAAAAAAAAAGTAAACAATCTTCAAAAATATCAACCTTTTATGTATCTGCCAATCCCATACTCCTAATTTATCCCTCCCTCTCCTTCCCCTTTGGTAACCATAAGTTTGCTTTCTGTGTCTGTGGGTCTGTTTCTGTTGGTAAATAAGTTCATTTATATTATTTTTAGAATTCACATGTAAGTGATATCATATAATAAAAAAAAATAGCAGCCTTTTATTATTTAAAATTTAAAAATCAAGACTACCTAATAGGCATGCATCATCTTATCCTTGGATCTGAAATAATTTTGATTTCCCATATAAGCAGCTTTTTCAGAGAGGTAGAGTCTCTGTAGAGGAATAGTTCTCCATATTTCACTTGAAATAAAGCTGAGTGTCTATATCAAAAAATATATATATATTTTTTAGCATTTTCAAGACTCCATTTTTTTACTCATTTTTGTTACACTTCCTTAGGGTGACGAAGTGTCATCTGTTTTTTCTTCCCTGTCTATTCTGTTTTAGTGCCTGCCCAAGTGACCGGCTTGCATGTGGCCAACCAAGGCACAACAAACAGTCTATTCACTAACTGGACCCAAGCACTGGGAGACATAGACTTCTACCAAGTCTTACTGATCCATGAAAACGTGGTCATCAAAAATGAAAGTGTCTCCAGTGACACCAGCAGATACAGCTTCCACTCTCTCAAATCGGGCAGCCTCTACTCCATGGTGGTAACCACAGTAAGCGGAGGAATCTCTTCCCGACAAGTGGTGATGGAGGGAAGGACAGGTAAGAAGAGTGTCTGTGACCTATGGCGATCTGAGCACGTGGAACCTCCAGGGTATATCCTAGGCGTTTTAAAACATCCTAAAGACAGACCCAACTCTGATCTTCCTAAAAGCCAAGTTTCAATGCTATCCAGACGGTACATGTTGATCTCCCAGGAAGGGAAATTGGATGATGGGTGAGAGTAGGAGAGAATGAATTCTAAATTTTCTAAAATCTCCAATACATGTGTCAGAACTCCTAGAAAACCCTTTGCGATGACATGATAGTCATCTGCTACCTAAGCTTATTCCTTCATCTAGCCGATTTTCTTTGAAATATTTATGTCCAATTAAGGTAAACAAGTCATGAACTTTTTAAAAAAAGTATCTTCCATTCTCTTTCAATTCTTGGTTTCAAGACACAGAAAAAAAAATGATCTCCAACTTCTATGGTCAAAAGTTAAGCTAATAAAATAACCCAATCCCATATATTTTCACAAGCAACATTAAACAGTGCTTAATACTGTACGCCACCTAAACAATGTTCCTTGACCTTAAAGAGCTCATAGTCAAATAGGGCAGAGAGCTAAGTAATCAAATAAGTGTCATATGGTCATATGTGTCAGGCAGAGGTGCAGCACCAAAGAAGGGAATATAATTTTCTACACAACACAAAGAAAGAACATAAACAAACAATATAAAATGTATATTCCAGTTTCTTAGAAAGATATACAATTAAATAAATCCAATAGAAGCTTTAATAATTATTAGTGAATTCAGGTCAGTGACTTTGCCGGTTTAATTTCATATGATTATGTTAAGTTGGATGTCAGTCTCCTCCCTCTATATTTCCAATGCTCAGATTCTGAGTATCAGCGTCAGGTATCCATAGATATATCCTTTTCTAAAATCATGAATCTCACCTGCTTAATGAACCCAAGGACCATTAACTTCATTAACTCTCCCAAAAGAGCAACTAAGTCATTGAAAAGATATTTCATAGTCTAGGTAGAAATTCACTGATGTCTGCCCATTTCTGTCATTCTGTGGTAACTGATACTGTTGCCTGTGTTCTTCCTGATACCTTCCTTCTTCTCTTTTAATGGTTCTTGGCACCATCCATCAATGTAGCATAACTGGGGGTGAGGGACTGAAAAGCTTAGTTGGGGAATCAAGAGGCCTAGATTCTGGTCCTAGCTCTGCCATTCACTTATCTATCTAAGCCTTCATTTTCTCTTCCATCCCCAGTAAGTTACCCCAACACTGGGTATCAGAGTGGGGAAGGAGAAATAACAAGTTGAGGAGAGGAGTTGAAAAGGATCTTGCATCCATTTCCCAGTGAGTTGCAGTTGTATTAGTCAGATTAGGCTGACTTATTTCCTGCTTATACAACTGTACAATGTGGGTGTTCCTGACTGGACAACTCTATTGGTTGGTTCTTCTCTAAGCAGTAATTAAGGGACCCAGGCTCCTGCCATCTGTGGTTCTTCCTTCCTCATGAGAAATACATGATGCAGCCTCTTGCAGCCCTCAGAGGTCTCTCCATTTCTTCAGAGAATGGAGGTTATGGGGAGGAGGAAGACTACTAAAGCTGGAAGTAAACACATCACTTCCACCCACATTCCATTAACGGGAACACGGTTGTATGACTACATCTAACTGCAGGGGCGGCTGGGAAATACAGTCTAGCTGTGGTTCCAAGAGGAAAAGGAAATGGTTTTGTGAGCAAGTAGTCAGATGCTGCCACACAGGTCAATTGCCATCTTAAAATACCACAAGGGCTGTCCAGCGTAAGGTGCTATACTAAAATAGTTTGATATCTGAGATCACTTGATAAGTGGGACTTGTAATTATTTTTATACCTATATTTTAATGGCAACAGAGGTATCAATATTTGACCATTATATAACAGAAGTATGCAAAAAAGAGACAAGAAATTCTTTGAAGAATGATAATAAAGTCCTAAGGAGAGGACAAGATATGAATAAATATAAACATCAGTTATTTTATTCAAACACATTGAGTGCAGACATTATCATGAGAAAAGAGAAAAATGGGATATTACTATAGAAACACAATAACTAGAGATTTTGAAAGGTGCCTCAATTAGTAAATTCTGCACGTGGTAGATTGTAAAAAAATTCAATGGGTAAAACCTAGATAATCATTACCATCTACTCAAATTACTGAAGTATTAGTCAAGGTTGAAATAATTCACTTATATTTCCACAGAGTTGAAACATATATATAAACCCTCCCAGCTTAGATAAGGTGGCAAAATATTTAAAATTGAAGATATCAGATGTGCTTAACAAGTCTAATTCTAACCTGAGAAAATGCTCATTCTAAAGAAAAATAAATAAATATTATATCTGTTTTTTTAAACATGAATTTATATTTTGGTAAAACTTTTAATAATTATATCTTTTCTAATAAAATGTTAATAGTTGCAAATATTCCCAGCAGTTTTGAAAAACAAGCATAGTTATTCTGAGAGCAACCAAGGGATATACAGATGGTTAGATGGATGAAAGAAGGACAGGAAAAAAAAAAAAGAAAGGAAGACATCAATACATAAATAGTATGGCTAAAATTTCAATGTTATATCTGGGAAATGTCCATATGCATGGAACAGCATTAGCAGAATTATTTAGTAGAGTGCTGTTTATAATTTTGGTGATGGATAAGTGCTTGTAAATGCAAAGAAGACTTTGGGGATAAAGTCAGAGCATATTAGACGAGAAGGATTCTCAGAGGTCATCTAGCCAAATCCCGTCCATTATATGTGATGTACGGATATTGACAATTATATGAAAATATATAGCTGAAGTCAGTCAACCAATGATGAAAACAGAAATGCAGTTCATATATACTATATATTTTATTCTTATATTCACTACTGACAGTACTATTTGTCATGCATTTATTTCTAATAGATGGAACTATTATTCAATACCATGATCATTAATTTGCAGACTGTACTTCTAGCCAGGGAACTCCTTAAAGTCATCCACATCTTTTCCATTTTTGCATACTTGGAAAATAGTTGGTTCTCAGTAAATGCTTGTGACGCTAAAACCCCAACTGAGAGAAGCATATAATTAGGGTGGACATCAGAAAGGCCATTATTGCCACAGCATGTCTTTCTGCCCTCAAGTCCGGTCTCCAGACTTAACTGCTTCCAGGATAGGCGTTTAGGTTTATTTCTCACCACTAGAGGGCAGGAAATGCTTTGCGAAGGGAAATACAACCCTTTCACCTGTGTAAATGATTAGACTCCCCAGGAATAAATAAATTAATCACAAGAAGGTCGAAGCTATCCCAATGTCTAAGACTTTTAGAAAAGCTATTGCACTCTTCACATTTCCCCTCAAAAACCTTTCTTTATTGATGGGTTTGGTTCAAGCTCTTTCATTTAGATAGTCAATGTCTGTTCCCTTTCCTACATAGGGGACTTCCTGACACATTCACATAAAAAAACCTCCACTTAAAATACTTTACAAACAACCACACCATAAAAATGCAGTAGCAGCATCCTTGTATTTATGAGGCATCCAAAAGACTTCCTTGGATTTTTATCTTGGTTAATCTTATGATGTAAGAACTCTCAGCTTCCAGAAGCTACAGTGAAATTGTCACCCTTCCTTGACCTCATAGGTAATCAGATCTCCTGAGTCCACAGTCTTTTTGCCCACCGCAATAGATGACTCAGACTTTTGACTGTGCCTTTCTTTTTAAATTTTCTCCCCCCTGTTAAACCCCAGTCCCTTCCAGTGTGAGTGGAGTAAGGGTGAACAACTCTGGCCGCAATGACTACCTCAGCATATCCTGGCTGCCGGCTTCTGGAGACGTGGATAACTACGTGGTGACACTCTCCCACGATGGCAGAGTTGTTCAGTCCCTCGTGATTGCCAAGTCTGTCAGCGAATGTTCCTTCAGCTCCCTCACCCCCGGCCGCCTCTACAATGTGACCATAACTACGAGGAGTGGCAAGTATGAAAATCATTCCTTCGGCCAAGAGCGGACAGGTGAGGATCTCAGGAGGTACAGGCTCTATAAGAACCAGCCGGCTATGTGGTTCAGGGCATCACAGATCTGCAACAATTCTGTAATGACGGGATTAAAGACCGTTGAGATCACAACATTATTACGGAGTCTTCATATTTTCACCCAAGAAGTTCCTTATGTGAGCAGATGTTACCTTTAAAGTAAGATGAACACCATTTTCATGGCTAGAATTCATAGTATATTCAAATATAGAAACAGGTATTTCTGTTTAGGGTTGCTAGACCCTGGCTCTATGGATGTTCACTAATTTAATCCTTATAAAGTCCTTATTGAGGTAGTTGTTGTTATTATTCCCATTTTACAGACTCTGATAAGGTGCTGAACCAAGGTTCAGGGTAACTTGTCCAACTGTTTAACTTGTTAAACAGCCAGTGCACTTCAGATCCTGGATTTAAACCCAGTTCTGAATGACTCCAGAGCCTACAAAGTTCTCTGTCCTGGAATCCTTCCTGAAATGTCTGTTGGTCAAGACCACTGTTCATCCTTTTTCACACTAGGTGAAAATGTGAACCTTTATAATTCTGGGACTAAGAGCAAAATCTTAGCAAAGGCTTTGAAGGCCTGGTCTTCGATGTGCTGGAAAGAACTAAGTTTAGACAACTACCATTTTGCCAAAATACTTATGCTTCCTGGGGTTTACATCCGAGATTTCTGCTTAAGGTGAGATTAATATTTTATCAAATCTTTCCTGCTGAGCTATGATTTGATATTTGCATTTTAAAATGTCAGTTTTTCCATGAGAATCTGGGACAACTGACATCATCCAATGCCCCAGCACAGGGTTTGGAGCCTAGTAGGCTCCAGAGTCATTCATTGAGTAATGAATGTTTGGTAAATGAATAATCAGAAATCACCTAGATCAGGGGTTTTCACCCAGTGCTTCGCGGGTAGACTTTAGGAAAGTAGTAACCCCCAAATTGTCCGTGAACTTGTTGGGGATAGGGCAGGTATGTGCATTTCTTTGGAAAGAGAGTGAATGGCTTTTATCAGATTCTCATAGTTTCTGTGACCTCAGAAAGTTAAGAACCACTGATTTACATGGTTACAGCATGCTAGCATTGAAAATGTCCTTAGAATGATCTAATTCCATCTCATTTGAGATAAAGTCCCAGAGAGACACTGTGGCTTCTCCAAGGTCACACGGCTGAGCAGTAGCCAAGCCCTACTGCGCTCCAGGGCTGTTTCCACTACGTCATGCTCTCCCTGAAAGAACTAGTCAGGGATATAAAGAGATAGTCCCTACCCTCAAATTATTATGTATGCCAATAAGCACAATACTGACTGAGATCTGATTTCTATTTACAAAGCAGCCTTATGTCAGTGTCTTCTGTTGATTAATTTGGAGCCTAAAAATTGCCAGAACTTAAAGGATATCTCATCCAACCACTAGCCCCTTGCTTCCCCTTGGTGTCAATTCATGAATGTTTCCTATTCACATGACCTTCATATTGCAAGGCCTTGTGCTAGGATTGATTTTAAATGCAAGAAAAGTGATCCTTTATTCAAAGCACCCTTTTGATGCTTTACCAACATGAACTTGGACTTGGCACGTGACTAATCAAGGCAAACCACTGCCCCTGACAAGTCAGTTTAACTGGAGAGTCGTGTCTGAGTTGTTGCCTTGTTGATTTTGGCTGATTGTCTCAATGCCTTCTACATTTCGGGGGAAAGTGTCAATATTTCTAATTCTGTATCACACCATCTCACCATACAGCAAGGCAAGTCCCACAAATTACCCCCAGTTCCACCTGGAGAGCCCCTTACTGACTTAGCATGGTATTCAGCCTGGTTTTTCTTCCTGCTTTGTCTTCAGTAAATTGCCTGGATCATTGACCTTTCTTAGCCCATACTTACAGTATCACTTCAGAATTTCTTCTGTACAAGTCTGTGATGACTAAATTCTAGCAACACTCTGATTGGTTCCAGATAAATATCTTGAAAAAGAGCACACCTGCCCTTGCTCCATATCTGTGGTGAGATATATTCCAATACAAAAACCAGCACACATAAGCCAACAAAGGATAGTAATGCAACTTGTAGGTGTTAAGAAGCTTCATGAAAAATGTAGCTTAGATACCAAAATATTGAAATTTCTGGGTCATTTCATGCTTTGGAAGAAAGTGGAAGAGAAAACTTGGACATAGGCGTGGCATGTGGTCAGAGCAGAAATCCCTTAACATAAACCAAACACAGACAGAGGCCACACGACCCAGAGAACATGCTAATATTAAGATAGAAATTTAGGGCCCTGGATCTGATTGAGTTCATACTTCTTTTTTTTTTTTTTTTTAATTTATTTATTTATTTATTTTTGGCTGTGTTGGGTCTTCGTTTCTGTGCAAGGGCTTTCTCCAGTTGTGGCGAGCAGGGGCCACTCTTCATCGCGGTGCGCGGGCTTCTCACTATCGTGGCCTCTCTTGTGGCGGAGCACAGGCTCCAGACGTGCAGGCTCAGTAGTTGTGGCTCACAGGCCTAGCCGCTCCGCAGCATGTGGGATCTTCCCAGACCAGGGCTCGAACCCGTGTCCCCTGCATTGGCAGGCGGATTCCTAACCACTGCGCCACCAGGGAAGCCCCATACTTCTTTTCAGTGCTCCTTCTCATTAATATTTATAAAATCCAGTTATAGCCAAATAGTAATGAATCTAGGGCCTACTTTTGAATTAAAATACAGCCCCAAATGAAAAAATAGAATATCCTTAATATCATGCTCAAAATACAGAATTGCCTTATTTTACAGTGTTCCTGTTAACAAGCACTGATTGACTGATTGATCAATTGAGAAAAAACCCATGGGTATACAGATTTGTTTGTTTGTTTGTTTATATGTTTATGGGGAATGTCAGGTGCAGAAAGTTGGATTAATCATAATTCTTGGTTCAGGATCCTGTGCATCAGTTGCCACTTTGCCACTGCTATTTGGTTTTATGGCATTTAATTAAATTTAGACATTTAGTTAATAATTTTTAGTAATTTAATATGTACTTGAGAAACCACTACCCAAAATAAAAGCTAGGGACTTGATAATAATCTATATCAGATCATATATTTCACACCTCACTGGTCCACCCCGAAGTAACTATCATCTTGACTCTTATTTTTCTCTCTTGCCTTCCATCCTGCAGTTTTATTATTTATGTAATCCTAAAATTATATTTTTAAAATTTTTAGTTGTTTTAATACAAAAAAGGTATTTTTTATGCAGTATGTAATCTTTGGGGACTAAGATTTTTCACTTAGTATTATCTTGATAAGATTCATCCATATTTTGTGTTTTGATATTAAGGGCGAAATCCATATTTTTGTGTTTTGAGTTAAGAAAAGTTGTGACTGCTGTATAGTATTTCACTGTGTTTATATACCATTTCATTCATCCAATCTCCTGTAGATGTCATCCTCTCTCACACTTGGTTTTATCAAGTTTTTAAATTTTGCCAACCAAATGGATATAAAATGGTATTGTGCCATGGCCCTGACTTGCATTTCCTTGATCACCAATGATGTTGAACATCATTTCACATATTAATTACCATATGTGTTTCCTCATCTTCCGTTTTTCTTTTGGATTGTTTATACTCTTCTTGGTAACTTATTCTCATATCTTGAGTCACCAAGGTATGCTGGAATTATTAATATCATTGCCATCATTCATATTAATCATCAGTTATTATGTTTAATGCTCCATTTTGTATATGACACTTTGTGTAGGCTAACAACAGGATTAGAATTAATTCATCAGGTCTGTAAAAAGATCCATTTAATCAGTCCAAACAGTGTAACAATCTTTCCCCTCCAGAAATTTGTGATCTGAAGGTCTAAGATTTTTCTTTTAAATGCACACAGTAAAAATCTACTCACTTTCCTTTATCGTCCTGTGTTGTCATCTGTGATCAATTGCTCCCTCAGAACCATTAAATCTCTAGCTGTTTTCTGTTCTCTTTTGCAGTGCCTGACAAGGTCCAGGGAGTCAGTATCAGCAACTCAGCCAGGAGCGACTATTTAAAGGTATCCTGGGTACATGCCACTGGAGACTTCGATCACTATGAAGTCACCATTAAAAACAAAAACAACTTCATTCAAACGAAAAGCATTCCCAAGTCTGAAAACGAGTGCATATTTGTTAAGCTAGTTCCTGGACGGTTGTACAGCGTCACTGTTACTACAAAAAGTGGACAATATGAAGCCAGCGAACAAGGGAATGGAAGAACAAGTAAGTGGAAAGATTGCACAATTTGGTAGTTGGTTGGGACTTGAAGGTCATCGAGGAAATAACTTATCTGAACCTTGAATTTTCTCTACTTACTGATCAGTAAATTAAATTCCCAGTTAGTCTCAGTTGGAGCTAACATCATTCAGCCAAGCCATGGCCTATAATTACAGAATATTTATTGGCAGATAAAAGCAAGCATAGTGGGGGAGCAGGAACACCAAATTTCTCATTTTTCTTCCCTGTCCTCCTGCATTGTGGCATTTAAAGTTCTAGATGTCTTGTTTTATCCTATGATTGAGATCAAAACTCATTTTATAATTATATTCTACCAATACTTAGCATATAAGATTTATGCCAGGAAAAAAATTACAATTTTAATAGTTGCTTCCAATTTTTCTTGTTTAATTATGCATGAAGTAGCTGAAGTGGTTTATTTGGGAAAGGGAGATGTTTGCCAGTTCTGTGAATGTGATTCATAAATTATTGTGTAGTAAACTCTGATCAGTCACTTTTCTGAAATGTCTTCTCATAGTCCCAGAGGCTGTTAAGGATCTCACATTGCAGAACAGGAGCACTGAGGGCCTTCAGGTGACATGGACACGAGCTGATGGGGACGTCGACCAGTATGAGATCCAACTGCTCTTCAACGATATGAAAGTATTTCCTCCTTTTCACCTTGTCAATACCGCAACTGAGTATCGATTCACCTCCCTCACACCAGGGCGCCAGTATAAAATTCTTGTCTTGACGATCAGTGGAGATGTACAGCAGTCAGCCTTCATTGAGGGCTTCACAGGTAATTGGAAATCTGCCTCTAGAACCTGACTAGATAGTGTGGTGTATTTAACCTGTTGGGTAGCCAGGCGTTTTGGTTGAGGATTTAAAGGGCTACGGGGTTGGGAGGTGGCAAGAAGGGAGAAGGTTATCTTGATAGTGACAATAATGTTGTCCAAGCTGGTTTAACAAAACTAAAGTATGATGTAGGGGGAGAAAAAAAAAGCTTTCTGAAAAATAGCATTGAATTTATATGAATAGCTGTTGCCTGTGAGGCATACAGATTAAGTATAAATAACCTGATTGGTTGGCTGGATATTCCTTCTTTGGAACTCTATTAGGAGTGTTGCTATAATAGTTAACATTTATTAAGAGTTTACTGTGAACTAGACACACAGCAAAGTACTTTATATGTACATTTTGTTCAGTCCTAACAATTTCGTGGGCTGGTCGCTATTATTATCATTGCTGTTTTTCGGATAAGGAAACTGAAACTTACAGGGGTGAAGCAGTTTGCCTATAGTCCCACAACTAGTAAATGAGAAAACCAAGACTTGGACCAAGTCAATCTAATTAGCGCCCACTATATGACTGGCATTCTTCATTTCCACTCACTGGCCTTGATGTCCCTCTAAACTTCCCCCATCAACTTCAGCTCAAGCAGAAACGTCAGAGAAAAAAGGTAGATTGATACCAATTTTTTTCATATGTATTTTTTCAGTAGATGCCAAAAGGTAGGAAGCACGAAACTTTTAGTTGAAAATTTCCACAGTTCATTCTCTAAGTGATGGTTTTTTAATTTATTTTCTTTTTTAGTTCCTAGTGTTGTCAAAAATATTCACATTTCTCCCAACGGGGCGACAGATAGCCTGACAGTGAACTGGACTCCAGGTGGGGGGGACGTGGATTCCTACACGGTGTCAGCATTCAGGCAGAATCAAAAGGTTGAGTCTCAGACCATCCCCAAGCTTGTCTCTGAGCACACGTTCCACAGGCTGGAGGCCGGGGAGCAGTACCGGATCGTGATCGCCTCTGTCAGCGGGTCCCAGAAGAACCAGGTAGATGCGCTCGGGCGGACAGGTAAGTGTCTCCCTGGAGAAGGGCCAAATAGTTCTCCATAATGGGACAATGGATGGGCTTGGCCACTCACAAATGGAAAATATCCAAATTCAAAACCACTAAGTTCGTACAATTCAATGTGGTTTCAAGAGCCTTTCTCATATTTTTTTTTCTTTGCATTTTTGTTTCTGAATAGAGCGATTCAAAAACAAATGAAAGGTAATTAGAAACCAAATCATGTGAATAGATTTTTATACTTGCTAAGGGATATAATAGCTGATTCTCTAACTCTGCGTGTTTCAATTTTACCCCTTTCTCAAAATTCTTTAAAGAAAAACACACCTATGCCATCTACTTCATTTGTGATGAATTAATAATGTATCTGTTTATTTATATTAATATCACTACTCACATAGTACTTTCAAAATAAAAATAAGCTATCAGCACCACTATAAATGCCAGGCATTTAAAATGATCTTTAGCCATACTACAAGGTAGAGATCATTATCTTCAATTTATAGATGAGGAAAGTAAGGCTTAGAAAGTTTATAAAACATTATCAAGGACACATGTAATAAGACCTAGAGCTATAATTCTAATCTAGGTCTATCTGGCTCCAAGCGTCATGCTCTCTCTCCTGTGATACAATATGTACTAGATGTCTTCCATTCTCATGACCACTTATTTAGTTGTGGGGCATGGGCCTCTGTACTGTGCCCTTCTCTGTCTCTATTTCATATACGTATATCTCCAACTATATGTCAAGCACTACGTTAGAAAATGGGAATTCAGCAGCAAGATAGAGCCCCTGACCAAAGAAGCTTACAATATAGTGAAGGAGTCAGGTAAAAGGCAACTAAAGTATAGCACGATAAGTGCTAAAATAAAAGTAATGACAGGATACTATAGGAGCAAACAAAAAGAGTCAGGGAAGTCTTCCAGGAGGAGGTAACATTTAAAAAGACACTAAGAAATTATCCTGGTGAAGTATGTGTTGATCTGGTTCCAGCAGAAAAGCAAAGGCCTGGATGGGAGAGAAAGCATGGCTATACACTACTTATGCTAGAATAACGATGTGAGCCATGTGGCCAAGTAGGTAAATGGACCTAATTTCGAAGGGCCTCGTATGCCTTGTTAAAGTGTTTAGAGTTGTGGGTAGCCATTAAAGGGCCATCAGCATGGCATGCTATGAGAATCTGCCAGACACTGTGTACAGTTAGAAACAGTGGGAAGTGAGGAAGCAAGAGACTTGCAGTACTGTGGGTGAGAGATGATAGTGTCCTAGGCTAGTGAGGAAGAGAAGGAGAGAAGTGGAAAGACCCAAGAGATGTAAGATTTAGGAGACAGGAATGACAAGACTCATGTTTGATTATGTAGAAAGGTGAGGGTGACAAGTTTCTGACTTGGACCAAGAGTTGGACCAAGACTTGGACCGACAAAGGGCAATAAGGAGGTGGTGGGAGGGAGATGAGCAGTTCAGTCTGGGCATCTTGAGGGTTGGGGGGGTGTCTGTGGAACATCCAGAGAGGGATGTCATTTGCAAAATAGAAGAGAGATCTGAACTGAGAGTTTAAATTTGGGAGTCATCACCACATGGCTAACAATTCAAACCATGGGAGTAGATGAGATCTCTTAAGGATACTATATAGAATGAGAAAAAATATAAGCTTAAGACATAAAATATTATTAACAAATAATACTATCTGGCCTTTCACATCAGGAGCTGTAGTACAAACACTGTTATATGCTACTGCTTAGGTCAAGGCTTGAAGCTTTGACTTGAGTTAATCTTGGGAATGAAAGTCTAAACAAGCGACACCATTCAGTCATCCAAACTGTATTCATTGAATGTAAATTTGTTCAGCATTCTTCCACTTTCTAGATACATCGATATGCATCACTCTGCATATTTATCAGTGTCACTTCCACTAATTTTTCTACTTGTTTGACTTCAAGATCCCATCTAAATCAGAGGAAAAAAAATAGAGAATCTAAGCAGTTATACAGATAATTCAGGCCAAGAAATACTTTCTCCTAAGGGCACATGGAAAGTGTCAACGATGCAACCATGAGGCATCATCTTCCATCTGCAGTTGATTTAGAAAAGTTTTTCTCAGTTGGTTACTTAACCCTAAGTGATGGAACTGGCCTCTCTTTTCTTTGCAGTCCCAGCGACCGTCCAGGGAATAACTGCAGACAATGCATACAGTAGTCACTCCTTAATAGTAAGTTGGCAAAAAGCTGTTGGCGTGGCAGAAAGGTATGATATCCTGCTCCTAAGTGAAGATGGGATCCTCCTAAGTAACACGTCAGAGGCAGCCACCACTAAGCAGCACAAATTTGAAGACCTAACACCAGGAAAGAAATACAAGATACAGATCCTAACCGTCAGTGGAGGCCTCTTTAGCAAGGAAGCCCAAACCGAAGGCCGAACAGGTAATTCGCACAGCTTGTTGTTTCGTACAATACCTCCCTGTCTGCTACTCCTTAAGAACTGTAGGGCCAAAGGGATGAAGCAACACTGGGAGATGATATATATTTCTTGACACAGCAGGGACATTCACCGTGATTTGCCACTTCCGCCAGTCGGCCTATTCACACAGCTTTCAGCCCACCACACTCCAATTCAGATTTTGCATCAAAATTGGCTCTATTCATTTCTTATTTTTGCTGTAATAAATTGCCACAAACTTTGCAGCTTCAAACAACACAGATTTATTATCTTTTAGTTCTGGAGTTCAGAATCTGAAAATAGGTTTTATGGGGCTAAAATCAAGGTGTCAGGTCACAAAAGGGCTGTGTTTCTTCTAGAGACCTCGTGGGGAGAATCCATTCCTCACCCTTTTCAGCTTCTAGAGGCCACTCACGTTCCTTCCAGCAATGGCCTCACCCCAACCTCTGTGTCTGTCACCATATCGCCTTCTCTGCTCTCTTGCCTCCCTCTTCCATCTTTTAAGGACTCTTGTGATCACATCGGTCACCACTCGGACAATCCAGGATAATCTCCCCATCTCAAGATCCTGAACTTAACCACATCTGCAAAGTCCCTTTTGCCACATAAGGTAACATATTCACAGGTTCCGGGGATTAGGACATGGACATCTTTGGGGGCCATTATTCAGACAGCACCACTGGTCTAACTGATTATTTATTTATTAAGCACCTAGGTCTGAAAGGAGTTTGATGTCGATAGGGACATAAAGATAAATTAGGCATGCTTCTTGTCCTGGAAGAAGTGACTGACAATTGGGGGAGACAGACACATGGACAAATAATGACAATACATTGTGATAAGGGTTGTTTGTGAGAGAGGAATGTCCAGTGTCAAGGGGAGCATGGATCAGGTGGAATTGGGAAGTCTTCTTGAAAGTGACCTTTCAGTACCGTCATGAAGGATGAAACAATTCTCCACGTGGAGAAACTCTAGAAGGACACCCAATGCAGACAGACGACCATGTGCCAAGACAGGGAGGCGTGAGAAGGAGCAGTGAGATTTTGTGGTGGCCGAAGTGTGTGTTACATGGTGGAGACGTGAGGCTGGAAAGGCAGGTTCGGGCCAGATTACATAGCGCCTGGCGTGCTTTCCTCAGGAATTTATTTTTCATCTTATAAAATAAATAAAAGGAGACAATAAAAGCCAGAGAGTGAATGTTCTATAATAAAAATTTGTACTTTAAAAAAAAAAAAGGTAAATCAGATGGCAATGGGGGATAGATTGAATGGAGAAGAGACCAAAGGTGGGGAGACAGGCTCATAAATGTACTTGTTATTGAGCACCTACTGTGTGCCAGGCACTGTCCTAAATGCTGGATACACAAAAATGAATAAAACAGCCTTCATGGTCATCAAGCCTATATTCTAGTAGGGGAGAAAGGCAATGAATAAAATAAAGAAGTAAAAAATGTAGTACGTTAAATTGTAATAAACACTGAGGAGAAAATTAAAGCAGGAAGTGAGTTAACAAGTAAGTGCTAGACGCTTACAATTTTAGATAGTACAGTCCTGAAAGGTTCTGTTGAGAAGGTGACATTTGAGTAAAAATCTGAAAGAAGTGAGAAAGAGGACCGTGTAGATATTTGGGGAAGAGCATCCCCAAGCAGAGCAAACAGCAAGGTGAAGAACCTGAGGTGGGAGCATTGGAGAAGCAGTAATGAGGCCACTATTGGTAGAGCACAGTGAGTGACGACAAAGTGAGGGGAGGTGGTCAGAGAGGTAACTGGGGTCCTAAGGTGATGGCAGTCATAGAAACGATAAGGGTCCAAGGCAAAACTAATGCAGGGGCCCTGATGAAGAATAGTAAATATAGTCCAGAAATAGTCCTGCATTAGATAAGATGGCACTTGGTGGCTGAGTGGAGTATAAAATGAGGAATAGAAGAAGACTCTACAGTTTCTATCTGGTAGAAGATGATTCTATTAACTGAGATAAGAGAAGCAGGAGGAGAGAGCGTCAAGGAAAAAGATACAGGGCTCAGTTCTGAGCTGAGTTTGTGATGTCTGAATGACTAGCAGAGAGGGGTGATCAATAGGTCATTGATAATAGGGGCCCTCAGCTCAGAAAAGTGAGCTGGAGATAATGATTTTGACAAAAATTCTAGTTAAATCCATGTTTTAGTCTGTTCAGGATGCTATAACAAGAATACCATAAACTGGGTGGCTTAAACAACAGACATTTATTTCTCACAGTTCTGGAGGCTGGAAGTTCAAGGTCAAGGCTCCAGCAGATTTGGTGTCTGGTGAGGGCCCATTTTCTGGATCACAGCGAGCATCTTCTCACTGTGTCCTCACATGGTGGGAAGGATGAGAGAACCCTCTGGGGTCTCTTTTATAAGGCACTGATCCCACTCATGAAGTCTCCACCCTCATGACCTAATCATCTTCCATTCACTACCCACTGAAACCATCATTTTGGCCCTTAGGTTTCAACGTGAATTTCCGGGGGGTCGGGGCGGGGACACAAACATGCAGGCCATAGCGAGCCATAAAGTGAATGAGACTGACTGTTTCGCTAACGTTATAGAATATGAAGGAGACAAAGGGTGAAACCATGGGAAATACCAACTTCTAAGGATCTGGCATAAGGAGAGGGGAAAAGCAAAAGAGCCTGATAAAGTGTTTGGAGAAGAGAACCCGGGAGAGAGGAGACAGATGTCCTGTTCTATTTCCACTGGCATCCTAAGACTTCCATGGTATCAGGCAGCATCGGTGCCAACAGTTTGGAAGCAGGTCATTTCTGGTGGCACTTGATCACCTTGCCAGCAGGTAGCACGGAAGGCCAAAAGGGTTCCAAAATCCTAATGTAAACCTTTTTTAAAAAATGGTTTTGGCTTTTCCTCTTCCTTGTCTTTCCCATGTCTCTGAATCTAGTTTTCTCTTTCTGCCTGATTTTCCCTTTCTTTCATACCTAGTCTCTCCTTCCCACTGCCCTTCCCTCCAATGGTCATTTCTTAGCTCTCAGAAGGCGCTCAGAGATAGATTGCTGATCTCTGATCTAGTTCCTAGTATTGGAAAAATATTTAGTCACACAGGTCAGACTAACATTTATTTTACACGCAAAAAATGTCTTTAAAGATAGTTTTCCATTAGTGGGGGGTTTTTTCTTGTTGTTCTCTTGGTTTTTCTTTTTAACATTAACTTACATTAACATTAGCTCCAGCCTCGCTAATTCACAATATTTGGGTTTCTTTGCTCTGGGGTCTCCCGAAGTCAGTATTCTTAAAGGCAGGGACGGTGTGTTTTGAGCTGCTTGTTGGAGTGTGGCCATCTAGGCGCCAACCGCGGGCTGGGTCAGGGTTGGCTGTAGCAAAACTCAGTCTCATTCTCTTGCTCCTCAACCTTTCTAGTCCCAGCAGCTGTCACCAACCTGAGGATCACAGAGAACGCCACCAGACACCTGTCCTTCAGCTGGACCCCCTCAGAGGGGGAGCTCAAATGGTACAACATCTTTCTGTACAACCCAGATCGAACTCTTCAGGAGCGAGCTCAAGTTGGCCCGCAAGTCCAGAGCTTCTCTTTTCAGAACTTGCTACAAGGTCGAATGTACAAAATGGTGATTGTAACTCACAGTGGGGAGCTGTCTAATGAGTCTTCCATATTCGGTAGAACAGGTAAGACCTGAACCCAAGCTGTCATGAATAGCAGGGATATTGTCACAGTACTCACTGGCTTTTCCTTGATTTGTCCTTACTTTCCTGTTCTACCCAGGGTGTAGCTTTATATGAAATTTGTGACCTTTATATGAAATTTCTGACCCTAAGTCAGACCTTTGATTATATATCAGAATAGTTTTTGCACTGGTTTTTGCTTTGTTTCCTCCACGTGCTTACCTCATAGAGTTTAGTGAAAAACATGAATCTGGCTCCTTTACTTGCCAGCAAACTGCTACGCGAGGGTTATAACCCATTGTGGCTCAATTCAAGCTGTGCCTTTCAGCTTTCTACAGGAAATAGATGGAGTGGAGAGCAGGTCCAAAGAAGGGCAGTTACAAATGGGGCCAACAAGCAAAGACTGCTGTGAATCAGAAACACAGCACTAGATGAAGTGAACACAAGAGTTCCAGGAAAATGAGAGAGAGAAACATCTCTGGGTTTTGCAAATAAGAAACTGGATCTACTCTTTCTCCATAATTTGAGTCCATTATCTCATTTTTTCTATTCAATTTTTATTCTTTTTTAAAATATTTATTTATTTGACTGCGCCGGGTCTTAGTTGCGGCATGTGAACTCTTGAGTTGAAGCATGCGTGTGGGATCTAGTCCCCTGACCAGGGATGGAACCCCGGCCCCCTGCATTGGGAGCACTGAGCCTTAGCCACTGGATCACCAGGGAAGTCCCCAATTTTTATTCTTAATTGACAATTGTTTTTGAGTGCTCTTGTGTGCCAGGCACTGGGCTCACTGTTGCACTAGGAGAGTAGACAAGACTCACAGGGCCCCTGGCCTCACAGGGCTCTACACTAGCAGAGAGAAGGAGGGGGCGGGATGGCAGATTTTAAAGGGTGATGATTTTGGAACCCCTTAAATCCTCTGAAGGAAATAAACATGATGTTGTGACACAGCATGACTCGGCAGGACAAGACTTAGAGACCACTTTAGACAGAGAAGGCTTTTCAGCTGAGACCCGAAGGTGAGAGGAGCCATGGGAAGAGCTCATTTTAGTCACTCAACAGGAGTTCTCAGCTTGTCTTCTGAGGGAATGAAAAAGAGCAGCGGATAAGCCATGAGTGGAATTTCCTAGATGTTACCATCTTCAGGGCCATCTGCCCTCAGCACATCTTCCCTTATCTGCTCATTAATGTTTAAAATTCCTCCAACAAGGGACAACAGTCTTCACTCTCCAAAGAATCATGAAGCTTACGTGCCCACGGGACAGGTGCCAGCCTGACTAACTTATACTATAGTAGAAATGACTGTTAACACTTCACTTCCCAAGTGAGGTTCCATCAATATAGATTTTGGGGGAAGAAAGGGCTGAGAGAGAGAACTGAGAACCTAAGAGAGGATGGAGAGGAAGTAAAGAGGCCCAGAGAGGGATGTTATGGGATGGTGGCCCGAGTGAGATGGACCAGACTGGAATGGGCAGGAACATTTTATGAACAACTTTCAGGGCTTTTTATAACCTAAGTTATGAACTATTTGACCAGACTTAGTCATTTCTGAAGATTTCACTTTATACGTCTATCAGAGGACGTGTAGCGAGCATATAGAAGTCACCACCTCTTGTGCTTTGTTTTATTTTAATTTGTGCCAGGTCTCTAGACCACATGCCCCTAAACTCAAGTGACCTGAAGTAGAAGCAAGATCTGACTCTACAATAGGCACTACTCACCCGTACACCCAACATAGCTCATGTTTTCACCTGTGGGCCAAAATGCCTTTGTTTCTATCTGTCTTGTTTTTAATAAAGGTTTTCCCTCTCTTTAAGTCCCAGCCTCTGTGAGTAACCTCAAGGGATCCAATCGAAACATGACAGACAGTCTCTGGTTCAGCTGGAGTCCAGCCTCTGGAGACTTCGACTTTTATGAGCTGATTCTCTATAACCCCAATGGCACAAAGAAGGAAAACTGGAAAGACAAGGACCTGACGGAGTGGCGTTTCCATGGCCTCGTTCCCGGAAGGAAATACACGCTGTGTGTGATAACTCATAGTGGAGATCTCAGCAACAAGGTCACGGGGGAGAGCAGAACAGGTAAGAAGCCCAGTTGCCAATGGCCAAGAGTTGGTGGGAAGTAGCTTCCACAGGCATGTTTTAATTACCGTCTTATTAATAAGAAATAAAATCGGTAATGATGTACCATGTGCTAGCCCCTGAACTTGGGAAGGCTCTGTGATAGAATGGGTAAAGGAGACAGACTTTGGGTGAAAAGATCTAGGTCCTTGGCTTAGCTCTGCCACTTACCTATGTGAAGCTGGGCAAGTCACCGAGCATCTCTAAGCCTCAGCTTTCTTATCTGTAAAATGGGGATAATCATATACATCATCATTGTGTTACTATGATCAGTGCTTTCTAAATTTTCTTATTTCTTGGGCACACACAGATAACATTGATATCTGTGTGCCACCCTGGGGTCAATGAACAAGGCTCTCTGCAGTTGGATGTAACTGTCTGTGGACTCTAGCCTTCACATCCCCAAATCTGATGGAATAAATATCTTCTCATACTTATAATCCATTCAGGGCACACTCATGCTCCATAGCACCCTGGTAAAAAAGCTCTGGTTAAAAAAATTAAAGAAAATGTACATAAAACATTTGAGGACAGTCTCTTACATGTAGTAAACACTGTAAATGGAAGCTCTTTTTATTATGTTATCATATTACCTCTTCCTACGAAGTACATTAAACGTATGTCTGAAGTCGCTCAGCTATCTTATTTATATATGTTATGGCACAGAAGTGATTACATGATCTTTTACTTTCTCATACATACAGCCCCAAGTCCTCCCAGTCTTATGTCATTTGCGGATGTTGCAAACACATCGTTGGCCATCACCTGGAAAGGGCCACCGGACTGGACAGACTATGATGACTTTGAGCTGCAGTGGTTCCCCAGAGATGCCGTCACAGTCTTCAACCCCTACAGCAACAGAAAATCAGAAGGACGCATCGTGTATGGTCTTCGTCCAGGGAGATCTTATCAATTCAGTGTCAAGACTGTCAGTGGTGATTCCTGGAAAACCTACAGCAAACCGATTTTTGGATCTGTGAGGACAAGTATGACATGTCTTGATTCTCAGATGAAGTGGGGAGGAAGTAGGTGTTGCAACATCTTATTCCAATGGGGCTTTGGTTTAAATCCACATTTTTACCTGAACTTGGTTAGATTTGAATTCAGATAGAAGTACTATATAGATTTGTTCATTTATTCAACTTTAACAACAAGAAATAATCTCTGCCCTCATGGAGCTTACAGTTGAGTGGGAGGTACTATCATTAAAAAGACATTTTGGGTGTGATGGAGGAAGTATTTGGCACTAGAGAAACACAGGGTAAAGGCATCTGACCCAATAAAAGGGAGCTTCCTAGAAGAAGAAACATCCAAATCAAAACCCAAGGAAAGAGTAAGACTCACCGGGTGGAGATGCAGAAAGAAGTAAAGAATGTTCCAGGTAGAGAGAAAAAAAGATTCCAAAACCAGGCAGGAGACAGGAATAGAAAGGAGTTTAGTTGGCCAGAGGATAAAAGGTGAGGATTAGGAGAATCAGGTCATAAAATGTCTTGTGAGCCATGGTAATGATTTTGAACCTCAGTCCATTGGAGCCACTGAAGGATTTTCAGCCGAGATATAATCAAATTTGCATTTTAGAAAGTCACTATGGGGGTGGAACAGAGAACAGATTGACAGGGGCAAACTAGAAACAGAGGTACTGGTTAGGACCTATTGCTGTAAATTCTAAAGATGAAAATACTTCAACAATAAAGTACATATCAGTTTCTTCCCCAAGGCATTTTGAGATAAATACCACAGACCTCAAAGAAACAGAAGTTTTTGGTATAGGAACCTCAATCCAAATATTTATTTTTCAATAATACCCAGTAAATGTAGTTTCTGAGATCAGATCAGATAGTTATTGGTTATTGATAAAATACAAAGCTGAAAATTAGAAATTTAAGCCAGTAGCTGTTTTGTTAATTCAACAAACATTAATGCTACAAAAATTATAACTCTTTGGATTGTATCCAAAGAGCAGTTTGGGATCACATAGGTGTGTGTCAAGAGAAATATGTGAAAAAGAACTAAGAGTTTTAGTTTATAGCAAGATCAAGAGGGGTTTGCAGTGGCATATTGTGGGCTGTGTAATTGAATCACGGGTGTTAGAATCTGAGAGCTCAGTTGAGGTTGGGCTGGTCACGTCACATCTGGAATATTGTATTCGGTCCTGGATGCTAGAATTTAAGAGAGGCATTTACCAAATGGGGCCTGCCCAAGAGGAAAGCAACCGGCACCAAGAGGGACTCGATGCTGAGTTTTACGGGGAATGGCGGAATGAACTTTGAGGGTTGCATTAGTTCAGACTGGGTTTGGCTGTGGGTAACAGAAAACACAAGATAACAGAGGATTAAACAAAACAGAAGTTGAGAATTCTCATGTAAAATCATTCCAGTGCCCCATTTCTCACAGACACACTCCAGCCGTGATGAACAGCTTGCACGGCTCCACCAGCCACCTTCCCACTCCTCCCAGCCCCACCCTTGGTGCCCGGGTTCGTGGTTTTCTCTGCCTAAAATGCCCCTCTCCCAATTTCTTGGCGAGGTGTCATCTCTGACAGAAAGGCTTTGCTAACTCCTGCCCACTGCTAACACTAGAAGCAGAAAGTTGTCTGTCACTTCACACAACATCCTTTTCCCCATTTCTTCTGGTACATTCTCTTTTCTACCTTGTATTATGACTGGTTTGGACTCATCTCCCTTCCTAGAGGTTACGGCTAATGTCTTATTCACTTCTGTACTGTTCACAGTCTCTAGAAGGGCACATCGCACATAGTAGGTACTCGTTTCTTAGTGAATGGAGATGTAACCTGAGTCTTGGAAGACAAGCATGATTTAGAGGTGAAAAGGAGGAGAGAGAAGGAACTGAGGGAAGAGATCAAAGCAAATTTCCATATTATACTTTGTGTAAATTATCAGAATTATGGATTAGGCAGGATGTTTTAAAAGAATTTCTCCAAAGCTGAAAGAGGAGGTGTCTTTGGGTCTCAGCTGTGACTTGGTTTGAAGGGAGCTCAAAAGATTAACAAGCAGTTAATGTTTGAAAAGACACAATTATTGTCTGCCTCAAAGGCCAATTCTTCCTCTATCCTGAAAAATCCTCGGCTTGATTTTTTTTCCTAAATCATCCTCATCTAACCTGCTGTGAGTTAGCTTACATTTACAGACCTTGATATGAAACAGGAATTCACTCAGTAGCACACAGATGCTGAGTGTTTGTTGAGGACAAGGACTCCTGTAACAAAGCACGTGTCAGGGGAAGGTGGGTCGTGCTCCAAATCAGAGCAACAGGTGCTGCGCTGGGAGGGCCGAGTAGGTCTATACATAGTTCCCAGAAGAGCATATATAACAGGGTAACCTACACAGTTTGGTTGTTAACTTGCACAGTCACGTGACTGCTTTTCTTTCAGATTCATGGTTGTGTCACTCACAGGAACAAATAAAATCAGCTGCCATTCAAGTCCCTACTGAGTCAGGCACTCTGTCAGGCAGAAGAAAGTGAATGACCATAAGCACAGGGGGATGAAACAGGGGGGTGGAAGAGTCTGGCATATGTGGGGAATCACAGTAGTTCAGTCCCTGGAGCGTGGCGTGTGAGCAGGGAGGGGCAGGCAAAAAATGGAAGACAGGGACAGAAGCCACATCCAGAAGGTAAACGCGTCAGCAATGCCATTTCTTACTTTCCTCATTTTAAGAACTAACTTTTATTGAGCAGTTAGCACGCCAGCCAGTGTGCTGGTTGGCTGTGCATGTTTCAGCTCATTGAGTCATTACAGTAACCATATGAAGTAGGTATTCTTAATTTCCCCACTTTACAGATAGGACACAGTTACATTAAATCACTTGCCCACGAGTGCGTCGCTGGTAAATAGAATTCGAATTCAGGCAGATCAAGCTGCACCTCTCGGCTACTCTGCCCCACCTTCTATCTGACTTCTGCCACTTGATTTCAGTGCCCACGTGTACATTTGTGTTTCCAGTCACAATGGCACCTGGTGATTTTTCTAAAGGGACAGAATTTTAACGTGTAGTGTTTCTCAAAGCGGAGTCTCATAGGCAGAGATCCCCTTGGAGATCTATGAAAGACAATTCACACGAAGATTGAGAATTATTTATTTAGATCTCTGAGCTAGTTGGAGCCAAAGGAGCTAAAAGGAGGTCTCACAGAGTTGTGAAAAGTGTCTCTTCCTGTCTCCTTTAGAGCCAGACAAGATACAGAATCTGCATTGCCGTCCTCAGAACTCCACGGCCATCGCCTGTTCTTGGATCCCTCCCGATTCTGACTTTGATGGGTACAGCATTGAGTGCCGGAAAATGGACACTCAAGAAGTTGAGTTCTCCAGAAAGTTGGAGAAAGAAAAATCTCTGCTCAACATCATGATGCTAGTGCCCCATAAGAGATACCTGGTGTCCATCAAGGTGCAGTCAGCCGGCATGACCAGTGAGGTGGTTGAAGACAGCACCATCACCATGATAGACCGTAAGTGTCCCTGGAGGCGTACGCAGGGTGTGTGCCTTTCTCCATGGTATCCATCACCCCTGTTCCCGTGTGTACGGCTCACCCACAGTAGTGTGTCTTGTTGTCACTTGAAGAGGACCTGAAAGGCTCTGGGAAGTAGAAACATTTCTCTGTGTAACGCATCCTGGCAGCAAACAAGTTAAATGATCTTAAAGAACCTGAATGAGTTAGTATTTAAATACATCTCTTTGCCTGATATAGTTAGAGCCATAATGGAGCTTTTAAGCAGTTTGATGCTACAACTTCAGGAAATCCTGCTGAGGAGCTGCCTCTTTCCTTATGTTTAATGTGCTACTGGCAAATCACTTCCTCTGCCTGCTTCCCTTCAGGAGAGGAGGAGGTTTCCTTGATTCCAAGCATTACACACACACACACACACACACACACACACAGTCTGATGTAGGTGAGTAGAGACTTTCCATTTCACTGATATTTTATATGTAAAAGCATAGTTGTGACCCTTCTTGGTTCCCTCCCCACCCTTCTTCCAGGCCCTCCTCCTCCACCTCCACATATTCGGGTGAATAAAAAGGATGTGCTAATTAGCAAATCTTCCATCAACTTTACTTTCAACTGCAGCTGGTTCAGTGACACCAATGGAGCTGTGAAATACTTCACAGTGGTGGTGAGAGAGGCTGACGGTAAGTGATCACGAATTAACTCTGCTGTAAGACACAGGATTACTTTCCCAAAAGTCACTGTGGGAGCTCCTTTTGTGACAAGTTTTTAAAAGAAGAAAACTTAATTTTTATGTCGTTTCACTCTCTCTCTGCTGGATGCAGGGAGATGTAACAAAAAACTGCTCAAAGGTTCTTTCAGCAATAAAGCCTATTATCTGCTGGGTTTAATTATTAAATGGGTGAGTAATATTAATAGCAGCTGCATCAATAATAACAATAACCATCATTTCTTGAGCCCGTACTATGTGCCAGGCACTGTTGGAAGTGCATTGCATGTACTGACTCATTCAGTCTTCTTTGCTACTTATTCAGTCCCGTTCAGCTCCTTTGTTCTGCCATTAAGCAGCTATATGCTTCGTCTGCCTTTCCCTCTTCCTGTCTCAATACCTGCACCAATCATGCACTCCCAAACCACCCACCAATTCACAAAAATATTCAAAAGCTTAAGAGGGAAAAAAAAAATGATCATGAAGAGCATTCCTCCTTTCTCTACTGAATTTTCAATAATATGTTTCATTATCTAGTCCACTAAATTATTCAGTGTTACCCAATTCTTATGAATCAGGCAAATACTAGGTAATTCTTATAACATTCCATACAACCACCAAGTATGATCTTTAGAGCTTATTACATCAGCATTCATCAAATCATCTGCAGGAGTGCTGTATCTGGGGGCACACATGTCCATATGTGTATTTGCCACTGAGGTCTTGTGTGTTATTTCTCCAAAACAGATGTTTGTGTCTGGAATGACATTAATATATTCTACGTGTCTTATATTTTTCAAAATTGTTTAAGGTGCTGCACTGGAGTTTCTTAAGCATCCCAGACTATTTTAACCCATTTGTGGGCAATGGGGAGCTTTAAACCTGCCATGACAAATGTTGGAGCTAAACAGTATTTCATTCTCACTGTGTATTTTTACATTTTATTTAATTGTACTAGAGCTGGTTATGCATAATTAATTCAATAATTTCAAGGGTCAATGTTGCATTCCAAGTTTCCTCACACATCCTAACTGGAGATAAATAGGTGAACTGTGGAGAGACTTTAAATTTAAGTAGGCTGCACTGAAGACAGTGTTTTCCTACCTGCATATAAGGCAGTAGCTGAAAAAAAGTAATACCCCAGAATTCAGCCTCGTGTTCTCCAGCCAGGTGGGTTTCAATTATTGATGTCCATGGAGATGGGCTGTGCTCCCCCTGGTGATCTAAGATAACAGTCCATCTCACATAAGTGTCATTTATAGCATATATACTCTTCCTAAAGGCAACCTTCCTTTTAACTACTGCCAACAGGATAATATTTCCAAGATCCATTCATTTTTGAGCAAATTTTATTAAACAATAAAAGTTTAATAAATTGAGATTGAGTCCAGGATACAAAGAAGCCCCACAGTACCACTCCTTAAAGTTCACTGTAAATGGTATCCAATCTCTATAATATTTGTCTTCCTAATTATGCTTTCCTCCAGCCAACATCAAAATGAGTTCGCAGTGCCAAAACACACAGCAGGCTGGGTGGACAGGGGAAGAGTTCTGGGAAGTGTTCTGCATGAGGGACCAAATTCAAGCCAAGATTAAGCTGTACTCAAGATAACAGAGCAGGACACGGAGCAATTATCAGACTGGGCACGGCACGGGGAGCGTGCCTATGAGGCGACTGCTCTGGCCTCAGACCTGATTCCTCTTATCTTTTCCCCATTTCCCAGGTCATAGGGATCTCCTTATTCGCTCAGCTACAATGGTTATTGGCAAGGTAGAGACCTTTTTGAGTGGCTTGACTCTCACAATGGGGAGTGTCCAACTTTCTGGAGTTACGGGACACGTTATCATTTGATGCAGGAGCCACCCTCTCATTCACACATATTTTATTTCCTAGAAAAATGATAGTGTATGTATGTATGTGTGTGTGTGTGTGTGTGTGTCCGTGTGTGTGTGTCGGTGTAGATGAATATGCATATATAAAATTTTGTATATGCACTATTTATTTTTAATTTTTACTTATTTTAGAAAAAGTGAATTAAATTAATTTCATTGGGAGA
Source organism: Balaenoptera ricei (assembly GCF_028023285.1). Lineage (NCBI taxonomy): Eukaryota > Metazoa > Chordata > Mammalia > Artiodactyla > Balaenopteridae > Balaenoptera > Balaenoptera ricei. The sequence continues at coordinate 59,431,888 of NC_082648.1, read as the reverse complement.
ATTTCATAGCATCCTTTGAGATCACAGATTCTGCACTCCAGGGATGACTAGAGATAGTGGGTGAGGAGGTAACCTCAGAAACCTAGTTAGAAATTCACTGAAGTCACAAGAAAGTCAGTGCTTCACTGTGGGTTTTCTCCCTCCAGGCAGTGATGAGCTGAAGCCCGAACAACAGCACCCTCTGCCCTCCTACCTGGAATACAGGCACAATGCCTCCGTTCGGGTGTATCAGACTGATTATTTTGCCAGCAAATGTGCCGAAAGTCCTGACAGCAACTCTAAGAGTTTTAACATTAAGCTTGGTGCAGAGATGGAGAGCCTGGGTGGAAAATGTGATCCCAATCAGCAAAAATTTTGTGACGGACCGCTGAAGCCGCGCACGGCCTACAGGTTAGATGTGTTACCGTCATTTTGCTAGAAGGGACGTGCTCCATCACTGGGCGCTCAGCTGTCTGGGCCTCAGATGCACACGAGCTCCTGTAGATTAATAACCTGCGTTACAAGAGTGCTCTACATTTTACTAGGTAATTTATAAAAGTTGTGTTCCTGCCTGCATTCACAGGTAATGTGTAAAGAAGGCCTTCGCGTTGTGCAAAAGCTCCAATTCATTATGTGAAGAATTGAAGGTTCTTGATAGATTGTCCTTTCTCCTAAAACTCCTCTAGTATGAATCAGACAATTTACTTACCATGTTAACAATTGTGAAAATGTCCAAACAGAAAGACTGAGTTCAGGGAGACTCAAGAAATATGAGGTTTTATCTTCCACTTTTAGTGAGGACTGGAATTTACCTTCTAAGGCGTAACAAGATGAAACTGCTCTTTGGTCCAGATAGAACCCTTGAAGGGAAAGGCCCCTGAATGAGTGGAAGCACCCTCTCCTCCCAGTAAGATGGCAGATGAAAAGGAGCAGCTATTTGGTTTGGCCCCAGGGAGCACTACTGCGGCCAACAGGCCCTTCCATCTGTGGGAATTGTCTGTGCCCTTCATCTACACTATGCTCCCCGAAAGCAGGTGTAAGTATACACAGCCCCCCAAACCAGGATCCCCAAGAGATAGAGAACCTAGGCTGCCATCTTGGATATAAGGCCACAGGCATCCAAGGTTAGTACTTCTGCAGAGGATGTGCCTTCTCTGTTGGGTGTTGGCAGAGCTGATATCCAGCCAATATGGCAGTCAGTCAGGTTCTCTATGGGCCAGTGTCCATTCTGGTTGGTCAGTGTCCAGGTCTTACTAACTCTTGCATATTTTGAGTATCACCCCTGAATTTCAGCAGAAACTTTTCTGCCAGCTCCAAAAGGAGACAGTGACACGGCATCATGTCATTCTTAGCCCCTCCCTTGCATCAACAAAGGCAGGCCAACAGTTTCCCTAAAACAGAGGACTCACTTTGAGCAGGAACTCTGTAGAGCTACCTCTGCCCAGGACTCACCACAAAAGTGCTATTGCCACACAGCCAAGGTTGGCACCTCCAAAGTAAACACACACAAACTTATTAGTGATGTTTGCTTGAGGAAGAGGCCATATGAGCCTACCTGAAGGAGATGAGATCTCAGACAGAGCAAAGGAGAAATATAAAAGAGATCAGAATGCTGGGATCCTTTAGTTCCTTTTAGAATCAAGAGATGCCTCAGCTCCTTGGTCACTTGGGCTCCAGGAAATTTGAGGAAAAGTCTCCTAAGGGCTATTTTCTCTTTGTGGGTTGGAAAGTTGAGGCTGTTTTTGTTTGTTTTCTTGTTTGCTTTTTGAAAGAGAAGGAGAGAAGATGACTCATTACTACGTTTAAGAAAGAGAACAAGAAGCTAGAGAGAGTTCATGTGTGGACCAGGCCCCCAGCCTCCCAGCACACTCCTCTCTGTCCATAACAGCAGCCAAAGTCCTAGGAAGAGGCCCTGCATTCGAGTTCCAGCACTGCCACTTTTCAGCTGTGTAACCTTGGAAATGGCATTTCAGTTCTCTAATTCTCACTTTCCTCATCTGCAAAACATCACAGGACTGTCCTGAGGAGTCATGTAGATGACAGATCAAGCCTAGCCATATCCCTTCTAGATTAAGGTCTTTCAGTGGTTCCCATTCATTTCCAGGAGCAAGTGAAGATTCCAGAGCAAGGCACACAAAGCCCCCACCTCCTCCCTCCTGCCTGCCCCGCCGGCTTTGTCTCCCACCATTTGCCCCAAGTACACTCTGCCCTTTTGCTTTGCCCTATTCCTCTGAGTTCCCTTAAATCTGACGTGGCTCTCTTAGACCCCTGAGCCTTTGCACATTCTTTTCACTCTGTTTGGGATGCCCTCCACTCTCCTGTCTGACTGGTGAATTGCTTCATACACTTTAAAAGCCAGCTCAACCTGCAACTAGCCGGCGCCACCCCGTTAACCCACAGCTGGGTGGTTGGGCCCTCAGCTCCATTTCCACAGCACCCAGTCTCTACACCCCTCTAATCCTCCAGTTAGCAGTAGTTTTTAGCCCTTTGTTTAATAGCCTACCCTCTTCACTAGGCTTCAAGAGCTCACAGTCTAATAGGGGAGACAGACATGACATCGGTCACAAAACAATATGGCAAGTACCGGGCACAAAAGAGACGCCATTAAATGTTTATGAACAAATAAGGGAATGAGCCAAGATGCTCTATGAAGAGTTACACATTCTTATTATAGCTTAATCAACTCCTGCTAATCAACTCCTCCTAATTTGTTTTCTAGGACACAGCTTTCCTCTATTTCTCCACATTTCGTTCACTCCTGTGAACAGCAGGCCAGGCAGATAACGTTTGATACGAGCACAGAGAACCGCATGCTAAGTGACCCCCCGTGTGGTAGCTGCTGAACCCAGGCTCTGTGCAGGCAGAATTCTGCCTGTCTCACGATGATAATCACCATGGTGACCCTCAATGCTCTCAGGCATCTTTTTTTTCAGAGAGAATAGGTAGACAGGAAGGAACATGGAAAAAGAAAAATTAGGATGGAAAAGAAATGAGAAATGCTAGGTTTAGCTGATATGCAAGTGTATTATGTCAACGAGTATATAATGTGTTTCCGTTCATTGTTGGGTTCCTACTATCCGGGTATAAAATTAGCGTTGTTCCATATGGGAAGAGAACGGGCGGATCATGATGGGTGAGAAGCAGTTTGGAGGTTGGGGAAGTGCTAATTTGGTTTTGTTTCTATTCTAAATAGAATAGCAATGTGACCACGCTCAGGTATCAGCTTTCCTTGACCTCATTTTCCTCAAATGAAGGAAATTGAACCGCATGATCTGTAACTTTGTGCTATAGAATTCTGATTCTGGACACATTTAAAGTTGAAAAACTTACTATCAGATATCAGTTCATTAAAATAATCTTATATACATATACAGAAGACATGTCTGTAAAATATGGGCAGAAATGTTGAAGGACATAAGAGGGGTATAGGTAAATAAATGCTATGAAGTTTCAAAAGGCTTCTTGAAGGAGGTATCATTTTGGCTGGGCGCTGAAAAGTAGGGAAGAATTTGAAACTATGGAGATTGAGGCAAGAGGAGATTCAAGGTGCAGGGAACAGTCACAGTACAGAGGCAGAAATACACAGATTGTCTAGAGAAGAGCAAATACTCCCATTTGAAAGTGGGGGTCATGTAGAGGGGTAGTGGGGAAGACAAAAGCAGGAAGATAGGATGGGACAGGATTCGGAATAGGTGCTAATTGCTGGGCTAGGAAATGTGGTTGTGGTGTCCATTACTGGAAGGGTTTAAGGGCAGAGTTCCTGTGGACCTGCTACTTTTAAGCCAAGCCTACAGTAAGTCATTATCTCCTTCCAGGGTTCCTAAAGGCCCTTATTCATCTGGATCCATTTTGTACTTTGCATTTGCACCTGTGAATCCCAGAATTCCAGAGCAGAACCTGTCAAGGTTGTTATACCCAATGCTTTTATTTTCACAGATGAGAAAACTGAGGCAAAAAGAACTTTGGGAACAATTCACCTAATCAGTGACAGTGAGAGCTAGACCTCAAACCCTATGCTTCCTAGCCCAGGCCCTTTTTTGCCACCCCTCCAACAGAAGTCACTGCTGTTAAACCAAAATTAAGCCAAGAGGAAATAAGAGACAGCGATTTGGACTACGAGTCAGAAAGTACTGAGTTTGGTTTTCTTTTACCAACTTTCTCTATGATCTTGAGTGAGAAATGGAATCTCCCCAAGCTTCAGGTTCCAAATCTCTGAAATAATATCATAACCTTCTTATATTGGAGAGGTTGGAGATGGTCAAACAGAATCATATTTATAAAAGTTCTCCACACTTACAAATCACTATACAAATAAACAAAACTTTTTTTTAACATCTTTATTGGAGTATAATGGCTTTACAATGGTGTGTTAGATTCTGCTGCATAACAAAGTGAATCAGCTATACATATACATACATCCCCATATCTCCTCCCTCTTGCGTCTCCCTCCCACCCTCCCTATCCCACCCCTCTAGGTGGACACAAAACACCGAGCTGATCTCCCTGTGCTATGCGGATGCTTCCCACTAGCTATTTTACATTTGGTAGTGTATATATGTCCATGCCACTCTCTCACTTCGTCCCAGCTTACCCTTCCCCCTCCCCATGTCCTCAAGTCCATTCTCTACGTCTGTGTCTTTACTCCTGTCCTGTCCCTAGGTTCTTCAGAACCTTTTTTTTTTTTTTTTTAGGTTCCATATATATGTGTTAGCATACGGTATTTGTTTTTCTCTTTCTGACTTACTTCACTCTGTATGACAGTCTCCAGGTCCATCCACCTCACTACAAATAACTCAATTTCGTTTCTTTTTATGACTGAGTAATATTCCATTGTATATATGTACCACAGCTTCTTTATCCATTCATCTGTCAATGGACACTTAGGTTGCTTCCACGTCCTGGCTATTGTAAATAGTGCTGCAATGAACATTGTGGTACATGACTCCTTTTGAATTATGGTTTTCTCAGGGTATATGCCCAGTAGTGGATTGCTGGGTTGTATGGTAGTTCTATTTTTAGTTTTTTAAGGAACCTCCATACTGTTCTCCATAGTGGCTGTATCAATTTACATTCCCACCAACAGTGCAAGAGTGTTCCCTTTTCTCCACACCCTCTCCAGCATTTACTGTTTGTAGGTTTTTTGTTGATGGCCATTCTGACTGGTGTGAGGTGATACCTCATTGTAGTTTTGATTTGCATTTCTCTAATGATTAGTAATGTCGAGCATCCTTTCATGTGTTTGTTGGCAATCTGTATGTCTTCTCTGGAGAAACGTCTATTTAGGTCTTCTGCCCATGTTTGGATTGGGTTGTTTGTTTTTTTGATATTGAGCTGCATGAGCTGCTTGTATATTTTGGAGATTAATCCTTTGACAGTTCCTTCGTTTGCAAATATTTTCTCCCATTCTGAGGGTTGTAAAAGAAACTCTTTTCATGGGAGAGACTCCTTTCAATGTCCAAAAGTATAAGACATTAGCAACACACACCAACTCCTCCCCTCCCACTTAACACGCGTTGACTGCTTGTTACCCTTTGGGGACATTGCACAATACCTCCATCAACAGTCTGTTATTCCTGGAAGTACAACTTTTGACTTGGAAGGTTTCTTTTAGAGATGGAAATTATAGATGTGGTTGATCAATATCATCTTAAAGATGTTGAGGAGATTATACTTGGACCTGGGCATGAGTGAGAAGGAGAGGGCAAAAGGTCAGAACAATTTGTCCTGGCTGGTACTAATGTTGGTACTACTTCAGCATTATTACAGGATGTGCCCAGATACTTTCGGGTTGAGCAAATCTAGATTTTTTTTTTTAAGGAAAAAAGAGTCGTCCATTACTTTTCATACGATTTAAATTAACCCTAGAAAAAGTTTTCCCATATAAACCGATCCTCATACTCTCAGTATAGTCTGGGAATCTTCAGGATAGAATGGACTGAAGAGGTCACCCAAGCCAATCTATAACTTAGTGCAGGGCTGCTGTCCTACAGATTCCCTGAGAGCTGGTTCTCCAGTCTCTGCTTAAACACCCTCAATGACTGGAAGCTCACTACGTATGAGGCAGCTCATACTCTAGATGTTAGAAAGTGATTTTTTGTTCCCATATCACCCTATAACTTCAGCCTACTAAGCTTAGTTTTACATTCAAGAGTGTAAACCTTGAGATGATAGGGACTTATTCTTTGCAGTATATCCAGCTCCTGGACAGGTACCAGCACACAGTAGGGGCTCAATAAATATTTGATGAATAAATGAATGAATGCACGAACCCAGGGCTATCTGATTTCATAATTCATACCCTACCCTACATACATATTGACCAGGTGACCACCCTGTTTCTCCTTGACCCTACTGTGGTGAGTCACTAATTTGTACTTAAGTAAATCGGTTTTCTTTTCAGAATCAGCATTCGGGCTTTTACCCAGCTATTTGATGAGGACCTGAAGGAATTCACAAAGCCACTCTATTCAGACACATTTTTCTCTTTGCCCATCACCACTGAGTCAGGTAAGGCTAACCTTTCCATCGACTTTACATAGTCTGCCAAACACCATGTCACCTACAAGAACCTCTAGTGGGGAGATCTGGGGACTTGGCTGATGGTGGTAAGGGGAACATTTATTTTTGCTTGGATTTTAATCTTTATATGATCATGGATTGATGTGGATTAGAGGAATTTCACAACTTCTGTAGCAGAATGGACTGAAAGGGGATTAATCTTGTAAAGAAGGTAGAAAGAAATACCAGATTTTTTTCCTATTAAAAATGAATTTTTTTAAAAAACAGTGGATGAAAAACAGTCAAATCAAGAGCTTGCACAGGCCAAAACAGAAGTAGGTACAAAAGGCTTTCAAGTCGTTAGTGGGAATGTATATATGAAATATATACATAGAAATGCATAGAAAAAAAAGACTAGAAGGAAAAAACACCAAAGTATTAATGATGAATATCTCAAAGTAGTGGGATTACAGGTGACTTTTTTCCTTTTGTTTATTATATGTTGCTTTTACATGATAAAAAAATGTTAACTTGGCTTTACATAAATTTATGTTAGAGGGAAAGCCTGAGTAATAATAGTCACTAATTTTACTTTTCACCCTGTGGAGCAGCAGTTTTAAGCACTGTGCTTAGAATATACCTGATCCTCACTACAATCTTCTGAGGTAGATCCTATTATCATCCCCATTTTAAAGGTGAGGATTTGAGGTACCAAGAGTTTATGTAACTTGCCCAAGATAGCAGAGCTGCAATTCTGGCACTTTCTGCCCGACCTCTTAACCTCTGCACTGCTCGGATTCAGAATATTTCCAACATGCTGAGAATAGCTTTATTGTTTAGCACATTGTTCTTTGATACCATTATCTTTCCAGCCTTTCCCTGTACCCAGCCTTCCACAGTGCTTGGTCTCAGGAAGTTCTTCTTTATAGCTGAAACAGCCTCTCATGCTGTATGACAAAAGATGACTCAGCCTCACAAACACTCCCATCTATTTATGCCAAATATAGGGATAATCTCCCACTTTTCAAACCAAAAAGGGATCAGAACACAGGAGGATTTAGATGTGTTTGCTTATAATTTAATGTTAGGTAAGGGATTTGTAAACACAATTCTTCCCTATTTAAATTATTGTTATACAACAAAAATTGTATGTAGTCCAATAAAGGAAGATAGTAAACATATATCCAAAAAAAGAATATTAACCACAGTAAAAGAAAGATGACTGTGTTGATTTGGTAAGTAAGTCTTGAAAAGCACATTGAATAAACAAATCCAAGGGCTTAAAATGCAACTTCAAAAATGGACTACTCCGCAGACCTAAATGTAAGAGCTAAAATGATCAAACTTTTAAAAGAAAACATAGGAGTAAATCTTTGTGACCTTGAGTTAGGAAATGGTTTCTTAGCTATGATACCAAAAGCACAAGCAACAACAACAACAAACTAGATAAATGGGACTTAATTAAAATTTAAAACTCTTGTGCTTCAAAGGACACCATAAAGAAAGTGAAAAGACAACCCACAGAATGGGAGAAACTATTTGCAAATCATATATATGATAAAGGTCAAGTATCCAGAATATACAGAACACTTACAACTCAATAATAAAAAGACAAACAACACAATTTAAAAATGGGTAAAGGATGTGAATAGACATTTCGCCAAAGACAATACATAAATGTCCAATAAGCACATGGAAAGATGCTCAACATCATTAGACATTAGGGAAATGCAAATCATAACCACAATAAAATACTACTTCACACCCACTAGAATGGCTATCATCAAAAAGACAATAACAAGTGTTAGTAAGGATATGGAGAAATCTGAACCCTTATACATTGCTTGTAGAATGTATCAATAAAATGGTGTAACTTCTTTGGAAAACAGTTTTGCAATTTCTCTAAAGGTTTAATAACCTAGAGTTACCCTCTAACCCAGCAATTCCACTCCTAAGTGTATACCCAAGAGAAATGAAAATAAAAACTTGTATATGGAGATTCATAGCAGCTTTATTCATAATAACCAAAATAATAGAAATAACCCAAATGTCCATCAATGGCGGAATGGATAAACAAAATGTGATATATCCACACAGTGGAATATTATTCAGCATAAAAAGGAATGAAATACTGATACATGCCACAACATGGATGAACCTTGAAAACATGCTAAGTGAAAGAAGCCAATCACAAACAAAGCACATATTTATTACTCAATTTATTGTCCAGAACAGGCAAATTTATGAAGACAAAGTAGATTAGTGGTTGCCAGGGTCTAGGGAGAGGGAATGAAGAATGACTGCTAAGGGGCATTGGGGATTCTTTTAGGGGGGTGATGAAAATGTTATAAAATTGAATGTAAAATAATTGATTGAATTGTGCAATTTAAATTGGTGAATAGTATGGCATGTGAATTATATTTCAATAAACTGTTTTTAAAATGGGCTACCTGTTCATAAACTCCCAGTGGCAGTATCGAACCAGATAATAAAAATGGAATTCCATTAAAATAATTCTGAGCAATTCACTGGATTTGCCAGTGTCCCAGATGCTGTACAACACGTTTCATACAAGTGAAATAGCATACTTACCTTGGTGGCAAACTGCTGGCCTTTGTCTCAAGTGCCCCAAAGCTTTACATACAAGCATAGATGAAGTCCCAAATTCCTTTATAAGGTGAACACCATTGACTTCAAAAGTATAATGACCAAGCTGCTGTTACATGGTAGTAGCCAATGTTTCATCTTTTCAGCTGCATACTGCTTAGCCTTTAGATAGTAAATGCCTTAATGTGGGCATCGTTTGAATCCTTCTGTAATAACATTCCTAGGGAGATAGGGTTCCAATAGCTATCTTACTGGTTCTTTAACACTAATTTTCCCACCTGGGTTTGTTGTTGCCCTCTGGATTATTGTAGAGCCTTTGTTTGGAGTTATTGAAGGTGTGAGTGCTGGTCTGTTCTTAATTGGCATGCTGGTAGCTGTTGTTGCCTTATTAATCTGCAGACAGAAAGCCAGGTGAGTACAAAGATCCCTTTGGCAATTGGTTCCACAATTTTAAAGATGCAACTGAAAATGCTCTTTAGCCTGAAAAGTCAGGAGGGAAAATCATTTAATTTCTCCAGGTTAAATCACCTTTGTTTCTTCAGAAAAACAAGAATCAAATCCTAAAACCATGACTCACTTTTTTCAGCCTCTCTACATACCACTGCTGAGTCTTGCCCTTACCAAATGACTGAGGGGCCATCTGTAGCCTCATTTGGATGTGAAATAGCTCCTTTGGCACAGGAAAAAAAAATCGTGTGTGTGGTTCAGTTACCTCACGAAGACAGAGATGTCTGCAAATTGTGTGCCCGAATACTTTTCTGAAATATGCTGAAAAGTATGGTTGACATCTCCATTTTGTGGCTCATATCTGCCATGATAACTTAAGAAGGGACCAAAAAGAACTAAACAGCATGTGGCCCCAATGCCATGCCCTCTTTTCTTAGGGAATTTCTTTTCTTTGGCATGTCCTCTCTCTTGCAGTCGTGTCTTGCCTCTAAGGTTTACTCTGTGTGTGTGTGTTTATAGAAAGCTTTATTGAGAGTGTGGGAAGTGATTATGACCTGTAGCCAAAAACCAGAAGACAAATCTTCAGCTATTGCAGGATGGTTTCTGAGTGGGAAAAATCTATTTCTTCTTTATGTTCTTCCTCCCTTTTCCCTCCCTCAAAGAGATGTTGGCTGAGTGTAAAATATACGTGTACTGAAAAATCCATATTTGCACAAACATGCACAGCCTTACCATAAATGGAGAAATTTGTTTAAATTATTTCATAACCAGAATATAAGTCCTCTCCCTTATGTTTCAGCCATGGTCGAGAAAGGCCCTCTGCCCGCCTGAGCATTCGTCGGGATCGACCACTGTCTGTCCACTTGAACCTGGGCCAAAAAGGGTGAGCACGTTTTCCTTCACTTCATTTATTGAAAGATGAGTTGACTGTATTACATGAGATTTGCTAATGAGATCTTTCTTCTTTTGGCTTTTCTTCACAGTAACCGGAAGACTTCTTGGTAAGAGAGAGAACTCATTAGTTACTGTATTATCTGCTTTTGAAATGTAGCTGGGGCTGGGTATGGCATTTTCCCTGTTCTTCAGTAATTTTCTTTTCTTTCTATTATATTTTAAACTATAGCCCAATAAAAGTAAATCAGTTTGAAGGACACTTCATGAAGCTGCAGGCCGACTCCAACTACCTTCTATCCAAGGAATACGAGGTACAACTCAGAGGCAATGATGCTTTAGCACCCCTGGTCCTTAGCAGAATTTCCCTCCAAGCCTTCACTGTGGAATCACAGGCTGATTGAGCTCAGGAGTTAGGATGGCACTTAGGGTCTCAGCTGAGCGTTCTTTTGTGCCTCAATCCATTCCCTGCACAATATACCACCTAGTCTCAGAGGCCATTTTGATCTCCGGAATAGTAGAGCAGACAAGGCGCTACCCAGACCAGATGGTAAGAAAGAATTGACAAACTTCAGATGCAAACCAATGCTGTCAGTTTGTTTGTTTTTTTAACATCTTTATTGGAGTATAATTGCTTTACAATGTTGTGTTAGTTTCTGCTGTATAACAAAGTGAATCAGCTATACATATACATACATCCCCATATCCCCTCCCTCTTGCGTCCTCCTCCCACCCTCCCTATCCCACCCCTCTAGGTGGACACAAAGCACAGAGCTGATCTCCCTGTGCTATGCAACTGCTTCCCACTAGCCATCCATTTCACATGTGGTAGTGTATATATGTCAGTGCTACTCTCTCACTTCGTCCCAGCTTACCCTTCCCCCTCCCCGCGTCCTCAAGTCCATTCTTTACATCTGAGTCTTTATTCCTGTCCTGCCCCTAGGTTCATCAGAACCATTTTTTTTTAGATTCCATATGTATGTGTTAGCATATGGTATTTGTTTTTCTCTTTCTGACTTACTTCACTCTGTATGACAGACTCTAGGTCCATCCACCTCACTACAAATAACTCAATTTCATTTCTTTTTATGGCCGAGTAATATTCCATTGTATATATGTGCCACGTCTTCTTTATTCATTCATCTGTCGATGGACACTGAGGATGCTTCCATGTCCTGGCTATTGTAAATAGTGCTGCAATGAACATTGTGGTACATGTCTCTTTTTGAATTATGGTTTTCTCAGGGTATATGCCCAGTAGTGGGATTGCTGAGTCATATGGTAGTTCTATTTTTAGTTTTTTAAGGAACCTCCATACTGTTCTCCATAGTGGCTGTATCAATTTACATTCCCACCAACAGTGCAGGAGGTTCCCTTTTCTCCACACCCTCTCCAGCATTTATTGTTTGTAGATTTTTTGATGATGGCCAATTCTGACCAGTGTGAGGTAAAACCTCATTGTGGTTTTGATTTGCATTTCTCTAATGATTAGTGATGTTGAGCATCCTTTCATGTGTTTGTTTTATACAGATTGCTGTCAGTTATTTAAGCTGGCCTTTTGCTTGCCTGGGAGACAATGTGGTTTGGTGAAAAGTGCCCAGGCTTTGGATTCAGTTCCCAGCTTTGCCACCTGTGTGACCTGGGGCAAGTGAATTATCCTGTCTGAGCCTCATCTGTAAATTGGAGATGAGACAACCTCCTGTGGGGCTCTCGTGGGGATCAGAGCTGACGCACAGTGGTCGAATAGGAGGCATTCCACAAATGCAGCTAGTGTAACATATGGTTATATTGTTATGTATCTCAGGGACTGTCTGATTTGCCCTTTTCTATCTCACATTCTTCACCTGCAAACTTATTTTTGACCTAACAGGACCTAAAAGACGTGGGTCGAAACCAATCATGTGACATTGCACTCTTGCCAGAGAATAGAGGGAAAAATCGATACAACAATATATTGCCCTGTAAGTTTTGTGTTGAAATTTGTAATACTGTCTTCCTCTAGCCATTTTTTCTCTTTTCCACGAGTAAAATGGGGCAAAGCAATATGGTATAGCTGGATATGGGAGGTATTCAGAGGCTCTGAAAAGTCTTTAAAAAGAAATGACTTGTATGTTATTGCACTTCCCTCCAGGGGGATAACAACCAGCTGAGATTCTGGCTCTGAGAGGCCACTTATGCTGTTGACATTTCACCATGTGGTCCTAATGCCTCTCCTTAGAGGCCTAAGAGCAGTAACAGGGTTAACAATACGGGCCAAGCTGGGTTTACTTAAAGTCTCTAGTTAGCAATTATATATATATATATATATATATATATATATATATATATATATATATATTTGTTTGTTTATTTATATATGTATATCTATTTATATGTTATCCTTACCCAATTAGGTGAAGCAATAGAAGGTAGTTTTTCTGGATTGTATTCATTCTAGCAGTGAAAGGGAGCTGGCCACTCCATCGGGCAAATGATATGGTATCACAAAGGAAAGCACAGAGGGGGCTTCAGGGAGCATTTGGCTCGTCAGCTTGTGTGTTTCTGGGCCACCTGTGCAACCAGAGGCAAGTTAGTGATCCTGTCTAAGCCTCATCTGCAAAATGGAGATGAGAATACCTCCCCTGTGGGGCTGTCATGGGGGTCAGAGCTAACGCACATCAAATACCAAGCATTCTGTAAACAGTAGGGAGAATCACCGCGACTCACTGACAAATCTCTGTCAATAAATTTCCTTGCAGATGACGCCTCTCGAGTGAAGCTGTCCAATGTGGATGACGACCCGTGCTCTGACTATATTAATGCCAGCTACATCCCTGTAAGTGAAGCAACCACGGGGCCACAGTAACTGGGATGAAGCTTTGACGGGTGGCTGTGCTGGAGACAACTCTCCTCCCCAACACGCTCCCGTCGTTCTTAGGTCTGGAAACATGCCAGTTTTAGAGAAAAAAAAAAAAAAAAGATCATGTCTGATTGTCGTAAAACGCAGGCTGTCCTATTCAATCACTGCTAAGGCCCAGTTTTCAAAATGGCTATAGTCACATATGATTATAATGAGCCCAGGAGGCATTTTCAAAGGTCATTTTCTCTCTGCAGCCCTTAGTCAAGATTAGAGCTCCCTGAGGAAGCTGGACCTCCACGGCTAAGGCTGCCTAGCTAGGGAAGCTGATTCAAAGTTTATTTGGATTTTTGAAAACCACAGACACAACTCAAAGGTTCTGTCAAACCTTTGGGCTCAGATTCTGGTTAGCATTTCACCGGCTTCCTACAGCACCTACAGTGGAAAAAGCTTTAAGGTCAGACAGACCCTGTTTGAATCCCATCTCTGCCCCTTGCTGACTCTAGGACCTCGGGCAAGTTAATGTCAATTCTTTGGGCCTCCATTTCCTTTTCCAAAAAAAGTGAGGATAATATTTACCTCAAATAATCCTCCATTCACTCCATAAACACTATATAGTAAAGCGCTAACTGTAAGTCAGACTCTGAGCTGTGTACAAGGAGAGGGTCAGATGGAATCCTAACCCTCAGGGAACTCTCAGCAGAGTTGTGGCATCAGGAAATGACAAGGTGGGCGACGCCCTTGACAGGCTAGAATGGTGCTTCTCCAACATTAACATATATCCACATCATCTGCGGGTCTTGTTAAAATGAAGCTTCTGACGGGACTTCCCTGGCGGTCCAGTGGTTAAGACTCTGTGCTTCCACTGCAGGGGGCGCGGGTTTGATCCCTGGTTGGGGAACTAAGATCCCACATGCTGCGCGTCTCGGCCAAAAAAAAAAAAAAAAATGCAGCTTCTGATTCAGCAGGACTGGGGTGGGACCCGGGATTCTGTATTTCTAACAGGCTCCCAGATGATGCCTGTGCTGCAGGTCTGAGGACCACTCTCTGAGTAGCGAGAGGCTGTAGGTTGCTGCAGGAGCTCCTGGGAGAACATCCTCCAGCAGAAAGATAGATAAAGGAAGGCTCAGCAGAGCGGGCACCATGCTGAGACTTGGAGGACAAATAAGGATTCGCCAGAGGAGAGGCAGTGGGTGGGGTGGGGATGGGGGTGGCATAGGTGACACAGTGTAGAGGCCCTGAGGAGAGGCAAGGAGAGAAAGAGCTTCTACTGGGATCTGCAAGTAATTCCATGTTGCTGGAGTGCAGGATATGTGGGTGAAAATATCCTAGCTCATAGAATTGTGGTTACAATTAAATAAGATCTGTGAAAATCCTGCCCCACAGCATGTTATAGGGTGGATGCTCAGTAAACAGTGGGTTCTCTTCCCTTAAGTTTCCCTTGCATGGTATCTCTTACCAACAACCCAAAGTCAAGTACCTGAAATGACTAAAACTCTTCTATGTTAAATAAGGAAAGAGCCTGATCAATGTCAGTTCCTCAGACAGTCCATACACACACACACGCGCACGTGCGTGCACGCACAGGTATATGTATTTACACACACTCATAATTGAGGGTGAAGTGTTTTCTAAATTATTGCCTGAGTCCTCCACTGCCTTTAAGAATGAACACAACCTAATAAAAAAGAACTTGGCTCTTAACAACAGTTCAGTGTTCCGGCCTTTGTCCTTCCTGCTCCCAAGCCTTGATGCGTGTTAGTATCTTTTTTCTCAAGTCAGGGCCCTGGCAAAGACTTACATCTCACCTAATCTACAGAGCTAACCCTTTGTTTAGAGTTGTGAAGAGGCCCATTGTTTCCGACTCTCCACATTGTAAA
The DNA here is from genome assembly GCF_028023285.1 of Balaenoptera ricei. NCBI lineage: Eukaryota > Metazoa > Chordata > Mammalia > Artiodactyla > Balaenopteridae > Balaenoptera > Balaenoptera ricei. Next base: position 59,416,750 of record NC_082648.1, on the reverse strand, counting down.
TTCATTGCAGGGCAACAACTTCAGGAGAGAATACATCGCTACTCAGGGACCTCTTCCCGGCACCAAGGATGACTTCTGGAAAATGGCGTGGGAACAGAATGTTCACAACATCGTCATGGTGACCCAGTGTGTGGAGAAGGGCCGAGTGAGTAAATGGTCTTCCTGACATACCAACCTTGCTTTCCTCCACCTGGGTGTAATTCTACTCCCCATCCCCATCAGAAGTTAAAGACCATAAAAGCCAAGTAGGGGTCATGTAAGAACACTGTTAGTGAATTAAAGCCACTCGGTTATAAAAGGCTCTATCATAAACCCAGGTGATGCCCAATTCTGATCCTGGGTCTGAAGTTTCAGTCAAAGATGTTTGCATTTGACAACTGGGATTATCAGAAGCGCCCATGACACCGAAAGATTACCTGGCCTCTCGTCTGCTCCATTCTCTGCTGTATGGAGAGAAGAGATAAACCGGCAGAGTCCCCGGTGCTGTCCCTACTTTCAGGAAAGAAGGAGAAGTGAATTTTAGGCTGTGTCTGCAGAAACAAAGTAAAATAGTTATCTGGACAAACTAAGCAAACCTCTTGTACTGGCATTTATAATCCTCTACTTTATATGGTTACTTTGAGGATTAAAAAGAGAGATTACATGAAGTACCCAGTAATTGTGCTCAATAAGATATGTCCACAGTCTTCTTTCGCCTGTCTCCACCTGTGAATGTGAGCTTGGCTAAATGTTCTGACTTTGCAAAGATCACATGGCACATGGCACTGGATCCAGGTTGGGACAACGATATCAAAATATAAACAAAAAAGGTCCAGGGAGACAATGCCTTCCTCTTCCCAACTGGATCTTTCTTCAGAAAAACAAACAAACAAACAAAACCGAGAAATTGTAAGACATGGCTTATGTGCTAGTGGAATTGAAATGCTGAGGAAATCAACAAAAACTCAAGCCACAGCACACTGAACCTGAAAGGAAAATGAATCCGAGGGTTGGGGGGTTTGCTCCTTGAATGGTGTCTCTCCTTCACAGCAGCCCAGCTTCAGCCCTGGCCATGAGCAGGTTAGTGCAAAAAAAGATGGTCAAGTTGCCTTAGCACCTCACCCTGGATTCCAGCTCAGGAAGACATTTCGAGGAGGGAAAGCACAGGTTCGTGGAGGAGGCGCGTTTCCGGACTCACTTTTTTTTTCTGCCCGCCTTCCTCTAGGTAAAGTGTGACCATTACTGGCCAGCGGACCAGGATTCCCTCTACTATGGGGACCTCATCCTGCAGATGCTCTCGGAGTCCGTGCTGCCCGAGTGGACCATCCGGGAGTTTCGAATATGCAGCGTATGTTGGTTTGTTTGACTTCGTTGAATAACGCAGCTTGGGCAGGTGAAGAACACCCGTGAATCCTATTTTCTGCTGGTTCCTTCTCCTGTAGTTTCGCTCGCAGGAACCCCTGCATGGGCACGGTTGTCAAATCTGAAGGTTTGCCTCGGGCCACGCCTCTTATTAGTCGCTCTGCTCTTACAGGAGGAACAGCTGGATGCCCACAGACTCATCCGCCACTTTCACTATACGGTGTGGCCGGACCACGGAGTCCCGGAGACCACACAGTCCCTGATCCAGTTTGTGAGAACTGTCAGGGACTACATCAACAGGACGCCGGGGGCCGGGCCCACCGCGGTGCACTGCAGGTACTCCGCCCCCCGGGGCCAGCAAAGTGGCAGCTGGGAGTATAAATAAGGGTGTAAGCCTGAAGAATCTAGTGGCTGCAGGATTTGTCTACCCCACCAGTCTACAGAGGCCCAGGGGATGTTCTTCCACCCTCTTCCACCCACTCCTCCCCAACCTCGCTCCTTTGCACTGTCTCTCACCCTCACTCTCCATCTTTCTCTCCCTCTTGCTCTTTTTCCTACTATAGCAAATGCAAAGTTCTTATGTGACTGCCAGGTCCCCCATAATTAGGCCCCATCTCACCCCCCAGTCCAAATTCCCAGAGACTCCCCTCCCACCGTAGCCAGGGAGGAAACTGCTCACACTCATCCTTGCCTCTTACCATTCTTACTCCTTGGAATGGCCTTCTCTCTCTCCTCCACCTGTGTAAACCCTAACCAGCCTTCAGGATCCCTGCTCTAGACTTCCTGCCGGGTCAAGTGGCACTTGCCATATGTGGCAACCCAGTTTTGCTCTTAAATTTCTGTTCTCTCTTGACTTCTCTTTGCTTCAGTCTGTACGTGCATAAAATCAAGCTAACAAGCAGTCTCTCACTCTCTTTCTCCCTGGGGAGCCTGGTGTTTAGCTAATTAATGTTTGCAGAAACACTCTGATAGCCCTAACTGAATGGCACTAATAAATGAAGAGCAGGGAATTGCTACAGTAAGAGAAATGTCAGATGTACTCATTTTCTCCAAATCTGCCCAGCACCCTAGGAGCCCTGCTTTTCTATGTCATTGGAACCCTGAAGCTTTTAATAGGAATGTGAGGCTCTCAAGAGCTTCCTGCTTTCTAAAGAATGGCAGGCATTTTCACCCAATACCACTGAAAAACTGTTCTTCTTTATCTTATAAATATGTGCATCAAAAATCCCCAGGTTATGCCATTATTTTAGGGAGCAATTTGACAATCCCTGGTAAAGCTGAAGGTGTTCATATTGCTATGATCCAGCAGTTCTGCTTCTAGATATCTACCCTTGAGAAATCCCCACACATGTGCACAATGATGTTCACTGCAACACAATTTGTAATAGAGAAAAACTAAAAATGATCTCACTGTCTATCGGTAGGGAATGGATTAGTGGTGTTTATGAACTCTATAAAAGAAATTAGATCTACATGTAACAATGTAGACAAATTTCAAAAAACAATATTCAATAGAAATGTTGGCAAAAGAATACATAAAACGTGTTACCATTTTAGTAAATTTTTGAAACACACTAAAAGAATATATTGTGTGTGGATTTACATGACTATAGGAAGAGTATGAAAGCATGCATGGAAATGATACACAGCAAGTCCTTACCTCTGGTGGGGTGGGAAGATGGAGGAAGGAAGGAGGAAGGATGGAAGGCCAGAGCCTTGGTTATACTTCTTTGAGAGAGCACATTGAGAGAAAGAAGTATTCCTGTAGTCTCCTCTAACTTGGAAGGGAAAGGAAAGATTGTGCTAGAGTCTCTGGATGCAGTCCAGAAAGGCCAGTTTAATAAAAAGGCTCAGTCTTTCTTTACGCTCTCTTCTAGTGCCGGTGTGGGTAGGACTGGAACCTTTATCGCATTGGACCGAATCCTCCAGCAATTAGATTCCAAAGATTCTGTGGACATTTATGGAGCAGTGCATGACCTAAGACTTCACAGGGTTCACATGGTCCAGACCGAGGTAAGAGTTCGGCTGAAGGACACAGACCAGCCTGTCTGTCTCCCTCCTCGAAAATGTCCAGGGCTTTAATCTGATAAGGGGAAAGAACTATGACTCGTTTGGAGAAGAAAGAGAATTGAATATTGATGTTTTCTAGGACTTTTTATTTTGAAACAAGTTTCAGTGACCTTGAGGATGATGTATATACTTATCTTTACTGAACTGGTTGCCCATCTTTGTTAGGTGGGTAGGAAGAAAAATGGATTTTTTTTTTTAATCAGTGCATTAACATGGGGAAAGGTCAACTAGTTCATCATGAAGGTCATTTTAAGATAGGCTGGTGATTGAGCACAAGAACTTCCGTTAGTAAAGAGGAAACAGATTCTAATCTCTTCTCTCCTTCAGCCCACCCCAGCTGCAACCCCACACCAAAGAGTGTATGTTAATTGTGAAGGATAAATGCTTCCATTTATACAGTCCTTTGACATTTGCAGGGCATTTCTGAACGTGTTATCTCATTAAATTTTCACCAAAAAAAAAAAAAAAAAAAAAAAACACATGAGAGAAGTATTATTTTCCATTTCCAGGCTAGAAAACTGAAGTTGAGAGGCTAAAGGGCTTTGCACAGTTATGAAGTGCCTGAGCTGGGACTTGAACCCTGTTCTGGAGAATCACAAGCCCTAAGCCCCAAGTGCCCTGCCCCACAGCCTCAGAGTCAAATCTATGTCCCCAGACAGACCAAGCCTGTCATTCCCCTGTATCATTGCCTTACCAGGCCCAAGTTCTCTTGCCCTTGTGTTTCCCAGGTAACACTACAAAGTCCTCTATTAAAAAAAAAAAAAAACCTATGGTCAAAAAGGGGAAAAGTTCTACATGCTACCATGTCCCCTGTTAGAGTCACAGGATACATGAAAGCTGTGCAGGTGGCTATGCTCCACAAAATGGAGATGTCCTGCAACAAAGGCTCCCCTCGAGCTTGGTTGAGCTCACTACTTCTGAAACTGCTTTGACCCCCAGATTCCCTTCTTTTTTTAAATAAATTTATTTATTTATTTATTTATATTTGTTTTTGGCTGCATTGGGTCTTCGTTGCTACACGCGGGCTTTCTCTAGTTGCAGTGAGCAGGGGCTACTCTTCGTTGCAGTGCATGGGCTTCTCATTGCGGTGGCTTCTCTTGTTGCGGAGCACGGGCTCTAGAACGCAGGCTCAGTAGTTGTCGCTCACGGGCTTAGTTGCTCCGTGGCACGTGGGATCTTCCCGGACCAGGGCTCGAACCTGGGTCCCCTTCATTGGCAGGCGGATTCCCAACCACTGTGCCACCAGGGAAGCCCCCGGATCCCCTCGTTGTATAGCACATATTAATATCCTGCAGATCCTCATATTCTGTTACACGTTCGGGAAAACACTGTCGTCATTGCCTCGTACAGGCAGTGCCCACACCCAGGACCCTCTGTCTCCAATTCCATAATAAAATTTTAAATATTTTATTATGAAATTTTAAAAAAATACATGAAACTAGGGAAAATAGTATAATGAATGTCCATACCCAAACCCCAGTCTCTACAGTTATCAGTATTCTGTGTTCTTTTTGCATTTATAGCCCACATACACTGTTCCCCCAGCTTATGACCTCATTGGAATATTTTAAAGCAAATCCTACTAATACTGTGTATTTAAAAACATATACATTTAATATAATATATTTTTATATTTTATATATTTATATATTATGCATTATTAATATTATATATTTTATTACATATATATTTTTACAGTTATATTTATATATTTTTACAGTTAAGGACTCTTTAAAAATCATGACCACAATACCATAATCACACCTTACAATTTTAATCATAATCCCTTAATATCATCTAATATCTAGTCAGTGTTAAAATATCCCTAATTATCTCAAAAATTGCTTCTTTCACTTAGTTTGCATTAGAGTCCAAAGTCCATACATTGCGTTTGGTTGAAGTCTCTTTTAAATTTCTTTTCATCTATAACAGTCCTCCCTCTGATTTGTTTTCTGTGCCATTTATTTGTTAAAGAAATCAGTTCATTTTCCATAGATTCTCCCACGTTCTGAATGTGGTTGACTGCTTTCTCATAATGTATTCCATTTTTCATAATGTAAGGTAATGTATTTCTCTATTTCCCATAATTTTTGTCAGTGGGTCATTAGATCTACAGGCTTCATTAAGTCTAGGTTCCTTTTTACCACCACACGCTTCATGGGTGGTGCTGGGTACTTCCTGTTGCATCATATCAGGAGACACTTCCTCTCTGTGTCTCTTCTCCGTGCTGATGAAATGACAATGCTCCTCCACTATAACATTTCCCATCAGCCTTTCGCTTAACGGTTTTGGCAGCCACTGATGACCGCTGTCTAGCTCTGTTCTTTAATTAAGGGTTGTAGAATTATATCACACTACATCATAATTGTTTTCCTTCAGCTTTTTCCACAAGACTACGAGTTCCTAGAGGGTAGGAACTTGTTTTCCTTTGCTCTAACCCCAATATTTTTTTTAATCTATTAAATGAATGAACAAATATCCTACAATTATGCTGCTAAAAAGTCAGCATCAATGTTCCATTATTAATCTGTTTTCATTTTCACAAACTCAAACCATACCTAATTTGTAATTTGGGGAAGAGGAGATTATCACATTGTAAGTAATCGCAAAGGGTGTGTGTGTGGGGGGGGGGGTGGTCAGGCTCCCTGGTTATTGTCAGAGCTTCTTGGGCCATGTATCACTTCTGTACACCTGCTCAGAACTCTGGAGACGCATTTTGGCAGAGCAGTCACCCCTACTGTAAATATCACTGGCTGACTTCCAGGGCAGGGGCAACACGATACGCCAAAGCTCTCTCTCCTCCTTGGACATAACTCCTCTTTCCACTATTCTCTTCCCCTTCTCCTCCTAACCTCTCTGCGGATTCTATGGTTCTTGTTCTTCCGCCTGCCTTTTCAGTGTTCGAGTTCCCAAGGGTCTGTCCTCAAGGCACAGCTCTTCTTTCTCTCCATCTTCATTCTTCGTGATGTCTTCCACTCCCATGGCTTTGGGAACCACATAGATGCTCATATCTCCCAAATCTCATTCTCCTTCCCCAGCATTCACCTGAGTACCTGCCTCCCGGACAGTTCCACCAGGAAGCCTTACAGTCATCTCATCTCCAACTCAGAACCCTCAAAACCGAACTCATTATCTTTCTTTAAAAACACAAACAACAGGGACTTCCCTGGCGGTGCAGTGGTTAGGACTCCGTGCTTCCATTGCAGGGGGCCCAGGTTCGATCCCTGGTTGGGGATCTGACTTCTGTTCCCACAGTTCCCATAGTCACATCCGAGCAGTGACTAAGCCCTGTGCATTCTACCAAGCATCTTTCTCCTTGTTCTAGTCTCTCGCCCCGCCCTTGCCCAGCCCTTTACTAACTCCCAGCGGGCCTTCGCAGTAGCCTCCTTGTGGCTCTCCTGCCTCTAGCTTCTGCCCTAACAGCTCCATCACCACTACCACCACCAAAGTGCTCTCTCGCTGTGTCAACTCCCTGCATAAAAATTGTGGAAAGCTCTTCATTGCTTTAAAATGAAGTTCAAGCTCTTCGTAGCCTGGTTCCAACTTACTTCCCCAGTTTCATGTCCTAACACCACCCATCCCCACTGTTTTAGGGTCTGTCAAAATTAAGGAAGGTTTCCCTCTCTGGGCCAGAATCAACAATTCTTTTGATCATGCTGAATAAAGATTGCAATAAGATAGAAATTTTCTCTTTCCTTTTTTCTCTATCAAACAAAATCCCAAACACTATCCAGATATTATCTGTCTTGCTTGAAGGCTCTGCTGAAGGTGGGCTCCTTCTACAGTCTCAGATGCTCAGAACCGGCACCGCTCACTTGGTTCTGAGTGCAAAGGGGTGCGATCCACAGCTGAGCCCTTGTGGGTGACGGTTCCAGCAAAGGAAAAAGGACATTCTGACATCCCCTGTATTACTTTTCTGGATCCACAGAGAGAGTCAACCTCAACTTTATTCTACCTTATTTGAGAGACAAAGGGGTGCAGGGCTTCACAAGTTTTGATAAATATATTAAAGAGCAAAGGTTTCTAAACAAGGAGGCATTAGACAGGGAGTTTGCGAGTGTGTCCCTCCTTCTTTTAGCTGCGAGTGTGTCCCTCCTTCTTTTAGCTGCGAGTGTGTCCCTCCTTCTTTTAGCCTGGCTTGGGGCATGTTTGCAGCCTGACTCTGGGAGAGACACTCGGACGGAGCAATAACTTGTTAAAGAACAATAGGTGAGAGTCACCGTCCGTCAATCGCATCTGCTCCCCACGAGGAGGAAACAGTGGGATGTTATGGGACTCAGTGCTCGTTTGGGGGATTGTTCTGGGAGTTTCCCATGACCTATGCACCCTACATTTTAACTACACTAGACTCCTCACAGTTTTCAGAATATATTTGCACTTTCATGTGATTTACATCATTTGGAATGTCCTATTTCTTTGCTCAAATTCTTAACAAATGTTGCCTTTTCTCTCTAGCTCCATATTTTCCTCCCCCCAAAGTGAACCTGATGGCTTCTTCTCATGTATGAAGCTTTATAAACAATTCTGTCTTATGTTTATCACTTTATAGTTATTTGTTCACGTACCTGCCCCTCTGCTAAACTGTGCATTCAGAGACCATGAAAGGCTATAAGTACAATCCTATAAATATTATCTCGTACTACAGCTATTGGTGAAATTGAATGGAACTAAGACTTCACCAGCTTGCTGGACATAGGAAAAATGATCTTTTATGATGTGAAGTTCATACATTAGACTTTATCTACTTTTCGTTAAGAATAAAGTGGGACAATGAGGTATCACCTCACACCGGTCAGAACGGCCATCATCAAAAAAATCTACAAACAATAAATGCTGGAGAGGGTGTGGAGAAAAGGGAACACTCTTGCACTGTTGGTGGGAATGTAAATTGATACAGCCACTATGGAGAACAGTATGGAGGTTCTTTAAAAAACTAAAAATAGAACTACCATATGACCCAGCAATCCCACTACTGGGCCTGTACCCTGAGAAAACCATAATTCAAAAAGAGACATGTACCACAATGTTCATTGCAGCACTATTTACAGTAGCCAGGACATGGAAGCAACCTAAGTGTCCACCGACAGATGAATGGATAAAGAAGACATGGCACATATATACAATGGAATATTACTCAGCCATAAAAAGAAACAAAATTGAGTTATTTGTAGTGAGGTGGATGGACCTAGAGTCTGTCATACATTGTGAAGTAAGTCAGAAAGAGAAAAACAAATACCATATGCTAACACATATATATGGAATCTAAAAAAAAAATGGTTCTGATGAACCTAAGGGCAGGACAGGAATAAAGACTCAGATGTAGAGAATGGACTTGAGGGCATGGGGCGGGGGAAGGGTAAGCTGGGACGAAGTGAGAGAGTAGCACTGACATATATACACTACCACATGTGAAATGGATGGCTAGTGGGAAGCAGCTGCATAGCACAGGGAGATCAGCTCTGTGCTTTGTGACCACCTAGAGGGGTGGGATAGGGAGGGTGGGAGGGAGACACAAGAGGGAGGAGATATGGGGATATATGTATACATATAGCTGATTCACTTTGTTGTACAGCAGAAACTAACACACCATTGTAAAGCAATTATACTCCAATAAAGATGTTAAAAAAAAAGAGAGAGAGACGCACAACAACAAAAAAATAATAATAATAAAGGAAAGTTTTAATAAAGCACATGCTAGGGAGAAGTTCAGGGTAGATTTTGATTCTAAAGTTTAATGCTTTCTTGCACTCCGATTTGACTGTGTGTTTTCCAAAAGAAATGATCAAAGTATTGCCCTTACCAGTAGGATAGACCCAGTATTTGACTGAAGAACATGAACTATCATTATTACTAGGTCAAGTATTATAACTGCCTTTAAGATTTAAAGATCCAAGAACAAAGAAGAGAGATGAAATGTGAATAAAGAATAAAGGAATTCACAACAAGAAAAAAAAGAAAGTGGGAAGCACATTAACAATCTGAAGGTTTTAGTAGTAATCATTTTCAAAGGGGTATTCTGTTGGGAAAAGAAGAATTTATATCTAAGACAAGGCAAATTAATGAATTTTAACTGGTTTCAAAGCCCAGGGTGGATCATTGTTGAAGAATTTATTAATAAGTCGTAGCATAGAGGTACAAGAGCTCATTCACAGCCAAACTCTAAGTTCTCAAACTCATTTAATATCCCAGTAGAATTGAAAATATGAATTATGCTTTCGATGGGAGAAAACAGGGAAGTGTCAGTCTATAATTTGGTAGATTGTTTTCAAGATGACAAAAATGATTGCCTATACTGAAAACCATTTTCAGGAGAGTACCCTTCTTGAATTTTCAAGATCACGGTGTCATGAAACACTCATAACAAGTGAGCTCAGTTTGTGAGCAGAAATGCAGAGAATAGTTATTAATATTAACACAGGCCTCACTTATGATTGATTGGTTTCTTTGAAATATCCTAATCTAATGATTATACCAGACCTATATGATGAGGTCCCATGAGTAGATGACCATGCAACCAGGGGCAATGCCTAGTGCCAACACATAAAAATAAATACTTGTCCACTTTTAAAGATCATTGATGATGTAAGATTTTATAGTCTCCCTTTGTGTCTCAAACCTTGAAAATACTCTAAAGCTGACCACATGGATCATCTTAAACATAGGGTCTAGTAATGTTTTTCAATATCCATCTAATTGACAGCAATACAAAGTCTAATACAAACCATTAATAGTCAAAAGATGTTAGCTGTAGAAGAGACCTTGCTCTCCTTGTTTTACAGATGGGGAAACTGAGATCCCCATCTAGACCAGCTGGTGGCAGACTGCGAGCCCAGGGTCCCTCATCTGAGCAGTGCTGTGTCACTGAGAGAGCCCAAGGCTGAGCACTAAGGTTACACAGACATTCATTCCCTTATTAGACAGCTCGGTTGGTAGTAAGGAAGGGGGCCCAATGCACAAGTTTGGCCGCCTATGGCTGAGCTTCTGTTGTCAGTGGAGGTCTTTGTGGTGTCCTTTTGGTCACCAAAACACTGACTCTTCTATACTTGTTTCTATTTCAAAGGAGTTAGTTTCTAAACCACAGGCAAGATGCACCATGCTCCTGCACCCAAATGGTAACTTAGGTCAACAACAACCAGACCCATATCACTATGCCCTGGTAAATGGGTCATACAGACATTCAGAGGAGACAGAAATTGCTTTTCCAATCTAAGAGAGTCTGATAAGACTTCAAAGCAACACAAAATTTGTCACTTTCTCACACAAACACATAATTATATTTAAATTCTGCTTACAATACTTGCTTCAAAAATTCAGGATAGACTTGTTTTCATACAGGTCGAAATGAAAGTGTGCTGAATTAGTCCATGACTCTTTTTATGAAAATAACTCTGATATGTGACCAGATTTCATAGCTTAAAATTTGGCTGAAATTTAGTTTTGTCTTGTTCTTTATAACTCATTTTAAACATTACCTCTGGTTAACTCTTCGCTCAAATTCTGACCCAAGGAAAGGTGTCGAAGCAGCTTAGAAATTTGAACTAAAAGAATTCTCATCTCTTGAAGCAGAGCCATCGTCGGCAGACCATGCATAAAAATATTTTAAAATATCATTCTATTTGTAAAGAATTTAAGCATTTCCTAAAATAAAGAAAAGCTGCACAAAGGGGAACAAAACCTTCTCCAAAGGGACAGCAAAAAAAAAAAAAAAAAAAAATAGCTTCCAGATAGCTGACAGGTGGGTCTATCCTCACTGTGTAAGCCTCTGTGGTTTTCTGCAGTCAGCCAACATGTTTGAGATTCTTCCATTAGTCAGACTCAGATGCTGAGAGAACCAAGATATACACACCTATTGTATACACCTCCTTTTTCTCACCATACTCCCCCCCCAAAAAGGGAATGAAATAGCACAGTATGCAGTGAAATGATTTTCTCATTCAGCAATGCAACGAAATTAGGTTTCATCTAAGAAAACTGGTGTAGTGAAAAAGACATGAAGTTTGGGCTCACACACCCAGGATTAAATCCTAGGGTCCCATTTCTCAGCTATGTGACCTTGGAGAAGTTACTTAACTTCTCTGAGTCTCCACTCATATGGATGATTATATCTACTATATGAGGTTGTCAAAATAATCAAATGAGATAATTTATGTAAAATGCATTGCACAGTGTTTGGCATTCATTTGTATATTTAATAACTATTTGTGGAGGACCTACTATGGCCAGACATAGTTGTAGGCCCTCACAGAACATACTCTAAATACGCACGTACAGAAAAAAAGATGAATAAACACCACCTCTCTGCCCATTATCATTATTCAATCCTCTGTGGTAATAGAAAGCAGTCACTCTTCTACATACTAGAGACCATTAGTGAAGGGATGATCAGGAAATTTGCTAACCATATAGAATCCCATTACTGTTGAGGTTTGGTGAGAGTCCCTTGTCTTTCTTTTTTTTTTTTTTAATTAATTTATTTTATTTTATTTATTTTTGGCTACATTGGGTCTTCGTTGCTGCGCATGGGCTTTCTCTAGTTGTGGTGAGCGGGGGCTACTCTTTGTTGCGGTGTGCGGGCTTCACATTGCGGTGGCTTCTCTTGTTACGGAACACTGGCTCTAGGCGCGCAGGCTCAGTAGTTGTGGCTCGCGGGCTCTAGAGCACAGGCTCAGTAGTTGTGGCGCACGGGCTTAGTTGCTCCGCAGCATGTGGGATCTTCCCGGACCAGGGCTCGAACCCATGTACACTGCATTGGCAGGCGGATTCTTAACCACTGCACCACCAGGGAAGCCCCCCTTGTCTTTCTTATGCTTGAAAATTTGCCTTCATCTGACATGTCTTCTGCTTTTTCATAGTGTCAGTATGTATACCTACATCAGTGTGTAAGAGATGTTCTCAGAGCAAGGAAGCTACGGAGTGAACAAGAAAACCCCTTGTTTCCAATCTACGAAAATGTGAATCCAGAGTATCACAGAGGTAGGAACTTACTTCACTAATTTATGAGTTTACTTATCGAAATACAGTGGATCTGGAAACCATTAAAAACCTCAAGCTTTTCCAACGTGCACTGCGCATCTCTTCTTCTACCCAAAGGCTTGAGGGAAAGGCCCTCACAAAGTGGCAACAGGAAGAGAGGCAGAGTGGGGAGGAGAGCCCCCATAGTGGAGCACAGATTTCACGTGGTATCTCTTCCTAGGCCTGGGGTGCCCTCTACTCAGGACTTGGCTTAACATTTCTAAGGGATAAGGCTCACTGCTAAGGAGGATGCTTTGAAATAGCAACTGGGAGTTCAAATTGTAAAATCCCTTTGGAGAAGAACTTGGCCACGTGTATCAAGGTCCTTAATATGTTCTTTTCACCCAGTATTTCTACTGCCACCCTAAGTACTGCAAAAGCTTTATGCATGAAGCTTTTCATAGTTAAAGGTCTGAGTGAAAAAATCTAAATGTTTAACAGTGGAGGACTAAGTACACCACAGTGCATTCACTGAGTAGAACACGATGCAGTCATTAAGAATGATATTTTTAAGGATATTATAATAGTATAGATATTCTCATAAATAAGTTAAGTAAGAAAAGAAGAACGTAAAACAAACAAAAACAACACATAAGGGGAAAAAAAAGACTGGAAAGAAATATACCACAATACTAAAATAAATTTCTCTGAGCAGTAAAATAATACATGATTTTTCTTCCATTTTATGTTTTTTCTAAATTTCCTAGAACAAGCATGTAACATTTTCTAAATGACAAATTCAGTAGAAAAAAATGTATAAACTTTGTAAGGCACTGCTTTGATCAGACAATAGTTAATTGACACGTGAAGGGTCTGCCTTTTCCTACTCAGGACCATCATTAAGATCTAATTTATCACATTGGCTAATTGCAAATTTGAAGTTACATTGTATTAGTTATTTATTACCAGCTAACAAATTACCCCAAAACTTAGCAGCTTACCTCTATATTTATTATCTCATAGTTTCTGTAGATCAGGAATTTGGGAGGGGCTTAGCTGAGTGGTTCTGGCCCAGGGTCTCTCGTGAGGTTGCAGTCAAGACATTGGCCAGGGCTACAGTCATCTGAAGGCTTGACTGGGGCTGGAGTGCTCACTTCAAAATGTTCACTCATGTAGCTGTTGTCATAAGTTTCAGTTTCTTGCCACACGGACTAATATCCACATATAGATTTTTTTTGGGGGGGACAAACATTATTTTAGAGCTCTTTTATCACCATTTCTAAATGCTCTTCAGTTTTATTTAGTTCTCTGCACCCTCTATACCCACCCACCTAGCCAGTATGTTAAATAGTTAATAACCTGTAAAGCACCCATACATAAGAGGGCTGCTACTTAAGGGAGTTCTTTGTAAATCAGATAATCCTTTTGTTCTGTAAATAATTACCCCCTAATTTATCTGTATAGTAAACTGAGGTTTTTGCATGGCAGATTCTTTAAGAAGCTCCAGGATGGAGGGGGGCTCTGGAGGATCTTGGAGGTTCCTTTGTATTGTTTTGACTTGTTTAAGAGTCTTTTTTTAGTGTGATCTTGGGTGCTCCTGAAAGAAGCTAACTATGGTATGGTCAGCTTCAGGCATCTGAAAATTAGGATTCAGGAACTAGCTCTGGAACTAACTAGCATTCACAAGCCACATAACCCTGAGTGAGTTTCTGTGCCTCTCTGGGTCTCTGGGCTCATCTGTAAAACCAGAGGGGATAGACTGGAATCAGTAGTCCTTTCCAATTCTAGTAATCTATGGTTCTGAATGCAATGACCTGGGATGGTCTCATCCTAAACCATATTGAGTTTCCATCGTTTCTGCGAGTCTTTGCCATTTGTCATTTTCATAAACAGAACAGACAACTGTGACACACCCTGCTACAGCCTCTAATTCTGGTGTCCTTCCTTTCAGATGCGGGTTATTCAAGGCATTGAGAATGCACCCGGAGATCTTCTGGATCAAAACTATTCACTGTGTGATTTCTTTTTAAAAACTTGCTTCATGCCCTACAGAGGTGCCAGCTATTTCTGTTGATACTATGTATAATTTATTAATCTGGAGAATTTTAAAGAATTTATGTAATTTAAAGGTAACAGATATTATTGTACATAGTTGTATTTTGTAGTTCCTTCTGTAAATATGTATTTTTTCATAATGTTTAATATTAAGCTTTATATAATACTATTTTTCCACACTAAAGTGTTCATGGCTTGTTCTACATAAACTAATTCAACCTGTATCACAGGATGACTGGTAAAATGTGTACGCAGGTGCTTGCTGTGGCGGGGCCGTGGTTTTTACCAGTTTTAATGCTTACTGGACAGGACAAAGGGCAGGGCTGGAGAGAGCAGGGAGTACAGCGGGCTTGGCTGCATTGGTGTCCCATGAATCTTAGGATCCAAAGATGATCCAAGTGCGATTTGGACAAATATAACAATCAAAAGAAAGGACTGGGGAGATGGGATTAAGCAGCACCAAAGGTTAAATCGGTGGTTGTGCCTCAGGTGGTTAGTGTCTCCCCTTTCTCCTGCCAGACGTTCAAGCCAACGTGGTCAGCTCAGGGGCCACGTAACTTGCCGAGCAAGTTACGTGGTCAGCTCAGGGGCCACGTAACTTGCCGAGCAAGTCCAGGCTGCAGGGCTGAGGGTTCTGAGAGAGAACGACCCGAACAGAAGTGATGAATTCCTCATATCGAGAAGCTTGCCACCTGCCCTCCTGACTGGAAACCTAGTCAACATGCGAAGTGCCATCCATAGTGATGGGAAGCTGTTTCACTGCATCCACAGTGTGCTGTGCGAACACGCATCCCACACTGGGATGTGTGTGTTGCCCAAGGGACACACGCTCGTCTTTGTCTCATTTCTTGGGGGCTGCATTCCTGGAAAAGTCAAAATTGCACCAGTCATACTTGGTTTTCCCATTAAAGGAATATTGAGGTGGCATATTATACTCCTGATCAATACTCCTAACATCAATGTCTATAGAAATGTCCTCAAACATCATATATCGTTAATTTAAAAAACACGAAAACAAAAATTCAGTGGTGCTTAGTATAAAATTTTCCAAAAGCCTTTTTTAGTAAATCACTGAGGTCAAAATATAAGGTAGACACCTTCAGTTGCATTTAATATAAAAAGCACTACATACTCTACCAAGTTGATCTTCAGTGTGTGTGCCTATTTTGACTATAACAAATTTCAGTGAGTCAGAAAGTGGGCATTGCCCTCCCCAAGGTCCAGTTCCGAGGGTCTTCCTGGAGAAAATTTGAAAGGCATCTGCACGGTTAACTTCATGGCTACCTGAGAGATGAGTTGGGAATGTTTGCCTTTTTCTCACTACAAATTTCTCTGAAATAAACTTAAGAATTAGAAATCAAGGTTGTTGATCTCACAGCTTCATTTGCAGAAAGAGTACATTTCTTTTCAAAATGTATATTTTTGCTACATACTATAGAGTCCCATAAGTAATATAATGGGTGTCATTGGCATAGTAATGGAAAATCATTAAATATTCCTCAAAGAGTTATTTATAGTTAAGTGAAGCTTCACCCAAACTGGAAAAATTTCCAGGGCTCTTTGAAGTTTATGGAAACAGGAAAAAACTTAATAAGAATGAATGCGAAGAGGATTCCAAGTTTTCACAGTATCATTGTGCTCAATGCCCTTGTGAAATGACAGCGTTAGGCTCTGACCCTGTTTCGGGAAACCAGGTGGCTCTTCTAGAAATGAAAAGGAACAACATACATGTGAGTGTGGCAGCGGTACCACCGGGGAGAAAATAAAGGTCGGAGATTTATGAGATGTGGTGTCTATTAGGAATAACTTTCCCTGTATTAATGAGAAAAAGCAAGAAATTTTAAAAAACAGAATTATAAGCTAACGTCGCTGGGCACAAAGCACATTCAAACATGGAAAGAAATTCATTTTTGGCTCTTCATCTATTCAGAAAAGTTTTAGTGCCTGCAACTTGCTAGGCACTGTCCTAGAAACTACACATTTCTACTTAATAAAGAGAAAGCATCACAGTAATAATGCTGGGGTTATTGTTACTATTTTCAGTTAAGCCTGAAAGAGGGCCTCAGTGAGGCAGTGAAGTTACCGAGCACCAGGGCAGCGGCAGCCTTCCGCGGACCACACACTGGCAAGCACTGACGCTGCTTCTCTAGCAAATCGCTGGACCGAAAAGAGAAAGCAATTAATTGCACAAATCAAGAATTCAAACCATAAAAAACCTACACGTCTGTAACAGTAAATACCCTGGCATATCTGGGGTGGAATCAGAGTCATAAAAATGGACGTGACAAGGGAAAACTGTATGTTCTTTTAGTCTAATGCAGGACATATTTATTCCTACCCTCCACCTGTCTAATTTTAAATCTCCTTAGCAACAAATATTTCACTATCTTCCCTCCCACCACCACCAAAGACTAAATACATAATCTAGTTGATCTATTTATTAAATTTAGGAGGAGGAAAAAAAGGTCTCCTTGACATTCAGCTCAATTGGATGTATTTTAATTTAATCCCATCATGTGTTATGTCTTGGTAAACACTCCGTTTCCTGTCACGGTGGGCATTCTGGCAGTGCACCTGTGCGGTACACTTTAATCATCAAGCCTTCAAAGTGTTATTGAGCTATCAAATCTCGGAAGGGTCCCGTCTTGCATCTTAATAATTATTTATACAAGTTCTTTATAATTAACTCCTTTAATCTCTACTCATTAAATCAATTTCGTATTATTCTGTTTTCTCTGGATAGCAGCCAGTTTTTCAGCTCTTGAATCAGATTTTTCTAAGGCTCATCTTCCTGTCTGGCTCTGCACATACTTGTCCTAAATAATTCACCAGCCCTTAACACTTCTGAGTCCCTCTTTTTCACTACTCTTCCCCTTCTCCCTTTTGAATGTGTTTGCTTTCCTAGTAGAAGGTGATTTTATTTTCTGTTCATCTTATCTCCTCATACCCATTGGTATTTCATAGTCTTTTCAGGCTCCACATTATAGAAGAGATGATGATGATTTCACTTTTAAACACTAAAATGGCCACAGCACACAGCATATTGGGGACAGTTTTATTTGGGAGGGTCTTTAATAAATTTTATTACATCTTGGAAGAAAGCCCAACATGACATGTGAAAATAATATGAAACCACTAAGCAGATGTCCAGCAATACAAAATTAGACTTCACATGTTGTACTTCACACTCTGATTCTCTTAGTGTCTCAGGATCTAGGTTCTTGTATTTAAACACTCTCCTTACTTCTTGCAAGAAAGCTATCAGCCGTATATATACTAAATTCTCATTCACTTAGCTTTCTGCGTCTCTACGGTTGGGATCCTGGAATCATAAACCTGCCAGATCTGGATGACAGTGAGTGATAGAATCTGAGCCCCAACTCTGGGGTGCTCTAGAGTTTTAGTTCACACATGTGAGCCAGACCAAACCTGCCCTGGTGGGAAAAAGAAATAGGTAATAAGCTGCTTGTTTGAGGTAGCAGTTCAAGGACTTTCCAGGTTCCATTTCACTGAAGAAATGAAAGTAGTTGATCATCCAAGACACAGTGGCAAGCAGGAATGGCTGATTCTCCCAAAGTGGCTGTGAGCAAGGATTCAACAGGACCTCATTTCTGAAGAGACAGAGTGGAAAATGCTGTTATCAGCCCAAATGCGCTGTTAAGGTTCTGAGTATTTTTAACCTGAGATTTCAAATCATACCAAGTATTCAAAGATTGTTTCACATCAAGGGAAAAAAATCTATAAACCATGACTGCAGAAAATGAGTGAAATGATGTAAAGAAGGAAAAATATTTGAAAAGGGGGCTCTAAGCAGACACCATCAGGAAGAGGAAATGCCATCCCTTCTGTGTGCCCAGACTGTTCTTTGGAGATGTCATATGCTTCTATTAGGGCGTATTATCCTTTGGGGGGGTTCACTTTGACTGTGCTGGCCAGATGATTTAGCTGATTAAGCAATTGAATTGATTCATTTAGTTTTGTGAATTGACCAGGTGTTTGAAGAAATTGAGTTTGGAATTCTGAACACACTACCTTAGATTCTTGTAGTGGATGATGCCTTTGAAAATGTTTGGCCATTTTAGTTAAAATGCAGGGTAACATTTAATGCAGCCATGATAATAGCAAAAATCTGTTCTGTTCTAAAAATGTTTCTAGCAATGGAAATATTTCTGACTAAAAGAATACTCTTGACTTATAGGGAGGCTCCCTAGGAATAAATGTATGCAACAAAAATGAGGCATTTTATTTTTTTAAAGGTTGTCTATATAGTTGCATTCATGAAATAAGAAAATTGTTGGTGAATGCTCTTAAAATAAAGGTTTATGTAATGGAAATAAAAAGATCTATTAACAGATTTACCAAAGATTATTTTTATAACCTATATGCCAATGTACATGATCTTATGTAAGATACCAAAATAAGTTGAAAATGGTGAATAAAATCAGACAAATGTAACATGTTCCTTCTAGAATATTCACAAGAGAGTTTAGTTACGGCTGCCTTCTGCCTTAAGTAATTTCTTTTAAGAAAAACTATCTTCATCCTAAGAGCGAGCTTTTCGTTATGTTTGAGATGTTGTGTTTTCATAGCTGAGTGTGAGCAGGTAAGCATCCCAGCAAGAAAGGAGCATATGCAACTGTGGCTTTAGGAGTATGTCGTAGAGTTGGGTGGTGTTCCCCTGTGAGCTAGTGGGAGAGTCTACAGTGGCCTTCGTGAAATCTCCTAACCTCAGCCACACTAAAAACCAGGTGCACCAATGTTCGTACCTGAAGAGTCCTTAATCTCTGGTTTCCCAGGTGGGACCCATCAGGCTTATAAACTCTGCGATGACAAGAACCAAGTCTTTAAACCCTTTTCTACTCCTACCTTATAGAAATTAGTGCACAGCTCATAGACATTCAACCTATACTTTTTTTGTGTGGAAATTGCTCCTGGCCCAATACTTTGTTTTTTTTTAATTTTGTTTTGTTTTAACATCTTTATTGGAGTATAATTGCTTTACAATGGTGTGTTCGTTTCTGCTTTATAACAAAGTGAATCAGCTATACATATACATATATCCCCATATCTCCTCCCTCTTGCTTCTCCCTCCCACCCTCCCTATCCCACCCCTCTAGGTGGACACAAAGCACCGAGCTGATCTCCCTGTGCTATGCGGCTGCTTCCCACTAGCTAGCTATTTTACATTTGGTAGTGTATATATGTCCACCTGGCCCAATACTTTGGATGTTAGGTAGTCAATATCTAATAACGTTATTGTCCATGGAGGCTCTTCTGGCTGTTCCTTGATTTGTGTGAAGCTTAAATAAATAATGTAAATACATCTAGCAACTGAGCTTATTATGTTTTATAATAGAGCACTTTTATGTTTTTGATATCATGTATTCTTTCTCTGCAAATCTGGTTATTTAAAATGGCAGTAGATGATTCTATGCTTTTCTTATGGTAGTACCTCCCCACAATATTGTGTCTCTAACCAACTCTATCTGAAGAAAGCACTTCCTTAGTCTTTCTATTTAAGTTATGTATTTGCTTAATATATTTTCATATTTGTAACAGTGGTCAAAAAAAATCTATATAGTGTCTTACACACCTTCTCACTAGTACAGGAATAAAACTGCTGTTTGTTGAAGGAAAGTGTTCTGTCTTCTATTTGCCTGTTTCTCATTTATCAATTTCTATCATCTGTCTGCTCAGGAAAAAGGTCAGAAGTGACTGCTTCTAAATGAGAAAAATCTTCTGGGACCTCATCATGAAGAACATGGTTGTCTTGACCTTTGTTCCTGTGAGTGCTGAGTTGGTTGTCTAGGGCGTCACGTACATATAATAGACTCTCTAGTTGACTGTCTCCAACTAAATTCTTGGTTTCAGTTCTTTAGTTCATTAGTAACCAAAATGTCATCTATCACCAACAGTGCTGGTGTATTCTCAGAGGCGCTGCCACAGCTGGATCCCCTGAGCCCTTCAGAGGCACTTCACATATAAGCGGGTGGTGTGACATTTAGTTAAGGGCTGCTGTGTCTATTTCCAGAATTATTATTTTGTCTTTTTGACTTTTTCATATTTAAGCGGAAAAATCAGTGTCCTTCACAACTCCAGTATTTCATTTTTCTACAACTTACTTACAGAAATCTTTATTTTTTAAAAATGTGCAATAGATTTACATGTAAAACCATTAAATCAAAGCCATCCTTTTTTTGAAAAACAGTTTCTGGATTCAGATTAAGTTAGCAAAATAATTTGCCCTATGAGGCTTGACCCTTTTTTTTTTTTCCAAAGTACCTGTTCGTTTGATGGAATTTACTCTTAAAGAAAAAGAGAATCTTATGATAGGAACTAATCACTTAGTAACTCTGCTGATACATCCTCCACAATCATACAATGTTAGAGCTGGAAGGGCCACCTTAGGGATGGACAATGATGGAAACCAAGACCTAAGTTTAAAATGACACAGCAAAGTAAGATAGTGCTAGAATTGAAGCTTGTTTTCCTCTTACTTGTGGGGGAGGACCTGTCTACACGTAAATAGAGACAAAGAAGAAAGCTTCTCAGATCCAGTGGATGCAGCAGCCATCTCCAACACTGAGACAGAACCTTCAGTGGAACTTTCAACATTTTGTGTGATTATTCCTTTCATTTTTTGTATCTCATATGTCTGGAGACATCCATTTGCTAAACAAGTCTCAGACTGTTAATTTAGAGTCATACTTTAGCAAAAGTCGTCACAATCTTAAAGCTGAAATAGTATAGGACAGAAAAGGAGAAAACATGATTCTTTAACATAATACTATTATAAAACATTTTTATTAAGGCTAATTAAATCAAAACACCTAAAACCCAGAAGAGGTTCTACCACTAGATTTTGAAAGAATTGGCAAGGCTTTTAATGTTGCCAATAAAAGGAGCATTCATAATAGACGTATAAAAATTAACTGGTAAAATTCAAGCTTGAGTAACAGAGAAAACCGTGCAGGGATGGTTCTGTGTAGGAGTTAACATTCACCAAAGGCCATGCTCACTAAAATATCTCCCTAACCCAGTATCTCCCATGGAAATTTGTACTATTATTTTAGAGAATTGTTGATCTAAGTACAGCTTGCCTTTTTTTCTGGGGTTTCTTGTAATGATGCAAGAACCTTTGTGTAAAGTGTCTTAATATTAAATTACTTTTCTCTTTGCTTTTGGAGCTCTTGATCCCAGGAAGAAACTTGGCATCTATTTCAGTCTTTAAGAAAGAACCAGCAATGAAATATGTTTCCTGTCTCTGCTACCCTGCTGCAAGCTGTTGGTGGCTAAGCAGTTTCTGTGTCTTACGGCTTGCAGAGGAGCTAAGGTTAAAAACAAGAACAAAAATCAGAACCAAAAAGCTGACAATACAACTATAGAAACAAAGGGCATTAAAAGTGGAAAAGTTCAGAAGTCTGGGAACATTCCTAAATCTAACCTCAATCAGAAAATACCATTTGTAAGAGATATAAATTAAATGTTCAAGCCATATTTCATTCCTAAAGAACTTTCCAGTGAACCCTGACCCAGTCTTCACTCAAGTAGATGTTCCTTCCCGACTCATGACAGATGGCTGGGGAAGGAAACAACTGTCTACCTGCAAAGGATAACACATCAGCAATAAATAAAGGCAAACCAGGACACAAGAGAAATAAAATGAATGATCCCACTTTGGTGGAAAAATATGAGGAAGAAGGCAAAGAGGGAGTAAAATTAAAGGTGAGAGTTAGAATCTGAAGGCGCTATTGGGAGTCTTAGACCCCTTGCAGTAGCAGAGGATTTTCTCATTTAAGAGGAAGACACTCCGGACTTCCCTGGTGGCACAGTGGTTAAGAATCTGCCTGCCAATGCAGGGGACACGGGTTCAAACCCTGGGCTGGGAAGATCCCACATGCCATGGAGCAACTAAGCTCATGCGCCACAACTACTGAGCCTGCGCTCTAGAGCCTGCGAGCCGCAACTACTAGAGCCCGTGCTCTGCAACAAGAGAAGCCACCGCAGTGAGAAGCCCGTGCACCGCAAGGAAGAGTAGCCCCTGCTCGCCGCAACTAGAGAAAGCCCACACGCAAAAACAAAGACCCAACGCAGCCAAAAATAAATAAACAAATAAATATTAAAAAAAAAAAAAAAAAGAGGAAGACACTCCAAGTCCTGTTTAAAGTGCTACGGAAGGGGACTGCATGTTTAATCTCTAGGATGGTCACTAATAGTTTGACTCAAGGCTATTATCTTATTGAGTGCCTTCACCTGCCATATACTACTGATTAGTGAATGTTTTTACTTTATAGATAAGAAAGTAGAGGCACAGAGAAGACCAGGATATTGCCCAAAATTTAACAGAAAAATAGGAATAATAGTTAATGCATGTTACGCGCTAACTATAGTATCATCTCATTTAACTTTTCACACAGCCTAGTTCTTAAACTTATATTGGAGACAAGGAAACTGAAGTTTAAAGAGACAAAGTAATTTGCCCAAGACCATACAGTGCCAGAGCTCAGTTTCCAATCTGAATCCTTCTGACTTCAAAATGTGACCTCTTAACCTCTATGCCAGAGTATCCCAAAGTTTGGTCCCCAAATGGGACCTGATTAGAAATGCAAATTCTCAGACTGACACCCTCACAATCCTGTTGAATCTGAAACTCTGGGGATGAAGCCCAGGAATGTGTATTTAACAAGCCCCCATGTGATCGGATGCCTGCTTTTCTGCGTGGAGCCTCTCTGCTTTGCAGTTTCTTGTCAGCCACATCTAATTCTTTGAGAAGAAACTCTGTCGAACCCCGTATGGCAAAGAGGAATAGTAGTGTGTAATATTTTTGACCCCCAGTGCATAATAAGCACTTAATAAACGTTAGCAACTATTATTATTATGTTCCAGGTAGCACTCTGTATAGCCTTACCGGTGTTATATCATTTAATTCTTGCAAAACTAAATAAGGCAGGGCCTATAATTATTCCCATTCTACAGATGAAGAAACTGAGGCACAGAGAGAAAGTGTCTGGCCCTAGGTCACAGAGCTGGCAAATGTCATAGAGCTCCAAATGTCATAGCCTTACTTTGAACATGGACATAGTAATTCTGAAGTCTGTGTTCTTAACCACTTCCTCCTATACCACAGGTTGGAGAAAAGGTTGATTAATCTCCATAGCTTGAATTAAATTCAACTTTGAGCTTTCAGTTCAGCTTTGCAGACTCATTTATGTGCTGCAAATCACTTCCCTCCAGCCTGACCCTGTTCACTTTTGCTAAAAGGTCCATGAATCCATTAGCCTTGATGTTTATGTCCCTCCCAGCATTGTGGACTGAACATGATAGCAGAGTCATCTACTCTAGATGCAATCCCATCTGTTCCCTCTGGGGCCCAGGAACATGCTGGTAAACAATTCTCAGGGTGACAGTCAATCCTTAGGGGAAAGGGACAGTGGTTGTCCCGAGCAGAAGTGGCATGTCAACACAGAATGGGAGACATAAAGAAAGGGAAGTCACCACAGAGAGGAATCCCCAAATAAGGTGGAAGAAATGGGCCCTAAAAGGCAGCTTCCTTTTAGAAGGAAGAGCAAGCAAGACAAAGAAAGCAAGCATGACTTAGGCTGTGAAGACTGAGACAGAATGAAGGACAGGGAGGTCAGGACCTCAAAGGTACCACTGCCACTGTGTCCCCCAAGCCCTAGCCATGAACAAGGAATCTGATATGGAACGCTCACTCATCACTTCCACTTGGGTAAAGATAGCACCAATCCACCAGACAGAGGTCCAGCAGGAAACGAATGGCATACTCAAAAGGGTATGAGCAGAGCTCAGCAAAGGGACCAATGACCAAGAAGTGGGCCATCTTCCTGGATCCACTGGGATTTCCCTGGACCCACCACCTCTGAGCAGCTTCCCAGGGCCTCAGCACTCAAGGCTGTGCACACACTTGGCTGGACAGCTTGCCACAGGATTGGGGGTAGAGCAGTATATTTAGGCCCACTTAAAAGCTGTGTGACTCTATTCAGTTTCAAGGACCAGCTGTCTTTTCCATCCACATCTCCAAACAGGAAGTCATCAGCAATTTCTGTATGTGTTGCTGTTTCTATTAACCTTCTAGATAGCCGGCCCTTCTCTAGATCACCGTCTGCCTGGGTTCACATCTCATCATCTCAGCAAATGCAGGGGTCCTCTGTATGGTCCCTGTGCCTCTGTCTGGCACTCCAGTCCCCCCCCCCTGCGCCCCCCACCGCCCACCGCCACACTGCCACCCAAGTGATTGATCTAAAATACGAAACTGACCATGGTCTTCCTGAAATTGACGAGTGGCTCCCAATTATACACAAGATGCAGTCCAGGCTCCTTGGTGGCCATAGAAAGTCTTTGATGACTTGGCCTGTGCATTCCTCCCCAGCTGTAGCTGAAGCCACTCCTCTCCCTGCAATTTATGCTTCACTGCCTCAAACCCTTGTGGTTTCTAGGGTATATGCTGCTGTTCTGTACATTTTTGCTTTGGTAGATTCCCTTTTCTCCCCCCTGAAATATTTCTCACCTCTTCTCTGATACCCAGGACCCAGCACAGGGGGCAGGAAGTTCATTAGCCCAGGCTTCACCCTCACAAAGGGTCACAAACATAGCCCTTTGATTTATATACAAATAAAGTTAAATGTAGAGTCACAGAGATGCAGACAGGAATGAGAAATGAAGACAAGCTTCATATAACTTTCAACTCGGGCTCATTATTAGATCAATTTGCCTATAATGTTTTATAAAGAAATATTTTTAAAGAAATCCTTTCATTATTTTGTGAATTAAGCAATTTTTATAACCCTCTTCAGACATTTTTTTAGTTTTTTTTCTTTTCTTTCTTTTTCCTATACCCGGAAATCTCAAAAACGGCAGTGACCCTCCGTTGACCCTTTATTTATTTATTTATTTATTTTTACAGTAGGTCCTTGTTGGTTATCTGACTGCTCACCAGTTCGCTAACTTGTCTCCCCAAACTCTGCTTCATCCCAGCATTACTTCTGTACCCACAGAGACATTTTTCATTTGTCATGCATAATGCCATATTATGTTGGAATAATTTGTTCTGTCTTCTCTGTGAGACTTCATAGTTTCTAGAACAGGTTCTCCAAGGCACCAAGTGAACAAATTTGAGATTGATTCCAGATATTATGATGATAATAATAATAATGGAGTAATTATATAATTGAAATAGACACATTTCAACAAAGTGCCGGGAATCATTCATTTCATTCTCACACATTTAATTAACTCAATCCTCTCCAAAACCCTGTGAGACGAGAAACTGAACCCTAATAACAAAGCCAATAAACAGCAGAGTCAGGATTCAAACCCTGGCAATCTGGCTTCAGAGAGGGTGTCAACCAATCTACCAGCAGTTCTCAATCTTTGGTGTGTATCAGAATCACCTGAAGAACTTATTAATAAAACACAGATTGCTGGGTCCCCTTCACAAAGTTTCTAAATCAGAGCATTTATACTATACTCTGGTGTTATAAAAAATAATGAAGCAAAAATTTGAAAGCTATTTCATTAAATTCTTTGAGGATGATTTCATCTCATTAAATAGATAATCATATTTCAGAAAATAAATTTGCAGCTTTTTAAAAGGATTCAACTTTAAAGCGGACTTTGTAAAGACTGAGTTTGCATTTGTAATCATTGGTCTTTTCTCTGGAAGAGCACAGAATTTTGAGACCGTCTGGGTTCAAAAAAGCCTGCTGACAAGCTCTGTATTTGCACAATTTTACAATGAGGAAATGGGTTCAGAGAAATCAGTAACCTACTCATAGCTGAGCCAGCAAACAACCCCTCCAGAACGGCTGCCCTGAGAACAGGTTGAGCTCAGGGCACAACATTCCCTGATCAACTATCTAGTCACACCATCACCAGCTCAGCCCACTTCCCCACACCCCGTTCTTTCTAACCTTGTTTATTCCTCTGTAAAAGAAAAGCTTTTTGCTGCCTGACAGTTGAGATGCTTGCAAATCTGATGGATGGAACTTCTCCTCTTGCAACCGTCCGCTTCTCCCATTACAACCATCCCTCCCCACTCTACCCACCATTTGCAGTAATTTTTTCAAATAAAGTCTCTCCTTACCTAAACCTGGATTTATTTTGAACTTGATATTAGTTTGGGTTTGCCTCAAAATGCGTATGATTTCTCACCTGCATGGAATCTTAGATATACACTCATGATATTTTTATCCTCATACGGTAGAAAGAATAATGGACCCGGAAAGATGTGAATATGAATATGTTAGGCTACATGGCAAAGGGGAATCAAAGTTGCCGATGGAATTAAGCTGCTACTCAGCTGACTCTGAGATGGAGAGATTATCCTGGATTATTTGGGTGGACCCAGTGTAACCACAAGAGTTCTTATCAATGGAAGTGGGAAGCAGGAGAAAGAGAACCAGAGAGATGATAGCAGTGTGAGAAGAACTCGGCCCAACATTTCTGATTTTGAAGATGGAAGAAAAGGGCCACGAGCCAAGGAATGCGGGTGGCCTCCAGAAGCTGGAAAAAGAAAAAAAAATGGATCCTTTCCTAGAGTTTCCAGAAGGGATGCAGCACTGCTGACATTTTGATTTTAGCCCAGTGAGACCCATTTTGGAGTCTGACCTCCAGAACTGTAAGATAATAAATTTAGGTTGTTTTAAGCCACTAAATTCATGAAAATTTATTACGATAGCAATGGGAAACTAATATACCCCATTTTACAGATAACAGATCTGAGGTTTAGAGTTTATATAATTTGTCCAAGGTCATATAAGCAGTAAGTGATGAAGCCAAAACTGAAACTGAAGTCTCTATAATACAGAGCCCCTATTTCTACTACCATGATAATTTGTAAAACAAGTTCTAATCTCTTCTTCTACATGAAAGCTTTTCAAATATTTGTAAGTAGATACCATGTCTTCCTTTAGCCTTCTCTAGGAAAACCCAAAATTTCTTTAATAATCCTCAGATGACAGTTTAAGGTCCCCTAACCATCCTGGAAAATATGGCGGCCAAGCTGAACATGGTGCCAGTGAGGCTCCAATACCACCTTTGTGTGTTTCAATTTGTCTTTTGCCAAAATGGAATTTATAACTCATAAAATTTAAACACTACTTTTTGAGTTTAAAAAAAATGAGGTGGTAGTTTTCTTATATTGACAAATTGGCTCTGAACTTAATGTTCCTACAAAATGAGTCATTTGAATTGGAACATTAATTTATTTGAGCAACCAGGTCCACATCACTCTGAGAAAATGGCCATTGCTCTGTCCCTACATAGATCATCCCATAATAGTCCCAACACCTGACTGTAGTTGTAACGGTTCAGGCTTCCTTCTTGCCTTCCCACGCCAACTCTCAGATTCTGGAGGTAATAATGCCCCTTTGGAAGAGTGTGCATTTGAAAGTCCACCTGGCCACCTTTGCCCCACCCAGAGAGATCAGCTGTTGCCTGCAACTGAGATTCAATGGGACCACATGTTTTTATTAGAGACAAAGTCTGTCCTATAAGAAAAAGTGGGTGGAACACTGAGCCTTCGGCTTTGAAATAGCCCTCATGGCCAGTAAGGACTGCAAATACATCACAACTGGGAAAGCAGAGATAGAGGGACACACTCAGCTCCCACAGTGGTGCTTTGGTGTGGGTCCACAAGAGCCGAATGTTAAAATTTCTGAACCAGTTGTTAAACACAGCCAATACTAAAAATTAAATGATATAAACTTGCAACTTCGTAAATCATATTAAAAACAAAGGCAATAAATACTCAAAACTCATCACTTCCTAATTATTTTACCACCTTTTACTATTATCTCTGCTCTCGAGGTTATTTTTGTCTACTAGATCTGTATGGGTGAAAAACTATAATGGTGTGCCTGCCACTGCACAGCTATCCCAAATCCCGAGTTCAGTGGTGTGACACTGATGGCTTTGCAATGAGCCACAGTGGGTGGCTTTACAGCACAGATACCTGTAAAGGCTATGAATGGGGGCATCTCTCTCAGCCATGGCTGAGTGTCAAACATTTACCAGCATGCCACTTCCCATCAGTAAACCTTTCCACACTACAACCCAACCACCCAAACATTGCAACCCGTTCACCCCGCGAAGGAGAGAAGTCGTCAGCCTCATCATTTCATCCAATAATTATAAAGGGCAAAGTAAGCCTCTCGGTAGGACTTTTTTTCTTTTAAACGTTTTTTTTTGGGGGGGGGCTTGGAAGTTTTATTCACACATTTATATCTCATCTGTTACCTCTTTAAATTTCAGAGTAGATTTGAATTTCATAATAACATAGAGTTGGCATTTAGGGGTATGCTGTCTCAGAAAGGAGAAATATAAGAACTAATGAGGATACTGCAGTGATTTTGGTGTATCTTGGTCTCTGATGTATGGGACAGTATGGAAACCTCCCCGGGTATCCTCCTTCCTATATCACCTTTTATGTCCATGGTACTGTAGCTCTTTAATTAAAAATAAGTTCTGAGGTTTCCTCTAGAATTCCAATTTCATTAACTTTGTAACTTAATCAAGATTTCCTTGTTTAGATACAACCTTATCCAAAATGCTTTAGAGAAGTTGTTAGGTTTGTTCATTTATTTGGGGAAAGTGGCAGAAAAGGAAATCTGTTCAAATATCAGGGGTAAAGTATTTTTCACTTTTCATTGTTAAAATCAAATGTCACTGCACGGAGGACCTCCACTCAGGCAGTGCCCCCCAAGAAAAAGTCACCTTGAGGGGGCCTAAGTAGTGCAAATATAAAGAACTGAATTCCTCCCTCAGCTTGCCGGTGGGTTGGAAGGGGAACAGAGTCAAAACACCAGGAGGGAGGGAGGGGGAACAGATGATCCCTGCCAATCATGAGAAACCAGTGATGACCTATGACCGGAACTCTAAACAGAGACAATTAACTTGGAGTTTGCAGGCTGCTCCGAGGTCCAGGTAAGGAAGGACTGGGGAGTTAGGGGATTATAATTAGCTAACATTCACCGAACACCTGAACATATTGGGCCAGGAACTCTATTAAGCATGAAGCATTTTGCATATGTTATCTTCCACACAGGATCTCACCAATTACCTTAACTAAGTGGCCCAGAAGAGTAAATACGCTTCTTAAAATGCCTTTACACACTTCCAAGAAAGAGATTTAGACAATATGGTTAATAATAGTAAATAAGCTTTAAAGAAACCAGATAATGCTTCATGACTCTGACAAGATGAATTTCGTTGGAGATCCCAGAAAAAGCTGTTGAGCAAACAGAGGTGTTTATGAAATTTACAGCAGCAAGGGAGACCACCTTGACAAAGTCTTGGTAGCCACACAAAAAGAGAAAGTAAGGAAAGAGTATTTGTAGGATTGGGGAATCTGCATTCAGGTGGTTTAAGGTAGTTCTTTTAAGTTGCAGAATTTATTGGGACTGAACCAAATTCATAAGATAATGAATCAATAAGGTGAAGGTCATGAGATAAATCTTGATTATTATCCTTAATAAGTAAGCTTTTTTTCCGATTTTGGAGCCAATCCCTGGTATTTTGTAATAGATTCTTTGAACTTCTCCAAAGGTTTGGCCCTCCAGAGCATTATGGAAACAGGATCCTTAGAAGGAGTTGCCTATCTCTCATAATAACCTGGTAGGGCATTTCTTTCAACCTTCGTGTTATCCCTTTTTATATGGCATTCCACCTCCTTAAGAAACATTAGAACACTTTAGAGTTTCTTAGTCTTTTGACCATTTTTGTTTGTTTGTTTTTTTCCTATATAGATCAAGATCCTTTGTTATTTCCAAAACATTCTCCACCTCCCACCATTGCTATTAACTTAACTCTCTTATGTCTACTCAGTTGACAAGTCCTGGTGAGTACAATGAGTTCTGCCTTCTGGGTGACTTTGGCTCCAGTAAAGGATCATTATTTTAGGAGTAAGTTGAGACCTGTTTTGACATATCCAGACTAATAATTTAATTAAAAAAAAATTTTTTTTTATTGGGGTATAGTTGTTTTACAATGTTGTTAGTTTCTACTGTACAGGGAAGTGGAGTTCCTTGTGCTATACAGCAGGTTCTTATTAGTTCTCTGTTTTATACATATTAGTGTATATATGTCAATCCCAATCTCCCAATTCATCCCACCTCCCTTAATGTTTTCATCTTAAGGTATGACCTGTGAACAAAAAAGGTTAACTCTGAGTTTTCTAGATGAGTTTCTAATATATTTGTTCAGGGCATGGACTGTTCTTGGACAGAGGTTAGATAGTCATGAGTTACTCCTTCCGGTAGAAGAAGGAAAGTAGCAGGATTTAAAGTATTACTACCAGGGAAGGAAATGGGTGAGGGAGAAAATAATAGAATTTCACGTGAGGTAAGGCTACCTGCTAAGAAATAGAGTGTCTTTTCAGTAGGCAACAACGACTGTATATCATGAGGGTGCAAGTCTGAAGGAGTTACTAGTTAGCAATAGCCTCCACTAATTTAACTTTAGCGACTATTAACCTGCAACCAGGAAGTGGAACTTTTAACATAGGGTCAAGAAAAAAGCTACAGCAAACTTTTCTCTGATAAATAACATGAAACTGAGTCAAAACATTAAGGGTTTGTCCAGATTGTTTATGCATGAATAGGTAGAAAGGCTTAAGATACTTAAGTTGACCCAGAGTAGAAAGATGTTAAAAAGCTAATTTTATTTTATTTTTTAAAATTTATTTTATTGAAGTATAGTTGATTTACAATGTTGTGTTAATTTCTGCTGTACAGCAAAGTGATTCAGTTATACATATATATATATATATATACTCTTTTTCATATGCTTTTCCATTATGGTTTATCACAGGATATTGAAGATAGTCCCCTGTGCTATACAGTAGGTCCTTGTTTATCCAATCTATATATAATAGTTTGCATCTGAAAAGCTAATTTTAAATCACAAAATGCCAGCTCATGTTTACATTCCCAATGAAGAATTTTGATTACTGATAACTTGATTAAATCACAAAGAGACCTAGTGATGTTAGAACAGTTGGAAACTGCCTACAATAGCTATCAGACCCAGGAAATCCTCTTAATTTACTCTGAATTAAGTCTGAATAACTGGCCTGGAAAATTTTTGAATGGCCTTTAGTCTGTCCAAAGTGATGGATTTACCTCCTTGGGATAAATCTTGTCATAGGTGATACATTTTATTTTGACAAAATTATAACATTCCTTCTAACTTAAAGTCCTTTCTGAGTTAAAACTGTTAAGAAGATTATTGAAATTAATTGAGAGAGCTCAACTCATCTTCAGAATCTACTAAAAGGTCAAGAGGTCATCCATATATTGGGTAAGGATAGAATTGCAAGGAAAGTTAAGGTCTATAAGGTCTTAGTCAGGGTCTCGTGAAAAAAAAGCAGGAGGGCACCTCATTAAATAAATCACTGAAGCATAACTGTCAAGGCATACTGCTGAGCTTTCCAGGAAAGGGTGAGCAGGATTAACTATTTCAATCTAAACTAAGGAACAACTAAAGAAAGCATAGCACAGATTTATGAGTCTAGAATATGTAACCCCATGATAAAATAGCATTTGGGTTTAGTATCACAGGGAAGTAAAGAATGGCTATTTTATTTATGATCCTGAGGTCCTAAACAAGTCTATATCCTCACCCATTGAGTTTCAGGTTGGTACTGTAGCATGCTGATGGGGTTCAGAACATGCTATCCCCCAGAATGGCACCTTGGCATATTAAGTATCTTAAGCTGAAGGAGTTTGAGAAAACAGCAGAAGCAAGAAGGTCACTATGACCTCCCCCGTCAGTTGTCCTTCTTCCCTGAAAGCAGGAGATAAATTTCCCTTGTAAAAGGTACCCTCCCTGTACCAGGAAGAAGGAAGACATTTGGGGCTGAGAAATCTGAACCAACAAGCCTTGTTAAACTAACCCTTATCTTCCTAGTTATTCTTTACCATTTACTACCCCTAGCCCAAATTCCCTTATCTTGTCAATTCTTCACAAATTTATTGTTTCTTTGTCTAAAAGGTATAAAAGCTTCCTGCTCGGGTCACTTTTTCAGGTCTTCATTCTCTTGTGAAGGCTCCCAGGTACATGTAAAAATTAGATAAAATTTGTATGTATTTCTCCTGTCAATCTGTCTTGTCAGTTTAATTTTTAGACATAGCCAGGGACCCTAATAGTGTTGAGGGAAACTTTTTTCTCTCCTGCAGTCCATTATCAAAAAAACATTCGCACAACTGTCATTTAATATTTAAAGAAATTTCAACCTGTGAAATTTAAGAGTAAAGGGCTAAGTGGGTACTTGGTTCCTCCCCTCAGAGCACCTTTATTATTCACTCACTTTATTTTTCCTTTCTTCAGCTTGTTAACTATCACAGTTGCTTTTCCAGAATCTTTTCTGTTTACAACATCTACAGACATCTTTATCTAGTGTTTCCCTCCCTTGAAGCACATAGCAGTTTTATATATAAGAATATTCGTTTATTCTAAGTCTTAGGTCTCCGGGGCTCTTTGAAAATTTTCCCTGAGGAGGTGTTAAGATCTGGCAATGGGGCTATTTCCAATTTCAGTCTTTGTTTACATGTGAAATCCCCTTTTTCTGGCTTAAGATTGTCCACAAAAAGTGAGGAAAGAGCAAGGGTCACATATGCTTCAGTATCTACTCTTGAAAGCTATCTACGCTATTGAAAAGTCTATTCCTGAAGTCTCCAATAGCTTCTTTGGAAGCTTCTTCACATTAATCAAAAAATGCAGACAGGGGCTTCCCTGGTGGTGCAGTGGTTGAGAGTCCGCCTGCCAATGCAGGGGACACAGGTTCAAGCCCTGGTCTGGGAAGATCCCACATGCCACGGAGCAACTGGGCCTGTGAGCCACAACTACTGAGCCTGCGCGTCTGGAGCCTGTGCTCCGCAACAAGAGAGGCCGCGATAGTGAGAGGCCCGCGCCACCGCGATGAAGAGTGGCCCCCGCTTGCCACAACTAGAGAAAGCCCTCGCACAAAAACGAAGACCCAACACAGCCATAAAAAAAAAAAAAAAAAAAAAAAAAAAAAGAGCCTACTCTGCTTTACACAAGGTTTGAGTGCTTCATTTCATTAAAAAAAAAAAAAAAAAAAATGCAGACAACTGAACTTTGCTCACTTTTTGTTCTAAGGTGCCTGGCTAATGGACAATTGTGTCTTATCAAAAGTTCCCCACTATCATTCTGCTGAACCCCTGCTTCTTACATTTATTCCACTATAACCCTAACCCATGCACTTATCTCTCTAAGTGACAAAATTTCACCAAGAATAATTTAGAATTACAGTTAAGCTACTTCCTGATTCCTAACTTTCAGAAACGATATGAGATAATAAATGTTTGTTGTATTAAGCTGCTTAACTTTTAGAATAATTTGATAACAGAATGATTATTCTACTGTTGACTTGTTTAAAGGATAGCATATGATATTTAAATACAAAAACATAAGCTTATCTGTTTTATAACTTTTTCATTTTAAGGCTAAAATTGCAATATATATTTGTTTATTCATTAATTTTAATTTTTTCCAGGGTTAATTATGCCCTGGGTACTATGCTAAGTGTCTTACTCTGCCCAGCTTTGGTGAAGAACTTAGAAAGCTGTTTGACAAGGCATTTAGATGCACATGGAAACCACTTAATGAGAGTTAATTGGGGGTTATTATTATCGTGGTCATTATGGATAAAAAGATCAATAAGTTTCTTGTTGGAAAGGACGTGGAAACAGTATGTACAAAGGACATAATGGATCTGGGAAGCATTTATCCATTTATTTAGCACCTTAATGTGTCAGGCACTGTGCCAGTTGTGGGGGAAAAATTCCATCAACATTGTTCTTATGGATCTTATCATCTAATGAGAGAGATAAATAATAGACAAGTAAACAAATAAGTATAAGCAGCAGTAGGTACTACAAAGGAAGAAAGAAAGAAGGATGAAGAGGAAGAGGATGACAGGAGAAATCTACTTGTATAGGATTTAGGGAAGCCTTCTAGGAAAAGTCAATATTTAAGCTCAGACCTGATGAATAAGAACCAGATTTACAAATATGGTGAAAGGAGAGGCCCAAGCCATGGGACGGGACCATGGCGAGTACAGTGCCTCTGAACTGTACAGCATGTATCAGGAATGTTGAGATATTAGGAAAATGTTGTTATAATGGATTGATATATTTCAGTAATTTTTCAAAAGGACAAATTATCTGAGCCAGGTAAACGGTTCCGTATCCATGTTGTTTGGTAATATTTTGTCCCATTACTTATTGTCATTGCGTTGTCTGCCCATCACTACACTTGAGAAAGAGACCTAAGAATGCATCAGGGCTAGCTATTGCAAATACATTCAGAGCTCAAAACAGGTAAGAGCAGGAGATAATAGATCTGGGAATCACCAGCTGAGATCATCAGATGAGACCATTCAGAAAAAGGCCATGTAAATTATATCCCCATCATAACAAAAGTCTAAAATATGTAGCTTTGCATTCTTGCCAGGCAGCAAGGAAATAGATACTGCAAGATGGAAAACTAGAGACCCTTTTTATGCTTTGACTAACCATTAGGTAAAACTGGCACTAGCAACTTGAAAGGCAGACATGTAGCTATGGGGAAAGTAGTTAGAAAAAAGCAGAGCTATGATGTTTTTTATAGTGAGGAACCGTGAAAAACAGTGAAACAAGAAAAACTAGTTACAACTAGGTAACTCAGCTTTGTTACAAGAGCTGGGCCTATATCCTGTAGGCCTACGGCTTCCATACTCCAAACAGCAGATTATTATGCAGTCTTTCTCAAAAGTCTCCATTAAGTATTACTGGCTGGACAACGGAAGTCAGTTGAGCAGAAAAGACCAGCTAAAGGGCACTGCATTCTTACTTAAACCCACTTTTCTAGAAGGCTTCAAAGTGGCTGCCACTCAATTGAGGGCTGGAGATACGGGCCAAGCACAGACACAGTAAATAAGATGCTGCTACCTTAAGAACTACTGATATAATGAGAGTAGCCCTCAGGCTGTGGATACTTTCATCTGAACTAACAAAACTGAAAGCAAAAAGACCAAGAACCATGTTTTGATGAAATTTTATCACCAATGTTGTAAGCACCCCTCCGAGGCCAGATGGACCCCGTTACCCAAAATTTGGTTTGGATGTTGAGACTAATAACCACACACACATCAAGAGGGTATGAAAAGGTTTATTATTCACATAATGAATGACACTTTCTGGGAGAGTGGGGCAGTTCCCGAGTAGATCCAAAAATGACTTGACTGGCTTGGCTTTTATTATTCTTAGGGTGTGGGGCAGGGAGAGGTTTCCTGCGAGCAGGCCAGGGCTTGTGTGGTTTGAACTTCCCACCCAGTCCAAAGCAGGGGGTACCCAGGCTCTCTAATCAGCTTGCCCAGATGTGGAACAGAAGGGGAAAGGGAATGGGGAGCAGAAAGGAAAAGCTGTTATCAGTCAAACATCGAAAATGGAGTCAGACTCCGTACAACAGTCAATTAAACAACAATCCTATAAACTATAAAAATCTACATTTGTTCAGTCTCTAAAGAAATCTAGGTGTACAAATCTCCACCAGCAGGCAGGGGCCTGCAAAAGCTGTGATGCCTCCCAAAAGTTTCATACGTGGCTACGTAATCTGAAAAGCAAGAGTTTCCTGGAAGTCAATTAGAGGCCACAGAAAGCAGTGGACAAGGGAGTTCCTCCCAGAGAGCAAAGTCTAACCAAGGACTGTAGATCCTGCCAGGGCAAGAGATCTTTGTCATCTCTGCTCAGATTTTCATCATGGCTCCGGCCATGGACAGCTGCCCATCATTCCTGTCTTTTACTGTAGTATTCACTCTCTCCTTTTTCTTTTTCCCCAGTTTTAGTAGGACATATGTCCATCTAGCTGGAGATAGCATGTTCCAGCAGTCCTTGAAGCTAGGTATAGTTATGTAGTCAGTATTCATGAATGGATTATGAGCACAGTGATGGGTGGAACTTCCTTGAAAGGAAATAGCTAGCTCCCAAATTCCTCTCTTTTCACAGGCTACAAATTGGGTGTGCTTCTTTGAGCCAGCTTTGACTATGGGAAGAATAACACATTTGGTAATGAGAGGACAACAAGGTAGACAAATTCTGGATCCCTTGATTACCTTATTGAAACAGAGGCTGCCCTCCCTGTCCTGGACTTCTCAACTACCTCTAGATTGCTATATGAGAAAGAAATCAACTCCTATCTTACATGAGTCATCATATTTTGGGGTTTCTGTTCCAGCAGCTTATACCATTTCCTTGCTTATACAAAAAAGAAAATGAAAATATTAAGAAGTTAAACTTCTTTACCTTCTATGATCTTAAAAATGTCTCCTCGTTCCTTCAAATTCTATCTTTAATGATAAGTATAATAAAGAACCTCAAATTTAACTGGCTACAAGCAAGGAAGACCTTAAAACTATATGTGACCTCAGTCATTCAGCATGCTTCTCCTTTTTTCCAAAAAGTCAGCCTACAGAATATAATCAGGTATACTCTTTGAGCCTAAATGGAAGCATTTAGTTAATATAAATGGATGAGTAAAAAACTGGTAAATAAAAGCTCATCAATATATATCACCTTCCCTTTTTACCAACACAAATGTTGATGTACTATTTTTATCTACTCCCTGTAATCACTTAATCACAGATTATTGGGTTAAGATAAAAATGGATAAAGTAGACTTTATCTCTCACAATGTGATGCAAAGATGACTTTCTCTGATTCCCAGTTTCGTGTTACTCTGTGCTTCAGAATGGTTCACTGTGTTGCTAAGACAACAGGGATGCTGCAACAGAAAACTGGGATTGAAGTCAAGGCACTGTAGCTGCCTCAAAGGATGTCATAAATAGTGTGTTCAAGGCCTTTTTCACAGTGAAATCTGTAACACTTGAATTGGAAGAAAAATATCATCCAACACCCTAGTCTTCCACAGAAGACAACGGCTCACTCAATTACTTGCGTTCTAAAATTAAGAAAACATTGGTATGTGGACTAAAGTCAGGAAATCATCATTCCACTAATACGTATCTTTCTTAGAATGCTGCACAAATAACTGAGGGAAGCTTGTCCTTAAATTCCAATTTGCCTTTATTCTAATAGAAGCATGTCTGAAGAATACTAGAAGAAAGCAAAAAGAGATTATGTTGTCACTTTTTCCTTGACCAAAAATGTACATCTCATCTAAACAAAGGTTTGATTCCACATGGTAAATAAATAGGGTAGGTTTGATATTCACTGAGACCTGTGATTGATATTTGGAATCTGAGTTTATGAACAGATGCAAATAAGTATGGTCTCCTCAATGAACTTTTGATAAAGGCACAGAGAGCTCATCAGCAAAGTGATGTGAGCTGGCTTGCATCTCCAGGTGTGTCCAAGCAAGCAAAACAACTGCAGCAATATTTTCGTTTTAATACTGAAAACATCAAAGCAAGGACAAAGAAAACATAATAAAATGTTTACCTGATTTTGACTATTTTTTTTTCTGACCTAAAAGAAAAAAGAAATGAAAATAGCATTTAACTAAGCTGAAAAGTGTCCTTCACATCATGTACATTCTACTGCACAGAGATTAAATCCATCAAAAATAACCTGAACAGATGAATAAAGAGGCACAGTGCTCTTGGAGCTAGGACAGGCCTTGTTCAGAATCATCTCCCTCTCTTAAGAAATAATCTGGTGAAAAACAATGCAGAGGCAAAGGCGAGTGTGGAGAATGTTTTCCCAGTCTTTGAGGGTTCCTTGCTGAAGAGTCACAGGAGTGACTGGAGTCTGAGTTAACAGTGCAGTTTTCCTTTTTCAAGCAGGAGTCAAAAGGTACTCTTTACTAGTGGAAACTGGGGATTACATTGTGAGGTCAAGACTTGTGCAGGAATTCCTGTCTCCAAGTAAAAGTTTAATCTAGCAAAATCAAATGAAACCCGTAAGACCCTTTTTTAAAACCCTGGTGTTCTAAGCATAAAAAAGGAAATAGAAAAGAACACAGACCACTCTCTTTTAATAATTTTAAGTAGCATAAATCATAATGGTTTGTATTCTACACTGTACAATTATATACTGTTACTTCCCAAAGAAAATTAACTTCTATTGGATTTTCTGAAACAGATTCTCCGTACAGCTTGACCCTTTAGCCATCGCTACGACACATGGAAAACAATCTATGAGGTCCCAAGTCTTCTGGTTGTGCCCATTTCTGCTATCATTGAGGGGGAGCCTCTCAGAGACCTCTCACAGCCCCTTCCATCTCCTGCGCCAGGAAGCAGGCTCTGCAGGTAGATGTGTGCAGATGAGTGCAGCTTCTGTGCTTTGCTTCCCATAAGCCGACTCCCCTTTAAGAGAACTTGCGCTTCTTCATGGCTTCTGCCTTGACTGCCAGGCTCTTGGCACAGATGGTCAGGACCACAATGAGAACGCCCACCACAAATGTCACCAGGGGCCAGAGGAAGCAATGCAGGAGGACAATCTCATCATGCGTGCGATGCAGGAGCACATCATCTGGTCTGCAAGACAGTGGAGAATAGGAAAGAAAGAGTGGTCAACTGCCTTGGCGTGACATAACTCTTCACAGCGTGGAGCTCAACTTGCTTTCTAGCCCAAAGGGCATAACCATCATTGAAAGCAAAGACTTCACGCTGACTATAAATACTGTACTTTGTGCTTCAAATCCATTATGAAAAGTTCTGAGGTCTTGAATCAAGTAATTGATGCATATTATTTATAATGTGATTTACATGTAAAATGTCAAAAGTATAGCAATCTCTTACACTATTATTTTCCTCCATTCTAAGTTGCTTAACATATTCCACTTTCTCACGCATCTTTTAATGTCGCTGAATCAGTCTAAAAATTGCTTACGGGTTGGCACTGTCAAACAAACCCAAATCCAAATGATGTTTTGTTTTGTTTTTTACCCCTTTCACCCATTTTGCCCACTTTCCCAACCCTCCACTTCTGGCAACCACCAATCTAATCTCTGTATCTATAAGCCCAGTTGTTTGTTGTTGTTGTTTATATGTATTTATATGTTTATATGTGATTCCACATGTAAGTAAAATCATATGACACATATAAGTGAAATCATATGACATTTGTCTTTCTCTATCTGACTTATTTCACTTAGCATAATATCCTCAAGGTCCATCCATGTTGTCACAAATGGCAAGATTTTGTTCTTTTTTTATGGTTGAATAATATTCCATTATACATATAATATATAATTTATATGTATAATCACATTTTCTTTAGCCATTCATCCATTGTTGGACACAGGTTGTTGTCATGTCTTGGCTATTGTAAGTAATGCTGCAATAAACATGCGGGTGCATATATCTTTTCAAATTAGTGTCTTCATTTTCTTCAGATAAATACCCAGAAGTGAAATTGTTGGATCATATGGTAGTTCTAATTTTAATTTTTTGAGGAAGCTTCATACTGTTTCCATAGTGGCTGCACCAATTTACATTCCCCCCAACAGTACACAAAGGTTCCCTTCTCTCCACATCTTCACCAACACTTACTATTTTGTCTTTTTGATAATAGCCATTCTGACAGGTATGAGGTTATATCTCATTGCGGTTTTGATTTGCACTTCCCTGATGATTAGTGATGTTGAGCATTTTTTCATGTACCTGCCAAATGACCTTAATTTACAAAAATAGGCAGTTAAAGTCACTATTTGAATTTAGACGGAAAGACCTATGGTGTAGTCTTCAGGTCGACTCAGCTTCACCGTGTGAAGGTTTTTAATAATGAACAGACTAGTGAATGGTTGGATTTAATGCATTTTTCCATGCTTCTGGGTAGGGTTAGCCATCATTTTAAACCACTGACCACTTTCTTGATAAATTTTGCAAAGTCTTAGCAATATATCTCAATCTTATCAATGTGGGGCTTCTATTTGCAATTCCAACATTGGTCTCATTCACGGGAAGTGAAGATGAGACACATTCCAGAAGCCATGATCTGTCATCTTTGGCCACTAGAGAGAGATCCTGGGAATTTAGCTTTCATACAAGAGGTTTACATTTTGCAAGATATTTCCATTTCAGCCACAGGAAAGTCTGTTCCATTATGCTAGAGTAGCAATGCTTCCACCAGAAAATAAAATAATGTGGAATAATCAGTCCAATTGCCCTCAAGAACATCAGAGGCTTTAGAGTACAAGAGCAGTGCATTTAACAGAGGAATGTATTCCTGAGGCGCTCTCACTAACCACAGCTCTCATAATTCAAGACCTATTTTCCCAGAAGACTGACAAAGAATGTTGGATATGTCTCTTCTACCTGTAATGCAGCCATCACGTAGCATTAATAAAAACGGTTTTGCAGACTGGCTTTGAAATTACGTAATCCTTGCCCTTTTTTGTGCATAATATCATTTCAAATCCTGCACATAAAGTGAGATTTTTATTGACATTTGATTTCAATTAAAATTTGAACTAAGTGAATGCAGAGTCATTGTAACAATTAAGCAAAAATCATCCTAGCTTGCAGAAGTTACTCCTTTTTATGAATTCCTATAGCAACACATTGTCTTCAAAACTTGTGCTACCATTAATTTGTGATATATATTAATGTGTGTATCCTTTGCTTCTGTAAGACCCTTGACTTTGTCATTGCCTGTTTATTCTGCACATAGATGGTGCTAAGTAATGGCTTGCTACTGGTGAAGGGGAAACCATCCCAACTGCAGCCTTGTTAGTCATGCAAA
Source organism: Balaenoptera ricei (assembly GCF_028023285.1). Taxonomy (NCBI): domain Eukaryota; kingdom Metazoa; phylum Chordata; class Mammalia; order Artiodactyla; family Balaenopteridae; genus Balaenoptera; species Balaenoptera ricei. Next base: position 59,375,609 of record NC_082648.1, on the reverse strand, counting down.
ATTTCAACAAACTTCAAGCCTTGAATGTGAAAAAGCAGAGGCCTGGGTCCAAAAATAGTCAGGGCACAATACAGTTCTAGTCATATTTTCCAGTCTTTGAAATCCCACCTGCAGCACTGCCATGGTTCTTTCTCCAGCTACGAGAGCTCACTGCTGTCAGACCCTCTACCTACATGTGCGAGGGAAGGTGAAAGCTTCTTGGCGTGACTTTCCTCCCTCCCTTCCTTACCTTTATTCCTACCTACCTTCCTTCTTACTTTTCTTTCCCCTCTCCTCCCCTCCCCTTCCTTCTTGGATTGTTCTACGCCTGCAGAATTGATTTGTACAAAGATGAACTAGATTCTTCATCAAAGGGTGAGAGTGTACAATAATGTGAATGTACTTAATACCACGGACTATATACTTATATGCGGTTAAAATGGTTTTTAAAAAGGGGGGGTTGGCAGAGGGGGACTTGAATTTTTAACACTATTTTAATGAATTTGCATGTGATTTCTATACTAACGTGTTTTACAGCTAATTTTCTAGTAAAATGCTTCAGTGAGCATCTTGTACCTTTCTTCTCTAGTCACTATTGTTGAGGCTGAATCCTCTACCACAATACAGTAGTCCCTCCCCTTATCTGTGGTTTTGCTTTCCGTGGTTTCAGTTACCTCGAGTCAACTGAGGTCTGAAAATATTAAAACGGAAAATTCCAGAAGTAAAAAATTCATCAGTTTTAAAGTGTGTGCCATTTTGAGCATCATGATGGAATCGGTTGTCGTCTGCTCCGTCCCACCCAGGATGTGAATCACCCCTTTGTCCAGCGTATCCTGTCTGTTAGTCACGTAGTAGCTGTCATGGTTATCAGATACTTATTATGTCATGATACTTCAGTGCTTGTGTTCAAGTCACCCTTATTTTACTTAATATTGACCCCAAAGCACAAGAGCAGTGATCCTGGCAATTCACATATTCTCTTCCTGTGCCTAATTTATAAATTAAAGTTTGTCACAGGTATGTATGTATAGGAAAAAACCTAGTATATGTAGGGTTCGGTACTAGTCATGGTTTGAAGCATCCATCCACTGGGGGTCTTGGAACATATCCCCCATCTGCAGAGAAGGGGGCACTACTGTACTGTACAACTGAGCCAGGAAAATAGCCACAGATGAGGGGGATTGGAACCATTATACATATTTTCTGAAACACAGTTTGAAGAACATTTACTAAAAAAGAATGTGAGTAAAAGGAGGAGAGAAAATAATAACTGGAAAATGGTGGACCCAGATATTTGTTTTATTTAGAAACTGCTTGGCATTCCACACCCAAAAAAGCCCTTGGGGCAAAATTTGATTTTAATATTTCAAATGACAAAACGACATCATTCACTTGAGTTAGCCATGTTGAATTTGTAATCGCTTCAAAAGCCTTCTTTGAGGTAGAAATATTATATAAACATGTACATGGCTTCTTTAAAAATAACTAGTGTCTGTTTCCATTTCATATGGTTCTAAGATGTCCCACAGTCTCCTTCGATGGGAATGAAGGGTACAGAATATGCCGCTTTGGCATAAGGATTATTTTGAACTGAAGGCAACTGAGAAGCAGCAGCTTCAAAGAGAGCTCTTCACACTTCCCCTATTTGCCTAAAAGCAGGACATAAATTTGTAAAGATAGTCCTCCTCCTTTCTCTTCCTGGAAGGACGGAAGTTAATCACTGGAGACAACTCTATACCCTAATAGCCCAGAGATGGCACCAGAGGAAAAACAAACTTTATTAACTCAGCACTTACCTTCCATTAGTTCCGCATATATTTACCTTCCTACGATATGCTGCCCTAGAAACTCAAGGTCCTTTTCCTTCATCTTGTCACTTCTCTAACAATTTATTGCTTTTTTTTTTAAAAAAAAAGATGGCATAAGCCCAAGTTCTAACCACCTCTTTGAGTTGCTCACCACTGAGTGCTCTCATGTGTATGCAGGGTGCACATGTTAATAAACTGCTCTGTTTTTCTCTTGTTAATCAGTCTTTTGTCAATCTACTTTACAGGGCCCAGGGCAATGAACCTAAGAGAGGTAGAAGGAAAAACAGTTTTTCCTCCCCTATAGGAAAAAACTTATATCTCTGCAGAGTAATGCTTAAGTCCATCATTCAGTCATAGGATTTACTGAGATAATCTCTAAATTGTCCTTGTGAAATAATTAAAATCTGGCTCTTTCAAACTGGGACTTTAGTGCCATAATTGAAGGGAACGCCCCACCTCCGCCTCAGCTTCCTGCAATTTTAGCAGGCAGATTTCACATGGGTTAGCAAAAATTATTCCCAAAGGGGTTTAGACTTAGAATGCAGTTTTCCATAATTCCGTAATGGTGGGACTAAAGAGAAACTTTTAAAAAAAGAATCACTGTTTTCAGCATTTGGCAAACTAGATAAATGGCCTGATGAGATCTGAATATTATGTATTAAAATCAGGATGGTGATGAGGATGTAGGCAATAAGCAACAAACAAACAAACAAAAAAGGATGATTACTTTGTATCTGAGGACTTCAAAGAAGTAAGCAAGAGATTTGTTTGGGGTTGTGTAGAAACACTTTTAAGCCCTGAGGAGGGATGCGTACAAATATCATTAAACAAGAGTAAGTGCTGTCTGTGGGTTCCCTTAAAAATACTTTCCTAAGGGTTGGACTTACCCTGAGTTGAGCTTTGAAAGTATATTGTGGACTTCCCCGGTGGCGCAGTGGTTAAGAATCTGCCTGCCAGTGCTGGGGACACGGGTTCAAGCCCTGGTCCGGGAAGATCCCACATGCTGCAGAGCAACTAAGCCCATGCACCACAACTACTGAGCCTGCACTCTAGAGCCTGTGAGCCACAACTACTGAGCCCGCGTGCCACAACTACTGAAGCCTGCACACCTAGAGCCCCTGCTCCACAGCAAGAGAAGCCACTGCAATGAGAAGCCTGTGCACTGCAACGAAGAGTAGCCCATGCTCGCTGCAACTAGAGAAACCCTGCACACAGCAACGAAGACCCAATGTAGCCAAAAATAAATAAATAAAATAAATATATTTATTAAAAAAAAAAGAAAGCATATTGTGATAACAGTAGCCAGAGTTTTTAAGTGCTTACTACCCTCCAAGTACTCTGGTAGAACATTTAATCTCTCTTGATCCTTAAAATAACCCTGTGCTGGAAGAATGTTTGTCATTTTATAATCAAAGAAACTTAGGCAAAGAGAGATTAGTTTTCCCAAGATTACACAACTTAAAATAATGATCTGAAACCCTATGAGTATGATTTTTAAACCTGTACTATTTACTCCTCAGCCAGCTTTTCTCAAATTTGAATCACCTCTGCTATTTGCTGTAATGCAACCTCCTGGGTTTCAACCCCTGGTTCACTATATCAGAATTGGAGGTTGTGGTATCCAGAAATCTGCATTTTTGAGAAGCTCTTGGGTGACTCTAAAACATAATAAAGTTTAGTAAGCACTGTGAAAAATTCAAGTAGTTAAAAAAAACGTGCACTGCATGAAAGTACCCTGGGATAAGACAGGAGGGGAGCAGGGGGCTGGCAATGGGAGCAGGGATAGGGGGTGGAAATACAGACCTGAACGCTAGATTTGCCCAGGGGGGGCCTTTGTCCTAGTTGGTAAAAAGGCACTCCGTAGGCTAGCAGCAGACCTAGCTATACCAGACGAGAAGATAAAGATTTGTTGTGTATCGTCCTCAATATAAAAAATAGATTCCCTTTGACTTTGTCTCACCAAAGGAGATTTCTTCTACCTCACAATGCTTGTTCTGATGGCTAACAGGGAGAGGAAATGGAGACCTGTTTTTTTAATGGACTGGAAAATTTCTTAAACTCATCTTAACCAGTTCGTGTAAAAATCTGAACTGCATTATAATTTACCAGTATCGCATGATGGTAATTGTACCCATCAAAAGACAAGATGATCTCCTTCAAAGATCCTATAGGAAACAGAAATCTTTCTAGATTTATTATCACAGGTACTTCTTATCTGAGCAGAGAAATTTCCTTTTTATGCTAGAAAGTTAAAATTTTGGCCCATCTCTAGCAAGACTATAATGACTTTTTTGTGCCAACCAGACCTCTCATGCTTTGTCTTATTTTCTTCACACATTTCTAATTTATTTCATCTTGAAAAATTCTGTCAATCTTTAGAGCACTCATTAAACCCTTTTAGAACAGGCGTGTGTCAATTATGTACATTTACACATCAGGTATACAATAAACACTGGAAACTTTTTTAATTGTCAAGCTTTACCCATATTTCTATGAGGAAGAATATGCTGTATCATTACCGGAAATTGCACTTATGTGTTTTGATGAAATCTCATTTTAAAGTCTATAAATGCCTCGTTATGATCACAATCATAAAATAATTCTGCAGGCATAATATCAGTCCAATATGCCAGGCCTCTGGTATAGCAGCATAGCCAAATGACATAAAAAAGGTAATGATTTCATCCTCTGAACCTTCTGAATAGGTGCTATCTATTCCTGCTCTAAATCTTGTTTATTATTTGTAGCATGACCTACTTTTAAAAAGAATCTGAAATAGATAAAAATAAAAACAAAAAACTTAAGTACAGGGGGGTTCCCTGGTGGTGCAGTGGTTGAGAGTCTGCCTGCCGGTGCGGGGGACACGGGTTCGAGCCCTGGTCTGGGAGGATCCCACATGCCGCGGAGCGGCTAGGCCCGTGAGCCACAACTACTGAGCCTGCGCGTCTGGAGCCTGTGCTCCACAGCAAGAGAGGCCGCGATAGTGAGAGGCCCGCGCACCGCGATGAAGAGTGGCCCCCGCTTGCCGCAACTAGAGAAAGCCCTCGCACAGAAATGAAGACCCAAGACAGCCATAAATAAAATAAATAAATAAATAAATATTTAAAAAAAAAAAAACTTAAGTACAATAAAATCCTTAAACTGACGGTAAAGAATAAGTACAATGTAATTAGGATGGGGATAATATAGAAATCCCAGGCTAAGAAAAGCTCCTACCTTAAGCATAAGTGCAATTTACCTCTGAGCTTCCCAGTGCCCAAGGAAAAAAAGAACAGAGATGAGTTACACAGCTGTCATATAAAAAAAGGAAGCATGCCAATTCACCAGATCGAACTTTCTGCTAGGGCTAAACTCCATAAATTAGGTTGTATGCGCTTTTACATAAAGCAATCTGTATAACACATTTAAAGGCCGTTAATAGCAGTTTTACAAAGCTGGTTAATGAAACCATGTGAGGGGTTTTCAAATACTGATTCCAAAGTCTCAGTTCTACTGAGGTTTTAAGTAAGTTTTCAGGCAAGGCTGACGATTACTCACATCTGGGAATACCTGACCTAAACAATGCATTTTATTTTTTTCCCAGCTTTACTGAGCTGTAATTGACATACAACAAACTGCATGCACTTAAAGTATACAATTTGATGAGTTTGACACATGTATACACTTGTGAAACCATCATCATAATGAAGACGGTAAACATGTCCATCACCGCAAAAGTTTCTTTGTACTCCCTTGTAATCCCTCTCTGTCACTCATGTCCGCAACCTTACCAACAATGCTTTTTAAATATCAAATGTATCAGCCCAGTTTTTCACAATAACTGAAGAGCAAATCGTTCAAGACTGAAATTACTGAGGCGCAGTCCCTGCTATTGGTTGAAAGGAGAGTCTTCTGTCAGGTTCGATTCTGACGTGGAAGTGACAAAATGATACCTCACGCAGATAACTTTGCCTGGAGTCGGGCTTCAGACAGCTCTTGAAAGTTTTCAGCAAGACTCTATGCTATGCACTTTCTAGAAGGAGACTGAATTAAAATGCACCCCATGAAGAAACTGACTTGATCTACTGACATGATTTTTAAAAGATTTTTTTTTCTACCCACAGATGCTGAAGATTAGCTGATAAAAACATTGAATTTGGTTTTGGCATAATTGAGCTGTCCTTACTGAGAGTAATTAACTAATGTGTTTGTTTAGTTGCTGTTTGAAGCAATCATAAGAGCTTGCCAAGAGAGGAGAAAAGTATGTTTATCTTCTTATAGGATCACAGGAAAGCACCTAACAGCTAACCTAGTTATCAAGTTAATTCTATAAATTACAGTAGGAAACAGGGACCAGATCACAGATACCCTTTGCAGTATTCTTTATGGTGATTTGCTCTATGGTGAGCCCATTTTTGTCCACGTGAGTTCAACAGTGATATTGTGATAAGGGCTTTTAAAAGCTTGGGAGGTATTCTATCAACATCATGGCTTTGCTCCATAGATGGCACCTATCTGTGGATGAAAGGCTGATTATAGGTCTATAAATGTTATAAACATCCTTACATTTTCTTAACTATTTTCTCCAATTAGGTGAACTCAGAGTAGTAATGTTTAATTGTATAAGCGTTGTTCCTCAAGCTTGCCTGTTCTTCATGGAGGAAATTAAATCGAGCCCCAAACTTGCAGTTTCCAGAAAGAGAAATTTGCATTGAGCAAAACTGGCAGGTATGATATTTGGAGCAATAAAGGGTTAAATTAATTATAAATAGGAAAGATTATACTTTAAGTCCACCCTGATGGAAAGTTCTAAGTCTTGGAAGTGTAGGACAGTATTTCAGAACATGAACTTGAGTTAGACGAACCTGGGTTTAAGTATGGGCTTTACAACTTGCTAACTACATGATCTAAAGAAAAATACTTAATCCCGGAGTCCTAATCTTTCATCTGTAAAATGGGGATAATAATACCTACGTTATAGGGTTCCCCTGAGGAGTAAATGAGATAATGCATGCAAGGTGTGTGGGCAGATGGCTTCCTAATAGTGAGTGTTCGATATTCCATAAGGAGTGGTAATGTTAATGACTGTCATTACAAATTTGGGGCTCACAACTCAGAAAATGATTTTAAAATGCTGGCAGTAACATATCTCCTACAAACGTCTTCTTCAGTCTAAGACTGCCAGGCTGAAGTCATAGGAAATTCTTTTGATCAAATTAAAATTCCCTTTGGTATAGATATCCTCATTCCCCTCAGCCTCCTTTGCCCCTTGTAGCCATCATTCCAGTCCTTTGTGGGGGGCTTAAAGGTAACAGTGTTAAGAAAGAGAATAGGTTTAACAAGCTAACGATTACAGTTGCCCCCGAACAACTTGGGGGTTAGGGGGACCGGACCAATCTCCACACAGTCAAAAATCTGCATATAACTTTACAGTTAGCCATTCGTATCCCAAGTTCTGCATCCATGGATTCAACCAACCTCAATACTATGGTACCATGGTATTTATCAAAAAAAAGCCCATGTGTAAGTGGACCTGTGCAGTTCAAACATGTGTTGTTTAAGGGTCAACTGTACTTTCAATTCTAACATATGCACCTCGGATAGAGACAAGCAAGGGGAAAAAAATCAATAACACTAGTCCCTTGACTAGGAACACAAATATCCCCTAAATTTATCCCAAGCCATCATTTAACAACATTAAATTATTATAGTGGTTGGGCTTATTTAGCAAACATTTTCCTACTGATTAGGATGGTTGTCTCTACAGATGCAGCCCAGACAAGCAACTGTCTCAACCCAGCTCTTCTGAAGCAGAGGCCTGGGAAAACCATGGCAGCTTTGTGCTCCCAGAGTAAAAAACTTCTTTTAAGTTCTTATCCACACTGTGTAGTAATTATTTTCCATACATCTGTCTGTTTCCCCAGCCTGAGTCTAAGAGCCCTGAGGTAATGGGCCCGTTATGGATAATCCCTGCCTGAGAAAATCTCTCCTGAGTTGTCAGGAAAAAAAGAGGGATTATTGCCAAGACCTGAAAACCAGGAGGATGCTTATGACTTTTTGTCTTTAAAAAAGGCAAATCAATGAATCGATTTTACCCTAGATTCAGCTTGGCATAATTACAAATCCTGTTTTTGTTCCATTAAAAAAATGGAAAAAAATTTAAAACTATCTAGATAGTCTCTAAGGCAGACCTAAGACTGCATTAAGTTTGCATGAAATCCTTTCCTCTTCCACCCACCTCTGTGAGCTGCTCAGGAAGAGTCACCTGTATCCGTGACTGTGACTGCTGGAGAGCACGACTTTCAGCTCCCTGGCGGCATCAAAGAAGAGGAGGATTTTGTAAAGTGGATGACTGTTTTGACCCAGCAATTCCTCTGAGTTTTTCTCAAGAAAAGCTGTTCTTTGGGGTAATTTGGTTTGTGGGTCTCTGAGTTACCAGGTAAGTTATTTATTTCACATAGGGTTGTAAGTGTTTTCTGGGCAAAATGCTTAAATTTAAGGTTTAAACAGAAATAAACTAGAGAAAAGAAGACATCTACATTCTATTTGAGACAGATTATTCCATAATAGTTCTCACCTTGTGTACCCTACTTAGTTTTTAAAGTGAAAATCTGATACCATTTTAAATCAGTGGGAAAGATGGGTTGTTCAATAAATTGTGTTGGGACAATACTGATCATTTGGGGAAAAAGCATTCGTTCCTCATCTTATTCTTTCCACCAAAAAAAAGAGGAAAAAACCCAGATGGACCAGAAACTTAATTGTAAAAAACAAACTGTGAATTTTCTAGAAGAACACCTGAATGTTTAAAAATAACCTTGGAATGAGGAAAAAAGAAGGTCTTTGTAATGGGGTTTTTTGATATAAGTATGTCCCAAATATTCTACTGGACTTACTTATACTAAGAAATTATTCATTGTTTATCAGAAATTAAAGTTTAACTGGGTTTCTTGTATTTTAGTTTGCTAAATTTAGCAACCCTAATTTCTAAGACATGAAATGTAGAAACTATTTAAAAAATATGGATGATCCAATTATAGAAATGTATACATTTTTGTATAGACAAAAAACTCCACAAAGACCCATAGGCAAAAATAAAAACAAATAGCTAATATTCATATGAAAAGATACTCAATTATTTTCTTTAATAAAAAAGAGCAGGGTAGTGTCAGTAGTCAAGATGGTGGAGTAGGAAGAACCTGAACTCACCTCCTCCCAAAAGCACACCAAAATTACAACTATTTACAGAGCAACAATCTATGAGAACAACTTGAAGACTAGCAGAAAAGTTTTTTCCATAACTAAAGATATAAAGAAGGAACCACGGGACTTCCCTGGTGGCACAGTGGTTAAGAATCCGCCTGCCAATGCAAGGGACATGGGTTCAATCCCTGGTCCAGGAAGATCCCACATGCCACAGAGCAACTAAGCCCGTGGGCCACAACTACTGAGCTTGCGCTCTAGAGCCCACGAGCCACAACTTACTGAGCCCGTGCGCCACAACTACTGAAGCCCGCGTACCTAGAGCCTGTGCTCCGCAACAAAAGAAGCCACCACAATGAGAAGCCCGCTCACTGCAACGAAGAGTAGCTCATGCTCGCTGCAACTAGAGAAAGCCCACACGCAGCAACGAAGACCCAAAGCAGCCAAAAAATAAATAAAATTAAAAAGAAAAAAAAGAAGGAACCACAAGATGGGTAGGAGGGATGGAGATGATGTATAGTCAAAATGCACACCCTCAGGTAGATCACCCACAAACAGGAGGGTAATCACAATTGCAGAGGTTCTTCCCAAAGAGTGAGAGGTCTGAGCACCACATTGAGCTCCCCAGCTTGGGGGTCCTGCACTGAGAAGACAAGCCTCCAGTACGTCTGGCATTGAAGACCAGCAGGACTTGAGTACAGGAGAGTTGGTGCAACACAGGAAACACAGACTCCGTGCTTAAAGGGTGCACATGAAATATCATTTGCCCCAAGTGCCAGCAAAGAGGCAGTAATTTGAATGCAGCCTGGGAAAACCCATTTGTTGGTAATGGAGAGCCTCCTGGAGAGGAAGGAGGCAACTGGGACTCCCCCTGGGGACACAGACACTGGCAGGGGCCATTTTGGGGGGGTTTGTTCTACCATGAGGACATTGGTGCTGGCAAGTGCCATTCTGGAGTCCTCTCTCTAGCCTATTAGTGCTAGGGGAATATGTGCCCACCAGCAGGCCAGCACAAGCCCTGGGTCCTCCTGGGCAGGCCAACAGCCATCTTACAAAGGCAGGGTCTGGCAGCCAATTGTGCTGGGGCTAGGCCCACCTACCAGTACATCCACAGTAGTTGGCCTGTCACAACAGAAGGGTGCATGCAGCCCACATAGAGGGCACCCATAGAGTAAATAGCTCTGGTGACAAGAGGGGAGTGTGTTATTGGACCTCATAGGACGTCTCTTACATAATGCCATTTTCCCAAGATCAGGAAACAACTAACCTACCTAATACATAGACATAAACACAGAGAATTAGGTAAAATGAGGCGACAGAGGAATATGTTCCAAATGCAGGAACAAGACATAACCTCAGAAAAAAAAAAAAACTTTAAAAAGGGGCAAAAGCAAGCTACCAAATAAAGAGTTAAAGGTAATGATCATGAGATCAATAAATTCAAGAGAAGAATGGATGAACACAGTGAGAATTTTAACAAAGGGTTAGAAAACATGAAGAACCAAATAAAGCTGAAGAATACAATAGCTGAAAGAAAAAATACACTAGAAGGAATCAGCAGTAGATGATACAGAGGAACAGATCAGTGACCTGGAAGACAGAGTAGTAAAAATCACCCAAGCTGAACAGAAAAAAGAAAAAAGCATTTTTAAAAATGAGAATAGTTTAAGGGACTTCTGAGACAACATCAAGCATACTAACATTTGCATTATAGGGGTCCCAAAAGGCGAAGAGAGAGAGAAAGGGGCAGAGCATTTATTTGAAGAAATAATAGCTGAAAACGTCCTTAACCTATAAAAGGAAACAGATATCCAAGTCCAGGAAGCACAGAGAGTCCTGAACAAGATGAATCCAAAGAAGTCCACACTGAGAGACACTGTAATTAAAATGGCAAAAAGACAACTCTCCCACACCATATACAAAAATGAACTTAAAATGTATGAAAGACTTAAATGTAAGACCTGAAACCTTAAAACTCCTAGAAGAAAACATAGGCAGTACGCTCTTTGACATCGACCTTAGCAATACTTTGTTTGGATATGGCTCCTCAGGCAAGGGAAATGAAAGCAAAAATAAACAAATGGGACTACACCAAACTAAAAAGCTTTTGCACAACAAAACAAAAGACAGCCTACAGAATGGGAGGAGATATTTGTTAACAGTACATCTGACAAGCGGTTAATATCCAAAAATATACAAAGAACTCATATAACTCAACATCAAAAGAACAAACAACCTGATTAAAAAATGGGCAGAGGACCTGAATAGACATTTTTCCAAAGATGACACACAGATGGCCAACAGGCACATGAAAAGATGCTCAATATCACTAATCATCAGGGAAATGCAAACCAAAACCACAACGAGATATTGCCTGGTAAACCTAAGTAAGTATTTCCCTGAGTTCTGTGAGCCACTCCAGCAAATCAAACCTGAGGAGGGGGTCATGAGAACCTCCCATCTGTAGCCAAGTCAGACAGAAATTGTGGGTAACCTGGGGACCTACTACTTGTAGTTGGCATCTGAAGTGGGGTGGGAGCAATCTTATGGGACAAAGCCCTTAACCTGTGGGCTTGAGCCCTATCTCCAGGTATCAGAATTGAGTTAAATTGTAGGACACCTAGATGGTATCGTGGAGAACTGCTTGGTGTGGGGAAAAACCCACACACATTTGGTTACCAGAAGTGAAGTGTTTTGTTTGAGGAATAAAGGAGACACACAAGAAGGAGACTGAACTGAGATTTTCCATTAAAGCCTCACACCAAGTACATATCCACGTTTCAAACTTGGAGAATTGAATTTGTCAATCCATAGAATGTAACAACACAGAACCGAAATCTTTAGAAATTTGTGGCAATTTTAAAGCTTAGAATTGAAGAAAGGCTCATAGACATTCATTGTAAAAGATAATTACACTTAATACTATCTACAAATTACTACCAGTATGTTTCCTATTGCTGCTCTAACAAATTTAACAGCTTAAAACAATGCAAATTTATTCACTTATTGTTCTGTAGGTTAGAAGTCTGAACTCTGATATACTGTGCTAAAATGAAGGTGTTAGTTAGCAGGGTTGTTCCTTATTGGAGGCTCTAGGGGAGAATCTGTTTCCTTGCCTTTTCCAGCTTCTAGAGGTTCTCTGCATTCCTTGGTTCCTGGCCCCTTCTCTGCATCATTCCAATCTCTTGCTTCCATTGTCACATCTTATGCTACTCCTCAGATCTCCTATCTCCCTCTTTAGACCCATACATTGAGGGCCTACCCAGATAATCCAGGATAAGCCTTTCATCTCAAGATCCTTAAACACATCTGCAAAGTCCCTTTTGCCATACAAGGTAACAAGGTAAGGTACCAAAAATACATGGGGATTAGGATGTGGACATCTTTGGGAGCCATTATTTAGACAACCACACTGCCATGTGCTGCTATCCTATAATCAGTTCCTTACTAACGCAAGTTTTCTATCCCTTTCCCCAGTCAGTCATTCAGAATTAAATCATCAAGAAAAGCAACTAAAAAACAACAAAAACAAACAAACAAACAAACCTACAAAATAAACTCTTTGCTAATGTCCCAACTTGAGTTATAAAAAATATTTACTTTTTCATTCTTTTTTCAACTTTTGCTCTTTTATGACAAAGGCACTTACATACAAACACACCTGCCTGAAGGTAATACAAAACAGTTCTCTTCCCTTCATCCACCCCATTTTCCTACATTGTGCTTTCTCCTACTTAGAGTTCCACCACATCCCCCAATACCCACTGTTCCTAATCACATCATTAACAGAACTCCGAAAATTTTAAAACAATCCTCCATTCTAATCCTCCCTAAGGAACTGTCTCCTTATTTTCTATAAAAATTCTTTTGTTTTCGTAATACATCTTTGCTATTTCCTTTTCAACTTTACTCCTTATCAAACGTGTCCAAAGATTCTTGATTCTTCTTTACTCCATCTTTCACAAAACGATATGGCACTAGTAATTCTCCATATTAATTTTAACCACAAGCTTACACCACATCATAAATTTGACCTTCCTGAACTTTTTTCCCCTTTATCTTTCCTTCAAAAATCTTTTTAAAACTCTGAATTTAAAAACTGAGGTAAAAAAAGATAAATAAAAGAAATAAAAAATAAAAACTGAGGTAGAATTTCTACACAGGGAAATTCAGAGGTAATAAGTGTATAGTTTGATAGTGTCATTTTAATATTGTTGATTTCTGATGCTTTTACCTCTAGTTTATATTTTAAAAAAAGTTTTATAATTTCTATCCAACCCCTTCTACTATTCACAAATGTGCATGCTTCCATACAATTATTTCTCTCATATTTAATGATTTAATCTCATATTAAATCAGATCTTAACCAGAAATGTGGACGTTTAAGGGTGAGCCATTATGTTCCCAAAGGAAGTCTCTCAGAACCCATCTTCCACCTCAGCAATGCTAACTCCTGGGGAAACAGCCTCAGAAATTAGAAATGTTGGTTTATGATGCTAATGCTCAAAATGCCCTTTGGCTTTTCAATTCCTTAGAGGAACTAATTCTTAAACATCAAAAGATGCTTGTTGTGATCTAGCATGTCTGAGAATTCAGTGATGCAAACGGAACTTCCTAACAAGCCAGGGGCTGGGAGGGACGGAAAACAACAGTACTGATTAACCAGGACATCCCAATATTCCCCTTGCTGATTAAGATAAGATAATGGGGCCCCTGAGTCACTTTGTGAAGCCAATACCAAAGCAGAAGGAGAAGCTCTCTTTACAGAAAAGGCTGCAAACACTGAAAAAATAATCACTGAGAGAAGTTATTAAGTGCCTTTTTCTCAAAATTTCCACAAACAGGGTAGAGGTTCCCCTTTGAAATTAAATAAGATGGTATCCACGGGCTTGCAGTTTAGCTGGTGTCTTCCAGGTTGTCTAATATCGTGATTCTGAGATCCCATGATTCAAACCTACTCCATTGTTTCAGGTGAAGGAAGACCTGGGATGCACCCAGCATAGTAACTGCACACATAGGAAAGGACTCTTTCGAAAGATCACTTTAATAGCCACATTTTATATCATTTCCCTAAGCTGAATCATGTTCTCATCCCTCCCTCCAGGCAAAGAGGACATGGAAAAGTAGCAGGAGATATAATCACAGATCACACACTTGCAACGTGGGTGTGAGAAACCGTTTCCAGGGAGAAGATGACAAACATACTGATGCACCCGAAATATGCATATGAGCAGGGATTCCATTGGGCGTTTGTAAGGCTGGCAAGAGCTTCAGAATTTGGTTCTCAAGGAAATGAGGCGGGTAAGGAATCCCCCCAAATGTCAACGTATCTTCTTACCATCTGAACAATGCTAGGCATACTGTATACGGTTGGAATGTGGCATTTAAAGGGAGGTGAAGAAACATTTCCCCCATGATTTTTGATATAAAATCAAGATGACAGGAGTTCCTTAACTAGCAAAATTGAAGGAGGGGCAGAGCAGTGAGGGCTCACCCACCCACCCATGGTTCGAATGCAAATGCCCCCCACAAAGAACAGCGCGATCTCAGTGGGTCTGCCCAACTCAACAAAGCCTGGATTTTTTCCAGTGGTTCCCACACCTAGAAGAGCATGACACTGTACTAAGCTCGAAACGAGAGCTCAGTAAATGTCAGTGGAATAAGAAAGGAATGAAAATCCAGCAAACACAGAGTTTCAGTTAAGCAGATCTGGGGGGGCAGGGGAGGTGGGAGTGGGGGCAGGATCCTAGACTTCATGGGCGTTCTTTCAAGGGCCACATGTATTTGTTTGGGATCGTAAATACCATAGATGCAGTTGCATAAACAGTCATGTGTATTTGCTTGCGTTTTCACCGACTGTGCCAACTATTTTCAAGAGATAATTTCCAAGAGAAAGCGATCGTGTTTACTATGCTTTTTTGTCATTACAAGATTTCTTTTCTTCCCTTCCTGCTTGGTTATTTAAAAATCTATCTCTAGCCTGTCCAACCAACCCACGTGCGTGTAACTACTATCACTGATGGTTCCTGTTCCTTTGACTCACCTGCCCCAGCCCTGCTTGGGTGCTTTACCCTCCCCGAGAAGCCTTCCAACACTGCTGTTCCTACCCATGGCACTGTTTCAGACCTAGCATGCTAGGAAATGCTGCCAGCACCTGGTAAAGCCAATACCAATGCGCCCAAGCAGGTGAAGAGACATTCTAGTTTTTCCAGACCTCTGAAAAAGATCCTTAGCTCATTCCACAACTTACTCTCAGGAAATCACTATTAATGTCTGATTAGGTGAAGTTCAATTCCCTGTGATTAGATCCTCAATGAAGAAAAATCAGCCAGTCGCCACAATTTCTTCTCCTTTCTATACCTCTCCCATCAGCATGGCTCCATTATTTTGGCAGCTCTGAAGAGAGGATCTGAAAATGTATCCTGGGTGGGGGAAAAGTGAACTGCATATCTTTTTGACTATTATGAAAGCTCGAAGGAAACAGGGCTACTTCTATCATAATTTTGTCATTCTAGACGTTTCCCGATTGTTAAAAACCCATCTCATTAAAATGTATTACGCACCAAGCAGTTATTTTTTTAAATTAAATAATTAGCAGAGTATACAGACTTTGCTGCTGCATGTAGGAAGATAGAAACAGGCTAGCATTTCTATCAAGGCTAGCAATGAACCCTTCAACCTAACCCCTAAATTATACAGTGAAGAGTACATGAATAATAGCTTTACGTTCTGTTTTGTTATAGTCTGTAATGTAGTTATTTCTCTTGGTAAAAGTACACTGAACGAATATTGAAGTACTTCAGCCCAGTAAAATTAGCTAAATTAATTGTCAAGCTCTTTTCCTAACTGATAAATTGCTTATACGTATATGTTTGGAGAACAAAAGTTTTATAGAGAAATGTGCATAACAATGAAAGTGATGACTTATGGTACAATAATAGAATTTTTTAAACTTGAGTAATTAAAAAGACCCCATCAGTCAATCATAAAGTTTCTCTTGGCTGTGCCAGTAACTTAACTTTACCCTGGTAGCATGTGATATTCAAAATTCAATAAAGTACACATACATAGCCATCAGATTGTTGGACTAAACATGAGGAAGAGTTTGAAAATCACTAAAAAATTTTCAGCACAAGTATTCCTAGGGAAATCTGTTTTCCTCTGACGCGAGACTAATATTGATGTCCCGGAGAGGGGCCACTCCTTTAGCCAGGGTCCCACAGTGATAAAGGCACAGGGCAAAGCTGCACATGACCCAAGACAGACAGGTACTGTAAGCAGGAAATAAACTCTCACTGTTACGAGCTACTGAGATTTTCAGGTTGTTATCCCAGCACAATGTAGCCGAAGCTGACTGAATCGCAGATATAGGGTGGGGAATCCTACAGTTTCACCAAGTGAACAGCCATGATGGTCACAACCAGTCCTCTCTTAATCTAAAGCACAAAAACAGTTTGCAGGTGCACATCTGAGTATTTTAAAAGACTTTCTTGGTACTCAGATCCCTTCCATTCAGCCATTCAACAACACTTGCAGCCCCTACAGTGTGGCGGGCACCAGGGCGGTGCTGGTGTGTTGGTTCTCACGAGCCAGCGGTAAGCTTGCAGGCAGAACACTGTCTGCTCCTATCTGTATTCCCATCACCCGGCACAATGCCAGGCACTTGCCCCAGGTGCTCTGTAAATGTTTGTTGTTTGTGTACTGTTGAGATACATTTCAAAATGCATTTGTACAAATGAAGAGGCAATACAAGAGAAGAAGTACTTCTGTGTGCCTGGGGAAATAAAAAGGAAATATCTTTTGAGGAAACATGAAAGAAGAAGAGGAGTATAGAGTCCAAGTTTCTTGGGAGAAGACATAGCACATACAAATGCACAAGTCCCTTCATCTGTCATTTCAGATTATTTTGCCACCAATGGTACAATTAAAGAATGTTACAGTTGCAGTCTCATTGATCAGATTTCATAGAGTCCCTGATGTTATCCGATCCCAGTACGGCCTGGAATCCTGGCTGATGTCAGCAGCAGTACAAGCAGAGTGCTTGAGAGCCTGGGCTATGGAGGCAGAATGCACAGGTTTGAATCCTGCTTATGCTACTTGTCAGCTGTGTGATCTGTGCAAGTTGTTTAACCTCTCTGTGCTTCATTCCCTTATGTATAAAATGAGAATTATGACAATAATGCCTTGCATGGATATTGTGCAGATTTAATGAGATTCAATGTATAAAGCACTGTTTCTGGAACAGAGTAAGCATGATATGAAGGCATTGGCTATTATTGGATAAGGCCAGAGGAAGATTACCAGGGAAATAGTCAAGTCTCTGCCTATGAATCAGTCCTTTCCAGGATTTTTATCAATAATTTAGATAAGGAGATTAAAGTCATTTTGACTTGCAATTAGGATAACATTTTACAATGGAAAAAATAACAAATATTATGCGTGCCAGAATCAAGATTCTAAGTAATCATGAGAATGGAACAATCAGTAAAAAAGCAACAGTATGTACTTATATAGGGATAAGTTTCAAATTCTTTCATTTAAATCCAGAACATCATTCTCACAGTGAAATGTTAGAAACGGGGAGAGGGGCAGACTTTAAGAGTAGCATGTATAGGGACTTCCCTGGTGGTCCAGTGGCTAAGTCTCCACGCTCCCAATGCAGGGGGCCCGGGTTCGATCCTTGATCTCGGAACTAGATCCCACATGCATGCTGCAACGAGGAGTTCACATGCCACAACTAAGAGTCCACGTGCCGCAACTAAGAAGTCCACATGCTGTAACAAAGATCCCACGTGCTGCAACTAAGACCTGGTGCAGCCAAAATAAGTAAGTAAATTTAAAAAAAAAAAAGGAGAAGAAGAAGAAGAAGAGCATCACAAGCAGTGAGAACAAGTCTATTCCCAACAGCAATGGCAGCAGTGGACTGGGGGACACCTGTGGTCTGAGGGTCAAGGACTTGGGTTCAGATCTTTACTCTGCTCCTCCCTGGTCATGTGAACTTAAAGGCTGTTTGTTCTTCTGTAAAATTCAGATAATATGGTCTACCTTCCTACTGAGACCATAGGGCTAACCAAGATGAAGTTTTTTTTTTTTTTACTGTGGTTTAAAAAAAAAATATATATATATATATATATATGTACACACACACGATAAAATTTGCCATTTTAAGTATACAATTTAGTGGCGTTAATTAAATTGACAATGTTGTGCAACCAGCACCACTATCTGTTTCCAAAACTCTTCCATCACCCCAAATGGAAGCTCTGTAACCATTAAGCAATGACTCCCCTTTCCCTCTTCCCCCAGTCCTTGATAACCTCTAATCTACCTCCATCTCTATGAATGTGCCTATTCTAGGTATTTCCTCAGATGAATTACTGACAACTAAAAATGTTTGGAAATGGAGTAGGGTGCTTCAGGAGAAATGACATCCATTGTCACCAGAGTTGTTAAAGTAGAGAATGGAAGATACTTTCAAAAAACGTGGCAGGGGACTTCCCTGGTGGTGCAGTGGTTAAGAATCCGCCTGCCAATGCAGGGGACACGGGTTCGAGCCCTGCTGGGGAGATCTCACATGCCACGGAGCAACTAAGCCCGTGCACCACAACTACTGAGGCTGCGTTCTAGAGCCCACAAGCCACAACTACTGAGCCCACGTGCCTAGAGCCCGTGCTCTGCAACAAGAGAAGCCACCGCAGTGAGAAGCCCGCGCACCGCAACAAAGAGTAGCCCCCGCTCGCCGCAACTAGAGAAAGCCCACGAGCAGCAATGAAGACCCAATGCAGCCAAAAATAAATAAATAAAATAAATAAATTTATTTAAAAAAAAAACGTGGCAGGGATTCACTTCGGGTTGGAATAAATGACTAGAAGATGTCTCTCAGATTTGATACCCTCTACATGTGTTAGAGGCTAATTCTGGCCCCATTTTATCCAAGACGAAACTGAGGCAAGAGCTCTTCAGTAAGTAGCCCAAGGTCATACACCAAGTCAGGAAGAGAGCTATGGATAGAACTCAAGTCTCCTGATGCACAGCCCTGTCCTGCATTCCACCATCTGACGGTGCTGCACTCTGTGACCTACTTGTCCTACAGCTCCTGTAGTTTTCCTCCCAAATACCCTCGCAGCTTTGTTTAATAGCTACATAAACTATCCTAAGTGAAAAGTGATTTAATAACATCAAATTCTCAACTTTACTGCCACTATGATAGAAGCTGGTAGAAGGTGAATTTGCAAGCATAAAAACACTTTGAATAACCATCAGAAAACAGACTCTCAAATTTACATCCTAAGTAATGTACAGCCATTTGGGTGTGAGACGTTGAAAGAACACTGAAGTGAATTCCATACATGTTCTGTAGCATACTGGAGAGGGCACAGCCATCACTGCTTTATTTATTTATTTTTTTGAAGTACAGATTTTGAGACCAACGAGAGCTTTCAGTTCTGATGTAATCTCTCTTAATATGGAACCAGACACAAATGTATACAGAAAAGACTCAATTTTGGTAAGATTCCAGATTCACTGTTTTCTTTTTTAAGACTCAAGATATATCGTTGGACTTAATGTCTGAAAAGAAAACCAATATATTCCTTTAAAAAACAACTACAGAACCAGTCTCTTATTTAATGAAAGATTGTAAGAAATATTTTTCAGAGTAAACAGAAAACAAAAGTAAAAAGCTCTATTAAAAATTAAATTTTTATCAGATAACAAGTCTAGTATTTAGTAATTCATTCAAAGGTCAATAAAATTTCCCTATGGAATTTATTCAAAATATCACTTCCCATATTTATATGCATGTTTTCCCCCATTTGTATCCTAAGAGGTCTGCCAGTAAAGATGAGGTTTTTTTCTTTAGTAATTTGTCTTATAAAAAAAATAAAAGGAAAGCTTAGAAGCCAATGGAACAATTAAATTCAACCTATAAATATATTAAAAGAAATCTGGTTTTAGAGCTTCACAAGTCGAAAACAAATGCAAAGACATAGCCAAAATCAATTACAATTGACCAATCATTTTTCACTGTATTGGTTATAAATGTATTCAGAGACATGTAAGTACAACCTCACTTACATGCTTAATCTCACTTCTGTACAATCTCATGTCCATTCCCTCCTTCCCTTCTCCACTAATTCTGCCTTTGCCCAAGCTCTTTTCATCCCTTGTTTAGACTGATGTGATACTTTTCAATTTGTTTAACCTTCCTCCATTTTTGGCTTATATCCAGTCTGTCTTCCATGCAGCCACAAGACTGGTCTCCCTCAAGTACAAATGTGACTTGCTCCTCCAGTGCACACTGAATAAAGTCTAAAACCTCAGCATGCCATAAGAGCACAGCATTATCTCACTCAACCTCTGCCGGTTCATCTATCCCTTTTCTCCTAAATGCACTCTCCAAGAATATGTAGCTCCTTACATTTCTTTCAGTTGCCTATGACATTCCAAATCTTAATGTCTTATTTTCCCTGAAATCCCTTTCCCTAGCCTTCATTTACCTGGGAAATTCCTACTCATTAAAAAAAAAAAACAAAACAACAACAACAGCTCAAACTTTTCTCTATGAAGGCTTTTCTCTCTCTACTCCTTATCTCCATTCAAGTAGGTCCAGGCACTATACTGTGTGTGTGTGTGTGTGTGTGTGTGTGTGTGTGTGTGTGTGTGTAATTATGGCACTTACTAAGTTACATTCCAATTGTTTATTTACATGTTGGTCTTTCATAGTAGTCAGTGAGTTCCTTGAAGACAGTAACCAAGTCTTATTATCTTTGATCTTTGATCACTGTTGTTTGGTATAAGGCAGGTGATTAATAAATGCTTGTTGAATAAACAAAAGAGTAAATGACTGAAATGGTGGTAATTTTATGGATGAAATCTAGGACACTGAAAAGGGTAACACATGATAGAAGACTGATAATCTATTTGTGGCAGGAAGCTTTTGCAGCCCCTAAAACAGTATTGTTTATTTCAAGGAGAGGAGCTAGGTATTCACATAAGTGGATTTTCCAAATAATTGAAGTTTAACCTTTCAAGTTGAATAAAAACTAATACAAATATTAAAATATAATTGGTAACATCTTTCTAAAAATGCATTACACATTTCCTTGCCTTTTAAGGAGAGTATATTGAACCAAATTTAACTTTTTTGATGACTCAGTGTCATCATTATGAAACTCAGTTACTGTTGAGGTAGGAGGACTGTCTGCTCCTCCACTAAATGGCTCCAGACTGTTAACCATTTGGTTCTTTGCTAATATTCTTTCTCTCTCACCATTAGGATTTGATCTAGCGTCTTAAGCTGTTGTAATTGTACAAACCTTCAGAATCAGGGAATCACAAAATCGTAAAACTTGAGAACTTAGAGGACTCTTAGAGATCATTTAATCTATCAATCTATCAAATTTTGTAGATATGAAAACTAAGCCCTAAGTAAGTGAGCATTCCTTTTCTGATTGACTGCTTTTAACCTTCTATTTTAATGGCTTTCAAACTGTGTTCTAAAGAGCATTCTACTCAACTTTAGCTGGGACCATTATGTTCACCTTTCTCTAAAATGCTAAGGGCAAATTTAAGTTGAAAATATATACTATAGGACCCACATACTCTGAGGGAACTTAAAAATTAGGATATAACTGTTCAGTATCAGAAGTACAATGTATTTATTTTATTCCACAATAGAATCCATTCTTTTTTGTTATTTTTGTGTGTTCCACTGCTTTACTCATCAATCAAATCTCTATTATTTATTCACTCACTCAGCCTCCAATCAGTGAATAACCGGGCTATTCACTGATTAGTTTTTCTACCCCAGTTGTTAGAAATTTACAGAGCAAGGAAAGAAAAGCACATACATTTACTAAGTACTCACTCTTGTGCAGATATGCTCCTTTCCAAAACAAAACAAACAAACAAACAAAACCGTTAAGACAGATAACGTTATCCTCATTGTATAGATGAGGAAACCAAGAGCAAGAAGTTCCACAATTTCCCCTAGGTCACATAGTTAGTAAGTGGTAGATGTAAACACAGATGCCTACTGCCACATGGTTGCTGCATTAAGGAATTCATAATCTATAAAAGGAGAAAGATACATATTCAACCAACTCTATAACAGTGTGATAAAATCAACCCTAGCCCTGTAGGAGCTCAGAAGAGGAAGTGACTGATTATACCTGAAAAGGTGAGAGAAAGTTACACAGTGGTCTTTGAGGCAAATCTTATTGACAGTAATAAAAATAGGCAGACGCCTGAGTGGAGAAGGTGCTGCTGCCGCCCCCGTCCCCGCCTCCACCCCGGAGCCCGGAGCCCAGAGCCCGCCACTCTGCGTGGAGCCCACCTATGTCTCCGGTGCGCGTCCCCGTCCCTCCTTCCTCAGCCGCCGGGGCCAGGGTTGAGCGAGACACTCTGCTGGCATCAGGCAAGCAGGATCACAACAACTCATTTTTTCCAGTGAAATAATCCATTCATCAAGGGGAAACTGAATCGGAAAGACATCTTGCCAGCTATGTGGTTTGGAATAGATCAAGGGAGACATGGAAGGGATCTCCATTGACATCAGAAGCTGTGATATCAGGACCTCTTGCTCATCTTCATGTAAGAGTTCAACCTACAGATGCTTTACAAGTCTTACTATTAAAATTACTCCTAGACAGACCTTCAAGATGACGGAGGAGTAATATGTGGAGATCACCTTCCTCCCCACAAATACATCAAAAATACATCTACATGTGGAACAACTCCTACAGAACACCTACTGAACGCTGGCAGAAGACCTCAGACTTCCCAAAAAGGCAAGAAATTCCCCATGTACCTGGCCGTGTGGCTGACAGGGTCTTGGTGCTCTGGCCAGCTGTCAGGCCTGAGCCTCTGAGGTGGGAGAGCCGAGTTCAGGACATTGGACCACCAGAGACCTCCCAGCCCCACATAATATCAATCAGTAAGAGCTCTCCCAGAGATCTCCATCTCAACGCTAAGACCCAGATCCACTCAACGACCAGCAAGCTCCAGTGCTGGACACCTCGTGCCAAACAACCAGCAAGACAGGAACACAACCCCACCCATTAGCAGAGAGGCTGCCAAAAATCATAATAAGTTCACAGACACCCCAAAACACACCACCGGACATGGTCCTGCCCAACAGAAAGACAAGATCCAGCCTCAAACACCAGAACACAGGCACCAGTCCCCTCCACCAGGAAGCCTACACAACCCACTGAACCAACCTTACCCACTGGGGGCAGACAACAAAAACAACAGGAACTACAAACGTGCTGCCTGTGAAAAGGAGACCCCAAACACAGTAAGTTAAGCAAAATGAGAAAGAGAAAAATACATAACAGATGAAGAAGCAAGGTAAAAACTCACCAGGACAAACAAATGAAGAGGAAATAGGCAGTCTACCTGAAAAAGAATTCAGAGTAATGATAGTAAAGATGATCCAAAATCTTGGAAATAGAATGGAGAAAATACAAGAAATGCTTAACAAGGACCTAGAAGCACTAAAGAGCAAACATACAATGATGAAAAACACAATAAATGAAATTAAAAATTCTCTAGAAGGAATCAATAGCAGAATAACTGAGGCAGAAGAACGAATAAGTGACCTGGAAGATAAAACTGTGGAAATAACTACCACAGAACAGAATAAAGAAAAAAGAATGAAAAGAATTGAGGACAGTCTCAGAGGCCTCTGGGACAACATTAAATGCACCAACATTAGAATTATAGGGGTCCCAGAAGAAGAAGAGAAAAAGAAAGGGACTGAGAAAATATTTGACGAGATTATAGTGGAAAACTGCCCTAACATGGGAAAGGAAATAGTCAATCAAGTCCAGGAAGCACAGAGAGTCCCATACAGGATAAATCCAAGAAGAAACACGTCAAGACACATATTAATCAAACTATCAAAAATTAAATACAAAGAAAAAATATTGAAAGCAGCAAGGGAAAAGCAACAAATAAC
Source organism: Balaenoptera ricei (assembly GCF_028023285.1). Taxonomy (NCBI): domain Eukaryota; kingdom Metazoa; phylum Chordata; class Mammalia; order Artiodactyla; family Balaenopteridae; genus Balaenoptera; species Balaenoptera ricei. The sequence continues at coordinate 59,351,678 of NC_082648.1, read as the reverse complement.
ATACAAGGGAATCCCCATAAGGTTAACAGCTGATCTTTCAGCAGAACCTCTGCAAGCCAGAAGGGAGTGGCAGGACATATTTAAAGTGATGAAAGGAAAAAACCTACAACCAAGATTACTCTACCCAGCAAGGATCTCATTCAGATTTGACGGAGAAATTAAAACCTTTACAGACAAGCTAAAGCTAAGAGAATTCAGCACAAGGAAACCAGCTTTACAACAAACGCTAAAGGAACTTCTCTAGGCAGGAAACACAAGAGAAGGAAAAGACCTACAATAACAAACCCAAAACAACTAAGAAAATGGTAATAGGAACATACATATTGATAATTACCTTAAATGTAAATGGAATAAATGCTCCAACCAAAAGACATAGACTGGCTGAATGGACACAAAAACAAGACCCGTATATATGCTGTCTACAAGAGACCCACTTCAGACCTAGGGACACATACAGACTGAAAATGAGGGGATGGAAAAGATATTCCATGCAAATGGAAATCAAAAGAAAGGTGGAACAGCAATTCTCATATCAGACAAAATAGACTTTAAAATAAAGACTATTACAAGAGACAAAGAAGGACACTACATAATGATCAAGAGATCAATCCAAGAAAAAGATATAACAATTGTAAATACTTATGCACCCAACATATGAGCACCTCAATACATAAGGCAAATGCTAACAGCCATAAAAGGGGAAATCGACAGTAACACAATCATAGTAGGGGACTTTAACACCCCACTTTCACCAATGGATAGATCAACCAAAATGAAAGCAAATAAGGAAACACAAGCTTTAAATGACACATTAAACAAGATGGATTTAATTGATATTTATAGGACATTCCATCCAAAAACAACAGAATACACTTTTTTCTCAAGTGCTCATGGAACGTTCTCCAGGATAGATCATATCTTGGGTCACAAATCAAGCTTTGGTAAATTTAAGAAAATTGAAATCGTATCAAGTATCTTTTCCGACCACAACGCTATGAACCTAGATATCAATTACAGGAAAAAAACTGTAAAATATACAAACACATGTAGGCTAAACAATATGCTACTAAATAACCAAGAGGTCACTGAAGAAATCAAAGAGGAAATCAAAAAATACTTGGAAACAAATGACAATGAAAACACGACAACCCAAAACCTATGGAATGCAGCAAAAGCAGCTCTAAGAGGGAAGTTTATAGCAATACAATCCTACCTCAAGAAACAAGAAACATCTCAAATAAACAACCTAACCTTACACATAAAGAAATTAGAGAAAGAACAAAAAAACCCCAAAGTTAGCAGAAGGAAAGAAATCATAAAGATCAGATCAGAAATAAATGAAAAAGAAATGAAGGAAACGATAGCAAACATCAATAAAACTAAAAGCTGGTTCTTTGAGAAGATAAGCAAAATTGATAAACCATTAACCAGACTCATAAAGAAGAACAGGGAGAAGACTCAAATCAACAGAATTAGAAATGAAAAAGGAGAAGTAACAACTGACACAGCAGAAATACAAAGGGTCATGAGTGATTACTACAAGCAACTATATGCCAATAAAATGGACAACCTGGAAGAAATGGACAAATTCTTAGAAATGCACAACCTTCAGAGACTGAACCAGGAAGAAATAGAAAATATAAACAGACCAATCACAAGCACTGAAATTGAGACTGTGATTAAAAATCTTCCAACAAACAAAAGCCCAGGACCAGATGGCTTCACAGGCGTATTCTATCAAACATTTAGAGAAGAGCTAACACCTATCCTTCTCAAACTCTTCCAAAATATAGCAGAGGCAGGAACACTCCCAAACTCATTCTATGAGGCCACCATCGCCCTGATACCAAAACCAGACAAAGATGTCACAAAGAAAGAAAACTATAGGCCAATATCACTGATGAACATAGATGCAAAACTCCTCAACAAAATACTAGCAAACAGAATCCAACAGCACATTAATAGGATCATACACCATGATCAAGTGGGATTTATCCCAGGAATGCAAGGAGTTTCCAATATACGCAAATCAATCAATGTGATACACCACATTAACAAATTGAAGGATAAAAACCATATGATCATCTCAATAGATGCAGAAAAAGCTTTTGACAAAATTCAACACCCATTTATGATAACAACTCTCCAGAAAGTAGGCATAGAGGGAACTTACCTCAACATAATAAAGGCCATATATGACAAACGCACAGCCAACATCGTTCTCAATGGTGAAAAACTGAAACCATTTCCACTAAGATCAGGAACAAGACAAAGTTGCCCACACTCACCCCTATTATTCAACATGGTTTTGGAAGTTTTAGCCACAGCAATCAGAGAATAACAAGAAATAAAAGGAATACAAATTGGAAAAGAAGAAGTAAAGCTGTCACTGTTTGCAGATGACATGATACTATACATAGAGAAGCCTAAAGATGCTACCAGAAAACTACTAGAGCTAATCAATGAATTTGGTAAAGTAGCAGGATACAAAATTAATGCACAGAAATGTCTTGCATTCCTATACACTAATGATGAAAAATCTGAAAAAGAAATTAAGGAAACACTCCCATTTACCACTGCAACAAAAAGAATAAAATACCTAGGAATAAACCTACCTAAGGAGACAAAAGATCTGCATGAAGAAAACTATAAGACACTGATGAAAGAAATTAAAGATGATACAAACAGATGGAGAGATATACCATGTTCTTGGATTGGAAGAATCAACATTGGGAAAATGACTCTACTACCCAAAGCAATCTACAGATTCAATGCAATCCCTATCAAACTACCAATGGCATTTTTCACAGAACTAGAACAAAAAATTTCACAATTTGTATGGAAACACAAAAGACCCTGAATAGCCAAAGCAATCTTGAGAAAGAAAAATGGAGCTGGAGGAATCAGGCTCCCAGACTTCAGACTATACTACAAAGCTACAGTAATCCAGACAGTATGGTACTGGCAGAAAAACAGAAATACAGATCAATGGAACAGGATAGAAAGCCCAGAGATAAACTCACGCACATATGGTCACCCTACCTTGGATAAAGGAGGCAAGAATACACAATGGAGAAAAGACAGCCTCTTCAATAAGTGGTGCTGGGAAAATGGGACAGCTACGTGGAAAAGAATGAAATTAGAATACTCCCTAACACCATACACAAAAATAAACTCAAAATGGATTAAAGACTTAAATGTAAGGCCAGACACTATAAAACTCTTAGAGGAAAACATAGGCAGAACGCTCTATGACATAAATCACAGCAAGATCCTTTTTGACCCATCTCCTAGAGAAATGGAAATAAAAACAAAAATAAACAAATGGGACCCAATGAAACTTAAAAGCTTTTGCACAGCAAAGGAAAACATAAGATGAAAAGACAACCCTCAGAATTCGAGAAAATATTTGCAAATGAAGCAACTGACAAAGGATTAATCTCCAAAATATACAAGCCGCTCATGCAGCTCAATATCAAAAAAACAAACAACCCAATCCAAACATGGGTAGAACACCAAAATAGACATTTCTCTCAAGAAGATATACAGATTGCCAACAAACACATGAAAGGATGCTCAACATCACTAATCCTTAGAGAACTGCAAATCAAAACTACAGTGAGGTATCACCTCACACCAGTCAGAATGGCCATCATCAAAAAATCTACAAACAATAAATGCTGGAGAGGGTATAGAGAAAAGGGAACACTCTTGCACTGTTGGTGGGAATGTAAATTGATACAGCCACTATGGAGAACAGTATGGAGGTTCCTTAAAAAACTAAAAACAGAACTACCATATGACCCAGCAATCCCACTACTGGACATATACCCTGAGAAAACCATAATTCAAAAAGAGTCATGGGCTTCCCTGGTGGCGCAGCGGTTGAGAGTCCGCCTGCCGATGCAGGGGACACGGGTTCGAGCCCTGGTCCGGGAAGGTCCCACATGCCACGGAGCAACTAGGCCCGTGAGCCACAACTACTGAGCCTGCGCGTCTGGAGCCCGTGCTCCGCAACAAGAGAGGCCGCGATATGTGAGAGGCCCGCGCACCGCGATGAAGAGTGGCCCCCGCTCGCCACAACTAGAGAAAGCCCTCGCACAGAAACGAAGACCCAACACACCCAAAAATCACTCAATTAATAAATAAATTAAAAAAAAAAAAAGAGTCATGTACCACAATGTTCATTGCAGCACTATTTACAATAGCCAGGACATGGAAGTAACCTAAGTGTCCATCGACAGATGAATGGATAAAGAAGATGTGGCATCTATATACAATGGAATATTACTCAGCCATAAAAAGAAACAAAACTGAGTTATTTGTAGTGAGGTGGATGGACCTAGAGTCTGTCATACAGAGTGAAGCAAGTCAGAAAGAGAAAAACAAATACCATATGCTAACACATACATATGGAATTAAGAAAAAAAAAGAAAAAATGGTTTGATGAACCTAGGGGTAGGACAGAAATAAAGACGCTGACATAGAGAATGGACTTGAGGACAGGGGGAGGGGGAAGGGTAAGCTGGGACGAAGTGAGAGAGTGGCATGGACATATATACACTACCAAATGTAAAATAGATAGCTAGTGGGAAGCAGCTGCATAGCAAAGGGAGATCAGCTTGGTGCTTTGTGACTACCTAGAGGGTTGGGATAGGGAGGGTGGGAGGGAGATGCAAGAGGGAGGGGTATGGGGATATATGTATATGTATAGCTGATTGACTTTGTTATACAGCAGAAACTAACACAACAATGTACAGCAATTATACTCCAATAAAGATGTTAAAAAAAAGTGTAATAAAAATAATAATAGCAAAAACTTTTATAGGAATTAGTATGGGTAGGCACATGTCATCTCATTGATAATGTCACAATAACCTTATTATTTCTCCCTCTACAAAGGGAACGGAGGCACAGGTAGGTCAGAGTAACATACCCAAGACTACCCATGCTAGAAAGTGGCTAGTTCCAGCATTCCTTCTAGAACCACCATAGTGTGCTAATTCCTAGAAGTGGGAAAAGGTGAAGGAAGAGGAGACAGGGCAAAGGCATGGATATGCATGAGAAACACAGAGTAATCTGAGGTGACTGGAGCAGCTGATATAAAACTGAAAACGTTTAAATCAGGTCATGTCACCACTCCCCATCACTGGCTGCTCACTGAGTTTAAGAGAAATGTAAACCCTGCCTACTCTCTCCAGAGCCAACACTCACCACTCTCCTTCTCTCTTACAGCTCCTCCATCACGTGGGCCTTTCAGTTCCTAAAACTCACCAACCTCTTTCTTGTCTCAGAACATTTGCACATGGTGGTGTCTCATTCTGAAATACTGTTCCCCTCACTTTTCACCTAGCTAACTCTTGACCATCTTCTGGTCTCTACCTAATTATGATTTACTCATACAGGCCTTCAAAATTCCCCACCTTGTCATAATATCTCATAGCAGCACCCCTGGCTTTTCCTTCATAGCATTTACCCCACTTTGTAATTATCTGTCTAATGGTATGATGACAGACTGTAAGCTCCATGAAGGCATGGATCACGTCTGGTTTGTTTCTTTTTTTTTCACCTGATGGACACATGATTAAACAGCAGAAGTTGAACCTAGAATTGGAAGGGCATAGTCTTTATCCAATGAACAATAAGAAGGCAGAAAAATGTAATCAAGGATTGTGACAAAATCAAATATAGACTTAAATAAAGTACAACAAAACCTAGTGTAGTGTAGGTGATGGATGAGAGAAAGGCCAAGCCTAAAAGACCAGTTGAGGGTCACTTCAACTATCTAGATGAGAAACAGTGAGGGCCTCAACCAAGGGAATGAATTCAAGACCTCACAGGTGGTGTGATTGAATTGGTTCATTTGACGGGGTGTGTGTGTGTGTGTGTGTGTGTGTGTGTGTGTGTGTGTGTAAGCCTGCTCTGTGCCCTCTGTGAACTATTATCCACTCAGGACGATAAAATAAAGTATTAAAAAGCAGACCCGTATAGAAAGAGACGACGCTCTCCATAAGAGGAAAAGTTCAAAAAATAAAGATCGATCACTCTTTCTTGTCCTTGGATCCAAAGGGAATTAAGGAATGAGTAACCATTTTCCAGGGACACGCCCTCTTCAAGGGGAAGCTGGTGAAGGCAAAGATGAGGGAGGAGAATTGTATGGACAGACTGAGACTAGAGACACTTTCTAGCAATGGAATGGGGCTTTCAAAACAAACTTGGTAAGGGGGCATCACTCAGGTTTTGCTGAGAAAGGATAAGCCAAGAAAAGGCTGAGAGAAAAAAATGGTATAGGGAGGGTAAGTGTGACCTTACCTAAAGTGTGACCTTAGCAAAAAGTGTAAAATAAAAATCTACACATTGTATGGAGATTGTGAGCCTTGAGGTTGAAGGAGACAACGAGCTGAAAGGGTGTAGAGGAAGATCATGAATGGAGGCAGCCCGGGACAGCTCCCACTGAGCCCTGGGCGTGAAGTCACCCCAGCAGCACCTCCTTGGTGCTCCTTGTCCTTCTTGGGTGCAGAAGGAGGGGGCGACTGCATAGGGACTGTCCTGCCATGGCAGGCATGGCTGCTGGCGGCTGCTCTGGCCGCCGCAGATTCTATTCCTGAGTACATCTCACCTAGATAAGCCTTCAACAATGGAAAGCTAAGACTTCAATCATCTTTGTCTTAGACTTTTAAAATAACACCCTTTTCTTGAAAATGGAAACTTCTTGGTACCTCTTCTCCCTAATTTCCCGAATTTGAGTGAAATCTAAAGGTTACTTTAAATATAAAGTTCATCTGATCAAGAGCATCTGGGAGTCTCTACAGTAAGTCTATTTTTATTTCATATTTAGCAGTAGTAAAAAGTGTACTAAGAGTAGATGGCACCAAGGAGCTGCCATTTTTCACACCTACAACCAGCATTCTTGTTTCCTCTTGCAAATGTCACAGTAAAAGAGCCAAAACTCCAAAGTTCTGTTTTCCCAAAGTCACTTAAAAATTATGTCTTGAGTGCTTCTGAGTTGTGACAGGCCACCCCCACTTCTATCTACACCCCGACAGTCTGAAAATGGGACCGCCAGATGATGGATAAGGAATGGGTATCCGTTCTGAAGGAGGAACGGTGGGCTTCAAAGTGCTGCTACTAAAGTTAATACAATTGATGCATCATGCAGGGTGAGCTCTTTGCAGAGAGTTCTCACTATTCCAGGGAATGGTCCTGCTTGGTTGGGCTCTGAAGGTAAGCCAGAGTTCACGCCCTAAGAGGAGGCCAAATGGGGTTGCCAGCCTTTAGAAAACTCGGTGCCTGAGTGGCGAGTGAGGGGAAGTTAAGAAGATGACCAGCAGCTGGGCAGGACAGCCCGTGGGAGGGGGCACCTGTCTGCTTCCACCCGCAAGCTAAGGTCGTGGATGCTCGGAAACCAGCTTCTGGTCCAGCGCTTGGAAGCGTAAAGGCTCACCTGGTTCAGACAGTGGTGGGTTCAGCATCAAACTGTCCGGACTGCTGGTGCCCATTTCCTGTTGCTGTGCTCCCACCTCACAGAAAAACACGTCCCCACTTAACCTTTTTATTTCATCTTACCTTGTTTTCTTCAGGGCGTGTTCCCTTTTTGCCTTATTTACTCTCTGTAGTCAATGTTTCCTTCTTCCTCAGCAGTTTTAGTCCATACCTGTCTCATTTCTCTGTATCCATTCCTGTTTCCCTCTCAGTTACTCATCTCCTCCCCCAAATTCTTTTTCCAGTCACGGCAAACTTCTTGAAAAAGGAGCCTGCACTTCGTAAAGCCTTCACAGTCTCACCTCAGGCTAATACAAAATGATTTCAAACCCTGTGCTTTAAGACAGTACCTAAACCGTGTTCACAAAGATCACTCACACGCTCCTAATTGCCACAGCTGATGACTTCTCAGTAGTCTGTCTTGATTACAGCTTTCCCCTTAAAACACTCCCCCTTCCAAGTCTTTTCACTTTCCTCTCAACATCTGGCCACTCTTTCTCCATCTCTTCCCCTCATACCGTCAACACAGAGGATCCCACGATTCTCTCAACATTTCTCTCCTCACTCCAGTATACATTATGCATTCTTTCTCCTTGCTCAGCTACAGCTTGTGTGCCAGTGATTCCCAGATTCGTGTAACACTGACCCTGACCTCTTGCTCCTGAACTAAAAGCTTGTACTTCTACCTCTTTCTTTTGGATATCTTACGAGACCCTCAAATTCAACACTCAGAGCTAGACTCTCCTCACACTCAGTCAAATGTGGTACCTCCCTTTTCCTCATCACGTGGTCATCAAGTTCTGGTGATTGTAACTCCAAATGTCTTTCTGATGTACCCCTCCGTGAGCTACTTCCATTACCTCTACTCTCGTCTAGGCCCTCAAACTGCTTTAACGGGACAAGAAGATGGTTAATAGAAGGAGCTTTGGGAATCAGACTAGCTGGATTCTGGGTTTTTTCACTTAAAGACTTCAGATGGAGTCTTTAAGACTCAGTTTTCTCACTTGTCAAGTGTCTTGGTTTCAGAATTTAGAACTGTTATAAGAAATTTGGTGATCTAACCAAAATGTTATTCACAAAGGTTGGCCCATGGTATCCACTCAAAATGTTATGTTTTTCACTCAGTACTCTCCTTACTTCCTCCCATCTCTGAGTTGGAGCTCCTGCCTTTAGCCCATCTCTCCTCTCCAATACACATTCAACTCTCACACCAATTACTTTCTAAATCAGAGATCTACTCATGTCAGTCTTTGGTTCAAAAAAAAAAAAAAAAAAAAAACTTTTCACAAATTTTCATTGCCCATATGACAAAGACCATCTCCTTAGTTTGGCATTTTTGACCCTTTAGAAATCTAACCCCAAGCTACCTTTCCAGCTTACAGATTCACCACTCCTTATTACATAACCTATTACCTAATGTACCTTACATTGTCAAGCTTGGTTTCTTTATCGCAGCCACCCTATCTTCAAGGTCTTCCTCCCTTTCATTTCTAGCTGATAAAGTCATACTTATATTTGCATAAGCATCTGTTTCCCCCAATAAAGTCTAATTCCTTGGAAGCAAAGAACCTGCCTTATTATTCTGACACATTGCATTCATTGATACATTCATTCACCAAACATTTTTAAACTGAGAACCAGGCACTGTGCGAAGTGCTAGGGATCCAAAGCCAAAGAAGATATAGCCCACACCATTAACCAGTAGACAGTCTGGTTGGGAAGATCGGCATACAAACAATTCCAGTAGAGGGTGACAGGTGAGAGGATAGAGCAGTGGCTCTCGATCCTGGTCGTATATTAGAATCCCTGGAACCAATTTTTTAATCAGTTTAAAAGAATGCTAATGCCTAGGTTCAACCACCAAAAATTCTAATTTAATTGGTCTGTGATGCGTTTTTTTAAAAGCTCTTCTGGTATAGTTACGATAGTGAGGATTGCAAACCTCTGAGAAAGAGCTCTATACACAACATGGGAGATATACCTTATAGCTGGCACTTTTGGTTGTTCCACAAATTCTGCCCCCTTCCGTACAACCTTCCTCCACATGATTTAGGAGACATTGCCTTATCCCCATCTCAGAGGTAGATTCTAACTGGTCTTTCTTGTGATTGGTTTAGGTGTAGGCAAGGACACCTGAGGGGAGGCTGGCTGTGGGAAGTTGGGAAAAGGTTTCCTAATCTTAAGAAAAATATACCAGAAGAGATAGGTTTCTTTCTGCCTTTGGACACTGCTGTGCCATCTGGAACCACAGCAACCATACTGTATCCATGAGGGGAGCCACCGGAACGTAAAACTGAGATCTAGAAAGGAGCAGCATTCTTGATGACACTGTCAAGTCATTGTATCAAACTACCCTACTATTGGTCCACCTGTGCATTTTTGGATATGTGAAATAATAAATTTCCTAATTGTTTATGCTATTTTGAGTCAGTTTTCTGTTGACCTGCAGCAGATGGTATCCTAACTGATATACAAATAAACCAGACTTGAAGATCAAGGAAAGCAGTCCGGAGAAGGTGATAATCAGAGGAGAGTCTTCAGCAAGGCAGTCAAGAAGCAGGAGAAGCAAATAAATAGGGATGGATATAAAAGTATAAGATATTCTTGGAACTTCCTATAGTTCAGAATGGCTATTGCAAATAATATGAGTATGGAGATGAAGCTGGAGAGGAGGGAGTCTGGGGCGAGAACTTGAGGAGGCCTGTATGCTGTGAACTAGATTAAATATGGCCACAAAACCGTTGCCACTTCTTCTATCAAGAAGCAGAGTCTATTTCAATACCCCATGAATCTGGCTGGCTTCATGATTTGCTTCGACCAATAGAACATATCAAAAGGGATGTGACGTGAGTTCCAGAGCCAAGGCCTGGCTCTCTTTATACGCTGTCCTGAGGCTGCCATATTGGAAGGAAGGCAATCTAGCCTGCTGGCAGATGAGATGCCAGGTGGAGAACGGAGGTGCCTCAGCTGAGCCAGCACCAAGTGCTGGGCATGTGAGGGAAGGTCCATGCCATCGAGGACCATGCAGATAGTCCAGCCATCATGTGAAGAACCAGCAGATGAACTTCCCAGCCAACCCACAGGATCTAAGAAATAGTAAATCACCGTCGCAGTAGGCCACTAGATTTGGGGTGGCTTGTTACACAACAACAGATACCCGATACATAGGCCATGCCAAGATGTTTGGACTTTACTCTGAAAACTATGAGGAGTAACCTGATTAGACTCATGTTTTAGAAAGATCTCCTTGGCAGCAACGTGGAGAATGTCTTGGAGGTGGGTGCGGGGCAGAGGTAGAAGGACTGGTTAGAAGACTATTGTGTTAATAGGGCTGAGAAATAATATGAATCTGAACTAAAACAGTGGCAGAGGGAAGGCAGAGAAGAGTTAATATAGGGGTAAAATCAACAGGATGGTGAATATAGGTTATAGAGTGTAAAGGAGAAAATGAGTTAAGAATTACTCAAAGTTTCTGGACTCTGTAAACGAGGCGACGATAGTGCCATTCACTAAGAGAGGGAACTATGGGAGGAAGAGAAAGTCTGACCTAACTTTGGAACACCCAAGTGGAGATGTACAGCAAGGAGTTGGGAATACTCAATACGCAATAAATGTTTGATGAACAAATTACTATGGTTAATCTGGTTGGGAACTGAAGTATTCATTGCTATATGGCATAACTTGAGTTCTCTCTAAGACAAGTAAAGTTATAATGGTGTGAACTCATTTTATGGATACTTGGTCAGAACAGAAAGGAAAAAGAAAGATAAGATTTGATGTAGCCCAAAATGCTGATAAATCTGCACATTGTTCAGTTTGTGTGCATTGATCTATAATTCTCAGGGAACATTCCTAGTATACAATGTTCTTACCTAAAGTCACTTTCTTAGTGTATCCAGAGGGTAGACTCTATGATACAGGTTCTCTCTTTTTTTTGGCTGGCAGATTCTTTACATGCCACCCAACCTGTAGAATAAGAAGGGGCTTCCCTAACTACATGTTAGAAAGAGTTGAGACTATCTCCACGTTGTATATTTTGCCAAATGAGCCCACTCTATGATTTACTAATATAATAAACTACAGAGGCTACAAACAACTTTAATATGCACATGTAAATATTGGCTTACCTTTGAAATTGATTAAAATAGCAAGTAAATGGCTGGGAACCAATCTCATCTTTCCAGTACTGTTGCCAATTCATGACACTTTCCAAGTTCTTCTGATTTTCTCTCTTACAGGGAGGGATATAGGAGCACTAACAAAACAGAACACAGAAAGTAAACCTATTATTCTATAGAATATTGAAATATAGTCCTTTTTAATAGACAGATGGCATTATGCTGATGGTAATTCTAATTCTGACGTACTTAATTTTTAATTTAACCAAACTGAAATTCCAAAACTATATTTCAAGTTTTGAATTTGGCGCAATTACAGAAAGTATTCCGATAACAAAAATACAGCCAAAAATAACTTTCAGTCATTACAGTATAAAGATACTTTATAAACAATTAGTTACAATTTATTAGTGAATTTAAAGCGTTATACTCTGTCTTTGAGGGCCTGCCAATCAACAAAGGGAGGTAACACAAAACTTAATTTTTATCCCCAATCTCTAATAAACCATGATATTTTCTTCTTCCACTTTTAACTAACAAATCAAGCACATAGCTCTCCTCAGATACTGCTCTCAACTGCTGAAACTCCAGTTTTCTTTTCTTACATTTTCTTGGACAACAAAATCAACAGAAAAGTTCCTCTAAAGTATATGATCAATGCATTTTGCTAACTGATGCCCTTTTCTAGCCATGTCTCTGACAAAGTAGTTCTCTCAGAAGGGACTTTATTACTCTAAGCAATATAGACTCAGCAGAATTAGAAAATTGCCCTTAACCTTAGATGTTAAAATTAACCCTTAGCATTCTAATCCATTTTCTCCATTTCAGTCTTTTATCATGATGATGATCAAGATGAAGATGATGTCAGCTTACAGTTGTTGAGTGTTTACTAGGCAAGACATTGTAATAAGTGCTTAACAGGCCTGACTTCCTGTACTTCCTACAACAATCCTATACTGATCCCCATCCTACAGATGAGGATACTGAGATTTCTGTCAGCTCTACAGCTGGAACTAGAGTCTGGTGATTCATCACATTTTACTCTCAGATGTTTTTACAAAGGTGTTCAGTATTAAGGAGCAGGAAAAAATCCATTAGCTCTAGAGTATAATTTGAGTTGCATTATTTTATAGCATATAATTTGTCAATGCCTTATCACTATTTTCTGGTAAAATACAAACTTTTTAGTACGATGTATAAAGCTCTCCATGAGGTCCCTGCCCTGTCCTCGTCCTCACTTGAGCCTGGGATGCAGACGTACAGAAAGACTTGCTCCCAAATCTGCCACATGGAATCACACAGTATCATACTTGTCTGTTTTATGTCAGCCTCTCCAATTTGTTGGCAAGTTGGGACAAGGGCTATTTTTTTCTCTTCTGTCTTTAAACTTAGGACTATACCTGATAACAGTGAAGTTTCAAAAATGTTGGTAAAATTAATTAATAATAACACACTTAGATACATCTTATTCAAGATGATGAAGCTATTTTCACAGTGGTTAAACATTTAAAAAAATATATAAACATTTTAAATTTTAGTAAATTTGCTTATTTTTGTTATATGTAACAAATTCACATGTTATGCAAATATCGTCTCAATGCTTGAATCACTGCACATTTATCTTCTGCATATATAGTTTCACTTCTACTAATAACAATAGTATAAAGCTAAAAAGTTTTGTGAAATTATGAATTCTGAGTTCTTCAAAGCAATAGTTGGGCTTAGAAGCAATGGAGACCATTAGATAGGGCTCCAGTCCTATTTTTTGTTACATGTTTAGACTTGAGTAAATCACTTTCTTTTTCTGGATTTCATTTTTTCTAATCTGTTAAATCTCCAAAATAATTTCGATCTCTACATCTCTATGATTCTCTTCTTGGAGATACAAGCAAGAAAGGACCCAGCAGAAGGCAGGACTACAAACACCATTGCAGTGTTTTTCCCAAAAGAGATCCTGCCCACTGGGGAGATGGCTGGGAAGCTTGATGAAACCACCATTCCAGCCAGCAAGAAGGACGAGTGTGGCAGGTCTTTACCTGGGGACCTGTATTGTGCATTAGGAAAATGTTCATAAGGGGCCTCTGGTTTTCCTATTGTTTATTTCCTATAATGTGCTGGACATTTCCTTTCCTTCTGTTAAAAATTCTTTTTCTATATCATGGTCAACTAGTTTGTAAAGTGAGAGTAGGCACCAAATGACTGTGCTCTTCGTAGAACGGAGAAATTTCTAGATTTGGAGGCAGAAGCCGTGAGGTATGAAACCCAAAAAATTCATCAGAGCTCTTTTTTGCAATGGGCATACTCAACACAAGAGGTATACTAGACATTTTAGGGAATAACAACGAATAACCAAATGTAATTAAAGCAGATTTTACAATTTTGCAAGTTAACTCAGCCTGAATTCTTTACTATTCAGTTTTGGTGGGGGTGGAAGGAAGAAATGGATTTAAAAGAAACGTTTCTACTGAATGACACTCTATGATCTGACCAGGAGAATCACACCTACGTGTTTCTGAAAAAGTCAAACAAAAACTTTCACTGAGTTTGTAAAGTTTTGTATTAGGTATGTTGTGATTTTATGTGGGATAAAAGAAATGTTTCCTGCCTTTAGGAAACTTTGAGCTGGTATGGATGGATTTTTGGAAGCAAAGTACTCTTTCACGTTGGGGAAAATAACCTGTGATCAAAATTCAAGTATTTTTTCCATGGACTGCATTCTTTCCAAAGAGTATCATAGATTAAATAATGAGCTTACAATACTCCAGCAACTTCTAAAGCTCACATCGTTTTGAAAGGAAAATTGTTAAAAGGCTAAACTTTAGGCTCTTAAAAATCATTACTGTTTATTTTGTTATACCATGATTGTCCATTTAGTCGGTCTTTAAAATTTCTGTGAAGCCTAACTCAGATTCTCCCTAGATTCCTTCTCAATTTTATTTAGTGGATCAGTGTAGATTGTTAGAATTTTTTTTAAAAAAAGCTATAAATGAGAATTCAAAGCAGTGTTCTAGAAAAAAGAATTCGAAAATCAGTCAATAGAGACCTTCCTTTCTAGGTTGTTCAAGTCTGATGGTTTTCCATGCACCAAAATGCTCCTTCATGAATCTCTCTCCTTTGGGGGAGGGGCAAAAATAACAATGTATGTCATATAATCATCATCATCATCATCATTACTATCATCATGTGGCTAACATTTATTCACTATATGTCAAGCATCTCATTAATCCAAATCTCATTTAATTCAAATGAGCAAATATTATAATCACCCCCTTTTTACAGATGAGGAAACTGAGGGACAGAGGGGTTTAAGAAACTTTCCTTAGGTTACAATGGCAAATGGAATAGCTGGGATTCCAACTGCAGAGGATTCTTAACCACTGCACCACACTACCTCCCTTTAGGGCGTCCCAGTTTTCTCTCTTTAGAGCCCCCTGATTTGGAGGTAAGGGAGATGTCCCGACTTCTGCACCCCTCTCTTGGAGAAATAGTATAACGTTTCTTTGGGAATGGAATGGGTGTAGTTTTCCTGAGGACTGGTGGGCTGAGGCCATCTGTTGCAGACCTTTGTCTTTTTTTTTTTTTTTTTTAAATAATTAATTAATTTATTTATGGCTGTGTTGGGTCTTTGTTTCTGTGCGAGGGCTTTCTCCAGTTACGGCAAGTGGGGGCCACTCTTCATCTTCATCGCGGTGCGCGGGCCTCTCACTATCGCGGCCTCTCCTGCTGCGGAGCACAAGCTCCAGACGCGCAGGCTCAGTAATTGTGGCTCACGGGCCCAGTTGCTCCGTGGCATGTGGGATCTTCCCAGACCAGGGCTCGAACCCGTGTCCCCTGCCTTGGCAGGCAGACTCTCAACCACTGCGCCACCTGGGAAGCCCTGCAGACCTTTGTTTTTCCAATATACTCCCAGAGAAATGCATTGTAAGTCCTTGCTTGTTCCCTTCTGTCTCAATTTGGCTTCAGGGTTGGTTTTTGGTGCCACCGATGTAATTTCACTTCGGTGCATTTATAGACACAATGTGTTTGGTCATGGAGGACAATGAGCATTCCCTTGGAGAAACTTTTTCATACAGTTCTGACCTTTCTTTTTTTTCATTTGCAAAGGCAGCATTTCCCAACTTCTATTATCATTATCGCCCAAATAACCTTCACTAGAGGCTGTGTCATTTGCTGCCTAAACTTGCATGAAATCACTTTCTTTAAAAAGTCAGGAGAAAAAGAAGCATGTGAAAAAATATATTTGTTTAGTGCCTACCTTTTAGAAAGAAAATTTGACTTTTGCATTCATGAAGGAAGTTGATGGGATCCAGTGGGCTATTCTGAGTATATTAACATAAAGACTTCCAGTGAGTTTATTAAGGGAAAAACTATCATCACTTGATGTGGAATATTTGATTACGTATGTATTATCACTTATTTTCCATTATCTCATTTTAGGGTTTATCAAGATTTGTAACAGTATTCTTTTTCAGCCTACCACAATGAATTTACATTTTAATAGAATACTTCTTGAGTGGGTTCTTTGTGATGTGTCTTGAGGATTGCATTTCAATCATGTTGGCAGAGTAGGCAAAATTCACTTTCTTCCTTTACTGAGTCATTTAAAAAAACCATTGCACAAGACACGTGGTCTATTTAAACACTGGGGGCCGGGTTCTATGATAGGCATTACCTAAGAAAGAGAAATGAAGAAACTTTTTGGTTCCAGTTTCTTTCTTGACTTGACTTGGTTAGGGAGGGTAGTACTGAAAGATATAATACTGGAATGGGTTTAGTGGATTCGATACTTTCCAAAGTAAATTATTGGTTAGAAAATGAATTCTTAAAACATTATCTACTGGAACACAGGTTTGATTATATTTTATACCATAATCCTCCATTTTCTGAAATCCTGTAAGACATCCCTGTGTCAGCTATGATTTATAATATTAATGACATTTCTGACAATATAAACATATAATCAGAAAAGCACTAAAAATGAAAAAGAAAAAAGGGGAGTTCCCTGGTGGTCTAGTGGTTAGGATTTGGCACTTTCACAGCCGGGGCCCGGGTTTAATCCCTGGTTGGGGAACTAAGATCCTGCAAGCCGTACAGCCAAAAAGAAAGAAAAAGAAAAAGAAAAAAAAGAAAAGCACTGTGGAATAAAAAGTATAACTGAATCATTTATAAACCACACACTATTTCACATGCCTCATGACTTCATTAATTGTGTGCAAACATGCATGTGTGCACACACACACATGCATTCCTTATGAATGTAGGTTAACTGAACAAACATGAAATTATATGTCGGCTAAAAAATTCTAGAGCAGGTGGTTCCAGAATGTACACCCATATCTGAAAGCTAAATGGAAATACTCTTATGGAAGAATTTGGAGGTCAAATACATGGCTTAGAAAATGTGAAAAGTAAGGCTAACTAAGAATAGGAGATGCTAAATTAGCTCTTCAGAGAGAGCAGGCTGGGCAGGTACAGAGAGGTGCCCAGCCCAGAACAGTGTTCATCAAAGTATGGTCCACAAACCACTGACTGTGTCAAAAAGACCCACCCTCCTGAGACTGATTCGGTAGGACTAGGAACCTGCATTTATTTATTTATTTATTTTTGGCTGTGTAATGGGTCTTTGTTGCTGTCTGTGGGCTTTCTCTAGTTGCGGTGAGCGGGGTCTACTCTTCGTTGCAGTTCGCGGGCTTCTCATTGCGGTGGCTTCTCTTGTTGCGGAGCACGGGCTCTAGGCGTGCGGGCTTCAGTAGTTGTGTCACGTGGGCTCAGTAGTTGTGGCTCGTGGGCTCTAGAGTGCAGGCTCAGTAGTTGTGGCGCACGGGCTTAGCTGCTCCACGGCATGTGGGATCTTCCCGGACCAGGGCTCGAACCCATGTCCCCTGCATTGGCAGGTGGATTCTTAACCACTGCACCACCAGGGAAGCCCCAATAAAGCATTCTCGATTGCTGAGTACAGGATACAAAGATTAGATGTTACTCCCAACCCCTCTTCTTCCTCCCCTCCCAGGAGCATGTAGTGCAGTAATAGTAGCATATGCACGAAGTGCTTTGTGATTGCAAAAGAGGAAGCGAACATTTTGGCTTCGGGAGGGGAGGGGTGGAATAAGAGAAGGCTTCACAAAAGAGGTGACACGATTGTGTCTTTAAGGCTGAACAGGAGTTTGCTTCTCAGAGAATGGGTTGGGAAGGTGACAGTCCAAGAAGAAGAAATGGAATGTGATGGATGTTCCAGAAAGACTGAATCATCTAATGTGCTTGAAGGAGAGTGGCATGGGAGACGGCATTGGAAAATGCCCAAATTATCTGAACTACTACTCATGCAGAATTGTTCCTCTGTCCTTGCATGCTCCTGTGAAAAACTGCTCAATACCTCCAGCAGAGTATTCCCACCCACCCCCAACGCTCCTTTAGTTAGAATGTATTACTATGTGTTGGTATTACATCTGCACTTTTGTAATGTAACATTATTCATTTAACTTCCGGATTCAAGTAGACTGCTAAAGTTGGTGATATTATTAAAACTGAGAAAAGTTTGGAACAACATTCCACTTTCAAGAGAAAACAGTTCGTTCAGCTCTAGAGCTGGAAAATAAAAATACAGTGTCTTTGCCAAAAATAGAGGTCGAATCTAAATAGAAGTCAGACCAAAACTAGAGGTTTTAATCTGGAAGAAGCTCAATAGTTATTAAGCATGGCAGTACATGTAAAAATTTGTTCAATGGCTTATGATGATAATTTAAAATCCTTGAGGAGATGGCCAATCCTCTTACGACCACACAGAACACAGAAATAAAACAAAACATCTTAAATGCTCATGCATGCCTTCAGATAGGCTCATAATGTGTGTATATGTGTATATACATATATTTTTAATGAAATATTACAACATCATTTCTGCATGAATGAAACCAACAAGCCCTGTCCATAAGTCCCTAGAACCAGGATTGATAGATGGGGGTGATGAAAAACTGATGCTTCCTATTTGTGGCAGAATGTATTTTCCAAAGATGGCTGCACCAATATCCATCCTATTTTACATGCTCTTACAATGTGACAGTGACACTCCTCTATTCAGGGGTGTGGGTTTCCCTTCCCTAGAACATGGATGAGCCTGTGATTACAGAGAATGTGATGCTATGTGACTTCTAAGGCTAAATCAGAAAAGAGGACATAGCTTCTGCTTGAATCTCTCTCTTGGGAATGCGTGCCCTTGGAATTCTGACACTATGCTGTAAGGAAGCCCAAAGTAGCCCATGCAGAGAGATCACATGGAAAGGCCTGTGTGGAGAGGAACCAAGGCCCCACAGTCAACAGCCAACATCAACTCTCTGATATGAGAGTAAATGAGCCTTCAGATGATTCTAGCCTCCAGCCTTCGAGTATTCTACAAGGACCTCAGACATCACAGGGCAGAGATAAACTGTCCCCATTGTGCCCTGTTTGTACTTATGACCCACAGAATTTGTGAGCATAATAAAAATGATTTCATCCATCAATGATAATTTTTGACAGTGACTAAGAGATCATAGGACCCATAGGACTAAAAATGTGGAAAACCTTTAAGGTTCTCCTTGATCTACATACTGGAAAAAACCTGAGGTTTGATGAAGTGGAGTCCAATGAGTCACCATGATGTTAAGACAGGACTCCTTACCCAGTCCCCAGACCTAAAGCTCCTTGAATGAAGGAGAGGCTGCTTATCCTTGAAAAAGACCTGTGGCAGCACCTCAAGTAATGCCTACTAAAAATCTTCTCCTACCCTTTCCCAAGAGAACATGCAAACATTTACAAGAGTAGCTGTGCAGTGGGGAAAGGGCAGCCATTTAGAGTATTATTGGACACTGGCTCTGTGCTAACCCTAATCCCTGGGGACACTAAGTATGACTGTGCTCAGAATGTGAGCTCATGGGGTCGGGGAAAATGGAGTTTTGACCTAAGTTGATGTCACAGTGGGTCCAGTGGGGCTTCCCTGGTGGCGCAGTGGTTAAGAATCCGCCTGCCAATGCAGGGGACACAGGTTCAATCTCTGGTCCGGGAAGATCCCACATGCTGTGGAGCAACTAAGCCCATGCGCCACAACTACTGAGCCTGCGCTCCAGAGCCCATGAGCCACAACTACTGAGCCTGTGTGCCACAACTACTGAAGCCCGCACGTCTAGAGCCCGTGCTCTGCAACAAGAGAAGCCACCGCAGTGAGAAGCCCGCGCACCGCAATGAAGAGTAGCCCCCGCTCACCACAACTAGAGAAAGCCCACACGCAGCAATGAAGTCCCAACGCAGCCAAAAATAAATACATTAAATAAATAAATTAAAAAAAAAAAGGGTCCAGTGAGTCCATGAACTCTCCTGTGGTTGATATTCTAAATGTATAAATGCAATATACATGCTTCACACTGGTCGTAATTTCTACCTTGACTTCCTTTACCCATGGAGATAAGGCTATTATGGTGGATGACTGAAACTACCTCCTTCCTCCCCAAATAGTAAACCACTACTGCATCCCTAGGGAAGTCACAGAGATTACAGGAGTGGGGATTCCTACCACATTAATGTTTAACTTGCCTATTTGGCTCTTGAAGAAGACATACAAGTCTTGGAGAATGACTGTTCTATTCTATTGTTAAATGAATCAGTGGTAACTCTACTTTCAGCTGCTGTTTCAGATACAGTCTCTTTATTGGAGCAATTAAACTTACCTCCAGAGCCTATTCTATGGTGACTGACCTGGCAAATGCTATCTTCTCCATCCTTGACAGAGAGCACCAGAGAGAGTTTGCTTTTATCTGGCAGAGACAGTGTAGACTCTACTGTCTTACTCAGGTCTACCTCAACTCTCTCTGGACGTCATGCTCTAGTGTGCAGGGACCTTGACCCGTCGCCCTCCCACAGAACATCATACTGTCTGTACATTGATGAGATCATGCTGATCAGAAATCAGGGAGTACAAACTGCCTTAGATTCCTTGGTAAAGTACAGGTGTGCCAGAGGGTGGGAAATGCAGCAGCCTGTTATTTCAGTGATGCTTCTGGGGGTCTCGTGGCACAGGGAATTTCTGGATATCCCCTTCAAAGTGAAAGACAGATTGCTGTACCTTTCATTCCTTAAAACTAAAAAAGAGGCACAATGCTTGATGGATCCTTTATACTTTGGAGGAAACATTTACCCACATTTGGGATTGTTCCTCTGACCCCTTACTGAGTAACCCATTTACCTGCCAGCTTTCAGTGGCAGCCAGAGCAGGAGAACCCGCTCCAGGCACTCCAGGCTACAGAAAGCTCTCTTGATTGACTTCTGTGGCCCAGGGCCTCCAACGGTATCCAAGGGGTCTGTTTCAGATTGGAGGGATAGATGGAGCCTGTAGAGAGCTCTGATAGCACAAATCAAACTCATGCTTTCTTTGACAAATCACTATCCTCCTTTTGAGAAACTCTTGGTTTGTTACTGAATGCCTGAACATGGGACACCCAGTCAGCATGTTATCCATTGTATACTGGGCTATTTGACCCGCTGAGACATATAGGTGGGGTTTTCAGGGCTAAAGCAGGTCCTGCAGGCAAATAAGATTCACAAGAAAATGGCTCGCATTCCCAATGCACCTTCTCTTTTGTACTGCGGCTTTCCCCAACTTGTCCTAATGTGCAGTTGTTAATGTGGGCTTGTTTTTCTCATACCAAGACATACATACCTCCAGGAGTACTCTGCAGTGTGCTAGGGAGTACCTGAAGCCTATGACCAGTTTCGATGGATGAAAAAATTTGAGCTCAGTTTGAGCATAACTTTGAGCAGAACTTCTGATTGCTTATTTCTCTTGAAAGGCATGATGTTGAAGGTATAGACCTACACTGATTTATGGGCACTAGATAACAAATAATAAATTGCACTTTGAGTAAACAGATTAGAGTATGTTAAAGCCTCAGAAACAGAACTCTGAACAATACATAAGATCCAAAAGGTATACTTCCCATGCACCCTTTCTCAGGAAGCTACTTGAGGATGTACTCCACCAAAGCAAAGGTATAAAGAGGAAGGCATGGGGTCAAGGAAACAGAGTACCTAACAGAGGAGAGACAGAGCAGACCTAAGGTGCAACCTAAGCTGAAAGTTCGGTTTGGGGCAGTAGGCTGAAGGAGTTCAGAAAAGTTATGCCAGGAAAGTTTTTTTTAAAAGAGAAAAAAGTAGAATGAAATAGTTACGTGTTATGAATAAGTATATGAAAAACAGTATGCAAAGGAGTTTTACAATTCTGTGGGAGAATTTTGTTAAAGTAAGAGAAAGGTATACAAGGAAGTAAGAAAATATTATAAGGGGATGATTATCAGCTCAAAGAACATAAAAAGTTGCAATAAAAACGAACAATACATAGTTAAAATAAGTTAAGCATTCAGTGCTAATTTAGCCAAAAATTATGATATTTAAAGGATGAAGGGAGGAAAAATGAGATGGAATGGGATGGTGTAAGAAAGCTAAATCCTCAGATTCAATCATAGGCAGGCAATTGTGTCTAAAACATATATATCAAACTGACACAGCAGTGTAAAGCAACTATACTCCAATAAAAACAAAAAACAAAAAAATAAAATATATACATCACAGAGCTTACTGTTTAGAAACATGGAGGTAAATACTAGGAAAAACAGAAAACAAAAATAGTTAAATACGGTTGTTTCTGGATGCCAAAAGGGATTGGGACAGAGGAGTCCCAATAGTAGTTCTATTGAGAACTTTCTCCATTTCCTCTATGGTAATTCGTCTACTTTTTTTTTTTTAATCACTATTAGATTGTTTTAGTTTGGAAGTTTGTATTATCCTAGAGAATTACCATATCATCCTATGGTTTCAAATTTACTGGCATTGTATTTGATCAAAGTATTCACTTGAAATTATTTTAACTTTTCCTATATTTACGGTTATTCCCTCATTCTTGTTTCTAATTTTGTGTTTTTGGAGAGCATGTCTTTGGTAACTAAACTTGCTGAGTATTCATATCTGAACTTATCTTTCTGAAAAAAAATTCTGCATTCCCTGAACATGCTCAATAAATCTCCAATGGGAAATTATTTTTTTAAATTTTTTGCCGTGCTGCTCGGCTTGTGGGATCTCAATCTCAGCTCCCTGACCGGGGATTGAACCAGGGCCATGGCAGCGAAAGTCCGGAATCCTAACCACTAGGCCACCAGGGAACTCCCTCCAATGGAAATTTTGAAGCTCTGCAAAATTTTAATGCCATAAATTTGTGTTGTTAATTTTCCACCTAGCGGCTCTGCAAAATCAAATAAGTATCTGTTGAAAAACACTGAAGGGCAAGGTGCTTGACATCAACCAGAAGAAAACAGACATTCAGTACTTCACATGGGCATGGGAGAAAGAAAGCTCAATGGATGGAGGAGGTGGATGCCACCTCGGAACTAAGCAGTAAGTGCATGCACATCCTCACACACACACACACACCCACCCCCAGTACTGTGTAAAGCCCTCCGACAACTGCACAGAAAGTAAGCTCCAACCCAGCAGGGATTTCTTTTACCACTGCATCCCCAGAACCTAGAATAGTGCCTGCCACATGCAGGTCCTCCATAAACATCTGTTGAATTAATGATTCTACAGATATTTTAAAATAATGCAACCTGTAGAAGATTTGTACAAGTAGATATTTTCCTACCAGCTATGAAGATTAAGGAATGGAGAGTTGGAAATATTGAGATACCAGAAACTAAGCTGTTGTCTCGATATTACAAAGTTTGTGACAAAGTCCCTAAACTCTTGCCTTGTCTGTGAAATTTTCCCTACTTGATGCCTCAGTAATTATTTACAAATGCAAATGCCAAGGTTTATTTATTCCACAAGTATTAATCAATTATACCTTCTTGGATCATATTTATCCATATATTATCTATAACCTATATTATCAATAATCCTCAGTCTGTGAAGAAACTGAGGATCAAGAGGTTGAGTGATTGGGGGCTTCCCTGGTGGCGCAGTGGTTGGGAATCTGCCTGCCGATGCAGGGGACACAGGTTTGAGCCCTGGTCCAGGAAGATCCCACATGCCGCAGAGCAACTAAGCCCACGCACAACTACTGAGCCTGTGCTCTAGAGCCCGCGAACCACAACTACTGAGCCCGCGTGCCACAACTACTGAAGCCCGTGCGCCTAGAGCCCGTGCTCCACAACAAGAGAAGCCACCGCAATGAGAAGCCTGCGCATCGCAGTGAAGAGTAGCCCCTGCTCGCTGCAACTAGAGAAAGCCCGCTTGCAGCAACGAAGACCCAATGCAGCCAAAAATAAAATAAATAAATTTTAAAAAAAAAGAAAAAGAAAATTGAGGGATTGTTTAAAAAAAAAGGTTGAATGATTGGCCCAGAGGTGCACACCTAGGTTCAGGTGTAGGTATCTCGATTTCAACACCGCAGCCTTTCCCACTATACCAGGCAGCTTCTAAAGCTCTGCTATGTGTGCAGCTCTGCCCTGAACACAATTAGTGAAACCTAAGATGGTCCCTGGAACACGAACCGTAGAAGAGGCTTTCCATTCCTTCAATATTGTGGCAACGTAAATTGGTATGGGTGAGGTGGGTATACAACGCTCTATGGTTTTCTCAAGTAGGTAGCTTCATCTTCAACACACTGATCCTCTCAGTTGTATTCTCTAGTCGTTCCCTGTGTGCTCCACAGAGCATTTATTTTAAAGTAACATTTCTGGGATTTCTCTCATTACAGAAATAATGTTTTACCAGCTATCTGGGCATCCCTTAGCTCCAGTCAAATTGACACAGAAAATTAACCATCACACTTAGTCTTATACTGAAGGGATGATCATCTATTGCTAAGACAGCTTCACATAATGAGTTTTGAATTATTGCTCTACCATGGTGCAATTATTCTCCCAAATTTGTCGTTTTTCTTTCAATTTTAATGTTTTTTAAAAAATATGTTAAGTTTTTTCTTACTATGTCATTAAATAAATGAGTGTATTCTTTTATGATTTTTGCTCGTTAGCCTTAGAAAGGCTTTGCCCACTTCCCAAATTATGTAAATATTCATCTATATTTTTAGTACTTTCATAGTTTATTTTTGTACATTAAAAATGTATTCCATCAAAATTATAATTTTATTTTAACTAAATATTTTCTAAATAATTTTTGAGTATTTTGCAAATAAATTTTATTTGGAAAATTAATATTTTAAAGTGCATATTTTTCCAAATAGTAGGGAAGTTTTAACCTCTTTACAAGTTATTTGAAATGCCAAATTTGCAAAGTAAATCTCCCATCAACATTATTTTTTGGTAAGAGATTTACTGAAATATAACTGACATGCCATTCAATTCACCCCTCTAAAGTGTATAATTCAATGTTTTTAAGTGGATTCACAGGGGTGTACCACCGCCACAATCAATTTTAGAATGTTTTTATCACCCCAAGAAAACACCATATACGTACGCTTTAGCTATCATTCCCAATCATCCTATAGATTTCCCTACTCTAGACATTTCATGTAAATGGAATTGTATAATATGTGATCTTCTGTGGCTGACTTCTCACACTTAGCACGTTTTCAATCATGTTGTAGCATGTATCAACACTTCATTCCTTTTTATAGCCAAATAAAATTCCTTGCATGGATATAGCACATTTTATTTGTCCATTCGCCAGTTGATGGACATTTGATTTATTTCCACATTTTGGCTATTATGAATAATGCTACTACAAATAGACATGTACAAGTTTTTGTGTGGACATGTGTTTTCATTTCTTTTGGGTATATACCTAGGAATGGAGTTGCTGGGTCATATGTAATTCTGTTTAACTTTCTGAGGAACAGTCAACTGTTTTCCAAAGCAGCTGCAAATCTTTTACATTCTTACCAACAATGTATCTGTGTTTGTCTTTTCACTTTCTTGATGGTATTCTTCAAAGCACAAATATTTTAAAATTTTGATTATGTCCAATTATCTATTTTTCCTTTGATTGCTTGTGCTTTTTGTGTCATGTTAAGAAACTGTGCCTAATTCAAAGGCATAAAGATTTACACCTATGCTCTCTTCTAAGAGCTTTATAGTTTTAGCTCTTATATTTAGGTCTCTCATCAATTTGAATTAATTTTTGTATATGGTGTGAAGTAGAAGTCCAACTTCACTCCTTTGCATGTGTATGAACAGTTGTTCCAGCACCATTGGTTAAAAAGACTTTTTTTTTCTGTTGAATGCTCTTGACACCCTTGTCAAAATCAATTACTTATAAATGTATACATTTATTTCTGGACTCTCAACTCTATTCCATAGATTTGGAATCTATTCCTTATGCCAGTACCACACAGTCTTGATTACTATAGCTTTCTAGTAAGTTTTAAAATTGGAAAGTGTGAGTCTTCCAATTTTGTTCTCCTTTTTCAAGATTGTTTTGGTTATCCTGGGTCCCTTGCACTTTCATCTGAATTTCAGGATTAGCTGGTCAATTTCTGACAAAGAAAATCCAGCTGAGTTTTTGATAGGAATTGTAATGAATCTATAGATCAATTTGGGGAGTGTTGCCATCATTACAATATTCAGTCTTCCAATCTCTGAACAAAGGATATCTTTATTTAGTTTTTCTTTAATTTCTTTCAATAGTGTTTTGTAGTTTTCAGGGTACAAGTCTTACATTCTTTTGTTAAATTTGTCAAATGTATTCCTAAGTATTTGATTATTTTGATGCTACTGTAAATAGAATTGTGTTCTTAATTTTACTTGTGGATTGTTCATTGCTAGTGTACAAAAATATAATTGAGTTTTGTATACTGACTTTGTATCCTGCAATCTTGCTGAATTTACTAGGTCCAGTAGCTTTTTTTTTTTTTTTAGGGGATTCTCCAGGAGTTTCTATATACAAGATCATGTGATTTGTGAATAGAGATACTTTTATTTCTTCCTTTCCAATCTGGCTGTCTTTTGTTTCTTTTTCTTGCCTAACTGTCCTGACTAAAACCTACAGTACAATGTCGAACGCGAGTGGCAGGTATGGACATCCTTGTCTTGTTCCTGATCTTAGGGGGAAAACTTTCAGTCTCTCATCATTATGATCTCTCATCATAAGTCTCTCATCATTAGTCGTGGGTTTTTCATAGTTTCCCTTTATCAGGTTGACGAAGTTCCCTTCTATCCCTAGTTTGTTGATTTTTTAAGTCAAGGAAGGATTTTGTCAAACGTTTTTCCTGCATATACATGCATGTGATTTTTGTCATTTATTCTATTAATATGTTGTATTACATTGATTTTATTATGTTTAACCAACCTTGCATTCCTAAAATAAATCCCACTTGACCATGGTGCAAAATCATGAACTCTTCTGCCAAAAAATGAAGAGGAGGTAATACATCCCAGCTCATTCTGTTACTATGATACCAAAAGCAGACAAAGATATCAAAAGGAAACTACACAACAATATACCTTATGAATACAGATGCAAAAATCTTCAACAAAGTGCTAGCAAACCAAATCTTGGAACATATAAAAAGGATTATATACCATGACCAAGCTGGAGGAATTGGGAGTGTGTAGTAATGTGCATGAGATTTCTTTTGGGAGGAATGGAAATATTCTGGAATTAGCAATGATGGTTGCACAACTTTGTGAATACACCAAAAACCTGTACACGTTAAAAGGGCAAATATTACAATATTTGAAATATATATATATATTTTAAAGGAAGCTGCCTGCCTTTTATTTTTATCTTTCACTGTTCTCACTGTCTAAAAGGCAGACAGACGTGATAAAGTTAGGAAAACCATGCTAAGGGACGGTAAAGCAAGAAGACAGTAAGAAACTGGGTGTTTGAATGACCTTCCAGATCAGAATGGCACAGCCCCACAGACTGCTTACAAGCTCATACATTTACAAAAGAAAAAAATCTAGTAGTTCCTTTGTTTAGGTTACTGTTATGAGGTTCCTATTAAAGTAGCCCACACTTTGCTGTACAGCAGAAACTAACACAACATTGTAAATCAACTATACTCCAATAAAAATTAATTTAAAAAAATAGCAGACTGCCGTCAGCCTGAGCCAGCTGGCTCCGTTATGGTGACTCGCAGCCCCAGCTTCGTGATTAGTGATGATGCACCAGGTTATGACCTAGATTTATGTTGTAGACCTAATCATTATGCTGAGGATTTGGAAAAGGTGTTTACTCCTCATGGACTAATTATGGACAGGACCAAATGGCTGGCTCAAGATGTGATGAAGGAGATGGAAGGCCATCACATCGTGGTGCTCTGTGTGCTCAAGGGGGGGCTATAAGTTCTTTGCTGACCTGCTGGATTACATCAAAGCACTGAGCAGAAATAGTGATAGATCTATACCTATAACTGTAGATTTTATCAGACTGAAGAGCTACTGTAATTACCAGTCAACAGGTGACATAAAAGTAATTGGTGGAGATGATCCCTCAACTTTAACTGGAAAGAATGTCTTGATTGTTGAAGATAAAATTGACACTGGCAAAACAATGCAAACCTTGCTTTCCTTGGTCAAGCAGCATAATCCAAAGATGGTCAAGGTTGCAAGCTTGCTGGTGAAAAGGACCCCTCGAAGTGCTGGATATAGACCAGGCTTTGTTAGACTTGAAATTCCAGACAAGTTTGTTGTAGGATATGCCCTTGACTATAATGAATACTTCAGGGATTTGGATCATGTTTCTGTCATTAGTGAAACTGGAAAAGCAAAACACAAAGCTGAAGATGAGAGTTCAAGTTGAGTTTGGAAACATCTGGAGTCCCACTGAATTCACCAGGAAGATTATCACATGTTCTAGTTTTGTGGCCAGCTACTTAGTAGAGCTTATTGAATGTATCTTCTAAGAATTTTATCCGTTTTGTATTTTAGAAAAGTCAGTTGCTGCATTCCCAAACTCTTTATTTGCACTATGAACCTACAGACTATCAGTTCCCTTTGGGTGGATTGTTTGACTGGTGAATGAAAAATCTCTTAAACCACACCACTATTGAATGAAAGTATTGAAATTGTATCTGTAAGAAACATTTAAAGAGAAGAATATATTAGTTTTTTAATTGGTATTTTAATTTTTATATATTCAGGAAAGAACAGAAGTGATTGAATATTGTTAATTATACCACTGTGTGTTTAGAAAAGTAAGAAGCAGTCAGTTTCATATCAATGGCAGTATTTAGAGGTATCATTATGTCGGATAAACCATATGTCCTGGAATTATTTTAGTAGGTTTCAGTAGTATTAACTGTATTTTCCCGCTTGTTCAGATTATTTCCGGTGAAACTCTGTCAACAGTTCCTTTTAAATGCAGGTCAATAAGTTCTAAAAACCTACCACTTTTTGAAGTCTTCAATGTAAAAATCCTTAAAATAAAGGCTGTCTCTTTAAAAGAAAAATAAATAAAGTACCCCATCCAATATCCTAATAAATTCAATTAGATTGTTTCTACTTTTTCACTACTACAAACAGTTCTGCAGTGAAAATCCTCATATATACTTCCTTGAATATGTGTTACAGTTTTTTTAGGGTAAACTCCTTGAAGTGAACTTGTTGTCACTTCACTTGATTGTCACAGTGGTTGTCAGGTATGCACAACTTCAGTTACACATACTATTGATATGTTTGATTATTTTTCTGAGTGGTTGAACCAATTTTCCAGCAATCAGTAGGATTTAACATTTTCTCAAAACCTCACCAACATCTGGTCTTATGAAACATTAAGTTTTGCCAATCTGATGGGTGTGAAACGGTATTCCATTATTGTCACTTGAATTTCCCTGAGATTACTGGAATACAGCATTGTTTCACATTTACTGACCATTTGAGTTTTTTCATGAATTGACTGTACATAACCTTCACTGATTTTCCCATTATGTCATATGTCATTTTCTTAATGATTTGTAGACATTTTCATAAATGCTGGATAGTCCTTTGTTGATTACTTGTTTTACCATTATCTTCTACTAGTCTGTGGCTTACATTTTTACTTTGTTTACAATAATTTTAGTCATATGGAAATTATCGTTTTAACATATTCAAATGTATCAATCCTTTCCTTTTATGATTTGTTCTTTAAGCCTTATTTGAGAAAATATTTCTTAGGCCTATGTCATAAAGATATTTTCCTATTCCAACTACTGAAAATTTTATAGTTTTCTTTTCACATTTAGGTTTTATTCCATTTGGAATTTGTTGTTATGGGTGTGAAGTATGTATCACATTTTATTTCTTTTTTACGTAGAGCTAATTGCTCAAGCATCATTTATTCATAAGGTCACTCTTTCCCTGATGAATTTCCCACATCTTCTCTGTCTCTCAGTAAAATTTAATCATTTCTAGCTTAATTTCACTGAGGATATAATCTTTATTATTTCACTGCTATGAAATTTGTTAAGGCTTTCTTTATGGCCCAGAATGTGATCGGTTTGGGGAAATGTTATGTGGGCACTTGAAATGATGTGCACTCTGCTGCTACTGGATATACTATTTTACATATGTCAATTGGGTCAGTTGTTAAACATGTTATTCAAATCTGCTGGGTGTGTATTGATATTGCTTTTGTCTGATTGTTTATCAGTTACAAACAGAGGTGTGTTAAAAATCTCTCATCATGATAGACTTGTATATTTCTCCCTTGAGATATTTCTATATATTTCTGCTTTAATTTTTTTGTTTTTATGTATTTCAAGGTTATATTTTTAGGCACTTCCCAATATAGAATTGTTATATTTTGTTGAATTAACTTTTATAATTATGAAATGTCCCTTTTTATCTCTAGTAACATTTTTTTGCTTCAAAGTCTACTGTATTTCATATAATACAAGTACTCCAGCTTTTCTTTCTTCATTTTTTTGGGGGTTGATGTTTGTATGGCGTATGTTTTCCAGTCTATGATCTCTACCTTTTAATTGGAAGCTAGTCCATTTATATTTAATATAATTATAAATTTGGGTTTAAATCTATCTTTTTTAAAAAAAATTTATTCTACCTGTCTACATTCTTTTTACTCTCTTTTATTGCATTCTTTTAAATGGCTTGCTTTATATTATTTCATTTTCCCCACTTATTAGCTTGGTAGTTATATACTTTTTTACTGTATAAATTCTTGAATTCAACACAGAACCACTAAATCAGAAATTAGGGTGAAATTTCTGATTCAGTGGGTCTAGGATGGGACTTGAGAATGTGCATTTCTAACAAGTTCACAGATGATGCTGATGCTTCTCATCCACTGCTCACACTTTGAGAACTATTGGTTTGGAGGAAGAAATTGACTAGATATAAGGAGATTAGTGAAGAGATACTATAATAATCAAAGCAAATGATAATATCTTTGACCAGGATAGTGGCAGTGAAAATTGAAAAAGTATTAATACCAGAGAATAACGATACCATTGATAGAAACAAAAGATTCCAGAATAGAAGCTGGTGTTAGAGAGATAAAGATGATTTTCTTTTGCCATTTCTCTCCTTGTAACAGAGGAAACAGGTAATTATAATCAGAATAGATCTTACTCTCACTAAGCAGTATTATTGTCTGGTTTTCCATTCTTAAGAACTATTTTAAAATAAAGTTGTGTCGATAAAGACAATTGTATAAATATATTTATTACACAGGAAAAACTGGATTAAACTCCTAGGATTTAGAATGTAATTTTCTAGGATTTAATTTCTGCTAATGAGATACAACATCAATATATGCTGCTGCAATATTGTTAGATTATAACTAGTAAATTGGACATTGGATAAGGTTTCAAAGTCCATTTGGTCTACTGCATCAGTTAGATGAATGGCACAGAAGAATTTAGATGAATGGATATTTCTTCACATGTGCTTCGGTATACAGAGAACTTCTAGTGACCCAATCTGCTGGATTCTGCTACTCAACCAAGCAAATACATGAAACAAGTTTGCTTGATTAGTTTATTTACAAAAATGATCATAAATTTAAATAATTTAATAAGCACATAGTTCCCTCCACCTTTTCTTTTGGCCATGCCACATGGCTTGTGGGATCTTAGTTCCCCGACCAAGGATTGAAACTGTGCCTCCTGCAGTGGAAGCACCGAGTCCTAACCACTGGACCACCAGGGAATTCCAGTTTTCAATTTTATAACAGTGTTTATTTTAAAAGAAAAGAGGGTATTACTAAAACTCAAAAGTACAAATTTTTACACATTGATTTATGTGACCTAGAGAATACCAAAGGCACAGCATGAGGACTAGTAAGAAACATATGTAATATTAAAAACCATTCTGGGGCTTCCCTGGTGGCGCAGTGGTTGAGAATCTGCCTGCCAATGCAGGGGACACGGGTTCGAGCCCTGGTCTGGGAAGATCCCACATGCCGCGGAGCAACTGGGCCCGTGAGCCACAGCTACTGAGCCTGCGCGTCTGGAGACTGTGCTCCGCAACAAGAGAGGCCGCGATGGTGAGAGGCCCGCGCACCGCGATGAAGAGTGGTCCCCACTTGCCGCAACTAGAGAAAGCCCTTGCACAGAAACGAAGACTCAACACAGTCATAAATAAATAAATAAATAAATAAAAGAACGTGAATTTCTTAAAAAAAAAAAAACAACCATTCTGTTCAGTATTTTACCGTGAATATTTATGATAATTGTAATATAAATATACTGTTTATCTAGGAACTCAATAGGAAATTCTGCTAAAGACGCGAAAAAAAATTTTAAACCCAAGGTAAATAAAACTTGACATCTTCCTTCATAAATGAGTACCAAAAACATTTTAGATAAACAAAATTGACAACTAAAAAAATCTTCATGATTCTGAGGCAAGTCTGTGATAAAATATATGCATTTTTCCTCCAAACTTTAACTGAAATATATTGTAACATCACAAATCTCTCTTATAAAAGTAAAAAGTTTCTGATTAGAGTTTGAGATACATAATTTTGGGAGTTCTTACAAATAATTGAGATCTTCGTAAAAGCATCCACAAATGGATGTCAGGGAAGGATTATGATAAGTAATCTCAGACAGGAAAATCCTAGCAGCCTGCAGATTAGATTGTTTCTAAAGAGCTATAATATAAGTGGATATTATCTGACCAAGTTTTCAAATATCTTATCATATTAGTCACCTACTCAAAAGCCTTCCTTGACTTCTGTATTAGTTTCCTATTGCTGCTATAGCATAAATTTAGTGGCTCAAAACAACACAAATGTATTATCTTACAATTCTGAAGGTCAGAGTTCCAAAATGGGTCTCACTGAGCTAATATAAGGACACCAGCTGGGCTATATTCCTTTCTGAAGGCTCTAAGAAAGAATCCATTTTCTTGCCTTTCCCCACTCCCTTGGAAAAGGGGACTGCCTGCATTCTTTGGCTTGTGTCCTCCTTCTGTATTCAAAGCTGGCAACAGTCAGTTGAGTCTTCTTCAGATTGCATCCCTCTGACCTCCTCCTCCACATTTAAGGACCCTTGTGATTATACTTGGTCCACCAGGATATCTCCCTATCTTAAGGTCAGCTGATTAGCAAACTTCACTCATCCGCAAACTTAATTCCCCTCTGCTGTGTAACATAAGATATTCACAGGTTCTGGGGGTTAGGGTGTGGACATCCTTGGTAGGGGGCATTATTCTTCCTACTATGGCTTCCCAATGTCCACCAAACCCATCCTATCTGTCAAGGACCTCTGCATTACTGGCCCCAGTTTACTCTCCTGTCTTACCCCCAGGGCTCTGATCTTTGTGCCCTGGGTTCCAGCCACACCAGTTTACCTGCTGATCCTCCAACACAGCCCATACTCCACAGCTCCACAGCTTTGCTCCTGGCATTTTTCTCTTCCTTGATGTTCTCTTCATTCCTCCTCACCTTTCCTCCTAAGGTAAAAATTCTATTCATTCTCAAAATTTCATGGCAAATGCTTCATTCTCCAGGAAGCTTTCCCCCTAATCATTCCACTCTAGATGTTTCTGTCATATTGTTTGCACCTCCCAGTAGAACTTGAGGTTTTGCCTTGTTTGATATCTTATCTCCTCTGTTAGATAATGATCTCCTTGAGGGAAGAAACTCAAGAATTCATCCTCACTTGTATGTCACTTAGGCATATCTAAAACTGAACCCTTGTTTTTCATGCAGACGCCTCCAAAATTACTCTTCCTCCAGTTTTCCGATCTAATAAAATAATCCTCCATCCCCAGTTGTGCTTGCCACAAACCTTGTAGTCATCCTCGACTCTTTTTTCTCCCATTCCTCACATCCAACCCATCAGTGGACCTTATCAATGCTACTCCCTGATCTAAGTCACCATCACCTTTCGCTTGTCCTACTGGACTCCCTATTTCCAATCTTGTGCGCGCGCGTGCGCGCGCGCGCGCGCACACACACACATTCTGTTCTCATCTCAGCAGCCAGAGGGATCATTTAAATTTTTTAAAAGTCTGAGTCTGATTCTATTTCCGTCCTGCCTAATGTCAGATAGCTTACCATCATGCTTAGCCTAGAATCCAAAGTCCTTATAATGTTCTATAAGGCCCTAGCCTCATCTCCCACCGTTCTCTGCCTACTCACTATCGTCCTCACTGTTCCTCACACAGGCCTGGCAGTCACTTGCCTCAGAGCCTTTGCACTTGCTGTTGTGGAACACTCTTTCTCCAGATAGCCACATGATTCATTCCCTTATGTCCCTTAGGCCACTGATCATCCTCTCGTGTTCTTTGGGTCTCTGGAAATATCACTTCATCAGAGCCACCCTCCCTGATGGATCCTATGCAAAAGAGGAGCCCTCATTCCTTCTATCACTGTCTATACCTTTATGCTGCTTGAATTTTCTTTGCACACCTATCATTACATGATACTACATTATAAATCTATTTCTTGTCTGTCACTCTCCACTAAAATGTAAGCTCCATGTGGGCAGAGACTTTGTGCTGATCTCTATTCCAGTCCTAGAACCTGGAAACACACACACACACAGCACAAAGTGGCACTTAATAAATATCTGTTAAATGCATGAACTCATCTTTGTATGTCCTCCTGTTTCTTGCCCAGTTCTCTGATCATAAGAGATGCTGAAGAAGTATTTGTGGAATTAAATTTTATGTACATCCCCAATATTACTTCATATCATCACCAGAGGAAAAACAACCACAGTAAGCCACTTTTTCATGGAGAAATAAAGACTGTAGACAACCTGTCACAATTCAGATGAGCCTTTTATTACTTAGTTTTGATATGATGGACCTCCCTAGAGCACAAAGTATTGCACATTTAATTCAAGGATGGAGTTCAGAAATTAACCCCAGCAGACCACACCATCTACACAGGAAGTATGTGTGTGCTGGGGGGTAGAGGCACACTAGTATGGATGTGTAGGATATCAAGAAGGTAACTAAGCCACAATTCCCTGTAGTTCATTATATCCAATTTCAGGGTATATACTTAAAACCTGAAGCCTCTTCTAGTTCTTGCCTAAGTTTTTATTCTCTTGAATGTGTTTCTCTTACTTTTATAGTAGTACTGGTTTCTTAGAAATAGATGTTTGTCCTCTCTTTCTAGGTTTTTCATATCAGAGAAAGAAACTCAAAAATAAAACATATAGCCTCTAATCACCTGCTCTCTTGTTCCATATACAAGAGGCTGGTTTTAAAAATTCATCTTTTCTTTGCAATCCAATGTAATCAATGAGGCAAAAGCAAATGTTTGGAACTGCACAAGCTCATTTCATTTACATTAAACCAATTTTAAATGTTTGGAACTGCATAAGTTCACTTCATTTACATTAAACTAATTTTAAATGATTCTCTTCTTATCCTTCAGAATTTGAGTCCCTCCTCTCATACCAACTCCCTATGTTCAGTAGCATCAGTAACGTCTTTTAACCCAAACACACAAATATTAATCACAATGAATCCTTTCAGTTCTTATTTTACTTTTCTTGCACAACAGATGAGGACATTTTCTAAGCCAGTGTTTATTTTTACTCTGTCTACAGACTAGAATTACTTGTAGAACTTTTTTAAAAACACCAATGCCCAGGACCCACCCAAGACCAAGTCTGAATCTCTGAAGGCTGGACCCAGGCATCAGAATTTCTTTTCATCTTTTTTTTTTTTTTTTGGCTGTGCCACGCAGCTTGCAGGATCTTAGTTCCCTGACCAGGGGTTGAACCCAGGCCCTCGGCAGTGAAAGCATTGAGTCCTAACCACTGGATTGCCATGAATTCCCCAGAATTTCTTTTTAAAGTTCCCCCAGTGATTCTAATGTATGGCCATGGATGAGAACCAAACCTCTTAGCACACACAACTGTGAGTCACAAAGAGATAAGGCAGTGATGAGAACAGTAGCCAGAGGAAGCTGACCCCAAATTTAGATTTTGCTACGGTCAATTCAAAGAGCAGATCCTTGCCCTGTGGATAATTAGGACTTGACTTGATAATTAGGATAACTGACTTGAGTACTATATTACATGGCTGAATACAGTGATTGCTTTAGAAACAAGGATATGATTCAAAACATAAGTTGAATAGGACTTAAAGATATTTTAAAGAAATTATTAGTCAAAGGTCTAATTTATTCACACTGTCTTCTTTAGCAGTCTATGGCTTAAGATGTTAGATATGTGCAATATTCTTTCCCCTTCCCTGCTTTTTACTGTATCTAATGCAGCAAACTCAAGGGAGGGGAGAAAGTCCTTGTTCTCTTTTTCTAAAAAGAGATTTCCCAAATGGCTTCTTGTGGTAGTGGGCCATGAAGAAGAGAAAGTTGAAGGTGATTAGGATCCAGGACACTGTAGGGAATCTAGACATTCTACAAAGAGAATGGAGCACCATTCTGGTGGGGCACCCAGGCCTTCAATAAAAAGGTAAGGTCTGGGTAGCCAAGATGTAACAGCAACGGGCCGTGGGTATTGCCTAATTGCAAAGGCACTGTGGAAACATTCTGCTTACGTACTGGACTCTGGCACAATATTTTGGTTGAGCTGAATTTTTCCATCACTAATTGCTTATGAGAATTTCCAAATTGAGCACTTCATTGCTCAAAAGTCGAAAAGTGACTGCAAAAGAACACACTTATGTTCTATAAATGGTACGGTGCAATCATAATTTGGATAAATAGATATATACTGCTTTGGCCGAGGAAACCTTGACTAAATTGAATGGGATGTTGTTCATCATTTTCTGTAACATTAACATATCTTTCTGCAGTTCTGTCATTTCTTGTATACTTTACTTTATAATATCTTATTTTGTTCAGATACTTATTCAAAACGATTGTTGCCAGGATCCAAACTGGCACTGGAAGAAAACTGATTATTTGCAACAAAAAAAGAAAAATATCGAATCCTAGGATTACATATAAAGCACTACCCCTCCTTCCAAGTGATTTAAAAATCTATGTCCTAAATCCCAATTTATTTTTTTTGTCAGATTCTTCAAAATTACCTGGAAATTGTGAAGCAGCCTTTATGTAGTAAATTCTATCTTCTCAATGTCTTGATTAGATATTAGCCACTGACTGGAAAACGTGTACGTAATTTATTAGTGCCTGAACCACAATCTTAAACTAATTAGCAATGTTTCACCAATTATAACAACACCTTTTAAATGATGAACTACCATATAATTTCTAAATCACTATTTCTTTTTGACGCCTTTCTTTTATATTAATGGTTTAATCCTGAAAAAAGTGATGTTTCTAAAACCCTGCAATTTGTTTTGAAATTCCTGAGCATTGAGCAGACTAATTTACCACATTTGTCTTTGAAACATTATTGCTTCTTCAAGACTTTGAATATTATACTCTATCTAAATTCTGTATTTCTATATTTACTGCTTATATATTATCTTCATTTTTAAGGTCCTCTTCCTTTGTCAGCAAGGGCATCTTTTTTAAGAGAAGTCATATATTTTTCTTTAAAGGAATTCCTTTTTTAAAATTTCCCCAATTCAAGAATTTACTGTTTAGGTGACAAGAACAAGAGGTTTACTGTAGAGAAATGAAAAGCTTATTTTAAATACTTGTAAAATATTGATATAGGATTCTTTCTTTGGATTGATATAATTATATCCTGTCACACTCAAAGTTGTTCCTGTGTACACAAGACTCATTCCCTTCTGGACTGCTTTCTTGCTTGATCTTCAAGCACTGCTCTCACAAAGAGGGAAAATGCCAGTAACTTCAAAGACGATAAACATCTTTACTTTGATAGTTAAGCAACAAGAAGAGCAAAAAAAGGCCAAGAGGAGAAAGAAAAAACGAAAGAAAATCCTTCTTGCAAAATCAGGTGTACTACAAAGCTCAATTAGTTCACACACTGAGGACACTACTTTTTATAAGTTTTTTTCTCCACTGGGAACAGTTTTCTGAGTGTCCCTCTCTCTGCTCTCCATCCCTCGAGTCTTAACCAGGTTTTTTCGTTTTTGCTTGTGAGAACGAAAAAAGTTGCAGAGGAAGGAATATTCGGTACATTTCACGGAGGGTTTTCTATTTTCAGAAAGTTTTACCGTTTCCCAGGTGGCTCCCAATTGTTTCTAGACACACAGAGTCACTAGGCTCCCTCTAGACCCGTCTGAGAATCTATTTCATGAAAACTAGGAGTCCGCCGTACCCGCCCAAAATGGATCTACGCAGAATTTCGCGTTTGATTCCACGTTGTTTGTCGACCCACGAAAGTTCATCTTTGGACCACAAGTTAAAAACGTCTGTCTAGAGTTAAAAGGCAAGGAAACCTCTAACACCTTTCAAGGGGCTAAAAGACTCCCTGCACCTCCCAAGGCGAGTTCTGGACGCGGCCAGTGGGAGCTCGGACCTTGACCATGCGCCGGAGTAGGTGTATCCCCGCTACGCACTGGCTTTAACCGGAGAAAAAGTTAACTTTTGGCTCCTTGCATTTCTCCAAAGTCAGTCCTCTAGGGCCCTAACCTAAGCTGGGCCAAGGCCTCAAAATCTGGGACCAGGCAAGACAGGTGTGTAAAGAAAGCCTCGGGGCACCATGCACGGGTCGCCGTGCACAAACCCGCCTGAAGGACCGGGGGGCCCGGGGCTCTCCGATGTACTTACTCCTGGTTTGAGTATAGCCTGCGAAGCCTCGTCGCCTCCTGGTAACGCGAGCATACTCCGAGCCACCCCGCGCAGGGTCTAACACTGACGCTCCCCCCGCAAACCTCAAGATCTCCGCAGGAGCGAGGCATCCCTCACGGGGCGTCCTTACCTTGGGGTTGGTCAGGAGCTGGTGCTCGTCGCTGTGCAGTAGCGCCCTGGAGTTGGACTCGGAGTTGTTCACGTAGACCTGGACGCAGGGGTACTGCGAGGTGCCCCTGCAGTCGGCGCCACAGGTGAAAGTGCACTCGAACACCTCGCCGATCTGCTGCACCGACAGCACCGTGCAGTTGGCCGCCGTGGCTTGCAGATCCTGCAGCGCGGGACTGAGCCAGCAGAAACCGAAGATAAAGAGCGACACGACGCCGGAGATGATGAGGAACAAGCCGAGCCGGATGCTCTTGTCCTCGGCTTCCGTGTACTCGTAAGCCACCCGGAGCTTCGCCATCGCCCCCCACTCCCGGCGGCAGGCACGTTCCCCCCGCCCCCTCCCGCCCCCGGCGCCGAGCCCGACTGCCTCGGGCGGGAGGAGCCGCCGCCGCGCGACAGCAGGGGAGTGGGCGGCCAGGGGGAGCGCGCGAGAACAAAGGGGCCGAGGCCGGCGACGCCCCCGGCGGCGGCAGCGCCCCCCCACCTCCCCGCCCAGCAGCCACCCGGGCCCCGGAGGCTCGCGGCGCTGCCGCGGTTTCAGAGCCTCCTGCACCCTCGGGCGCTCGGAGCGCTCGGGCGGCTCCTGCCTCCAGCGCCCCCTGCCAGCCTCCGCCCCCGCGCTTTCCCCGCCTCCCCCACCCCGCCTCCTCTCGCCCAGTGTCTCCCAGTCTCCATCGCCCGCCTGCCGCTGCTCCGCGGACTCGCCGGGCAGCTGCCCGGAGGGCAGGAGCCGCAGGGCTGAGGCGAGCCCGGGGGCTCCCCCGCGAGGGAGGCAGCTCCGCCCGGCCCCACCCGCCGCCGACCGGGGTCCTCCCGCCCCGCCCCGGGGCGTTTCCCGTGGGCGAGGGGCGGGCGAGCCCCGGGGATAGTGGTGGCTGGCGCTCGGGATTCTCGTTAAATCCCTTTGGAGGGACATCCGAGATAAAAGCTTAGGATCAATATAATTTAACCGGAGTGAAAGTTTAAAACACAAAACAAAAAACAAACGAGGGAGAGGGTGTAGCGCAAGTGAAGCGGCGGGAATTTTGAACTCCAAACGGGGATTGGTCAGCCACCGGGGAGAGTGAGCCAGCGGCCAGGCGGCGGGCGCTCCCGGGGAAACGGGCCGCCGGGACCAGCAAGACTCGGTTGGAAACCCCTGGGCGAGCGGCGTGCGCTGGGGGGCGCCCCCGTGGAAACCCTGGCGC
The DNA here is from genome assembly GCF_028023285.1 of Balaenoptera ricei. Classification (NCBI taxonomy): domain Eukaryota; kingdom Metazoa; phylum Chordata; class Mammalia; order Artiodactyla; family Balaenopteridae; genus Balaenoptera; species Balaenoptera ricei. The sequence continues at coordinate 59,311,696 of NC_082648.1, read as the reverse complement.
CAGTTCCCACGCTTGGGGCGGGAGCGCACGCGGCGGGGCGGGAGGCGTGACCCGCTACCGCCCCCTCCCCGCCAGCGAGAGCGGTAACGGTCGGGCCTCAGCGTCCCGGCGCTGCCAACCGCCCTGGCGCAGCCGGCGCTCCCTCGGCCCCAGCCCGGCCCGGAAGGCAGCAGGAGAGGAGTCAAACAGGCTGAGTCAGACGGAGTTTGCAGTGGAGGCAACGCACGTGGGGGCAGGAGCCTGCGACCGGCAAGACCCGGGAAACTCGCTTCCTGGGTCCTGAGTGGACCTCGCGGCAGCTTAGGTCTCCGGCTGCCGGGTCGACCCCAACTCAATTTGCCCTACGGCTGGGGCTGACTGAGTAGGGACCGGAGGAAACAAGTGCAGAGGCTTGCAGCCCTGGAAGGAGACACCACTTTCCCCATCAGGACCGTCCCCTCGCTCCCGGCCTCCCGAGAACAGGATCCTCTCTGTTCTGTCTCCCTCCTTAGGAGTCTTGCCACCCTTGGCCCATCCCGGAATTTGTAGATGAGCTTTCCAGGAGCGCTGTGCAAGGCGATAGCGGCGTGCAGACTCACTTTGGGACAGGTACCGTTCGTAGAGCTGCGTCCTGCTCTCTTAATTCTTCCCTCCACACCCACCTCCCCACCTCGCCCGCGCATACCTTCAGCCTCTATACTTTTCGTGACCTTTAAAAAAAAAGTTAAGATGATCTTTTTCCAAACCACACTTCTATCAAAATATCAAACTTGGAGAACTATTTCGACCTACATTTTGAAGAGTCAGAATGTTCACTTTGCAAAATATATAAAGATATATTTTTCTTGACTTGCAAGTCCCAAATGAATATACTCTTAATTAAATTCAGTTATGTTCCTGATGAATATGGAAGCACCAAGTCATGGAATTCTTGACTTCTCTTTCTTGGATTTCAAATGTTACTTTACTGGTATAGTACTTTTCAGCTGGAGTCGCGATCTGCTACTTTGAAGTACTCCTTGACGTGGCAGGTAACAATATTTCCAAGCAACGGGTAAAGCAAGTTTAATTACAGGAAGACCCTAAGTGTTTTTCTGAATAAATTAAGAAGGTGCAGGGTTTGGAAAACTTCCAAATCAGGAAGACACTTTGTACTTTAATACCTTTCAAGTTTTGAGAGACTAGATTTCTTTCCTTCTTTACCTAGGAATTATATTATTTTCTTCCCTTTCCGTTGGCATAAAGACAATTGTTAGTGGTTACACACACTACCTGAAAGGAAAAGTGAGTTTAATAGTTGAAGCAGCTTAACCTAAGATCACAGATTTTCAGCGTGAATCTTTTTCCTACGGCAGGTTATAATTATCTTCCTTTTCAAGAAGGCTAAAGCCAATCTAAGATCTGAGGCAGTGGTGAGCAAATAAGATCCTATTATCTTTTAAGATCTCATAGCTCTGATAATGCTGAGCAACTTGACCTTGAGGCAGAATTAATTCCTATAGCGTTCATAAAACACAGGGATGGGGGTGTCTAAAAATAATTTAATGAATATGATTCATTTTTCAATGATTCCAGAGCTCAAAGAGTTCTGTGAATGAACCCTTTGCCTCAAAACTGAAGCAAGATGGTCTTCCAAGTAAATCTAGAGAACAAACATCAGAAAATTCTGTCTTAATTTAACCTAAATTCTTAAAGGCTTTTAAATCCATTTTTTTCAAGTTCTGCATTTAGTCACTTTCCTTCTTTATAATTATTCTAAAAGTATTTGAAGAAACTGTTGCCATCTAGCCTTCTGTTCTTTAAACATTTACTTTTCTCTTCTTATTTCCTATTTTTAAATTAGCTTGCTTCTCTTCTGAACCTTTCATTATTTCATGTGTTTCTTATTGAAAGTCAAGCACATCAAAAGACTTCCCAAATTTCTGTTTTATCCTTAATGGAACACTGTGTTTGTTATCAGTTTCATTTATTTGAGGTGGGGCTGCCTTTTCACATTTCCAAGGAAGGTTGGGTATGTCAGCCCCTCAGTTTCTGAAAACAGGTCACCATTGACTCTCTTAAGTTAGAATGGTAGTAAGAACCCCTGGGATGTCAGAGATGCTAAGCTCTGAGGTCACTGCGCATGTTGTTTCCCGTGGAGGGCAGAGGCACAGGAAAAAAAGAAAAAGAAAAGCGAGTCCCTTCTTTGCGTAGTTGTCCACCAGTTAAAATTAAGATTAAAACTGCAATTCTCAGAACCAGACTGACTTATTTGATGTACTTCATTGTCTACAACAATATTTTCAGGAGAATCATGGCCAAGCCTTGATGAAGTTCTTTTTAAAAGAAAAATAAAATCTATCTAAACAAGGACATTAAAACCATTGTTATTTATAGTTTGTTCTCATGATCAGTATTCTTCAAGAAGTTCTGTGACTGATGTTAAAGTTGCAATATACAATTTCATATGTATATATACTTTTATTGAAAGATTCTAAAAGGAATGATCATAAGTAGGGCTTTGGTATCCTAGGAATAGAAGGGAATTTGGAATATGTTGGGAAAATGTTTATACATGGTTTTAAAAATTGGTACATTGTGAAGTTTTTCAATAACAAACTGCTACTATACACTTGGATAGCTAAAATATATAGGGGAGAAAATTAATACTGTATCATCACCTTTTCTCATTAAAATTCACATGCTGGATAGGTTTTAGACATTTGCAACTAGAATAACTAGGTAAGAATAAATATGAATGAACGCATGAGTGATCCAACAACAAAAAATATATAGAAAAAATTTATCTTTTCCATTTAGCTTATATAACTTCAGATTTTGTTATTGTCACAGAAAATTAAGTTTCCTTTTTATTTGGTCTTAACTTAAAAAATGCTTACAGTTGTACTAAATCGTTTCCAGCTTGCTGATATTAACTTTCTTGCCATGCTTCATTGTGAATGTTAAATATTTGTTATTAGCGTCAGAATTTTACATTTGAAATAAATTTCCTATGTGGCCACTATCTTTTCTAATTACATTTATTTTTTCCTATCCATAAACTTTACCTATTATATTGAGCATATAATTATTGAGGACACTACTTACTATTTCTAAATATTTATAATCATATTACAGCAGGAAGGGATCTTAAATATTACCTAGCTACATATTAAGCAGGAAAGAGAGCTTCCAAAGACTTTGCATTTTGTTTGAAATAGTAAAGAATGATTATTAAAAAATATTTTTTCAAAGTTCAAATTTGTTTGCATACAGCCTTTATCTTTGCAATTGAAAAAGAAAAGCAAAAAGCACAGATAATCACTTCATATTAGTAAATTAATAATACTGTACTGCAAGTGCTGGCTGGATTTCCTAAATTCTTGCCATCTGTCTATCATGTTAATGGAAGTGAACTTCTATGGGAGGTATATATACATATATGTAGTAAAAGGGTAATCAGCTTTGAAATTGGAAAGCAAGAAGCTAAGAAATTCTGGTCTCAACATTGAGTAAATAGTTTATAACTGATGTTCTTAGATTGTTTCCTCCTCCCCATACAAAAGGTTTTGAACTAGAAGATAGTTTTAACATTTCATGATTTTTATTCCAAGTTGATTTTGTGCTTCCCATGTTCTTCAAAAACTTGGGTATTACTCTCTAATGGCACCTAGTCCTGTTAAAGAGTCTTTTAATAATTCCCAAATATGGAGAGCACCTCCTAGTACAGTGACTAAAAGGGAGAGTGTTTGTCTTTGGAGAAATGGACCGACGCCTACTGAACACCTACTATAAGCAAATGCTCTAATTTAATCTTACCGTGAGATGAAGAGGAACAAGATTAAGTAACTTTCCAAGATTTCGCACGTATTGACTATGGCAGATTACAAGGCCCATTCTTTTTCTACTGTACTATGCCATCTCTAAGGAATTTCTGTATTTAATAAAAAAGAAATGTAGGTAATACAAGCAGATTTAAAATGTGCGTATATACTTATATTCAAGTATGGTTAGGCTTGATCAACATCCATATTGTGAAACCTGACTGAAGGGGGGAGCAGTGGGTAGAGAATCAAGGAGCTGATGATTTAATCTGATCCTCCTGTTTAATTTTACTCTGAAACACTTGTGTTGAAAATAGCTCTTTTTTAGATGCATAGCAAATATAAGTAGTACTGTTTTATGCAGGAGAGGGAGATTAAGTGTAGTATTTAGGTTTCAGAGAGACTTGTTAGAAATTCAAGCTCTTCAAAGTAGAAGTAAACACAGGGAACAACTAGATGTTAATACAAGTCATTAAATAGTTCTAGGGTAGAAGAAAAGCCTATCCTCTTAATGCACGGAATCACCTAATACTTTTAATAAGTTTCCTTGCTTTTGCTTGGACACTTCCAGTGATGAAAAATTCATTAACTCCTGGGACTTCCCTGGTGGCACAGTGGTTAAGAATCCGCCTACCAATGCAGGGGACATGGGTTCGAGCCCTGGTCCGGGAAGATCCCACGTGCCGCGGAGCAAGCAAGCCCGTGCGCCACAACTACTGAGCCTGCGCTCGAGAGCCCACGAGCCACAACTACTGAAGCCCACACACCTAGAGCCCGTGCTCCGCAACAAGAGAAGCCACTGCAAGGAGAAGCCCGCGCACCGCAAGGAAGAGTAGCCCCTGCTCTCCACATCTAGAGAAAGCCCACGCGCGGCAATGAAGACCAAATGCAGCCAAAAATAAATAAATAAATTTATAAAAAAAAAAAAAAGAAAGAGAAATCCATTAACTCCTAATGCTACTCATCTGATTTTTGGACCTTTTAAAAATGTATGATGTACAATTTACTTTCTTGTAAATTGAAATCTGCCTTGCCATAACATCCATGTAATTATCCTTATTCTGCCCTCTGGTGTTACACGGGTTAAAGATAGTCTGCCTTACAAATAATAATCTGCCTTACAAACTTAAGATGTGGGAAGACAACTGTCATGTCCTTAGGCCCTTTCTTCTTATGCTCATCTTTAATTTCTTCAGTATTCTCTTTTGATATGGTTTAGAAAACTACGGTCATATCCTTACCCCAAAATGCTAAGAAAAATAGATAATTCGAAGTTGGAAACATTCTCTAAAACTAGAGTCTGCACCTTTCTTTTCCATGTTATCTAGTCTAAAAACACTTCTAAGATGGTGGATTTTGTTGTTCACTAACTAACATTATCATTGCAAAATGATTTGGGCTCATATTTATTAGACAGAATTGGGATTCCAAAAAGTGATGTGCAAGTCAACTAATTTAATATTCAAATATTAAATCATTTAGAATAAGCTGAAAAAAATAATTTTTAAAAACAGGTATAGGGCTTCCCTGGTGGCGCAGTGGCTGAGAATCTGCCTGCCAATGCAGGGGACACGGGTTCGAGCCCTGGTCTGGGAAGATCCCACATGCCGCGGAGCAACTAAGCCCGTGCGCCACAACTGCTGAGCCTGTGCGTCTGGAGCCTGTGCTCCGCAATGAGAGAGGCTGCGATACTGAGAGGCCCGCGCACTGCGATGAAGAGTGGCCCCCGCTTGCCGCAACTAGAGAAAGCCCACCCACAGAAACGAAAGACCCAACACAGCCAAAAAAATGAATAAATAAATAAATAAAGAAAGAAGCTTTCATTTAAAAAAAATAAATAAAATAAAAACAGGTATAATTTTCACTCAATAAAGGGACATAACTTGTTTTATATTTCAAGAATATTAACCATTTGAAGATAATTACTTAAAACACTGAAAATAAAAAATCAAACATGTCTGACTCCTAAGAGGGGAAATATTTAACAGCTCAAATTTTCTCTTAAGACAGACCATTTTTCATGCAACTGTTACATATGGTAATTAAAACTTCATCTTAAAATAAATGTTCAGTATGTAACAGATTTAAAGGTAGCTTCAAAGCATTCTGGCTGCCCCAAATCTTTATTTTTATACAAAGGATGAAACTATTTATGTCATTCCTGCATGTATTTTTTTCCTCATTGAGCTATATATTTTTGAATAATCATCAATTTCAAAGTTCAATTTCAAAGTTTTTTCATTAAAAATGAGTATCCATTGAGCTGGTCCTAGAAATAATCAAGTTCACCCAGCCACTTGTTGACATCATAACACTCTTGAAATTTGATGCATTTCTTCCAAAATGTTTAAAGAACTCTCATGTGTTATTCCTAAAATTATCTTCAGTATATACTAGAGAATAGATTAGTCTGGAAGAAAAATATCACTTGTTAAAAGTTTTAAAAATTAAATTATGTGGTCAAAACGTTACTTAGGCTAAATACAAATGCATGGTAGCAGAACATTATGTTTCAGGATATGCTTATGAAAATTAATAGGAGACTAGTTCTGATTCATAGTGAAAATTTGTTTGTTTTCCTCAGCTAGTATCCTCAATTGTTGCTTAAAGGAACTACCACTTGGGGGACATAGGGCGTTTTATTTCACCTTCTCTAACAAAAATGTCGAAATATATTTGTGGTGTGGTAGAAAGAAGCCTATCAGGCCTTGGAAATGAAAACTTAGGTTTGCTATAGAGAAGGTAAGTAGGTTATTAGCTAAAGTATTTTGGCAAGTGTCAAGTGGTGGTCATAAGCTATTAGACTATGCAATAGTTTGGGTTTTCAACAGAGACAGGAAATTATGACAATGAAGACTATCATCACTGTGCATTTTCAAGAAGTCATTCATTTAGGGACTTCCCTGGTGGCACAATGGTTCAGAATCCACCTGCCAATGCAGGGGACATGGGTTCAAGCCCTTGTCCGGGAAGATCCCACATGCCTCGGGGCAACTAAGCCCCTGCGCCACAACTACTGAGTCTGTGCTCTAGAGCCGGCGAGCCACAACTACTGAAGTCCGTGAGCCTAGAGCCTGTGCTCCGCAACAAGAGAAGCAGCCGCAATGAGAAGCCCGCGCACCGCAATGAAGAGTAGCCCCTGCTCGACACAGCTAGAGAAACCCCGTGTGTAGCAACGAAGACCCAACGCAGCCAAAAATAAAATTAAAAAAAAAAAAAAGTCATTTAAATGACCGAGGGAAAACTGTGGCAGACAACTGAAAATATTTAGCTTTTTAAACTGAATATTGAATTCTTATAATATATCATTAAAATCTTGTCAGGTCGTAGTATTTATACAACAGGATGACTGGATTTTAAAAAAAGTTTGTTGATGGACATAGAGTTGATAATGCACATAGCTGCCCTTAGCAGTTTTTATGCATACAAATTGAAGTGGAAATCTAGCAAATGTATTCCTAGGAAATAGCTAAGATTTGAGGGGGGGGGGGGAAAGCATCTTTGTTGTGTTATACTTGGAAATGGATTTAGCTCTCCTCATTCTACTCTAATAAATGCTACTGTAATAATGTAGTTTCTGCACTAGAACACTGGTTGATACAGTAGAAAGTATCAAGTAAAAATGCCCCTGATACACAGGAATGCATTATCCCAAGATCAACTTAGTTGGGTTTCACCAGAATTTTATTTTATTCTAGTTAATACTTATACAGTAGGCAAAGTATAGTTTAAGTGTAATTGGTAGTTCACTAACTTCAGAAATGACTTGTGATACTTAACTAAATTTTGTATTCTTGGCCTCTCCCTAGACATTCAAAAATCAGAGTATGTAAACATGAGGCCTAAAATATATATTTTAATATGTTTTGCAGTTGATTCTTATGCACATTGTTTGAGAATTACCGAACTAGAGGATAACTTTGACTCTGGTGAGCTCCTGCAGTGGTCTAAATCCAAACTGAGCTTTTTATAATCAAATTTAATTATCAGTTTTATGAATAAGAGGATTATTGCTTAATCTAATTTCTGTGATCACTACTGTGGCAAAAAACAGGAGATTGCACACTAATGCAATGTAGAATTTCAGGCTGAAATTCACCTCAAAATTAACTCTCTCTTCACTCCTTTGAATGTAGAACTACATACATAAATAAATGCGGTGAATATACACATACATATAATTTACTATTTGTTGTGCTTTAATATTTCATGTTCCTATTCCAAAATTAAAAAAAAAAACTTGAGGGAAGTTGTCTTAACTCTTTTTTGATTAAATTTCTTTCCAAAGATATTGCAGTAATTTAAAGTAAACCTTACCTATGACTCAGAGAAGAGCACATTTTAGACTAGGTCAGTGTTTTAAGTATATAATTTTTAGCACTGATGACATCTTCAACTTCAGGTAAAGAAGAGTATCATCTTAAAAGAGCTTAAGTTATCAAATCCAACGTTATTCCCAGTCCTCTGAATAGCAGTTGATAGTCATCTAGTTTCTGCTTGAACGTTTTTGTTGATGGAATCCTCACTTCATGAAGCATTTAATACCGTGGGATAGCACCTTAAAATAGAGAACCAAAATCTGTCTCAACTTCCACCTGCTGGTTTGAGACTTGCCCTCTTCTTCATCTAAGACCTTCTTATATTTGAAGACGGCCGTTGTCTCTCCTTAGTTGTCCACTGTCTCTTCTTCAAAGGCTACATCTCATCAACTAAATTCTTCCCATGCATGACATCTTTGAAATTGCTATGCATTTTGTAGTTGATTTCTCATACTTCAATTGAACTTTTTTTTCCTTAGTGATATAAAAAATAATGGTGTACCTTAAAATTGTTGGCAAATAGGTTTGCTGAAATACAGTAATCCCATTTAAACATTTTTTCAGTCAATGACAGGAACTCTTTGAGGTCACCCAGTTCAACTCCTTACCTTATATACAGAACACTGTCCAGCCCGTCTCTCCTCGGTTATGTTGGATGAGGTTGAATTTAATGCCTTACAAACCAACTCATTTCAAAATCTCAATTACCTCAGTTACATTTTAATATTGTGCTGAAATCTTTCTTACGGGTCATTGTTCTGCCCTGCATTTACACAAATGAAATGTGTCTTTCACTGACAGCTCTTGAGTTTGATACTTGAAGACAGATACTGTTTCCAAAGTTCATTCTCTAATGCTAAACATTCCTTCTTCCTGTTTTTTTTTTTTTAATGATTATTTTGGGGATACTCAAAAACCTACCTCATGATGCTATGATGAAGACAATGTATTAATGCATGTAAAACACTTAGTATGTTGCTTGGTAGCTAGAAGGCATGCCACATTCTCTTCTTCTGCCTTCCCCAGTCATGGCAGCTCTTAAAAGACAGCAGACTTCCTACCTTGTTCTGAGCACTACTTTTGTTAATGTAGTTGAAGATTACTTTAGTATTTTTGGCAATAAAATCACAATTTACATTGATCTACATATGAACCACTCTTAAGCCATGGTATATTCCACCATCCTTTATTCTTTTAGAAACCAAAGTGTAAAACTAAGTAATTATCCTGGTGCAATATGTCCTATTTGATGTAACTTAAAAAAAAAAATTACTGGGTTAGATTTAGATTCCAATTTTGACTTTCAATGTGTTTATTTGCTTCATCTCCTAGATCTGTAATTTATTCATGGTATGATCTAATTCACTGGTAACACTAGCACCAAGGAGAGAACCTTGTGACATGCCATTAGGATCTAGGTTTTAAAGACAATTGAGATATGTCTGGCTTATCTTATTTTCCAGAGACTTGTTTTAACAGAACCAGTTACTAAGTATTCCTATATCTTCTTTGTTAACTACACAGACAAATCATGGTTAAGAGAAAACGTTAAAGACAGACATTCCCTTTCTTTACACACATGCACATTTAGGTTTTCAGCAACTTTTTTGCAAAATTGATGCTACCAACCAAATTTAAGTTAAAATAAGTGCAGCCATGCTCAGATGCCAAAGAATGGAAGATCTATGGTTTTGGAATGAAGGAGGATTCAGAGGGAAGGATCAGTTAGAAAGGGTAGAGTGGGAAAAATTTGAAAGTTTTGAAAATTAATTGAAAATACTTAAAAAAGATTCTCTTGAAAATGGAACTACAGCAAAAAAGTTATTTCAAAGCCAACTGCTTTAATCTGTACATTTTATTTTCAAATTAAAATTATCAATTTATACCATTCAATCAACATGTATTTACCAAGCACCTACTGTGTCCCTAGTTCAGTGGCAAAAAGGAAAAGACCAGTTAAATGGTTTATATACTGTAAGAATTTAAATAAATTTTCAGTTCTTAAAATTTGTTATATCTAAGGAAAACTATCTGTGCAATGAAAAATCCCTGAAGATGGAGTTTGTTATAGTATCACGACAAGAAGCATAAAATATATTTGAAACTAAATAGCTGAAAGGCCTTTCCTTTGCAACTAAATAGCTTTTGTTTCCAGAAAGCCAATTATAGTATAATCACAAAAATTGTTTAACATAATGTACATGGCACTAGTTACATAGGGAAAAATTAAGATAATTAAATCTAAGAAAGAAAATTTGAAATATTAGTTTATGTCAACTTCTGTACATGTACAATATAACCACAAGTTATAAAACCAAGGAATATAACAGTGTGTTATATTAAAGAGTTTAATATCGTATTTTAAAGATTTCAAATAGAATTTTAAAACTTGGATTTGGAGTCAAGAACATGGTAATTTCTGACAATTTTATTAACAAGTTATAAAAAGTTGGTTTACATATAAGAGTTTTCTCATTTTGATGATTCAGGGTAAATAGAATTCAGAAAACTGGAAAAGTGTGCACTTAAAACTTTGCATATGGCAGTTAAAGCAAACAGCTGGAGGCCAGACAACAAACCACTTGAGCTATTTTGTTTTTCTGAGTCATTCACACAGTACCTACCAGTCATGATGGTGGTGACACTTTATACTATTATGTTTATATTCATAAGAATAAAGATCCCCTTCCATTTTCTTTTTTCTTTCCAGCTGTTTCTTATGATTATGTAGGAAAAGTTACATTTTACGAAGTAAATTATTATGAAAAAATGTAACCTCTTTTTAAGAAATCGATTTCTGGATTTAACAGACGTCAAATTACATATGTGTTCTGTGAAGTTTTTTTGCACAAAAGTTAAACTAGAATTACGTAAGTTCCATTTTCCTACAGAAGAGATGCTTTGGTTTAAATCTAAAGATTAAAAAATCCTAATATTTTTATGTCAGTTTCTCATATCTCAAAATATATAGAAAAAGGTAAATTTAAGTCATTTTATATTCCTGATATACAAATACAGCAAGGTCATAAATGTTTCATTTTCAAACATGATTTGGTAGATATCAACAACTTCCACTCTTCATAGAAAAATATGTTAAAAATGAAAATTTAAAGAATCAAAACTCACTTTTTTGTTTTACTTCTATCTCTAGTTCTGCTTTCATAGCTTCAGTCTTCAAACATTTTTAAATATAGTATCTTTAGATGGAAAAGAATCCATCAACTTGTATGTGAAATAACCAGGCGATCAAATTGAAGGGGAAGTCTACCCCACTCCTCCTCTTTGGCTTACCTTAATTTGCACATTACTTCTTTAAGATATATCTCAAAGGTCTAACAAGAAATATCTTATACACTTCTCACAAAAGCAGAGTATTTTGATTGGGTCTCAAGAGTGTTCAGGAAGTTTTATTTCTAATGCTGCCATTGTTCATTTAAAAAATAGTTTTCTCTGTTCTGAACTTGGTTAATACTAAGAATGTCTACATTTTTAACCTACAAGTGAAACGGTATATGGTTCCATTAAATGACCTGTCAAAAGCTGGAAAAAAAGACTACGTTTTAAATTGTTTAGTCACACCGTTCAGTTGTAAAACTTTAGGTTGGTTTTCCTCTATTTTTCATGTTGAAGAAATAATTTCACAATTTCAAATCAAAGTCAACACTGCAGTGAGGAGAGCTTTTCTACTTTATTACAAAGAGAAGAAGCCTTTATGTGGTCAGAAAATACAAGATTGATCTTTTTTTCTCTTCCTATGAAACGCTGCTGTTCAAACAGCCAGAGTGAATTGTCTCAGTTCACTTCTTTAAGTCCCATCACATTCACTTGGGTATGGATGTCCTTGGCTGCTGAAAATCTGGCCCTTTAGTGCACAGGGCGACAAAGTCCCCTGACCAGCAGTTCCAGAATGTCCCATTTTCATATATTGCATCCATGCACACCTCCTAAAAATGAGGTACAGCAGGGCAAACATTTTCCAAAATAGATGTCATATATATAATATATACACATTCGTACATACATACCTTTATTCATGTGATGTCCAAAAATTTAAAAAAAATGTACACATTTATTACAAAATCGTAACAAAGACTGGACAGTGTTTTGCTCATTCTGGAAAGATGAAGCTCAGTAATAACACAACCCTGGAAACCATCCAGAGATTGTGGCAATATCTTTCTTCTAAACAGTCATATATTCTTGCGTTAAGCTTGGCGCAACTGCCTTTCAAAAACAGAAGGGGAAGTAAAATGAAGGAAGCAGACCTTGCTCATCTTTCCAAATGAAATACGAGAAGGATCTTCACATAAAAATGCACAAACATTTCTTATTTTATTACCAATAGTGCTACAATGAACAATGCAAATTTTGTGGTCTAATTCTGTTGAGTCTTTTGTGGGTTTTCTTTTTTACATTTTAGAAACTAAATGGTAAACTTCTGTCAGTGTACTTGCTTGTCTTTACAGACCCAAGTCTGTCTGCTGGCAAAAAAGAAAATAAATGAAAAAATTCAGACCCTGCTCGAACTAGAGAAAAACAAATTACAAATTTAGTTGTTGGGCAGCACATAATTAGTAAGGCAGGACCTCAAATGGTGACCCTTTGCGTAAGCCAATTGCCAGATCCTCAAGGAATTAAAACCAGGGTGCCTGAGCCACATCAGTTCTGCAGTTATGTTGAGTATTGTGCTGAGACAGCCATACCCCAAGAAAAGGGAAGTCTTTTTTTAGAAGGCTTGCTGAGCAGGGTTGTAGTTGAAGGTGGATGGCAGGTGAGGCCGTTCTTCTAATTTGTCATATTCCAGATGGAACTCCTATAAAACCAAATTTAAAAATTTAGATGATTTCCTTTCCATCTGATCTCACATTTTTGTCAAAATATATTTTATTTACTATACAAACAAAATAACTACAGGTATGAGAATGAACAGAGATATTAACAACTCTTTTCCGCTAAGTAAAATATAACTTGAAGAAAAATAATATGCTGTAGTTTCTATCTGATAAGTACAAAAATGTAGACTTTCTGCATAAAAGCCAGAGACTAGTCATGAACATTTATTTTATGACACAGAAATTCTATGCATTTTTTTTGCTCAAAAATAAAAGGTTGAAGGGAGCAATTACTATATCACTAATAAAAAGCACTGAAAATTATACGATATTTAAAGTAAAGCTACCTTCAATGAAGTATAAAACTTAAAATTTTACTTTTTTTTCCATGAAAAAAGTTTAGAAATAAAGGATTTTCCAATTTGTCTTATCACATGTTTTTTTAAAAAAAGCAAACAAAGTTATTCTAAACTTGTTATCTCGGGAAAACAATGAATTTAAAACTCACACATCTCCAGACTTCCCATTTCACAAACCCAAAACCCTGAGAAGATATAACTGCCACCCCAAACTAGACAGTAGTTTTGCTGTAGGCACATCTGAAGATGAACTATATAGCTCATTTTAATTAAACTTTCAAAACACTACATGAATTTTAAAATTTAAGAATGGTGAAGCAAATTCTTCATGATACTCCCCCAAGATCAAGAGGTGCAGAATATAACTTTGTATATTAAAAAAAAGCAAACCAAAAACATACCTTTTTAAAATCCAAAACCTAGAGGTTTGAAAATTACTAATTCTACAACCTGAATTCAAGTAGCACAAACTATCTCAGTTAATCCCATTTAAAACACTATGAACCGTAATATGTATTATGTACTAAAGAAAGCCAACAAGTAATGTTAGTACCATGGCTTAACATATTTCACCTTATCTGTCTTATTTCAAATTAATCCCATAGTAGATGTTTCCATTATTAAATTAAGTGAAAATTTCATTATTAAATTAAAATGAAAACCTAGGTCATGATTAAATTTTGAGATATAAAACCAAGTATTTAGAATTTAAGGATATTACAATAACAATTACAGAAATAGCAGGTATAATTTATCAGAAGCCTAATATGTGTCAAAACTAGAGACAAAGCTAAGTTTATTCTCATCTTTGTAAGCCTGTAAAGTAGATATCGTTATCTTCATTTTTGCATTGGAGGAAAATGAGGCTCACAAGTAACTTGCCCAAGTCATACAATAATTGGCAGATCTAGGATTAGGATCCAGATCTGTAGGACACCAAAGCACATGATTTTTCTAGTATAACACATTATTTTTAATATTTTTAGCCCAAGGTCCAAAACCAAAACTACTTAATTACACCCCTATCCATAAATAATGTTGAAAAAATTCAGTCCACTGACAAATGATGATAAAGAAGGCACCCTGTGATGACTTTTAAAAAGTTCACTTTAGAGTTAACTAAGGCACAGAGCTTCTTTGTCAGTAAAAACTAGCAAACACCAGAATCACCATCACAATCACCATAGCCTCCTTAATGCATTGTGTAGGCACCTCTCCCTCTCTCCCTGCTCTGTCCAGGCTTTAAAAGAATTTTATTGCCTGGCTGAAGATAAATATCTATATTAGTGGAGGAAGTATCTTCTTGCTGTAGCATACTTTTATTAAAATTGGCTAATTTTAGTTCTAAAATATGTGTAGTTATTGGGTAAAAAGTCTATTTGTAACTGACAAATCATATACTCCACTAAGTTATATAAATTAAAATTTTCTTCAATTGTCTTATCCTCATCATTGTGCACTGGTGAACTACACTGTATAATCAGAATTTAAACTAGAGTAACTTCATCAATGCACACAATTCCCCCCGCTACATATTAAAAAAAAAAAAAGATCAGTTTAAACCTAGGGAGCATAAATATTTTAATATGATAATTAAGAAAATCTCAAAGACCTTATATATCAGATTCAGAATCAAATTTTGTCTCCCATTTTTTTAAATCATTTTTTTCTCTTCTATGTATTTTCATTCTTCTTAAAAGACATAAAGCTTACAATCCATTTGCTCCCTAACTCTGATTACTGATAGTATCTTTTTTACATGTTTATGTTATATGTACACACACAACACATACCACCACACACACACACACACACCTTTGTATAATCTGTAGGGGCAAGAAGTGTGTCTGATTTGTTTATCACTACCTACTACTGAGAATACTACTGAGCTGCCAGGCTCCCAGGGCGTGTGTAATTAATGGCTGATTAATCAATGAACACAAGTTTTCTTCATTTGTTTTAGGAACAGAACACAAATTTTTTAAATATTCAAAGATCAGGTATTAGAAGTTCTATGTATATATTTGCTTTAATGGAGAAAAGATTTTTAGATTACAGTTTAATGGTTTAAAGCCTAGAAAGAGTTCTAGGTATAAAAAATCACATTTATAGCAGGTTATGATATGATAAAGAATCCTAAGCATTAAAAATCCTATTCAGTGTTGGACCCACAAGGTGAAGTCAGACTGAAAGAGTTCTGAAACTTTTAAGTCTTTAGTTTGAGAAAGCTATTGATAATAGAGGGGGAACTTCTATCACCTAAAAATTCTCTGTGGATAAAATTATTTTAAAAATCTTACTCATTGAGACTATATATATTATAACAAATTTTTAAATTAATGGGATACTGAATTATTCTAGCTGAATTACATATAGGATAGACCACATAGTCTGCTGACAAATCAAGATTATCTAAAAGAGAATAAGCAAATACAGTGTCAAAATTTTTATGTACATACATTACTGACATACAGGAAATTCTTTATATAAATAATGGGCTGAATCCTATAACTCACAGAATTTTTAGGGGATAAGGAATACTTCTGATTTAAATGATCTAATCCCTTACTTAAAATTACAGTTCTTCAATTCTCTGAAAATATTAAGTTATTTGCAAAAGTGAAAGAAAGAACCTCATACAAGTGAGATTAAAGACCTGATTATGGTCTAGATCAGGTCAATACTTTTCAATGATACCATGATAACATCAAGCTATTACTTATAATACTAATTCATACTGAAGGCTTCTTATGAGTTGAAGCTATTAAATGCATGTTCTTTACCTGTGAATTATAAACCACAACCACTTTACAGATGGGGACTTTGACTTGGGACATGGCACGTCAATGGATTTTCTGTAGTTTGATGAAGTCTGTTAATAAATATACTATGGAACTAAATTTCTTAATTCCTAATCCAATTTCTGGAAAAACACTGAAAACATCCTTAAAAAACAAAACAAACAAACAAAAACTCAGAAGCCTTTGTGAAAAGTTTATTCTGTGAATATAACACAACTTAAAAGTTTTAAGTCCATGAATTCTTTAAATATAATCAAAAGAAGTGAGCTGCATATTAATACTTGATAGAAACCAATATTTCTGCTTGCTTTCATCACTATGAAATGTTTGCTTTCATCACTATGAAAATAATTTTGTTGAAGAGTATCAGCACAAGTGGCCAGTAAATTACCTTAAGATTTTTCAAAAATAGTTTAATAATAATATTTCTCAAATTTTATTTTCCAACTTCACAGCTAAAAATTTTAAAGGTAAAAGTTAAGACAAAAGCTCAACTGTACATAGGAGAGATCAGATAAAATTAGGTAAAATTATTACTTTATGCACGCGCGCACACACACACACACACACATAAATAATTTTCTTTAACATGACATTTACCTGACTGAGGAATTGTTTTTGTGGGAAATTAGGGGCCTTATTAATGTTCAAGTTGTTTCTGAATATTTAATTTTATGGTGAGAACTTAGTTCTGGGAAACTGATTTTTTCACTTAAGTTGATTTCTTCACAGATACCAAACTAAAATTCAACTAAAATTACCCATCTATTATTGCAAATACCTATTTCTTTTTGTACGTATGTTTGGAATAATTTATGATGATATTGAGCAAAAAGCTTCAACTGAATAGAGAAAACTTCAGTCATTTACTATTAGAATTTTTCCCTTCCAAAGATACTCTTTCTCTCCTGAAGAACCAGGTTCTCAAACTATGAAGCCAAAGACCAGCATGATCACTGGCATCACCTGGGAAGTTGCTAGCAATGCAAATCCTCAGGTCCCATCCACAGACTTGCTGAACCAGAAACAATGGAGGTATGACCCAGCAATTTGTGTTTTAACATGGCCTCCAGGTAATTCTGATGCAAGCTAAAGGTTGAGAACCACTGACCTAACCTAACAACAACCAGAATTTTTCCATCTTGGAAGAACAGTTAACAAGCTGTAATAATAATGATGATAAAAACAACAGCAACAAACTACCACAACTACTCTCCTGTATCAAATACCCAATATACGCCAAGCACTGTACTCAGTGTATATGTGTGCCTGTGTAATATCAATTAATCTACATGATAAATCAGGAGGCAAAAATCATTTTGATTTAAAAGATAAGGAAGCAGACATGGAAAGGAAACTTATACAAGGTCCAAGTATGAATAGCAGAAACAGGAGTTAATTTCAAATCCTGATACAAAAAAACTAAGGTTTTCTACTTCACTACATTTCTTAAAGAACAGGTAACATACACAATGTACTGTATACTATTTGTAATTAATTATTTATTACTTATTTCATGGGTCTACCTTTTAAAGTCAAGACATGCATATTAATTAGAATTGTTAAAATAACTCAAATACAGTGTAGGGTGGTATACAGACTTGGTCTGAGAAGCAATGATATTTACCATTAGAGAAACACGCAAAAGTAATAATAAAAAAAGATTTAACCTTTTGTATGTGTCTTCTTTTGGGCGTTTTGGTTGGGCTCAGCCTTTCTATTTCTTTTTCATGTTTTATATGAAGTCTTCTTGTGATGTAAAATTTTGTAATAATTATCTGGTAAGCATTTTACACTATCTTTTTAAAATGTTTTACTCTTTTATCAGTTTAGTAAAACTGATTAAAAAAAAAAACCCCAAAACCCCAAGCCAACAACTAAAAAATTACCCAATGAACTGTCAAGAAATATTTTTTTTCTGTTTAAATTTAATAAAATCAACAAAACTAACTCTTTAGTTTTTAATCCTAAGCCTCATCAATGGAAAAGGCATTCAGAGAAATCCTGGAGTTATGAAATCAGATAATGTGAGTTATATTTTCTTCTAGGTGGACTAAGTACATACATAAGGAACTAAACACAAATGTGTAATATGCTATGACACTGATGCAAACTGTTCACATGGGACAGTTAGAAAGGTGTTTTTGTGAGGAAAAGTTGCAAACCAAAACAACTTTTTCCACTGGCCTCTTTCCCCAAATATTCAGCATACTAGTCAAAGGAACAATCATGATTAATGCTTGCGATTTTCTTTCTTTATATCACTTGCAAATAAAAACTCAAGCACACTTCCTGCAAAGAGTGCAAGTGTTTAAAAAGCCTATATACTGGTTTTATATGAAAAAATATATATATTATATAAAAATATATATAAAAATATATTTATACTGGTTTTAGGAAAAATCTCATATTTGCTTAAAGTAATAATAATATAAGAATACATGACCGGGATTGCAAGAGGGTATCTTTATTTTACAACTGAGTAGACACAAAAATATTTCAAATGTTACCAAGGCTTGTGAAAAATTACAAAATTTCTTACCAAATTCAATCATTTTCCTAAACTACAGGTAAAATGAACTGTTTCCAGATATTCTCCTAGAGTTTAAATCAAGCCAAGGAGGTGGAGACCTTTTAAAAGACTCAGCAAATATCTGGCACATTATTGGAATGGATGTACTGGTACATATAAACAGATAAAAGAGGACACTTCTTTTTAAAATCTAGATTTTTAGTTACACATTTGCACATGGAAAAAAATATACCTTAGCTACTTTCCTCCAGTTAAGACAGTCAAAGAAGTAATATGTTCCCCTCTCATATGTATTGGTTTTCATTGTTGGCTCCATGCCTGGTGCCCTGGTAATCCATACTCGTTCTTCTTTGTGGTATCTCCAATCACGGTTAAAACTTCAATTTTTAAGAGAAAAAGACAATTAATTTTTTCCTGTGGCTCACATCAAACATTTTCTACATTTTGTAAAACATTTTTCAGAAAATAGTCACACATAAAATACATAAATATTGATGCTTCTTTTCCCTGATTTTTGTTATTAAATACAACCTAGTAAAATAAATATAGGAAAAGACTTTCTTAATTTGCCCAAAAACCATACTCTTTAATTAACACACACATCTTTATTTAACTGAAGAAATTTTTTATGCAAGCGAAACAAGATCTTAAAACCTCTATGAGCAATGTGATAAAAACTTTGGCAGACCAAAGATACACTGTGTTCCAGAAACCTCACTCCTTTCTCATTCTTCTTAACATTCAATAGAAATTAAGATACCTATTAAAACAAACAAAACCCCCAACTATTTGAATTATTTTGTAAGAAACTAAATACAAAGTCTATTTGAATTAACTACATAAATTCACATAAAATTTGTAACTATGATGAAAAACCTCCATGCAAACAAATACCTTCCTATCAATACAATGAGGGGTTATTTTAGACATATATTTTATTTTAGACATATATTTTTTATATATTTATATATTTTTAGTCATAAATAAGATATGAGACAGAACTGCCAGTGATGAATGAATGAATGACTGATGAATTTATTTACTTATGAATAAATTAAAAGGAACAGGTAACAATTGCTATCTTACAAAAAATGAGGGAAAACATGGAAAAAAACATTCTCAATTGAGAAATAAAAAACAATTTATTATCAACACAGTGAATTTTACATTTTAAAGTATCTGATCCAAGGTCATTTATAGAAATGTTAGTAGGAATATTATAAAATACTTATTAAATCTATAAAAAGGTCTCCCAATCATTACATTGTAAGTTTTTAGTAACAATTCACTCTACAGTAAACATGATTAATAGAATAGTCTACTGGTAACAAAATGTTACCACCTGGACATATAAAAAATGACACAAAATTTTTATTCTTAGAGCATCAGGTAAAAACAAAAATGCTCAGAAAAACAATGTATTCAATGGACCAATTTCTTAAGACTAATTTATTTAAGTTGGCCAATAGGCTTCTGATAATGAATGTGGACTTTATCAATATTTCAAAATACACAAGAAATATGCACAGTGCCTTGCCCATATAATGCTCAATAAATATTTCTTAAATGATGAAATTCACTGTCATTAACATATGTGGTTCCACAAGGAGTAAGATGAACCACACACCCTATACTTCATATTTATAAAAATTAGATTCACCACACCCATGAATCAAGTTGATTCTATCTTCTTATACATTTACAGTTATTTAAGTTTGGAATTATTTTTATGTATACAGTGATTATGAAGACATGGTAATATAAGGTTTCAATCTAAATTAATTTTTACTAAATATAAAAAACTTAGATTTCTTGATGAAGAAATAGTTCCACTTTAAAAACAAAGACAAAAACTACAGCCACCATCATTTTAAAAAATGTTTTTAGAATAAACAATATCCACTATAATACAAAAGTTTTAAAAAATACTTTGAACATACAGCTCTACTGCAGCTAAAAGTTGTAATACGTCTCCTCCATTCATGTAATAGAGATAGAAGAGAAGGTCTTCTCCGTATCGACCAAGTTTTATTGCAGCCAGCTGGAAAAGAAATAAATTATTCTGAAATGTAAAATGAGTTTGAAAATCCTAACATATAATTGATTGCACTAAAGTAAAAATGGAAAGATAAAACAGAAACCCCTCTTTGTAGCAGATAACTGTTATTACATGATTACAGAAGTACAGTTATATAATTCTAAAGGGAAGTTTCATCATTTAAATGACTAAAGTCATTTAATAATTATTTCTGATACATTTATTTTAGGTACTAATAGGGGGAAAAAAGCTAAATAAAAACTTCTAAGCAAGACCTAATGCTGTCTTACTGGAGGTGTTTATTAATACTCAATGTGGCAATAGTGGAACACTGTGCTGCTCAGAGATGCAGGACTTACATTCAAGTCTTAATTTCATTACTTACTAATATGACCATATCCAAGTTATTTAATGTCTCTGAACTTTCAGTTATAAAATGTAGTCAACGATACCTATAAGGATTACTAAAAATGTAAATGAAATTAAGTGACACTGTGAATGCACCTTCTGTAGAGTGCCTCACAGAAGACTTAAAAGAAATAGTAACTGAATCTACATCTGACAGTGATTCACAAATCGATTATGTACTTTAGCAAATCACAGTTAAGTACAAAAATCATAAAGGGATAGTTCTTTATTTTGTTTAAATGGATGACGAAAAGATGACTGCTTCACATGTCGCTCCACAAAGCAGAAACATAACTGCCTATCAAACTATCAAACACAAGTTCAATAATCTCAAATTCTCACAGTAAGACAAATCTTTATTAAAAGCTCACTGAAATGAAAACATTCTTCTCTTTACCTAGTCCTGTATCTAAATGTTTAACCGTTGTTACACACTCTCTGAATGTTATTTTTCTGTCCATTCATATTATCCCCATTCAGGCAGCAGTCTTGAATGTGACAAATTCTCCTAAATTATTATTTCTTAAGCTGGCATAAGAAAGGGTTCTGGAACCCTCAGGTAATTGGAGCAAAAAATGAGTGCTATAGTGGAGGTGGCAGCAAATCATACAGTCCACAGACAGAAAAAACTAGCTCTCTCTATCTCGTACTTCTTATCTTCCATCTACTCAAGTATTACAAGACATGTCGAGAAATACGTGTATCTCTTTAGTTGCCTGTCCACCACATCAACAACCGTTTGGCTACACAACTGCATGGCACAGACGCAGAACGCTGTCATTTATATATATTTATATTATACATACTTATGCACCTAAGTATAACACAAATATATCATTTTTAACAAACTGTATCTATCCTTTCACATAACCAAAATCTAGATACCATTCTAACAAAACTGAACTCTCAACGCTTTCCCCTAAAGCAAAAGTGTTGTTTTCTTTCTCAGGAAAAAAAAAAAAGATTAAAGTTCTAATCTGTTAATAGTTATTTTATAACTAGAAATTCAGGTAATTAAAACACAGAAAAAGATGACATTAAAAAGTCAAAGATTACAGTTTTAAAATATATATTTTTTCATTAAAAACATTTTATCTGTAAACATAAAATGAGAATATCAGAAGGAAATTCATCAAATTTTCCAAGTTACTTTATTCCCATCAACTGTGGTTATGATTGTACTGTTACTAATAACTATAAGAAAGATTTTACTGGTCCTGACATTGTTTTTAAAATATTTTTAAAATATAACCCAGACCTCACCAAAACACAGGATTATAAACAAAAATAGAAATTAAACTGTTACATATAACTGAATGGACATACAAAAGCATACCCCTGAGACCACTGCTAAATATTTCAAAAATATTATGCTGTCTGAACTGCAAAACAGCACCTGAAAATAGATAAGTTCACGCTGAGTAGAATAATAAACTACACTCACCTTATCCCTAATGTGAATGTTCGTTAAGTACTCAGATGGAACATGGAAGTCTGGATAATAAAATGAGAAAAGCCTTATTAACTGATTCTCAGTTACAAATATATTTTTTAAAGGTCTAAACAAAAATAGATTCTCCTACCTATGTCTTGAGGTCGACAAGGTGAAGATGCCCAGGGTGATGCAAATTTGGGGTAGAGATTTCTGAATAAGGGAGAAAAAAAACATTCTGAAGTCCAAAGTAGAAAAAGAGATTTCTAATTTTATTTCAGCAAATCAGGAAAAACAACGACTTCAAATGTAAAATGAGCATCTTTAAATTTCTAATATCTTTTCTTGGTTTTACTATGACTTATACAGCAGGAAACCGAAACAAGGTTAAAAAAACATACATACATACACGCACATATCTGTATGTGAATTATTACTTCAACTCAGAATGCTTTAAATTCATTAATACAATGAATTAAAGTAAAATTACTTTCCCATTTATATGGCCAGAAAAAAAATATCAGTAATTATTAAAAACCAAAGCTCAAATTCAGCAAACACTGAGTGTCTATTATTATATGCCTGGCACTAGCATGCTTATACATCAGCAAACATAACAAAGACCACTGACAACGTGAAACTTACTTTCTGCTTGATGATGGTGGATTGGGAGGGAGGCAGACAAAAACAATTTACGTAATACATAGATAATATTCCATGTTAGTGGTGGGGTAGGGAGGGAAGATTAGTTGCATAATTAAATAGGGTAGTCAGGTTAGGGCACATTTAGAAGGTCACGTCTGAACAAAGATTTGAAGGATATGAGGGAGATAACCATATCTGTTATCTGGTAGAAAACTACTATAGTCAGAGGGAACTGCTAGAGCAACTAATGCAGAGTTATGACTGACATGTCTGACATACAGCAAGAAGGCTAGTGAAACCGGAACACGGTGAACAGAGGGAGAAGCTGTTAAGGTGTAGGTAGAGGAGAGACACAGATCATGTCTGTACAGATTAGGAGGCCTATCAAGATTTTGGGTTTTTAATCATAATAAAACTGCAAAACCTTACTGTGTATTGAGCAGAGAATGAACTTATTCAAAAAGGACTGTCCTGGCTGTCATATGAACAAAAGATTATAAGGGGCAAAGGGAGAATCAGAGACACCTGGTGATTGGCTAACGGAGTAATCCAGGCAAGAGAAGATGGTGATTCAAACCAGGGGGGGAGCAGTTAAACGTAGTGAGAAACAGGGAATTCCCTGGCAGTCCAGTGGTTAGGACTTGGTGCTCTCACTGCCGGGGCCCTCAGGTTCGACCCTTGGTGGGGACCTAAGATCCCACAAGCTGCGAAGTACAGCCAAAAAAAAAAAAAAAAAGTGAGAAATAATGTAGCAATGATTCCACTATGTCAGACGTTACTGACTGGTTAAGGAGAAGTTCCCAAAAGTAACTGCTGAATTTAATGACACAAAAGCAGTTTTAGTAAAATGGTGAGAGCAAAATCCTAAATGAAATGGGTTTAACAGAGAATAGGACAAATAGGAGATACAAAGATGGCTCTCCTGAGGAGTTTTGCTCCAAAGGAGAATAAAGAAATGGGGGGGGGGGGCAATAACTTACAGAATAAGCTGGATCAAGAGAAGGTATCTGTTAACATGGAAGAAGTAACAGTGTATTTGTATGCTGATGGAAATGATGCAACAAAGTGCAAAAAATTGTTAGATCCATATCTTTGAGTTTTCAAAGGTTTTAGGTAGAAAGCATGGATCAACTATGGCAACAGGGTGGAAGACAAGAGTAAGGTAGATGCAGATGGTTGTAGGTGACTGATTTCGTGGCAGGACTACGCTGACACTCTTCTGATTGCTTCCTTCGTTCTTAGTAAAGTAGAAATAAAAAGCAAGGTCACCATCTGACACTAAGCACAGGGGAAAAGGTATTAGGGGTTTGAAGAGGCAAGTGTAAAACAGTTGCACAAGAGAACAAAAGAATGAATGGAGTAGGCATGCCAGCTTGATTATGGCTGGCAGAATTAAGGGCTCATTCTTGAGGTTCCTGGCCATGAATCTGAAGTGAGACCAGGCAGTGAAGTTGTGTATTTTTCTCTAGCCAGACTTAGTAGCACAGGTCAAGAATGGAATAGGCAGATATAACCAGGGCTGTAGTTTTTGCCATGCAAGTATGACAAAGCAAGAGAGGGGCAAAGCAGTCAGGGGTATATGTAAACAAGCCATCATGACTGACCATAGAATTTAACTGGAGAAGAAGGAAGTGAATTCATCTAACGGGAAGAGAGACAGGGATGTTGAGGAATAGTAAAAAGGTACAAGAATCAGTGGGATGAAGATCCCAATGGAATCTAATGATTACAGGAGCCCACAGTAGAGGGAGAGAAATGGAAAACAGGAAGTGGCATGGCAGCACAATCTTACAGAGAAACTGAGGTTACCAAAAATGACGAAGTCAAAGGGATGACTAAAGAAGTGAGCAGCTGAGGTATGATGAAGGGTAAGATTTTTGGAAGAGAGAAATTCAAGAAGCTGGGATTTCAGGATTTAGGAAAGACCATATATGTGTATTTCGAAACTGCTAAATTATAAGAGGAATATTACTATAAAGTGAGAGTGATCCAGGAACTAATATAAGAGGGAATGACCCAAAGAGTCAGCAAATACCAGCAACAATGAGTGGCAGCAGATGATATAATTTGCAGACATGAAATTAAAAACTGCAGGGAGGTATTATACACAAATGTAGGGAGAAAAGAAAGAAACTTACTCAGGAGAGTTCAGATTGAGGCCTAATGTTGTTAAGTCACTTCCTAATGCAAGATGTACCATTCCTGGGTCTGTCTCTGCTGCCCTGATAAATGTTAACAGGCCAATCATTCCAAACTGGTCTGTCACCATCCCTTGGGGAATGTTAGTAACCCGACCTGGATAAGAAAAACATAGTCATTTTTATCTCTGAGGAAAAAGTAAAAAAAGTGAATTCTATAATATCTTTGATATATTTTATAGAGTCCCACCATCAGGTAACACCTGGATCCCTTTTTTCTGCTGGTTATTATTTTGTGTTGTTGAACTTTTATCTCCAGGGAATTTGGGTCCATCTGTACTTGAAGTTGTCTTGCCAGATGTATTCAAATTCTAACATGAAAAAAATTAAATGTGACATTAAAATTTGTTATGTATAAAAATTTCAAGTTCATATGCTAGTACTTTTCTATTCATTTTTTATTATATTTAAGTTGGTAGTAAATTATTACCTGTTTTTCAAGTTCTACATGAAATTTTTTGTTTCCACAACTGTGCCATGGTATACAAATAAATCCTGTATTGTACATATTTGAGTACTTAAAGGACAAGAAATATATGGAAAATATTCTTATTTATCTCAGATCTTCAGTCACAGACAAAAAAACCTCTCTATCTCAGAACTTTTTGTTTTGGGATACACTTGAAGTTACACTCCTCAATACTTTATTAGTATTTTTAGAAGTATATTTTAGAAGTATATTTAGAAGACAAACTAAATATAGTACATTACCTAAAATATCACCATAAAAGCCTCCAAGATAAGTTAGAAAATATGAACTTATTATTTTTTTAATTTTAATTATGAACTTTTAAAATTCATATTTATTTTAATTCTTACCCAATAATCTTCTTTTATCAATTATTTTAACAATATACAACTCCCATCACACACACAAAAAGCTATTTTCAGTGAAATGTGGAAGAAATAAACACACTCGTTAAGTCAGAAAGAGGAAGCTGGGTTGGCTGAATCAACACAGGAATAAAAATGTGTATAAAGATTCTTCAAGGAGAAAACTTACTCAAGAAAAACACAGCTCCTTAGAAGGCTATAATATCAAACTTCATGGGATCCAGCTGACAGGGACTACAATAAAAGTCTAAATTAACTCTGAGAAGTTCAACAGAAATTTGCAAACCTATATGAAATAGGGAAAAAAATAGGCTATCTTCTAAGTTATAAAGGTTTTCCACATTCTTCAGAAGTTAGATTATTACAGATATTCAAGATAAACAATTTCATAATAGTATTTAATAAGTCCTTAATATAGTGTACAAAACTGTTAATAAAACAGAAATCTGAAGGGAAAAAACTATATAATTCACATACATAATTCTCAGTTACTTACAGATTTACTGTCATCATTACTTGATGTTGGATCTTTATAACTGGAACCAGGTAACGCTGGAAAATCTTCGTTGTGTATTGAGAAGTCCTGGGATTGCTCATTTGCTGGTTTTGTTACCATCCCAACTATGTAATGAAAATAATCCAGAGAATTGCAATTGATATTTATAATATTTTGCTACAAATTATAAAAAGTTAACTTTTCTCACAATAATATAACAAAAGGATTTTTAAGTTACGCTATGAAAGCACACTTCAAAAAATTGGTGTTCTGGGTAACAATGAATAACTAAATTCTTATATACTGATTAATAACTAAATATACAAAACAGTACAAGGGAAATAAGTGGCAATCCTATAATTCTAATCTAATGTCATATATAGATGCTGAAAAAAACATAATTTGATATTGGTAATAATTATTGAAATTTTTGGTTTAAAAACTTGCTTTAAATATTTGACTAGTTATTATAAATACCAGTTAATTGTCAAATACAAATGAACAAAATAAATTTTAAAGAACATGTCAGTATTCTACTTGAAAGTGACTTACAGGGTGAGAAAATTGCAATCAATTATAAAACAACTCCACATTATTTCAGATTTTCTTGGACTCCATGTAATAGATGTAAAACATGCAAGAACTGGGAAGTAATCTTCCCACTATACTTGGCATTAGTCAGGCCCTTATTGGAGAACAATATCCAGTTTGGGGCTCCACAATTCAAGAACGATATGGAGAAACTAGAGATGGTCCAAGGAGAGCAACAGGAATGATTAAAGGGATGAAAAAATGGACCTATGAGGAAAGGTTAAAAACATTAGAGTCTGAACTGAGAATCAAGTAGCTAGGTACTCAACTTCCAGGGCAGATCATTTTTGTTTTTTTCTGGGGGGGAAGGCTAATTAGGAAACTCTTAATGTGTATAATAATAAATTTTTCCCTTCTTCACATGTTGTTATTTGTATTCATATTTTGAAAGCCACAGAAATCCCTCTTGGTTGAAAATGGGAAAAATAGTTATCTTAGAAAAGTGATGAAATGATCCCTCTAAGTTCATTGTTTCTGCTACTGGTCTGTATCAGATTCTACCAAAAGGAAACAAGTATGTGCAAAGGATAAAAAGAATATGGTTACATTCCTGTTACATAATTTTCATGTCTAGTTCATTTAGCATCTATTAGCCAAATCTCTTATTTATTAAAGACAGTGAAAAAGGGTATTAATGGTGACCAAGAGTCTACATAAACTATACATGACCCACAGGCAGTTCTCAACAGGAGGTAATTGTTTTCCCCATGAGACATCTGTCAAAATCTGGAGAGATCTGTGGTTGTCACAATGTGGGGGTGGGTGAGGGGTGCTACTGGCAGTGAGTAGGCAGAGGCCAGGGATGTTGCTAAATATTCTACAATGCACAGGACAGCCCCTCATTTACAAGAAACTACCTACTCAAATGTCAGTAGTGTGGAGGTTGAGAAACTGGCTTAGAAAAAATTGTTAATGTATGGTTAGTCATTATTAATCACTAGGAATGTGGGAATGTATTCTTTTAAAAAATGTGTGATGAATTGAGAAGAGGCAGACCATAGAATCATTATTAAGGTGAATTAAGGCAGAAATGCCTGAAGAAAATAACTTCTGAATACCAATGAAGACTTCCTTTTGGGATTTCTATACAAATTAAGTTTTCCCATTTAACTTTGCTATCATGGCATTCTGGGAGAAAAAAGCACTCTGCATTTATCAACTCTGACAAAATTACACTACTCTGATTAGAAAACACATAAACACATGTGTGTACACACACATGCATATACGTACATATATATATGTGTATGTGCGTGCAATAGAAAGTTTTCACTGGCCATAATTAAAAAGCTTAATTAATTACCATAAGGAGCTCTTCCAGCCAAGGGGTTTATTAATGGAGTTGGGTTACCACTTCCTTCCCTTCTATTTCGGTCTGCTAATGCTGGAAAATCTGAAAGGTCCAATCCTGTCACATTTTCACTTCCATCTAAATAATAAGAAAAAACACTAGTTACTGATTCTACAAACATTTTAAAGAGGTTATTAAAGACCAACTATAATAAAGTTTGAAATAACAGTGCCTTCTTCCTAAACAATGTACAGCACTGTACTTGGTATATGTAAATGTACAATAAATATTTGTGGATTGACTTCATGTGAAAGAATTTTATGAACAATTCAGCAAAGCAATATGTACTTACTAGCATAATAAAAATCCCAAATCCTAGAGACTTAACATAGAGAATAAGGAGTAAGGTGATACATTATTTCCCCTGTGAAAGATGGTACTCAAGTTATAGGATGTTAGTTAGCAAGAGGGGAAACTGTTGCGATAAAACTACTCTTTCATTATATCCAAAAGCAGAGGTTGTATCTGGAATGCTTGGCGCTTCATTTATAACACAGGTGTGACAATGACACTGCCTCCTGCAAACAGCCTGAATCATATTTGAGGCATAAGCAATGGAAGCAGAAGCCCTAAGGACTTCTTTTTTCCTGTGGCCTATTAGTCCCATACACAAATGTGTATGCATGTGAGTGTGTGAAAGTGTGTGCGTGCGCAAGCGCACGTGCGTGCGTGCACGTGTGTTTTGCAGCTGAGGGTATAAAGTAGGGTGGAGAATGTAGGTAAATGTAGGGTTCCCATGTCTAGTGCGTGAATTGTATGAGAATATGATACAAAGCCCAGAAGTTTATATTACCTATTACACAGTAGGCGCTCAATAAATATACAAGGAATGAATAAAACTTATTTTTGTTCATTTTGAATTTAAAAAATCAGTTTCTTTCCTTTTAAAAAATAAATTTAACCCAACATTTCTACTTTGCCTATTTTAATCGTCACCTTGATCTCTTCTCAACATTTATTATTCTATTATTCTTACAATCGTATAGTCTTAATTTTTGAAGAATTTATTTTCTAGCTTAGCTTTACCCTATTTTTCTTTAATCTGTTTCATCTAGTGTATTATAACCATGTTCAATTTATTTTGCCCCCTTTTCCAGTTAATTTTAATTTTTCTCTAAATTTCGTAATTAGAAGAATCTCAGAAAGAAACTATTAACTCAAGATTACTCTGTTGATAGAAAATGGTTACATTCCAAGTCAGGTGACAGTTTAAATTTATGAAGGGTAAAAGATAAAATCATTCATACCCATTGTTTTTAAAGAAATTGCAGTTCATCAATTCTGAATTTTAAAAAGATACTACTGTATAAAAGGGCAACAATAGACATTAACAATTTATATAGTGCTTTAATTTAAAAAGCAATCTCTTTTGAATTACTTGATTACAAATTAACTAAAAACTTTCAATAAGTATTAACTTTTAATACACTTCTTCAGGTCCTCTAAGATGGAGTTTAAAACTGCCATATGCTATTTGAGAATAATTTTAACCTAAAAATATTAACTCACAAATTTTTATTTTTAGGGTAAGACTTGGAAACAATTTTCCTAGTGTAAAATATACTTAGTTAAAAATGACTTTTAAAAGTAATTCTAAAATTTACAGAAGTGTATAAACCATAATTCAGAATATAAGATGGCACTGTGAGACACACTGTTACTTTATGGTTCATTTAGGGAAAAAACCCTCGCTAATTAAACTATGATATGCAGCCTAATTTCAGAGATATTAAAATATGAAAAAAATCTGCATTTGAGGAACAATGAAATAGGCTATTTCCTATTAGAACGCAAAACTTTAAATGCTAAAATTTGACATTTTCAAGTCTCACTTGGTCAATCTATGCTACTAAACATACAATAACACTGAAAAATTAAAAGCCGATAGCCAGAAATTCCATTTCAATTACTAAATCTTCTTGTGCTTTCACATACGCCCCATTTCATTGATCATTCTTTCACCTTCCACTTCCTTCACGTGTATTTCTCTCTCAACAATCATATTCATTTTTGCTCCTATGACCATAACAACATTCTTTATTTCCTTTCTCAGGAAAGGGTTTGGAGGCAAGGGTGGAAGAAGGTGAAACCTGAAGCAGAATAGCAACAAAGCCTCCTCTTCTGTCTGAAGCAGCTGATAAAAGAAATAAACCAACAGACTGCAAGAATTCTTTACTGTCAAAATCAGAATTGGTTTTCCATGTAATTAAATTCTGAATTTTACACATAAAACTGGATTAAAAATTTGTAAGAGTTAAATGCCAAAATTAGTATTATTAAAACTATTAAGAAAAAATTGTAAGCGCTCCATATAATTTTAAAGGTTTCTTCAATCTGGGTCTCTATAGCCAGAATGCCATACCACTCAACCTAGTTTAGACTGTAGTAACAGGACTGAGATAGGAAAAGCTCTTGAAGCAAAAAAGATTCTGAGGCACAAGTACAGACTAAGTAAATGTTTATGCTTTCTCCAGGTGTTAAGGAAACAAATCTGATGTTACAACACTATACTATTAACATGCCAAGTGAAAAAAATATATTTAACTATCTTTCAACTGTTCACTGAATTAAATCCTATTGCCTGTCAAATTCTCCCTAAATTAAGTTCTATCATCTTAACACAAAAATTCCTTTAATATTTTGACTAGTATGTTGAATTGCTTTATATTTCAAGATCTATCATATTTTTATAGGGTACTAGCTCCAGAATAAGCTTACCTGTTCCATTAAAAATGTTACTTGATAAGGAGTTATTCATTCCAAATGCCTGATTCCTGTTCATTCCAAATCCAGACATACTGGGTACATAGAAAATAATTTTAGATATACAGTAAGAACACTAACTTTCAGTTGAAGAAAAACAAAAGTGTTTACTTTTGATCTCCTCATATAAAACAACATGTTTAAAAACAAATACTAATTTTTTCTTGAGTTGAATCTTTATTGTTATTTAAAGCTTCCCTAAAGTCCTTCCATGAACAACTGAGAACCAAAACATCTTAAACAGATGAATTAAAAAACAAAAAGCAAAGAATTTATATAAGCCTTGAGGAAAATAGAGATTAAGGGTATAGTTTTGTATACTTGGAGAGCCAACTTACTGGATATAATGGAAGAAGTAATTAACCTCAAAAATATGCAATTTAGTTTAAGACTACTGTTCCTGAATACTTGTTTTTCTTCCACTACTGGTAAAATGTGCTATTATTACTTTTCATAAAAGATCTTCTTTCATACAGTCTGTCTTTCCCAACTAGAACATAAACTCCTCATGGACAGGGTTCATGTCATATACTTCTTTGCATCT
Organism: Balaenoptera ricei; assembly: GCF_028023285.1. Taxonomy (NCBI): domain Eukaryota; kingdom Metazoa; phylum Chordata; class Mammalia; order Artiodactyla; family Balaenopteridae; genus Balaenoptera; species Balaenoptera ricei. The sequence continues at coordinate 59,279,770 of NC_082648.1, read as the reverse complement.
CCTGCCCTTAGCATTCAGGAGGCTACAAAAGGCACTCTCAGTAAATGTTCAGTTGACGTGAATTAAATGGTGCTTTTCTTTAACTGAATTCAGTGTTCTAAAACACATCATCTAGTTTATCTTTTAGCTACTTAAAAAAAAAAAAAACTCTCCATAGTGCTCTTGATTCTAAAGTAAGGTATTTGGTAAATAGTTACCAAAGCTTCCCTTTTTTGCACAAGCCTAAACATGGGAAAACAAACAAACAAAAAATAAGGCTGAATTTAAAGCAAGGCCAGAGTAATTAAGCATGTCAAAAAGAATCGTTAACACAAATTCTAAAATGAAAGTATGCATCTTTAACATCAAATAATCTGATAAAAGACAGTGTATTAGTGTTATGAGTAAGGTTAAACTGTTTGAAGATGACAGGGTTTTAAATTTTTTGCCTAGATTTGTAAAACTAACTATGGCCAAACAATATTTTCATAAAATAATGCAGCTGGTGAAACACTCTAGAGAAGAGGAGAAAAGTCAATAGAAAGTTCTGTTTAATAGCATGTTAGAACTGCTGATGATATAGGTACCCTCAAACACTGAATAAGTAGTAAGAGATGAAAACATTCCATAATACATACAGCTTATCAATAGTAATAAGCAGGGCTTTAGAGACCCATACTTCATTGACAATTTATAAGCAAAGTATTTTTTAAAAACTAGAATGTGAAAAAATATGGAAAGGCAAAAATTTAAATATACATTCAATGAATGATACTACAAGAATGCAGAAAGATGTGTTAAAGCCCAAGAAGTATTATATCATCAGGAAACTGTCAAGGAGATGAGAATTTTGATAACCCTTTACAAAAATAACTTCTGTAAAAATTAAAAGAGCAGTCAAATTATAAAAGAAGTACTCAAAAGTCTAAATAAAAGTAAGAATTGGAGGTTATGGGATGAAGATTAAAAAGGAAATGTGCTAATAACCTATTTTAATTCAGAATTTACGAGTCCTAGATAAAAGAAAGTGAATTAAATGGCTTTGATGATAGCAACATCCTTTCCCCCCATATTCCCCATTAAAAAAAACGAACAATCAAACTAAAATGCTTTTTTTTTTTACAGTAAAGAAAGCCCTATTGCAGACATAACTCTCATATAAATTACCTGAATAGCTTTAAAATCCTAACAAAATGGGTAACTGTTTTTCATATTGTTAACTATTATTTGCATAGCAGTATATGCAATGACCAGTGCAAAAAGGAGTGAAAAGCACAAATTCATCTTTTTGTTTTAAATCCCAGGACATGACACTATTTTCAAATACTACAGATGTAGTCTTCAAAAAGTCTTTGTCATTAAGTCTCCAAAGAACAAAACTGAAATTCGGTTGAAAAGGAACTTAACCAAAGCATAAATGAAGGCAGTAATAGTCAAACATGTCTCCAGTCCTATTCATAGGTATAAAGCTCTTACCACACAGGTGACCAGCCTCATTTAATAGAGGAAGGACATATCAACAAAAAATCTGCCGGTTGGCAACCTAAGAACAATCCTTTTCTAACAACAGTAACAAAAAAGCAAACTGATTTTCAAAAGAACATGTCTTTAGTTTGGGAGGTTAAAGTTGTGATGTGTAACAGAAAGAGAAGCTTTGGTCAAAATATATGATGAAACACACTTAAGAAACAGAAGCCAAGACTCAAGAACAGAACGTTGAATATGAAAAGGCAAATTTGAAAATACCCAGAAAGAACAATTATACACAGTATCAATAAACATCTTACCTGTTCACAGTAAAAGGCTGTCGAGAAGGCTGCTGCTTTGGCATACATATTATGCTTGGCGAGCTTCTGTTGGGGCTACCTAACCCTGAACTGCTCATGCTATTTGTCCTGCTAGGAATTCCAATGCCCTGACCAACCTGGGAGTGGTTCATCATATTCCTAGGATTCATAGGCAAAATACCCCTGAAAAAGAAGTCCATTATACTAAATAAGCTCTCTACAATCACTCATTAAAATTCTCTGTAAATAATCAATTGGCCTAACCCTAGAATCTCAAATATACTTTCAAATTGCATTGCTAATTTTTATTCATTTAACTCTTTTGTCTGGACATTTGAAAAGAAAAAAAGCTCTTTGAAAAGCCAAAGTAAACAAACCAACAAGAAAGGGCAAATCACAGAAGAATATATGGTGATATCGAAGATGAGAGAACTACTGGTGTGACTATGACATAAAATACAAATGTATTTCACATATATATTTAGAATAATTTCATTCCAAATGTATGTCATTCTATCTTCTTCATACTAATATGCACCATTTTTGTAATCTGTTTTATTTTATTCTCACTAGAGTAATGGATGTGTGGTGAGGGAGCAATAAACAGAATTATCTGAGGAGTGATCTGAAATTGCACATACTCCTTTGAGGAAGAGTGCTTGCTTTTGAAAAAAAGCCCCCCAGGTGGTGATTAATCCTTGATACCCACCCCAGCTGATAACCAGTATGCTAGCTGCAAGATAAAAGCATCTTACACTATACTTATCAATTTGCAATGAAATAAAATGAGCATAGGGTATCAACTTTCTTTTCCTCAGTGAAAGGCACTGAACCAGAAAATCAAATAATTAGTTACCTTATTAAAAAACTAAAAAGCTTGCTTAATCTACAAAGATACATTTTGAGAAATATTCTGGTCCATCAATAAATACCTGCTTGGAGATGGAGGCGTGTGAAGTGACATTGTTGGTACCCCTGTTGTTGGCGTGACGTGGCTCGGTAACTGAGTGCCTTGTGATAAGCTGCGATTTAACTGAGGGGTATTGTTGCTCATCCCCCTCATTGGAAGGCCTAGTGCACCTATTAAAAAAATTCAGAAGAAGGAAATTCATTGCCATCAGGAATGAAATTGTTATCCATCTTCTGGAGTTGGTAATTTAAAACATTTAAAAATGACCTAACGTTAATAATATGCAAATTTTAAATGGAAATATTCATTTCACTCCAAATGGACTCTGATTTTAACAAAAATGTATGTCTGAAATTTAATATTATGAATTTTCATATTGCTTCCATTATTCTATCTTTCATATTTCTTCTTTGCTTTCATATTTCTATCTTCTTTGCATATTTCTATTTTACAATAAACTGTCTGCCAATGACTATAACAAACTAGATGACTTATGTTTCAAAATAAAAACATTTTATACAAATATGCCTTTAAGAAATTTGCAATCTTGTGTGTTTTTATGTTTTAAATCATAACTGAGGTACGCAGACATTTAATCCCCACTTTGCTGAAGTAGCTTTAATTATTATATGATCTTTTTCAAATGCATTTAAGAAAAAGTCTCTTTATTACTATTTACACATACATACTTCTCAACATTACAATTTTTTACAAACCCAACATAAAATGTCAGCAACTGTTAAAAACTCAATCTGATATAGCTATAAGAGACAAGAATATATAACATTTTAAAAGATTTCAAAGTACAATGACCTTCTATTTGTCTAGTATTTCTGGGGCCAGGTGTGGGAATGGATGTCCAATATGTGTATTTTTCAAAACCTACTGAGGAGTTTACCATTCAGAAACAAAACATTAAAAAGAAAAATTAACCACCTGGGATAAACTTAATTGTTTCCTGCCTTGTGTTAATATGAAATATAAATTATTATTTTGTTAATGATTCAGAATAATCATTGTGGATATTTAATGTTCTGGATGTTTTTTCCCCCTTTTATCCCTGAAAGCAAGGATGTTCAGCTATCACTTATGTTGTCATCACACCTGCCTATGGATGTCAATATGCCTCCTTGCCTCCATCTTCCTTACTCACACATTTTGGTGCCTTCTGTTACTAGTCTGCTGTGGAATGGCATATCAGTCAACCAAACATTCTAAACTGGAGGTTAAATAAAAGTGGTAAGATAGAATGAGAGTTAGTGAATAAGTAAGGACTTTAGCAGTAGGGATTTAAAGTGACTCCCTCCCTACTTTTTGGTCTAGTTTTGGGTCCAAGAATTTCAAAGACCTGAATATTTTGAAACTATGACTTCCAAAAACTGGAATATATATATTATGTTCTGAATATTTTCCTTCAAATATCTCTGCAAATTTATCTTTTTGCATAACAGTAACCTGTTTGTAACAGTAACGCTTTGTAACCTAGGGATACCAGTGAATCACAAAGATTTCACTGGAATCTGCCAGCTTCAGTACTCAGCTTGCAGCCTAACTGCTTCTCAACTGAACGAAGCCAATAAATCCAACTCAATATAGCTGTTATATTCTATGTGTACTCATATTCCATGAAGACCTGAGCTTGGTTCTGCATTTCTTTAAGTCACACAAAGGGAACTGATCTAGATCATATGTTGGTTTAGTCATTATATGTATGTCTGGTCACTACAAGTTTTGTGACCACGAGTATACCGCTAGCTACAGCCACTTTCTCTGAATTTGGGACAAGATAAGGAAGAACAAGAGATTAAAAACCAGCCTACGTAAGATTTCTTCAGAAGATACCAGTCTTTTCCTTTTCTCAAGCACACTAGTTTTCCTCTAGGCCCTCTAGATGCTCCCGTAATGAACCACCAACATGACACTTTTCACATCACTTACTCAACAAACATTTATTGTGTGCCTACCATGTGCCAAGCACTGTGTTAGCTGCTGGGGATACAACAGTGAATAAGATAGAAAAAGCTCCTACCCTCAGGGAGCTTACATCCTTTTCCCTAAATATGCTGTCCTAAAGTCAGCTATAGCTGCAAATTTCTCACAGGAATGTGTTTCTCAGTTACTGATAACCAAGAAACCTAATCCAATGTTCACATTTTACAGATGAGGAACCTGAGCCTCAGATAAGCTAACTGACTTCTCCAAGGTGACACAAAGAACCGAGACTCCTAGTGTTCTTAATGGCAGCCCTATGGGAGCCCAAGAAAACACTAAATGAGCACCCTTGTGAGTACCTACTGACTTGTAACACCTTTTATCTATTCTTTTTCTTTTCTCTTGCTTTCTTTTTCTGAATATGTTTACTTAAAACTTTTTCTAAACCAACATCTCTTATCTCTTCCCTCCATTTTCTTCCTCTTCTTCTCTATACCTGTCAAGTTTTCTTTTCCTCCACATTTACTTTTCCTTCCCATTTCACTCTCTACATCTTCATCATTATAAATATACATGTTCCAAAAAATTGCACCCTTTGGCTCTTCAATATAGGCCCTTCTAAAGACTCATGAGGTTTGTTTACTTCAACCTTTCATATACTTATTATTCTATGCTGTATTATGAAAATACGTAACTTCAGAAATATTTTAGAGATTGGAGATTATCTGAACATTAGTAAAAAAAATTTTGGAGAAGGAAACAAGAATGGGTAAGGTAATATATTTAGTCAATTACGGATTGGCACACTTGAATTAATTTATAGTGAGGAGAGTAGAGGAAGACAATATGAAATAAAGAACTCAAAGATTAGCATTTACTTTTATTTTTCCTTTAAAAAACACTTGATTTCATAAAAACAGCTAATAAATTCAAAAGCTCTGAGTTGCATTTTATTGAACCTGGTGGGTAGGAAAAAAGAAATCAAAAGAGAAGAAAGGAATGCATCAATTTCAAACTGGATCATCAACCCTTGAATACTTTATAATTGAGTTATTTTAAATTCTATTTAAAAACTGAATTCCTTTAAAACATATAGAATTAATACCACTGAGTAAGAACAGAGAAAGATTTATTTCTAGGAAACAAAATACATGGTCATTAAATTTGAGTTGCTTGAGTCAAACTATTACAACTGTGTAGGGTCAAGGGAGGGAAAATTTTACTTTTACTAGTATAATTAGAAACATGATAGAAAATTATCTAAAATGTTATACCAAGAAGAAGACATGTAAGCTGAAAGGCGGAAGAGGGGGAATAAAAAATTAGCTTAAAAAAAAAATTGACACGAAATAACTACAAGTAAAAAAACATAAATATGTATGCCTGAGCTTGTGCACTGGAAGGGCAGTAGAATTAAATTTTATCAAGCACCTAAGAAATATGTGAAGCACTATGCTACTTCATCTCCTTATAAAATATTATAGAGAAGGTATTTATCCCCTTTTTATAGACAAGGAATAAAAGAATGATCAAAAAAAAACAGCTATAAAGCAGTTTAAAAGGTTACAGTTTTGAAGCAAAGTTTTCTTTCTATTTGACAAAGTGATAATAAAGGATAATACCATATTAGAAGGAATACATGAACATATTCTAAGTAGATTCCTATCTCCTATTTGGCAGGGTGCTAAACAAAGAATGAACTGAATTCTGTATTGATCATTTTTCAGAAATCCAAAAGAATATGACCTAAGAAATGTTTCCATGAATTACTTCCATTGCACAAACTGATTAACAGCACATTCCTTAAATAGTTATGGAATGATATGCCATGCTTTAGTCAATCTTTTGCTAAAGATTAACAATATTAATAATAATACAAGTTATAAGAAAAAAAATACCAGCAACCAAATCCTTGAATACCTATACTTAAATGAAGTCTCCTGAAATCTTTAAGGAGAAGGGAGACAATTTTTAATTGATGCAAGAGGGCTTAAAGTATCCCCCATTCCATTCCCAAAGCAACTACCTTCCCTAAACTCACTGTTCTTGCCCACACATAAAGGGCAACCATCTTCTTACCTCCAACCTGTCCCCATGTCTTCTTACCTCCAACTTGTCCTGAACCTAGCTGGTTAATCTTCCCTGTAACACTATTGCATTATACAATTTCCTTAATTAAAATCAAAGTATTTTAGAGATAGAAAAGTCTCCAGAGAGTATCCAACCAAGTTACAGATGAAGATCATTTCAACTTAATTATAGATGAACTAACATCAGGCATTAAGTGACTTGCCCAAGATCACAAAAAATGAAGAATAAAAACCATGATCCAGGGACTTCCCTGGTGGTCCAGTGGTTAAGACTCTGTGCTTCCACTGCAGGGGGCATGGGATTGATCCCTGGTCAGGGAACTAAGATCCTGCATGCTGCTGATGCAGCAAAAAAACCCAAAAAACAAAAAATACAAAGCAAAAAACCATACACACACACACACACACAAACAAACAAACAAAAACATGATCCAATTTCTTGACTCTAATTTCAATCCCTTTTTTCAACCAATCACACTTTCCGCTTCTTGAAGTAGTTGCTAACCTTCACATCACGTGGGAAACTTTAATATCTGTGTCCCACACCCAGAAACTGTGACTTAGTCTGGGTCTGGGAAATTCATGGGCAGTGGGATTTTTTAAACTGTTTAGGTGTTTCTAGAAGGGCAGTCAGGGTTGAGAATCACTGTTCTAAAGTTAAATCCAATCACAGTGTAGTCTTTAAAATGCTCTGTCAAGACCCAAAAGATTCTTCTAATCTTTATTTTTCCCAGCTTTATTGAGATATAACTGACATAATACTCTTCTAATCAATTTTAATACTTTACTCACCCCAATACAAACTCTTTTTAGATACCACATACTTGACTTACAATCTTCTTTGTAATTTCCCTAGTCCCCTCCCCAAAATATGCCCGGGTATCTTTACTCATATCCTTCTCCCCACCTAGAATACTTTCCCTCCTCTTGTTCTACAGAGATATACAAGACTATTTAAAAAAGAAAACAAAAAAACCACCCAAAAAACAAACTGCTATGATCAAGGTGTTTACATGCAGTACATGTACAGTGTACTTGGTGTATATGGGGGGCAACACTCAGACATGAAAGTAGAATGAATTTGGGATCAGAACATGTTTGCTAGACAATACTGTATATGAACTCAATAATGAAAGAGACCTAGCCAGGCATTTGGTGGTGGTGGTGAGGAGTCAGGGGAATAAAAATGTCACACCAGTTCGGTATGAGAAAACTGCAAGATATATGAAAATGAGGACAAGTGATATGCCTGGAGGAAGAGTGGGCTTACCTTCTGGGTAGTAAGGATGTATGAGACAAGCATGGATGGAGCTAACCTGGCTTCAAAATCCTCAACTATGAGAAGTTGCTGCTGTGTTAGAACCAGCTGGGAGTCCCAAACATCTGGCTGGATCTTTACAGCAGGTGGCACTCCATCTGTGGAACAGCTCTGTGAATCTCCTACATATACTTTGTACTCCTCCTCCTCAACCTATGTTTGCATGATACATTAGCAGCACCCTTTCACAAAGTAATGCAGGTCTCTAACCTTAGATATCATCCTTGATCCCTCTCTTTCTTTCACATCCCACATCCCCAAATCATATTAGCTCTATGTCCAAAATATCCCAAATCTAACCATTTCTCAACACCTCCAGCACTAGTCCAAAGCCACCCTACTTTCCTGCCTGGACTACTGCAGTAATTGTCTTTTTCTTTTTCTTGTCACTTGTCTCTCCTCCACTCAGTCCATTTTCTACACAGCAAGGTGATCTTTTAAAAATGAAACTGTATCTTAAAATCCTTCCCATTAAACTTAGAATAAATCCAAATGCTTTACCAAATCTTTACAAGACTCCATGACCTGACACCTGCTACCCATTAACCTTCCACTTTCTTTGTTCATTATACTGGCCCTCTCATTCATCCTTTAACACATGAAGTTCATTCTTACATTCTCATGAGTAAGACCCATTTGCATTTGCTGTTGTCTGTACCTGAAAATCTCTTCCCCAGATCTTTCCAAGGGCTTCCACTTCTCAACAGACTGGTTTCCATTCAAATACTACCTCCTCAGAGAACAGCCTCTTTGCCTGCTCGAAAACTACTGATCCCATCCATTCATCCATTAACCTGACAATTTTTTATAGTACTTATTATCAGAATCATATTATTTATTTACTAAGTAAATAAATTTATTTGCATGCTTATTCTGTTTTCCTTCATTAAAATATAAGCTCCATGAAAGCAGGAACTTTGTTATTTGCCATACTCTTCAATCCTGGAATGATTCTTCACTCATGGTAGGTACTAGATAAATAACACAATAAATGAATAAATCCTATCATAATGCCTTAGTCAGCAGACTCTTGGAATCTGTGTATTTAACATATGCAGTTTCTACTGTGTGCAAATTGCTTTCTAGGGTCATGACATTCAGTAAGTAATATGTAGCATCCAGGTTTCAAAGAAACTGCTGTTCTCAACTCATGTTCACATAGTAAAACTTACAAAGTAAGGCAATCCTGGTTCTACTACTTACTACCTAGGCAAGTCCCTTAACCTTTAATCGGGTTGTTGTGAAGATTAAATGAGTTTATATTTATATCAAGTACTTAACATAGCCCCTGACACATAGAAAATACTGAATAACTATTAGCTTTTGGGGGGTGAGGGTCGGGTGGAGGGATGAAACATGCCTATGGAAAGAAAATCAACAGGTGGTCCTAAAGGTAAGATAAAATGAGATAGTCTAATGAAGTAACAACGGTTTTCACCTATAAATAGTTGTTTTCTGGGGGAAAAGAGTATGCTATAGCTGCGTTCTTGAACTTGAAAAGTAGCAAATATCTTGAGATAGATTCCATAAAATTGTGAAGATTTGTACTTCTTGGATGAAACCAATGTAACAACCTAATAGATTTCCCTTGTCTTGATAAAGCAAACCACTCAAAAATTTATCCCATGCTGCAGATTTTGTTCCCACTACTAAAACAACCTTACTCATAGTCTCTTCAAGGACAATGTCAAACATGACCTCATCTGTAAATCCTGTCCTGATCATTTAAGGTATGTGATTACTCCTACCTTTCAAGTCTCCAGAAAACTCTGTACTTCTTCCTCTATTCTGTAGGAAAATAACTTGTGTATTTATCCTACTAGATTATATATAAGGACCATATCTTGTTCATCACGCATTCAACAAACATTTAGTGAGTGCCTATCGTGTACAGAGTAATGAGGATACAAAGGCAATGAAGACATGCAATAAATAAACGCAGCAACACTGAAGGCGTATATACACTGTACAGAGATGGCATAAAAGAGAATGCTCTCTTCTACAACACATCTGCAGTCTCTAGCATGATGCAATATATATGGTAGGCACTCAAAAATATCTGTTAAACTCAATTCCTACCTCCTTTTTGAACCTTTCCCGTACTACTGTAGCTTACTGTGCTTTTCTCTCCAATCCGCAAGTCTGTCCATATCATTCAACATGATACCTTTTAACCTATGGTATTTAATACTTTGCATATAAATATGTCTTGACCTCCCCAACTATAAAATGCTTCTAGAGAGCAAGAACTCCCAGGGTATTCATTATTAATTCAAGTATCTGTTAAATGATCCTGCTATTTCCTAAAAGCTACCAAAATGTGTCACATGCCTAACTATACTGTCAACAGCATTATTTCTGAACCATTCCACCTGTGCTCTGGTTCCCCACAAAACAAGTAGCTTTCATATATGTATTCTTAAAATAGGAGGCCAAAGGGATGTTGTTGAAAGCATAAGGCTATGCCACTGCTTTTAAGCCAGGAGTCCGGATCCCAGAAAGAGAAGTTTATTTCCTTTCCCAGCTAGTGGTCTGGGTCCTCTGAGAATTCAGATACAAATGTATATAATGGATTCATTCAGACAGCTAGTTAACCGATGTGGCTAGATTATAGGCATATAAGAAGTACTCCTTTTTCTCAAATCCTCCAAGGCCCTAAATCCTGTTGGTAAGAAAGAAAAAGTCACACCAACGATACTACCACTTAATTTCAATGCATTGACTATCCAGGGGAAATTAATTCCTGGCTCCCTGTTCATTCCCATCTAGTACACAGCTTCAGGGAGCCCAGGGGTCTTTAAACCTAGACAGTGTACTTAAAATCTTATGCACAAGTAGAGAACAAGTAGAGAACATCATGCAACTTGAATACAAGATTCCATTCACCAGCTTCTACAGTTACCACTTGATGCACAGTAGTCACATAAACCCTTGGATGAAAAGTTACATTATTTGGATACAACTATACTGTACTAGAACCCATGATCACACAAGCTCCTAATCCAGCATTTTCTGGGTATCTTTGTGTACTATACAATCACTTCCACCCAAATCTGGAGAAAAGTCGCTTTAAGCAGCTCTGTATCCATTCCAAGAGGAATTCCTTCCCTTGTTTTAAACTCAGTGAGCCTCAGTTTTGGAGAGGGCACTCTTCCTTCTCCACCTCTAATCTCTCTAATCATCAAGAACACAAAACAGATAGTAAACCTACATTTTAATGGCTCAAATTCCTACTGAACTTTGCCAATCTGAATACAGAGTTAATGGTGGTACCCAATACACTTGGGGGGCAAAAGAACTTTGTAATATCAAGCCCAATGCACAATTAAAGTTAGCTGCCATAAGAATAACATCATGAATCTATTCCCACCTACTTTTTCTATCTCCCCATCCTTTATTAAGGTCAGCCCCTCAAGTTTTATCTTTCTGACTTACTTATACTACCGAAGCCCTGACCCTCAAGTCCTACATGTTAGCTGGTGTTCTCCTCTCTGAGAAGGTGTGTGTTCAAACTACTTAGCAGCTGAAAGACTTATCTGGCCCTGTCAGGTCTATCCTAACAGACAGAGACTAGGAATTCAGGCTCTGTTTTATTTTATTTTACTAGTTGTAGCTTCTAGATCTGTGCACTAGAAAGGAATAATTGTACCCTGACTTGAGACATTTCAGTTTCAGTTGATCTAAGGTTCATTTTTTAAAATAAGTTAATACCTACAATGTCCGTTAAAAGAGTGAGCCATGAATTGAAAATGCTGGTTCATCAATGCTACAATAATAAAGCCATTTATTATACTAAACTCCAACAGGAAATATTTGTCATATGTAACTTCTTTTTAAATTACTAAGTACCTTAAAATACTTTTCCTAATGAAAATAACTTTGCTCATTTATTAATCTTTGTATACCCTTAACCATCAGCACAATCATGTACACAAATTAAGTCAATAAATGTCTACCTTACCAATGAAATAACTATATTCCAAACCTAATCCATTCTATAACTTAGCCCAATTATAACTTCACATTTGTAGGTTAAAAAAATTAGATCAGATTTTCAAAGTCCATATAGCTGATTATATTGTAAAATAATTGCCATTCTCCTTCATTAAATAACCTTGGCTTCTCAAATATAATTTTTCTCCATTCCATTATCTACTTTCTGCTGTGATAAATTGTGGGCTTTAAAAAGAAAGCAATGTAAGTTCTTTGCAGTTTCTCTATAGAAATAAAGGGTAGCTTTAAAATTTAACTAGATATTTCCAACGTAAGGGTTACCAGAAAGATGAAAAGTAGTAGGCTTCAAACAAAAACAGTCCAAACGAAACAAACTGTTAGCTAATAATATTCCCTCAATAACTAGAATGAACATTTGCTGATAAATAAGCAACATCTTTTTTGTGTAATAAAAGGCTTAAAAATGTTTTCTACTTAACTAGAGGAAAACTAATATCTGTAATTAATAATTTTCCTTACTAATTCTGTACTAACAAAATTGTTTCATAGCAAAAAGAATGCCACAAGAGGTAGAGAGAAAAAAAATTAGATGGAAACTGTATTTGTCTAACAAAATAAGTTTTTTCCCCTTACTAAATTTCAAAATAAAATTGAAGGGTAAAGTGGTATGACAAACTACTCTTATATCTATCAAAACTTTGCCTTTCATTATACTGGGAAAGAGTTCCAAATCAAATAACTGATTTTTATTTGAAGCTGGTTAAATTATTTGGTCATCAGATTGTCTGCTTCAGTTACCCTATTATTCTGTAATCTTTGATGGGAATTTACATCCCTTTTAACACTCCCCTCCTACTACAGAGATGAGAGATTAGCAGTCTCTGACATTAAAAGATATGACAAATCTTATTAATATATAAAAGTTTGGAAAATTAATTTAAAAAAAAGGGAAAATTTTATAATTTAGTTTTATAAAAATTATGTCATAATAATAGTTAACATTTATTGAGCGCTTACTATGCGCCAGGCACTGTGCTGAGAGCTATAAAAGTATTACAACACATAAAAGAAATAAAATCTTGTATACGGAAAAAGCTTTGAACTGTTAGTCAAAAACAGAGATTGTATACCCAGACTGAGCCAAAGTAAAAGAAGTATTTGCTAAACAAAGAGAACATTTCACAAACTGCTAGGTAATGGGCTTACATTAATAATAAGACCAAAAAACACAAACAAAACAACCTACTTAACTGACCAATCAAAAAACCTTTAACTTCCTCCAACTGAAAACATAGAAAATGTCTATTTTTGTTTAGCAAATCTTCTTCAAAAATATTGCAAAGGAACATACACATACAAAAGATGAAGAAATAAAATTTGATCTACCCTGTATCCAAATAATTTTGAATTAGAAAGGTCTGAAATTATGAGGTTTTTTGCTAAGTAAAATAAGAAAAACTGAAAATTAAATATCTTTCCTTTTAAACCCTAGAATAAACCCACAAGGGCAGCATTATTCTTTATTTGGTAGTTATTTTTTTTCTTTAAATAAAGTATCCCAGAATAAATACAAAATTCTTACTTTGTTGCCCGTATAAACTTGCCCCAAACTGAGACAGCTGACCTGATGTAGATGGTGATGCCAGCATCTAGAAACAAATTAATTATATTAGAGCATAAAGAAAGTACACAGAACATTGCACTGACACTTTACAAATCTGTACAACATATTGTAATATGTGAGAATCAAATCCATATTTCCCAATCTTCAGAAAAACAAAAACAACATTGCATAATAAATTCCATGTTACTTAAGAGCGTATCACAATTGCATGACATCAAACTATGCAAATAAAATTAATTTTTGATAATTAAAGTTTTTTTCCCCAGTTACTCTAAATGAAACTATGACAGCATCATTACCTCACTTTTAAAAAAAGCAAACTATGCTAACAAATACATGAAGACAGTACTTCAAAAAGTCTAAATTTAAGTAAAATTACTTGATTCTTAAATAATATATTAAGCTAAATTCTAAATTCAGTTTATTAAAGTTGAAAATAAAATTACTTAAATAAAAAAGTTGTGTATTTTGTAATAGTTACTGATTTTTATATAGAAATATGTGTATCAAATGGGTAGAAAAATCTAACAAACATACACACAACCATGTACGTGGAGAGGTGATACAATACCAAAGGACAAACCCAAAATACTTACAAATATGTATAGGCATGGTATATAATGTACAGTGTATGTACATTCATGGCACTTGCGTACAATGCCTTTCAATTTTTTGCATCATCTTTTTTTCCCTAGAATAAAAATTCTTTGAAGGCATGTTATATTCATTTTTTACTTCTTCATAGAGACTAGCACTGCATGTGGCAGTGCTATAAAAAACTAGATACTTAACCTGAGTAAATGAAAATGTGTACGTGTAAGTGCATGTCTGTGTATTCCCTGTCTTATATTAAGCAACCATCAAAACACCGTAATTAAATAAGACATGAGCTACGTCATCAAAAGGGTTATAATCTAGTGGAAGGACAGAATGAATTACACAACTAATTATGTTCCAAGGCACAGTATGGTAAGTGCTCTTAAGGAAGTATAAAGCATCACTGGAGGAAGATATTTCTAAAAAAGGGTGAGGTAACAGGAATACTTTGTAGAATGGTAACATCTGATGTGGGTACAGATGAGGGGTCTTCCAGTGTGAGAATATGCAGTGAGTGCGATAAAAGTTAGTGACATGATTAGAACACAAACAAAATAAGAAACATCAGTGACTGAACAATAAGGTAATTAGGGAAGGGAGATAAGGCCTACCCTACGCACACTGGGGAATAGAAGAATGGGAAATAAAAGAGTGATGGGACCAGATGCAAAAGGTCTTCTTAAATGTTATGCAAAGACGGCTACTAACTGGCGATAAAGAGAAAACATAATTTTAAGCCAGGAAGTGACATGATCAAACTGTGCTTTGGGAAGATAATTCCAACAGCAAAACTGGATGGAAATGGTAAGATACTAAGCTAGAACAGGAGAACTGCGACTACGAAGGAGTCCTACTGAAATGGTTGAGATATAGGGGAAAAGAGATGGGTGGAGAATCACCAGACAGGGAACTATCAGAGACCTCTCTGGTTTCCAGTGAAGAACTGGGCTGACATTGACCACAGTAGGAAAGCCAGGGGGAGAAATATTTAAACAGTAGAGGTTTATACAATACACATTTCATGCTATTTTCATGTCAAAATTCAAAATTGTTTTAATTATTCTGAATTCACGCAAGTTTTTATATAACAGTAGTTTTAAACTAATGACATACACCAGACTCTTCTGGGGTTGGGCTAAGTTACTACTCTAAACACAGCAGTATTTAAATATAGTAACAAATTTTCTAAAAAAGCATCAAATCTTATAAATATTCCTTCTGAAATCCGGAGGGTATACAATATAAACAGTTAAACTGAAAGAATACGCATTTTATGCCTGACCAAGTTCTTCTGTTAGGTACAATTATCGTTACTATTACCACATAACCGCAAATATTTTAAGCACATTAAAGGTTCATTTCTAAATTGCAAGAACAAGATCAAAGAACATATGTAACATACAACGAAGCTTTAGTTGGTGACAGAAGGTAAAATGTTTATAATAAAATACCTTAACAATCATGATTTTCTGTTATCATTATAAGCTATAAACAAAAGTTAAGAGTATAGTTTCCAAAGGCTTCACATAAAAGATGCTGGTCAGCATGAATCCATGACTTAGAATGATCCATAATGTGAACATTCTAGAATGGACCACTAAAAATTTTACTTTTCCCAGAAATGTGTATGTTTATTGAGCACATAACTCCAAAGAACAGACATTTTATAGTCTACTTTCTCACAAAGGTTATACATCCACAAGTGGGTTATAGGTACGCCAACATATCACTCCTCTCAGCACTGGGAGATAAAGTAGAGAAGATGACACAACATGAAGGTAAAGGGGGAATGGCTCCCTGGGCCAAATATTTGAGTCGAAGAGCAGCAGGGTGACCCATTTACCAGTATGACATATTAAATATTATCATTTTCTCTATGTGTGAGTACATAGTACATAGAGAAGGTTAGTAAACAATGCTTTACAGAAACATGAAAGTAGTTTGTTTAATGGTTTATAACCTTCAGACCATCCAAGTAAAATAAGCATTGATCAGCTATACAAACCGATGTTAAAATGACTGCTTCAAAATGTGTCAAAAATGCAAATATATAATTTCTTATAAGATCAATCCTAGCGGTATGTATTTTTAAACTCTGCAAGCATGCTTCATGAAATGTATCAGTGCTAAAAAATGGATTTTAAAATGGATTTAACATACAATGAAGGAATATGGGGTAGAAACACTATTTACAAGCGTAAAGAAAATACACAAGAAATGTACTCTGGCACAGAAATTAACTACAATTAACAGATGATAGAAAATTTATATAATTTTTTAACTGTTGAAAGTTAATTGTATAAAGGTAAATTTCTTAGAAAAATATACAACTTTAGATCAAAAGACATATTAGAGTAGGGAATATAAGCATAAGTGGAAAGAGCCCGGCTTTGAGTCAGAAAAAAATCTAGGTTCGAATCCTGATTCTGCCTCTTACCTATGGGAGAGCCGAGCCTCTGTTTCCTTCCTGTAAGATGGAAATAACACTACCTACCTCATAGAGTTGAAGTGAAGATTAAATTAGATAAGATATGCACATATTAAGTGCTCAATAAATGGTAGCAGCTGCTGCTAGTAATCTAATCTTCCTCCCAATGCAGGACTCTCATTAATAGCAATCAGAGGGGCAGCCTTCGGGGAATTTATTGAATAGTACCCTAATTTTATATTCATTTTTGCTTAAGAAGCTAAAGAAAGAAGTTTATCAAATGAATTCTAGATAAAATAAGGAGCAGAACTTGTGTTCTTAGAGGGGGAAAATAGTAGAAAAAGATTAAATGTCACACAATCAGTAGAATGCTGAAACCAATAAGCAGGTTACTGTGTTCCCAGTCTAAAACCATTATAACAACTATATTCTTCCTCATTTCTCAAACAGTCTATAATACAACACTGCATTCAAACAACAATAAAAATCAGGAAGCAACTAGAAGAAACAGTAATGTAATACAAGTTATTTTCCTGACTCAACAAAGAGCTCCTTTATCCTTTTGCTTAATATACAGACTATCAAGGAAATCAACAAGTTAGAAACTGTATTTCTAAAATTATTTCCACTGTTACTAGATATAATTCTGAAATCCATGACCAAAAAAACTCTAAAATTATTTTGTTTTACAAAATGTATATTTGAAAAGCTTAATAATAGGCCAATCTGGCTCCTTCCAGCAATCCATAAAAGGAAAGAAGTGTTAATTATTCTATCCCCCTCATGCTTCCCAATAGTGATCACCTCTCGCAATTATTCCCTCCAATAAAAAGTACCTTCAATCACAAAACCTATTTCAAGAAACATTAAAATCAGTATGGTCAAGAAATAATTTTCTACATAAGAAATGACTTCAAAATGCAACAAAGTATTATTAAATAAAAATTCCCTGACCACAAAAGCAATTTAAAAATGAAATATATAAGTTTTTAAGTGTTCCTTAAAAATTCATTGTACAGTATACTTAAAGGTATGGTGATAATATAATTCCTAGCATTCTGTTATTTATTTCAGGATGAAAACAACAAAGAAATATGATTTTGCCTATATCATATCTACAAACAAAAAAAACCCAAAAAGTTTTAAATCTAGATAGAATATGAAAAACATTTAAAAATTAAAAACAGTATGGTTAAAAAAATAAGAAACCACTGAAGTCAGAATGAAATCTAGTAAACAAAAAGAAAGACTATTAGAAGATAATATATTAAAAAGACCAAAAGAAGAAAGGGACAAGAAAGGAAGCAGGCAGAAAAACAAAATAGTAAGTCATAGGATTTGGTAGCTTATGAATCAGAAATCAATAACAAATTATGAGTTTACCAGATATTTCAAGTAATTTTGATTAAAACATTAAGTTTTCAAAAATAACATTTTCAGAAAGTGTAATATATGCTGAAATAGTCAATGTAATTAATTCCTATAGAACATTTAACATTCAAAACATACTAAAGAAAGTATGGCAACGAAGATCTCTATATTATGTTGTCTGAATTTTAGGTTAGAGCCAAAGCACAAATTTAAAGGTATATTAAAGGCTCTTAATATGCACTGCTAAACTGTTTTCTACAAAGTTTGTATTAATTATGCTTCCACAGCAGTTACTTCAATGTTCCCTCACAGATAATGGCTACTCTTCCACTTAAAAACAAAAACCAAAAAACCAAACAACAACAACAAAAACCCTCTTTGCTAGTATGAAGAGGAATAAAATGGTATTTTCTGACTATGATTTTTTTATGATTGTTATTTACTGGATGAAAAATTTCGTAATTATTTTTATAGATGTATCAAAATTTGTTATATCTTTTAAGTATATCATTTTAACTCCCTTTTATAAATAGGCTTTTATCTTTAAAATAACAGAGTTTGAAGATTAAACGGCAATGAATTTAAGAGATTTTTAGAACACTGCCTTCAAATCATTTGACATTTAATTCTAATTTCTTTAAAGTCTGATTTATTTACATTTAACTCTATTAGGTTATTGTTGCCATATAAAATTTTGACATACTTATATACATTCAAATTAAAAGTTTTAAAGGTTATTTTTGAGTTTTTTTAGGTAAATAATCGTATCTGCAAATAATATTAATTTTGTTATTTTCAATATCAACTCATTTCCTTCCTTTTCTCTAACAAAAAGACTCAGTAAGAGCCCACTATCTCCTACATCTTATAATAAGTTTAAGAACACAGCAGTAAACTAGAGAGGCAAGGTCCTTGCCTTTGTTAAACTTAAATTCTAGTGGAGTAGACAGGAGAATAAATAATTAATAAATACATACTTCAGGAAGAGATAGTTGCTGTAACTGTTAAAATGCAAGAAAGAAGTTAGAAGGATATAGTAGTAGTAGTAGTACTGACAGTATATACAAGGCTACTTAGGAAAAGAGTGATCAGAAAGGCTTCTCGGGTAAGATAGATTAACAGATACCTGGATGTAGTGAGAGAGAATACCATGTGAAGATCTGAAAAAACTAAGCATAAGGTCCTGAGACAGAAACAAATTCAATGAGCTGGAGAGTCAGCCAGGATGACTCTGTATGTAGTTAAACACTAATCATGAGGATGACAACAATAATGGTGATAGAAGGTATCCTTATTTTATACTAGATTTTAACAAAATATTGATTATAAATTGGCCTGAGAGAAATCCTAGTTGGCATAATTGCTGTAGGCTAACACAAGTATGAAAGTTAGGTACGAGTTCAAAATGGTTGCCATTTGTCAAAACAAGGAAGTAGTCTACTCTAATCAGTTTCATGAGTTTTTTTTTTTTTTTAAGTAAGGATAGGTGCTACATTTCATGTCTTTACAGCACATATTAAAACAAGGGAAAAGAGGTTCCCACAAGTTTGTGCGTCTAAAATGATTATGCTTAATTAAGAATCACCAAATGAGTGCAACAAAGACTCAAAAGACTAGAAAATACGTTAGCAATCAAAATACAGATATAGTTTTTAAGAAAACCCTAAAATTGCTTAGATTATACTGCCCCCAAAGAGTTGTCTATTGTGTCTTATATGAATGTTTTTCATTTTCTATAAGTCTCCAAAAAAAGATTATAATTAAAAACAAATAATTAAAAATCACACAATTACATGATACAGGAACTATCAGTATCCAAGCTTTACATATAGATAAGGAAACCAAGGCATGGAAGAGGTCATATAACTTGCCTAAAGCCACAGAGCTAATAAATGACAGCGCTAAGATTCAAAAAAGGAAAAGGGAAAGGGAGAAATCAAGCCCACATCTGCCTACGATTTACTTAATCTTGTGAAAACATTTAAGTAATATATCTGTAATATTTATATTACTTTTATACCTCAAAAACAGCAAATTCAGCATTCTTCTGAAAGACACATACATGTACAGGCATCTCTTGAAATAAAAGGCCTTGGAAAATATGAAGCAGCCCTAATGAAATACTTAGCAATTTAATCAGCACACAATCTTATAAAGAACAGTTTACCAAGTACTTCTACAACCATGCATATGATGAAGAACAATTACGTTTTATGCTCTATGGTTAGGGTAAATCAGGAATTGGTTAGGTTTTGGGGGTCTTTTTGCTTTTGGGGTTTTTTTTGGATAGTTGGCTTAAAGATTCACTGAACTACTGCCAGTTTTCCTTTATCATAAATTACAATTTAAAATAATTTTCTCACTGTTGCCAGGAAGAAAAATAATACAAAATTATCCCAGTCATTTATTTATTATGTTTAAATTTTTTCTCTTCAAAAGCCTTATAAAGCACCAAATAATCATTATCTGCAGATGATATACATAACTACCGAAAAAACCAAAAGAATCAATGGCATAATGTTATTATTATTCATTATAGTAGCAACATTTAATATTTACTATTTGGTCTTCTATAAGTTTTGCATACAGTTATCATTCAGTCCTTAAAACCACCACCCATTAGACATGTACTATTTTTCTTATTTTATAGATGAGAAAACTGAGACATACAGAGACTGAGTAACTTGCCCAAGGACACAGCTAGTAAACCCTGTGACTGAGATATAAACTCATAAAATAGAATGTCCAGAGCCCATACTCCCAATCAACAAAAACTAATAAAAAGAGTTTTGTAAGGTAGCTGGTTATAAAATAAATATATACACATACAAACTATTTCATATATCAGTAAAAACCAATTAGAAAAATGTAATGAAAACGGCAACCATAAAACCCTACTTATTAAATGGCATAAAGAACAGAAATAGAAGAGAGACATACCTTTCTGAAAGAAGGTAAACATCAGTATAAATGTGCAACAGTAAAAAACATTTTTGTAAAGGATGTGAAAGACCTTACCTGGCTAAGATGTGAAAATTGCCTATAAAGCTACAGCTATTCAACTATGTTGTAGTTCTTCCAAAGAATCAATATGATATACAGAACAAGAGTTAAGAAACAGGCCAAAAAAATCAGACATTAGTATATATAAGGGAGAATTCCAATTAGTCATAAATGAATGGTCTAACTCAGGGGTGGGCAATTTACTGAATGCAGGCCAAATCCAGCACACTGCTTATATTTGTAGGGTGCATAAATTAAGAATGGTTTTTCACGTTTTAAATGGTTATATAAATACCTACATATTATCCTTTATTTAGCCTCTTGGCCCACAAAGCCTAAAATATTTACTATCTGGTTCTTTATGGAAAAGCCTTCTAACCTGTGATCTAAACTATAAAAAAAGTGTTGGGACAACTGGATACCAGATAACCTTATGGGGGTGGGGGGGTGGCACGAGGAGAGTAATCTGGCACCACAAAATTCACACCTTAATCCAAAACACATTTCTAATGAATGTAGTTATATGTGTAGAACTAAGCACAAAAGTGCTAGAAGAAAGTAGGTGGGGAAAGTCTTCCTAAGTATGATCTCAAAAACTGAAAACATTAAAACCAAAAAACCCACACAAAACTGATAAGTCAAATTCAATAAAAATGATAAATATTTTTATATTAAAAAAAACCGAAAGCAAAAAGCTGAAAAACTATTTATGACAAGAGGTTATTAACCTTAATATATGGAAAACACTGACAAATAAACAAGACTTATCCTCTCAATAGAGAAATAGAAAATGGCACAAAAACAGTAATCCACAAAGGAAGAAATAAAAATGGCCAACTACACGAAAAAGACACATTGCCCTGTGTGTGTGTGTGTGTGTGTGTGTGTGTGTGTGTAAATTAAGCAATGCTTTACTGCACATTAAAACAGTAAGTTTCTTTTGTCTATCTGTAAAAACTTAAAGATAATAGCTAGTATTCTCAAGGGCACAGAGAGTGCTGATGAGAGTAAAAATTGGTACAAACTTTCTAGTGAAAGACATGTCAATAGGGCCCAGAGATTTAACTATTAATATATTTTTAAATAAAAATATGTGAAATATAGAATCAAAATTTTAGCCGTAAATTATTCCCGACTAGCATTATTGGTAATTTTCCCCCTCCCCGACCCCACACATATTTTCTTAAATTTGTGCAATACCCCTTATTATTTTGTAATGAAAAAAGTATCAGCAACACAGAAATTTATAAGTAGCTACTATATTATTATTCCCATTTTCAGATGAGAAAACTGAGGCTTGGAGAAGTTCTTGCTAATAGGCAAAGCCAAGATCCAAACCCATATCTGTCCTGTTTTAGAGCCCAAATTCTTAATCTCCATGTCTTACTACCTTATTAATTCATTAAAAAAAAAAAGTTTTGTGAAGCAAATCATTCTGTTATTTCTGTGACAATTAACCTGGAATAGTAACTAACATGTATATGACTGTATGTAAGAATTCTGACTAAAAAATTCTGACATATAATACAGTATTTCTGTTCCCTAGAAGACAGACATCTCTGTCATTCATTTTCTGCACATACTTTTTTAAGAATTTCAGTTTGAAAGCTTTATATCTTCCTGATAAGAAAGAATGCTTTTCATCAATAAGTAATATTCCACTACCATTTTTGCATCAATCTTAACTTGCACTGTACAATCACAGTAACACACATGCAGATTAGTTTCTGCAGTGATGCTACCGGAAAGACATCCCAAATTATTTAACTATAGCATTAAATCTTAAGCTTAGAAATTTATGTAAAAAATAATTGTTATAATTTACATCAAACAGCAAATAGCTAGAAAGGCAGTAAGATAACAGAAAATTAATTAGATGATATTATTCTGTCAGCTACTCAACTGCACAAGAAAGCCACCAAACACAAAATTTGAAGAGTCCTAATAATGCACTTGATAGTCTGTTGCCAAAATGACACAATTTTCAAATAAAAATAAAGGGGAATAACACCAAAACAGGAAAACAAAACAAAACAAAACCCCACCAAAATTCTAACTTAAACCTTGAGTAAGCCTATTTGTGAAATTCTAAGACACAGGAAGTAATTTACTAATGATCAACTTTAATGAAAAATGATGGCATTTGTTAACAAAACTTAGAATTTTGAAAGTGTTTTAAAACATCAGTAAGAATCTCATTAGATTAATATCTAGAGTAAATTGCTGTATAGACAGGGAAATTAGGAATAGCAAGTTTATAAAAGTTTGAAAGGGAAAAAAAAGTTGGGCAGGTACAAAGCACAAGAATGCAACTGGTTTGACTACAGTATATAGCGTATAATTTAAAGTAGCTTAACAGAATTTGAAAACAACAGTGGAATTTATTTTAAAATATTTTATCAATTTGCTAATTATGACTTGGCTGTGTTCTAAATCCTTTCATTCCAAAAGGGATTACTGAACTACTAACCTTCCAAAGCATTTAACTCATACTTCTATAATATATCATCTTCCATGTTTTTGAATACAGTTCTTCAAAATTTTTCTATTGTAGCATACTTATAGCTAACAGAGGAGAGATGGTCTATCTGAGGCCTAGGATTATAACCAGAATATTAGAAAGCAAAGGAAAGGTTTCATTGCAGCCTGACATTATATCTTTAAATCTGTACAAATCAGCTTTCTGCTCTTTATAAAAGTATTGTTTTAATATAAAAGCAAGTTATTTCACAAATTAAAAAAACAATGGATGTTCTAGAAGTAATACCTTGTTTACCCCATGTCTTTTGAGTACTTCCTACCACAGTATTACCATATCCCAACTTGAGAATCATATAACATTTTGTCTCCAATAAGAATGTAAGAAAGCTCATCATCTTTGTATCCCCAGGGCCTAGCACTATGCCTAAAACATAGTCACTCAACCAAAGGTGGTACTCTACAGTTCATATACTGCTTTTCAGGAATCAGAAAGAGACAGACATATACTATTGAGTAAACACAGCTTAACTGATTAACTTACATCTTTTTCTGACCGATGCGGAAACATAGAAGACTGGCTGTAGTACATGTTTTCGTCATGGTAGTCACTGTCGACCCCCTCTACAAACTTCTTTCTTGAAGCACCAAACATGCTGTTTGTCACCTAAACAAAAATATTACTTTTATCAAGAATAACGTTTTGGAAAATGTCAGGCTTTACCTTACTCCTATGCGGAAAACATAAAATGAAGGGAGCATTGCTAAGATAAAGAAACAGATCAACTAAGAATTAATGATACAGGTGAGAAAGTCGTAACAGTGCAGTAGTAAATGTTTACTTTCAGGCCCTGAAATCAAGAGGAGAAACTTAAAGTCTGTCACATGCAATGATTCCAATTATTTTAAAAGAAAAAATATCACTTATTCTTGAAAATTGGCAACCCAATATAATTTTCCCATATAAAGATTTTTTAAAAATTGTTTGGGTTTAATTATTCAAAATTTTCACATGCATCTTCAACATTAGTGTCTTTGTCATCGCTACACCTACTTTTTAAATTATGTTTTCCAGAGCATATCATCTTCACTTACAATCTAAGTTTACTGAGATACAGCACTTTTTGAGTCCATGTATAATGGCACACTGGAAATCTTATCTCAAGCCACAAGCTCTCACTCATGTAATAGTAGGATAATTTTTTCACTCATCATCCTGGTATAAATTTATGATCTCTACTACATAACCTGCTTACTCTTTTGCTTTTTAAGTCTTTACCATATCCAACACTAGTAATTTTGAGCCCTCATCAAGATAATTACTAAATCTGTGCTAATTTTTATTTTATTTTATTTTTTTCCATAAGGTGACCTGTATAAAGCTTCCAAAACTATCAATTGACAGGTTATTTAATTAAGGTCAATATGTCTTATCCCTAATAGTACTTTGCAGTTCAAAGTAAACTGAAATGTCATGATAGGAAGAGATTTGTAAAGACTAGAATACACAGTGACTATATTTTTTCACACAAAAAAAAGGGGAAAAACTCATCAAATTTGACATCCATCTGGTACACTCATTATGAAGTGTACCATAATGTAAGGGTATTTTCTTCCACTGTAAGAAAAAAGGAACTTTCTTTTACTTCTCATTTCAAAATGAAACACTGTAGTTACTACTGTTAATAAGTAGACATGGTGAACTGGTATACTGCAGATCTTAAGGCCAAATTTGATGTGCAAGTTTGTTGAAAACATCCATGTTATTTAATAATTGCTTTATATTTTAAGTTCCTTGTTAAATCTGTAAGAAACTCAAATATTTAAGTATTCTTCCTGTTGAAGTCTGAGAAAAAGCTATTCAGTTAAATATGAACACCAGTCTGAAGACAACTTAACCACTGCTTTGTTTTATGTTTTTAGGCTATATATCTCTTTAGGTGTGAAATACAGAAAGATATTTTCAAGGATCTATTAATTTGTTAGAACATACTTTATTTTCTTTGGGCAGTGGACTCCCTGGTGAATCTCAGGCAAGTGCTTCTATAACTCTGAATGTAATTTTAGGGACTAGGTAGGGTCCCTCATGCCTAGCCTCTAACCCCCTAAGTAGTCCCTAATAGGAAAGAGAGGTGTTTTTTTAGTGAGTTTTATTTCAGAAAAGTAACAGTGGAAAAAAGCACTTTAGAGTCTGTAAATTAAGACTCTTTACACATGAGGTTTTAAAGGTTTGTTTTGTAAAAGTTAAGTATACATTTAATTCTCTTTAAAGGACAATTACTACTGAGTTCTAATTCTAAAAAAGGATAAACACAGGAAAATGGCATGAAACTTGCAGAATTCACTAAAATTTCAGGAGCGTACCAGGATATCTCTCATCAAATTTTACGTACATAAGTCAAATGGATGCAAAGTGAACTCTTAACAATTGTGATGTAACATTTATCATCAAAACCAATTACAGACTCTTAGAATCCTAAAATTGAAATTAATTGTACTGAATAAAAAAACTTCATTCTAATACTGTGCAAAGAGGTTTTACTGTTTTGAAAGCAAAACTAAACACGTGAAATGCCTCAGACAGAGGAAAACAGAAATGTTCTCTTTCATCAATACCAAATTTTCCCAGGCTCACTGTGTGTGTGTGCCAGAGGGAGGGAGAGAAAACACAAACATGTAGAATTTCATTTTTGTTTTGTGTGCTTCAACACAGAAATTACACAACAGTGAAAATACTAATTATTTTTACATGACTTCAGCAAAAAAAAAAAAAAAAGAAAAGAGGTAAGAGTGTAATACTCTGCCTTCAAATGCAAGCCCCAGTCCCAGGGATGGGTACTGGTATGAAACAAAGAATTCTCTGATCCATGGCAAAATCAGAAAGAAAAAGGAAGACAACATAGTAAGTTTTTCAAAAAAGCTAGTTTTGGGCTTCCCTGGTGGTGCAGTGGTTAAGAATCCACCTGCCAATGCAGGGGACACTGGTTTGAGCCCTGGTCCGGGAAGATCCCACGTGCCGTGGAACAACTAAGCCCGTGCACCACAACTACTGAGACTGCGTTCTAGAGCCCGCGAGCCACAACTACTGAGCCTGCGTGCCTAGAGCCCGTGCTGTGCAACAAGAGAAGCCACCGCAATGAGAAGCCCGCACACCACAAGGAAGAGTAGCCCCTGCTTGCCGCAGCTAGAGAAAGCCAGCGCACAGCAACAAAGACCCAGCTCAGCCAAAAAAAAAAAAAAAAAAGTTAGTTTTATTTAATTTTAAAGGGTGTGTCCTGTAGTCCATACAGAATGATGAAATGGAGTAGAAAAGTATTTTAGACTAGCCAGGAAGAGTGAAACTAGGAAAGTAACAATGAAGCAGAGAAGTAAAGGAACTAACTAGGTAAAGACAGACAGGAAGAGCAGTCAGTGCAAAGTGAACAGCAAGGTCCTCAGTGGTGCGGCTCAAGCAGAATGAATTCAGTGGAAGATGGTAGGAACTGAAGTCAGAGATACTAGTGTGAGCAGATCATGTGCCTTGCAGGCCTGGGGGGACTCTGGATTTTATTCTATGTGAAATGAGAAGTCAAGAGAGGATTTGGGGGAATTCTCTGGTGGTCCAGTGGTTAGGACTCGGTGCTTTCACTGCCATGGGTCCAGGTTCAACACCTGGTCAGGGAACTAAGGTCCCACAAGCTGCACGACGCAGCCAAAAAACAAAACAAAACAAAACAAAAACAAAAACAAAAAAAAGAGAGAGAGAGAGGATCCGTGCGCAGTTTAAGTGACATAATTTGGCATATTTTATTTATGTATATATTTAATATGATTGTAGCTACTCTGTAAGGAATGGACAAAAGAGGGGACAAGAGTGGAAGCAGGGAAACAGGTTGGTGAGAGATGATGGTGGCTCAGACTACAGTGGTAGTGGTAGGGGATATGTCAACACTGTACTGAAATATATTAAAATTACTGGTTATATCATATATATTAAAGTCAATTTGATAAACAGAAATTTTAAAAACTAATTTAAAAACAAAATCATACTTCATTCTACATTACATATAAAATTTGTTCAAATATTTGGTATATACAATTTGTCAGCTTTCTTCAAGCAAACATATAAAGGGCTTATATCAATTCTGTTAACTGACCACCTTCTCTCTCAACTCTCGTATCACATGTTTTAACAAAGGAGAAGTAAAAACTTGAGATTTCACCAAGAAAAATACATGAAATATGTTGTACCAAAAGCAATATTTCTTAAGTCTTTTTTGAATACAGATCTAAAACATGTAACTAAGACATTTTATATTTGCTTTGATTCCATAAGAACTAATCAGGAGATATATATATATATATATATATATATATATACACACACACACACACACACACACACACACGTTAGCTTACACTAATTCTTTCTATCACCCTGACAACCCCGCCCCCCCCCCCCAAAAAAGAGTTGGCCTCAAAATGTAGTAGAGAGGAATTAAACTGACAAGCAGAATGGAAGCACTAAGTTGGCTGGATTTTCCCAGTAAACACCTTCATTACTTCATTAGGACTAGCTATGAGTTCCTAAGGTCAAACATTCTTAATATCTAAATATAATATTTCAAAGCCAAATGCAGTAACTCAGAATACTCACAGAAGAATTCACAAAACCTCAAACTTGAGATAATCTTAACCAACAACTTCAAAGACGGGTAAAGTGGCCCCTGATCCAGGTGGGATGAACAGTAATTACAAAAGGGAAGGAATAAGAGGCAAGGCCTGGAGCTTTTTAAATGGTCACAGAAACAAAGTAGGACACTTTACAAGTGAAACTTCAAAAATAAATTTAGATAGATAGATAGATAAGTAGATAGATAGGCAGACAGATAGGAAAGGGTGAAAATAGATCATATCCAAGGCAGGATGGGCAGTATTTAATCTTGCACAATTTTCCTTCAGCAAGACCTCTGGAGAGGAACTTACTCTAAAATCATTTATTGTCTATCATGCTGGCATGCTGGCATGCTGGCCCAGGCATGGAATCTTATTCCCAGGGAACAGAAGAAACACATCCCATGGCAGAGTGGTCCTTTTCCTGATAGCAAACAAATATAGTTTGATTTTGAAATCTATCTCCAGTCTTAAGGTTCCAGCAGCATATTTTAAAGTGCTGCTAGACATTTCTGTATGAGAAGTACATTTTAATAAACTAAATCAGTAATATTTAAAACTGACTTTCCAAGTTACTTTCTCCTGTTCTGTTCCGCATATCATCACATTCTAATCTTTCTTCACAGTGGCTTTCACATTTGTTTTTTGCCATTCTACCTATCACCTTCTTAGTTTAAGCTATGGACTAGATTTTTTTTAGCCCTCTGACTGATCTCCCTTCACATTTCAGTGAACATGCTGAGGGTTTCCTATATGAATTATGCCAGAAACTGTGCTAATGAACACAAAAGCTGAGTAACAGCCCCAAGTCTTGAACAAGCTCACAGCCTAGCTAGGAGAAACACCTGTAAATAAACAATTACAGTATGAAAATCTGTACAGGTGTTTTGGGAACACAAATAAGGGAATATCTAACTATCTGAGGGAAACAACTGAAAGATCTTATAAAGTAATATTTGAACAAATATTTAAATGTTAAAAATTTTTTTAAACTAATTAATTAATTAATTTATTTTTGGCTGTGTTGGGTCTTAGTTTCTGTGCGAGGGCTTTCTCTAGTTGCGGCGAGCGGGGGCCACTCTTCATCGCGGTGCACGGGCCTCTCACTGTCGCGGCCTCTCTTGTTGCAGAGCACAGGCTCCAGACGCGCAGGCTCAGTATTTGTGGCTCACAGGCCCAGGTGCTCCGCGGCATGTGGGATCTTCCCAAACCAGGGCTCGAACCCGTGTCCCCTGCATTGGCAGGCAGATTCTCAACCACTGTGCCACCAGGGAAGCCCCCCAAATTTTTTTTTTATTTTAAAAAAAGGAGAAGAGTGTAGGGTGGGAGATGAAGCAAACTTTGGCATAAGAAACAGCAGGCATAAGTTCTCGGAAGTGAGAGAAAGCCCAGAAACACAAAACTTTTAATACAGCCAACAAGGAGGATGTCTGGAAGGACAATGATAGGTGGTAAGGAAAAATAGGCTAAATTTCAATGCCAGGTTAAGAGGGCAAGGATATAGACGGGAAAGCCAGGTACAAAAATCTAGGTGAAGACTTCCCTCAACTAACACTTTACTATGATGTCATATTCATAACCACTACAATGACTTTGTCACTTTCCTACTCTCGTATCTCTTGTTAATTTCCCCTAAAGGATGCAGACCAATATTCCTGCGATCACGACCTTAACATAATTTTGCAGCAGTAATTATCTCAAAATCCAACAACAACCTTATGCCTCAGCTTAATTTGGGTTATTCACAGTTGTTCCTATACATGATAATGTCTGGAAAATGCCATCTGTAACCCCTGACATCTTCAACAATTAAAACTTAAGCTGAGCAGATTAACTCTAAATATTTATTGAAATCATCCATATCTTTCCATCTCCGTCATTTCTGAGAACAGCATATCCAATATCCTTCAATCAGGTCTTTATTAATCCATTCTCATTCCCCTCAAATTTACTCTCCCACATCAGCCAAGTAAATTTTTAAAATAAAAATTTAACAGTCATGGCCCTGCTGATTGAAATGCCTCAACAGCTTTCCAAATCAGTAATAAGGCTTATAAGGCCCTATGTAACCTCTCTGACCTTAACTGTCTCCACAGGTCCCCTGTCACCACTAAACTGCTGCCACACCTTCAGTTACTCAAACCCAAGTTCTCTTCCGCCTCCGGACCTTTGCATAGGCTGATACCTCTACGTAGAATGCTCCTTCTCCCATTCTTTGAAACTTTCATACTAAATCAGGACCCCTGGTTTGCAGTCATTGAAAATACTTTATCATACCTATAATAATACAATAATAAGAAATAACTTTTATTGACCACTTACTATAATGCCAGGCAATATACTCCAAATGTTTCAAAATGTATTTATATAATCTTCATAATTTACTTAGTAATAACTATATAAACATGTATGTAATCCTCATGTATTTACTTATTTAGTCTTCATTTTTAGATGAGAAAACTAAGAACTGGAGAAGTTGGGTAACTTGCCCAAGGTCACATATCTGATGTGCCCAAGATTCCATATCTGATAAGTGACAGAGACGGGATATGATCCCAGACAATCTGCTAGAGTCCCCCCTTTTAACCACGATAGTACACTGACTCTCAGACATACAACGAATAGTTTAATGTTTGTATTCTCCCCAAACTGTAAGCTTCATGACAGGAGAAGCAGTAAAGGGCAAAAAGGGGTGGGGGGCTTACTTTGCAGTAAACAATGGTAAGTAGAGGGTGCCACATCAAATATTTGTGCATGTCAAAAAAAGATCTCTTTAGCAGAAGAATGAGAATGAACTGACTAGAGGTATGTGAAACAAACGTTAGTCTCTACCAGACTGATCATATTTATCTTAGAGAAAGCAACAATAATTTTAGAATAAAATTATGCTTAAAAGAAAGAACACCACTACACCAATTAAAAAGTAATTACTATTTCCATATTCTAAATTAACTAATATTTTTACTTTCAAAATATAGTGAACATAATTTAATTGTTCAAGGAATTAGAATGGTTATTACAAACCTCTAAATTTTTATTATAAGCTACTGAAATAGACACTGTAGCATTAAACGAGTAGAATATGTTTACCAATTGGGTTAAAACAAGACCAAATCCCTAATGGCAACTTTTTCTTGTGATTCTATTTCTAAAGTAGCCAGGAGTTTTACTGTTAACATGCTGATACATGTGTCCCATCATAAAATCAACTCTTTCACAACACTGAGGTACGAAGACTTTTCTATAGCCAGCAACTTTTCATCTTTAGCAACAGAGTATGCATCCACCTTGTATTATAAAGGGTAAAGAGAGCCAAATGTAGGTGGGAGTTGGGGGTGACAGGACTGCTCTTTTACTCCTTTTTCCCTAATGGAGATTTTACTACTTCACTCTGATTGCTGAATACAAAATTTGACTTCTTACTTTTCCCTCCCAATTTCATATTCACTATCAGCAAACACTTCACACACATACATATACACACAAGTTCTCTGTTGTTTATAAAGCAGGCAGAAAATTAATAAAAACCACAGTCAATTGCCATTAACATTTATATGCCTTTATCAAGATGTAGTCAATCAAAATTGAAACCAATCATGAGAAGCCATAATACCTGAAGATAATCTGGTTATCTTTATTACTGGCTTTTAGAGGGAAAAGCTGATAGGTCAAATCCACTGAGACACTGCCCAAATTCTATGGAACTAGAATACTGTACACCTATATCAAATATGATATACTACCACCTAGAAATATTAATAACCCAAGGAACTTTTGTTTTAGTGGTATTTTTTGGTAATAGGATTCTGAGCTACCAATCCTACTTCACAACTGTTATAAATAATCCTAATTTTATTTCATCTGGAAAAGACTAAAAAAAAAAAAAAGAAAAGAAAAGAAAAGAAATGGGATTAAATAAAGGAGAGAAAGGCACTTACATTAGAAAAAAAATCTAGCTCCTCAAAGAACAAAGAATTTAATATCTGGAAGTCTTTAGGAAAAGAACAAATGATCTTTCCTCCTATTAAAAAACATACTACTCTTGAAGTCCTACTAGTTCTAGAATACTATGTCGTGATATCTATAATATAAATAAATGTATAATGAATAGTTTATTAATCTACTTAGGATGGATCTAAAAAAAGTGAAGATTTAGATAAATTTTAAATTGATAATTTCTAAATTCATCAACTTAAATTGATAGGGAAATAAAAGCAATTCATTTCATAGTTTTAGTAAATGCAGACTGCCTGATAAATGAGCAATAAAAGCCTTAATGAATACTGAAAAAGGAGTTAATAGGTAGATGCAAAGGAAACTTTGACTGGAAATGTGATTCAGCAGAAAACTAGGGGCTTATAGGAACATACCAACAATCATTATTTTGGAGAGTAGTTAAATATTTTGGCACAGAGTTCTTTACAGGGGTTACAGGAATACTTCGTAAGAGATATCATCCCCCGCAAAACAGGGTAGCTCACATTTGATGAAAAGATAGAGAGGGCATGCCAGGAGAGCGATGAAAACATATCATTCTTCCTAATCCAAAAACTGTTTACTGAAATTTGGTACCTGAAGCTGCTTTACTGAGATGACATTCCCAAAACCATGTACACCATATCTTAGGGTGTGCCCCCACCAAATCTACAAACTCTCTAAAGAGTATTACCAAAAGGTCTATCAGCGCTCCTGATCAGTCTGACTTTGATCTAGGGAGAATATGTTGTGCATGCTTCAACTTGAAGAAACAGATTTTGTGGTTTTTCAAATTCTTAAAGTTGCCTGTATCAATATGCCTCATACAGATTCAAACTTATAACCACCAACATACAAGCTTTAAAAGACACGTGCATCATCCTAAAATCAAAACACTAATAACTCAAAAAGTGCTAACCATAAAAAAAGCACACAATCATATATTAACTAAAGAACCAACTATAAATGGTATGCCTTATGAGCAATAAGTTAGATTTGAGAACTCACACAATAGGGCCTAAAATTAAAATAAGCAATATTTTATCCTTAAATATTAAGATATAAATTTATAAATTACAAGTGGAAGAACATATAACAGTAGAAGGCCCATAAGTTTAGAATATAAAACAAATTCTCTAAGTATGAAGGGAATGTTTTTAATGAGGGTGACTATCTTACGCCAGTGTCAGAGGTGGGGGTGGGGAGCGCTCGCTAATGCAGAGGAGAGAGGGTGGGAATCCACAAGAAACTGATGGATGGTCTGCTTTGCTGGGGGATATGGATTTCTACAAGCCTTCCAATAAATTTAAGAAACGCTCAAACTTAGAGGAAAGGAGAGAGAAACTGCTGAGGATTCTGTATTTTGAGGCCCTGCTTTGAGACTTGAAATGCCAAATACGTGGTGCCCCAATCTCTTTAATCCTGACATACTTTCTCTGAAGAAATGTTAGCCATCACAGGCTATATTCTATTTTTCCTGGGTATAATTTTGAATGTCTTGTTATGTGCAAAAGAATCTAGAAATAACGTGAATAAGAATTATATGGGATAGATCTGGGAGAACTAAAGAAACAATTTTTGAAGCCCTTCTGAGAAGTAAGAACCTAAAATGATAGTATTTATTTGTGAGCAAAGTAGTGCAGACCCAGGGCTACACTGCTAAAGAACTATTTCTAAAAATTCTGCATTAAGAAAAAAAAATCTGTATTGTTAGATCATGATTTTGGATACAAGGAACACAAGCAGACAATGACAGGAGTGTTAGCATTTTACACACACACACACACACACAATTTGGTGAGCTTGTTCACTCAACAAATGTTTGCTGAACTTTGTACCAGATATTGTGCCTTCACTGCTTCTATACTTATTTTTGTTAGCCTCAAATCTAGAGATGGGTAGAAATGTTCCAGTCTTCCTGTCTAGATTTCAAGGAAAAAGATGTTTGAAGTTTCTATTCCTTCAAATTTAAAAAATATAGCTACTTGCCTGAAACTTCGGGAAACGGAAGAACAGCATGTCTAAAGCTAGTGGAAGGAAACTAAAATATGCCTCCTTCTGATACCAAGTTAAACGTAGCAAAATTTTTAGTCTATGGATTTATGCTTTCCCTGACTTTTTCTCTTAGCTTCTTTTCTGAAAATGAGTTTTCTGGTCCTGCTATACTCCGTGGAGAATATGAAGTTTAAAAAAATCTAACAAACGTCCTTTGTATTACAACATTAATGGTTTATTCAGTTTAAGGTTTTCCCTCTTTCACATCTAACTAATAAGAAATGAAATTATTTCTTAGAACACTAGGACTTTAATAATTTATGAGATAATTTTATGAAGAAAATAATTTATAAGAAACACTATATTTTTAAACTAACAAAATGACTCACTGACAAAATGGCCCAACATCCACCCTTAAAATACTGATGACAGCACCATTTTTCCCCCAGCCTTTCCCACCACCTACTTACCTGTGCAACTTCTTTCAACATTGGCTACTCTGGGGATTGGAAAGCTCAGGGCTGGAGGCTGAAGTGAAGAAGGAAAGGTTGGAGGGTGAGCCATGGCACCAGCCCCGCACTAGGAGCGCCCCTGAGATACTACAGCAGGGTTGACACCATAGCCCTGAAGTTCAAACTCCAGCAAACGATAAGAAAGGAGTCCAACCAGAACATGATAAACGATGGGATTCTTCCGCTCTTTGAAAAATAAGGAAATCATGCTATAAAGATCTGAATGTCCGGTTTCAACATTATGACTCCCTGTTCACCTCTTCATCATTCCCCAACCCCAGATTCACCTCAGACTGATTCAAAGTGCTAATCAAAACAAAGAGGGTGGGGGGTGAAGTGCACAAGTAGAGCTTTCTATAAACTTGCACACAGAAAATGAGGATAGGGTTCACCTGGCCATCATAAAAACATCCAAGACAATATGTTAAAATACTCTGCCTATCTGCCCCTTGAATACTTTCTTGCTCTCCTAAGCACTCAACATTAAATCTAAGGCTCTCATACACATTAACATTAATACCATCAGCCAGCAATATGACAGCTGGACTATTTGGATGTATTGATATTTAAATTCCTAAAAGTGGGCCAATGAGCTTTTCAAAACCCAGGGATAACTTTCGGTATAAGGATATTCCTTGGGGGAATTTCCTGGCAAGTCCAGTGGTTAGGACTCCGCACTTCTGCTGGGGGCCGGGGTTTGATCCCTGGTCAGGGAACTAAGATCTTGCAAGCCGTGCAGCATGGTCAAAAAAAAAAAAAGTATATTCTTTGGGAGGAAACTAATTTCTTAAAAGTGTTCCACTCTGATAAAAGCAAATAAGGACCCCCTCAACTAAAATAACTTTAATCAAACTAGATGATAAAAAAATTAGACTTTTAAAGAAATAAATCTAAATACAGGACTTAAACAAACTGCGACTTCTATGAGAATGTGAATCCTCATTTTATAATATAAAAAGTAAATTACTGATTCAGAGGAAACTAGACTCTGATTATTATGACTACTAAAGCTAATAAAAATAGATGCTCATTTAAGTTATTTAAAGATAACATCTACTCAATAACATAAATATTATTGGAGGTGGCAAATGTTTTAAAACAGTAAATTAAATATAGTGAAGTATCAGAATCCTAAATTATGTTATATGAAGCAATTAAAAATAAAAAGTACTCCTTTAGCAAGGGAACACAGGACTTTTAAAATACTTCTAAACATCTTGCCATATAAATTAATGCAGTAAACATTACTCAGTAAGCATCTACAATGTAATGTGCTAAATATAGTTACATTTATACCCTTATGTATTTTATCCATTTGATGCTCAGAATAAAGAACATCACAAATCAAAGGGAGTAAAGAAGAAAACGCATTTACAATGCTCCTGCACCATTACTCTGGCCTCCAGGCCTTAGTGAACTTACCCTTCATTACCTCTAATCTCCTACCATTTCCCCCTTCTCTTATTGTGTTCCTGCCCCACTGCCCTGCTCCCCTTGCTATTCCTCAAACACAAAAGGCATACTCCTGTCTTCAGACCTTTGTACTTCTTGTACCCTTCAAGAATGCTTTCTTTTTAGGTATCTACATGGCTTCACCTCACCATACTTCATATATTGAGCTATCCTAGTGAGGACTTCACTGTTTATTCTATTTAAAAGTACACTATCCTTTTCCCCAACCCCTTAGACACTCTCTATCCCCTTTCCTGTTTTAATTTTTCCTCCATAGCATGTATCAAAATATAATACACAATGCATTTTATTTATTTTGTTTAATGTCTTCCTATACTCTAAAACATCAGCTCCACGAGAACAGAATTTATTTATTTCGTCTCTTTGTTCACTTCTGTCTCCACAGAATCTGGAACAGTGCCTGGCACTGAGTAGGCCCTTAACATGAACGTGTCCTCCTTTTAGTCCACACATGCTGTTACTTGAGTGTTATTTGACAGTAACCCATCACTGCAGTGCTTACAGCACATGTGAAAATTTTATGAGCAAAACAATTATTTTAAAAAGTAATGGAATTATGTCAAAAATTAATGTTAATTTTTGTATTTCTGAAACATATGAATAAAATTGTTTTATGCCTTTTTCCACTGAAATTGACAACCACTTCCAAAATACCTAATAGACTAACAGACACCTTCAGTGGTTAGAATGCCATGCCATGAGAAGTACCAAATAAGGATTTGGAGATGAAAAAAATTTTTTTCTATTTCCCAAACTTTTTCTCAAGTTAGATTACCTTTTTAAAAAAAGCTGTTTCACGAGTATTTCAGACTTAACAGTTTAATATGATGAGACAACACACGTCTCTTTTCTAGCAAAAAATCCCACTAGAAGAATTATACTACTTAGAGCCACTGGGTTGCACTGTAGTCCATGGGAATATGCACTCCTTGAGAACAGTGTACTGCTAGAGCAGCCTAACACAGTGGGCCTGGTACAAATAAGCACTAATATGTGTTGAGAGTTTATCAAATGATAGGTATTACTCAAAGCACTTTAAATATATTACCTCACTTAATCATAACAAAACCCCTATAAGATGTACTTTTACCTCAAATTGAGGCACAGAAGGGTAGGGCCTATGGACTCTCTTTAGATTGAAAATATTTCTCTATCACAGTTATCATGAAGAATACCCAGTCCCTGCAACCCCAGTAAGATACTAAAGATTTAATCTCCACAAAAACCCAAGTGGATAGACTCCAAATTTTAGAAGTTAGCCAAAGCGTAGGTGAGGGTGGGGCATGGGCTTGAAAATTGAGAGATGAAGACCTACACTCTGAACTGTGGGATCCTCAGCTTTCTTTCCTTAACCTGCTTACAGAACACGATCAGTCAGACTTAAGAACCATCCCTCTACCCCACCTTTCCACCTGTGGAAAAACTGAATTGCTTCAGAGAAACAAATGTCACACACTATCAAGATAAGGTTCTCCCCAATAAAAAGGTTAACTCAACTACATGTTAACACAATGTCCACAAACACTGTTACCACTTCTTAAAAACTTATTTGGAAATAATTTTAGATTCACAGAAGAGCTGCAAAAATAGGACAGAGTTCCCATATGCCCCATCTTCCCCTAGTGGTAACATCTTATTAGTACAAATATCAAAACCAAGAAATTAGCTATTATCTAACAACTTCACATGGATTTCACCAGTTTTCCACTAATGTTCCTTTTTCTGTTCTGTTCTGATCTTGGTTAAAATGGTCTATCTGCCCATTTTCTCCATTGTAAATTACTATTTTCCTCTTTAAAACAATAAATGTTCTGAAAGAAGTACTTTGAGAGCATGCAAATACCTGTTTGTCCTTAAATTTTTGCTCACTAATTATGACATTCATCCATGGATAGTGCCTACAGCACCTATTACTGTGATGGTCTAATGATGATTTTCTATCTTCCTCATTTCTTCTACACTATATTTGTGCATCAAAATGTTTCTACAAGTAGACAAATCATCTTTTAAAGATCTCACTCTCAAATATGAATAAGTGTCAAAGACTTTACCTAACTGACCCAAAGTGATATAGGCAGAAAGTGAAGAATAACATCTCAAAACCAGAGTCCTTCACTCTATAACCATCATATTCTTTGTTTTATTACACTGCTTTCATCCCAGTAGAAAAGAACAGGTTTAAAATTTCATATGCCCCAAGCAGTCTCTCTCGGTACTTCTGGCTCTAAATAAGAAAGACCTTTACTTTTCTTTTTCCTAGAAACAATATCTTCCTATTTTCATTAGTACATGTAGTACAATGTCTTTAATTTACTGGGTTGGGTTAAACAATGAAGTGATGATTTAATATTCCATGTGACAGAACACAAATTTTTGAAGTAAGGAATACAAATTAGTAAAATTATTACCTCAGCTGATAAGACAAATGGCCAATGTATGTATGGCTCTATTAGATTCTAGGGAATCTTAAGGGAGGGAATGCAAGGGAAATTGTTCAACTTTTTGCTTCAGGTAAAACAGAATCACAGCTATAGATGACTCCATATATGAATTGGAAGTTATTTACTGACTTGTACTGTTCGATGTTTCTTTCCAAATGACCTTAAGTGGTGAGAACAGGTCTGATATTTCTTCGTATTGCATACCACATACTGCCTTACACAATAGAAAGTATTCGAGTCTTGACTGAACACTGACACAGAAGCTTATTCTCTCTCTCAGGAATGATTTTTCATCTATCTTCTCAACCAAAATATAATTTTTTTAAAATGAAATCTTAGGACTTCTACTTCCAACCTAGATGGAGGAGTGGGAATCCTCTTGCTCCCGTGTCACCTGAAACAACTTTAAAAATGGATAAAATATATTAAACAATGGTTTTCAGACATAGGACATCAGGCAGTACAAGATAATAACCCTTGAGAGAAGAGAAAGAACTGATGTGAGCCCTACAACTGCCCATGCTTACTGAATGGAGGAGTTTCCAGGTGCAGGTTGCAATACAAGGAGAGGGAGTCCTGGTGAAGGCCAGCAATCTCTGTGAATTGAGGAAGTGTGGCTGAGAGTCTGAGTAGGCTAAGGTATCTAGAGTGAGAAGGCTAGAGCAACAAATAAGAGAGAGCTGTAAAGAGAAAGTGTTCTAGAGGTCTGGAAAGGGTTCCTGAGTCTTCAGCTAAGTACTGATCAGCATATGCATGTGAGGAACTGACCAGAGGCTGGGAAAAGAGAGAGCAAAAACAATCTCTAGGGCTCACACAACTGTGCCCTAAGCCAGAGTAGAAAAATATTATAATTCACAGGGCGTCAGATATAGTACTCAGAAGAGTACAGCCTCAGTAGTTGGGAAAAATTAGCCCTAGACTATAGGCTACTGTGGTTCTTTGTAACAAAACTTACAGTTAAAAAGGGGGGTGGGGTGGGGTGGGGAAATGTCTCAAAGGGCTCCAACAGCTTCTAAGTAACTGTGCCCCTAAGAAAGCTCAAGAATATTTACAAAAGTACGAAAAAATGTATAGCACTGAACAGGTAAAAATTCCAAGAACTGGTACCCAAGCAAAAGTTTCCAGGCATGCAAAGAAGCAATAAAATAAAATACATAATGGGAAACCAACAATAGAAACAGACCCAGAAATGACACAGATGATAGAATTAATAGATAATAACATTATAAAACTGTTATTATAACTACTTTTTGCATGTAAAGGGAAGAATAACTGGCATGATGAAGAAAAGACTGGTGAACTTAAAAACACAGCTATAAAAAACGACCCTAAATACACGGAGAGAAAAAAGATTTTAAAAACTGAACAGGGCAACAGTAAGTTGGGACAACTTCAAGTGATCTAATATATTTGTAATTGGAGTCCCCAAAGGAGAATGGGAATAGAGTAAATATTTACAGAAATAATAGATTAAAAATTCCAACTGACTCACTTTGCTGTATACCTGAAACTAACACAACACTGTAAATCAACTATATGCCAATAAAAATTATAAAAAAATAAAATAAATTCCAAATTTGATTTAAAAAAATACTTATAAATACACAAATTTAAGAGGTTCAATAAATCTCAAGCATAACAGACACGAAAAAAACTATACCAAGATACATCATAATTAAAATGTGTAAAATCAATGACCAAAAAATGTTAATAGCAGCCAGAGAGAAAAAGTTACATTATGTAAAGAGGACAAAGATAGAAAGACAGAAGACTTTTTGTTGGAAATGGTCTAAGTCAGAAAACAGAGCAAAATACTCAAAGCACTAAAAAATCTGTCAACTATGATTTCCATATCCAGCAGAAAATTTATCAAAAATAAAAGTGAAATAAAGACTCTTTCAGACATCCAAAATCTAAAAGAATTCATCACAATCAGAAATGTATTACAAAAACGTTTTTTTGGTCGAAGTCTATCTCGATGGGGCTTTTTCTGTAGACCCACGTTGCTGGAAACTCCTCACAGAATAATACATGGTTTGCTTTACTGATTTCTAGGAAAGAACTATAAGACAGAGATGCCACTAAAAGTGTGAAAGATCTAATGGTCATATTTTTTCATCTTAGGTATTGGAATATCCCAAAGACCTGTCCTAGTCTAGGATGTGATAGTTTAGGGTGAATATGACTTGAACTTATGTTTAGAGGGCGTGTGAAATTGAGAACCAGGTAGATTCACCTACTCCAACCCTAAAAGTGGCCCTAAAGTAAACTGCTTGAAGAAACTAGATCCTAAAGACTATAGGTGGGGAATTTTTGAAGTATGTCATCAGTATGTCCATATTCAAGCAGAGATAAAAGAAGCTCAACTAAAAGAACTGTGGACTGGGACTTCCCTGGCGGTCCAGCGGTTAAGACTCCATGCTTCCACTGCGGGGGGCGCAGGTTTGATCCCTGGCTGGGGAACTGGGATCCCACGTGCCACGCAGCACGGCCAAAAAAAAAAAAAAGAACTATGGATTGACATGACAACTGTGGGTTAGGTAAACTTTCTTTTTAAAGGGGCTATCTTGAAGATCATGACTCAAACTTTCAAGGAACTAAGGTAAGGTGACAGGCAGTGGAAGGAATCACAAAATGCCAAATTCTTAAATAAAAATTTAATGACCTTAATGTTGTCTATGTTACACATAACTTAAAAAGCTTTTTAAAAAATTTAAAGTCCTTCAAGTAGAAGGAAAATGATACTATAAAGAAAGAAGGGAAGGAAGGAAAAAAAAAACCACCTCCTGGATTGGTAGTGTCTTAGGCACTAGCAGAAGCAAACACAAATCCCCTTGGGAAAAATGTCTTTCCATCTAGTCCTCAAAGAAGTCACACAGATTTCTAAGAAACATAAAATGGTAACTTACACACCTACAAGAAATCAAGGTATCATAAGTGAGAACCAGAGGAAACAAAAGACATGAGAATGATCTGTGGCAACTTTCAGCTGCTGGATTTATCACATATTAAACATAAGCATGTATAAAATGATTAAATAAATAAAAGAAGATATATTAGAGCCAAAATCTAAACAAAAAAATAATGTAAAAATGCGAAAAATAATGATAAATATGTGGGTATAGAAGATATAGATAAGATTAACGAACTTGATCTAATGGAAACAGAGCAATACACCTGCCAACTGGTCAATATGCATTTTGTTCAAGTACGTAAACAAATAATTGATATCATACTGACCACATTCTCTAGCTACAGCGGAATATGTGAGAAATCAGCAATACAAAGATAATTAGAAAAGCCTCATAAGTTTGGAAAATTAAAAACACTTAAAAGAACAGTAAAACAAACTCTAAGGAACAAAAGGAAATATCAATAACTTAAAGAGTATAAATTGATGAATATAAAACAAAGAAATTTAAAGCAAGGGTGACAAATAAGATGAAAAGGCACACAGAAAACAATCTTACGGATGAAAAAAGGTGCTAAAAAGAAAAAATATTTAAGACGGTAGCATTATGAATAATTTCTTAATCCTGATAAAGAATATCTACAAAAAAAAAACCAAAACCTGCATCAAACATCATATTTACTGGTGACAAAGTTTGTAAGTAACAAGAGAAAGATTCCTACTATTAACACTTCTACTCAACCTTGTATCAGAAATATGAGTGAGTTCTGAAAAAAAATGCAAGTTATAAAAATTATAAAGTATCAAAACTGGAATTTCCAGATGATATATTTATTTACATGAAAGAACCCACCCCACAAAGAACCTACAGATAAATTATAAGAATAAAAATTTAGGGACTTCCTTGGTGGTCCAGTGGTAAAGAATCCGCGTTCCAATGCAGGGGATGTGGGTTCGATCCCTGCTCGGGGAACTAAGATCCCACATGCCGTGAGGCAACTAAGCCCGAGCACAACTACTGAGCTCATGCTCCTCAACCAGAGAGCCTGCGAGCCACAAACTACAGAGCCCATGTACTCTGGATCCCGCACACCCTGGAGCCCACGCACCACAACTAGAGACAAGCCCGTGCCCCCTGACAAAGAGCCCACACCAAAATGGAAGATCCCGCATGCCTCAATGAAGACCCCGTGTGCCGCAACTAAGACCTGATGCAGCCAAAAAAACAGTAATCAAGTTTAAAAGTCAACTGTATGTCAATATAACAGTACATCTATAAAATATAATTTTAAAAATACAATTTACCAAAAAAAAGCAACAAAAAGTACTTATGTATAGCTCTGACTAAAGATTTATAATTCCATTATTAAAAAAAATACAACTTTATTGAGAGAAAATACAGAAGACCTCAGTGTATGAATTCAGGAAGAGGAAGAATAACATAAACGTATCATTTCTTCCCCAAATAAAAATGAAGTCAATAAAATTCCACTTGTAAACACAATGCCTTTTTTTTTCTTCAAATTCTAAATTTGTCACTGAACAAAAGGCCAAGAAAGTGAAGACAATAATAAAGACCAAGGTGGAGAGACAGACACGAAGATTTAACACAAAGCTATAGTAGTTAAGGAAGTGGGACACTGGTGCAGGCAGAGACAAACACATCAAAGTAATAAAACAGAGATACAGGAAACAGACC
Source organism: Balaenoptera ricei (assembly GCF_028023285.1). NCBI lineage: Eukaryota > Metazoa > Chordata > Mammalia > Artiodactyla > Balaenopteridae > Balaenoptera > Balaenoptera ricei. Next base: position 59,236,640 of record NC_082648.1, on the reverse strand, counting down.
CACAAATATAAACAAACTGATTTATAACAGAGCACTGCTAATTAGGAGGAAGAAAGAAGAAAATCAATACATGATGCTAATATAATTGATTATCTTTATGCCAAGAAAAGGAATTTGGTCTCCTTAAACCATATACAAAAATCATTCTCAGAAGGATTTAAACATGAAAGACAAAATTAAAAATCTTTAAAAAGACATGAGAATACCTTCTTTTACTTAATTTCAATAGGGAAATATGTCTCAAACAACCTCAATAAATTTGAAAAATTTAAAATTTGACATTATTAAATGTCAGGTCAATATGAACACTGTTGATGGGACTCAAAATTGGTATGGCTAAACATACCTAAACATATTCCTAGAAGACCTTTTGTGAATTTAATTTTTATAAAATTTGAGACTACAACATGGTTCAGAAAACTTCTCTAACTTCATAAAGCTTCCTCTTCTGTTGTTTTCATGCAGTCTCTAAAAGTACAATGGCAAGTTTTCTGAGGTCTTCTTGGCTCTGTTCCCCTCTCCCACTTTAATCTGCTCCTTCTCTTTCCTCTGTCTCTGTTGTCCCTATCCTGCTCAATTTTGATTCCACTCCCAGAAACTTCTTAACAGGGCCCTGGAAGGGAGCACTGGTGGGTCAGTCTTGAGAGTTCAGAGCTAGGCGGCTCAAGTCACTTTAGGCCTCACCACAGGTCCCTTACCCTGATCTAATAAAGTGGGCAAAACCTCCCCAATTTCAAATTGGCTAATCACACTTACCACTTTCAAAATGGCTCTTCACCACTTTGAGGTGCTTCTATGCTCAGGTCCAGACACCCCAATGCTTCTATGTTCTTATGCATAAAAAACTGATAAATTTGGGTCTTTTGTTAGACTTTCACCTGCTTATATTTTGAGGTTCATGGAGATATTTCATCCCCAGTTTTTGTTACAGATGTTTTCATGGGTTTTGGTTTTCTATCTAGTTGTTCTATTTTTATATGGGAATTCAGAAAGACTAAAAAAACAAAAAACAAAAAACGAAGCTGTCACCATCAGTGCAATCATCCCAGAAGCTAAGTAAGGCCTGAGATTATATTTTAAAAGGTAACTATGCACCAGTGTTTTCTTAGGTCAGTCTCCCAAAGCAACAGAAATAAAAGCAAAAATAAACAAATGGAACCTAATCAAGCTTATAAGCTTTTGCACAGCAAAGGAAAACATAAACAAAATGAAAAGACAACCTAGGGACTGTGAGAAAATATTTGTAAATGATGCAACCGACAAGGGCTTAATTTCCAAAATATACAAACAGCTCATACAATTCAATAACAACAACAAAATCAAATCGAAAAATGGGCAGAAGACCTAAACAGACATTTCTCCAAGGAAGACATGCAGATGGCCAATACGCACATGAAAAGATACTCATCATTGCTGATTACTAGAGAAATGCAAATCAAAACTACAATGAGGTACTACCTCACACCAATCAGAATAGTCATCATTAAAAAGTCTACAAATAATAAATGCTGGAGAGGGTGTGGAGAAAAGGGAACACTCTCACACTGTGGTGGGAATATAAATTGGTGCAGCCACTATGGAAAACACTATGGAGGTTCCTCAAAAAACTAAAAGTAGAGTTGCCGTATCATCCAGGAATCCTACTCCTGGGCATACACCCTGACAAAATTGTACTTCAAGAAGATACATGCATCCCCATGTTCATAGTAGCACTATTTACAACAGCCAAGACATGGAAACAACTGTCCATCAACAGATAAACAGATAAAGAAGATGTGGTACATATATGCAATGGAATACTACTCAGCCATAAAAAAGACTGAAATAATGCCATTTGTAGCAACCTGGATGCAACTAGAGATCATCATACTAAGTCAGGCAGAAAGAGAAAGACAAATACCATATGATATCACTTAAATGTGGAATCTAAAATATGACACAAATGAACCTATCTATGAAAAAGAATCACAGGCGCAGAGAACAGACTGGTGGTTACCAAAGGGGCAGGGGTTGGGGGAGCGATGGAGTGGGAGGTTGGGGTTAGTAGATGTAAGCTTTTATATATATCTACATATATATTGATATATAGGTATATATCCAATAGGATGGATAAACAACAAGGTCCTACTGTATAGCACAGAGAACAATATTCAATATCCTATGATAAACTATAACGGAAAAGAATATTTTTTAAAAAGTATATATATGTATAACTGAATCACTTTGCTGTACAGCAGTAATTAACACAACATTGTAAATCAACTATACTTCAATTAAAAAAACAGTAACTTTGCTTCTATATTTTCTGATTGATAGAAGTATCTACACTAATGTTTTAACTTTCTATTTAATGATGAACACATTCCATATTCATGATTGGGGCAAATTACTTAAATATAAAATGTATTTCTGAAAGAGAACACAATATTTCATGTGTAAAAGCCTAGAGCTAAGTTCCCAAAGGAGCACCACAGTGAACACAAAAGGATGCCCACCAGATATTTTAAATCTTCTCAAGAAACACGTCAGATATCAGATATCTGTCAGATATCAGATACCACCTGAACTACTAAGTGGTTTAGACCTAATTACTTAATTTAACAAAACTGTTAACATTTCTGTTGGCCCAGGGGCACTGTGAAAAAATTACTAAGATACTAAGGGTGCCATAGAACCATGTATCTTAGTGAAACTTGCTTTTTGGAAAACAAATGTCACCTCATTTAATGATTTCATAAGATGAGTAAAAAAGTATCAGAACATATAATGCATTCTAAGAAAGACCAACATTGTTAGCATCACGTAATAAGCCAACCAATGAGGAACTTGGGAATTCATTTAATTTGATGTTTTTGGTTGGCCAGAGGAAAAAGAAAAAGATGAGCCATGAATGACAAATAAATGTCAAAATTTATTTGAAACAAATATTTAGGTCATGGAGTCAAAATAACTTTTGTTGCCGATAATATGATAGTGACATGAGCAGAAGCATCACATTTAAAATGCAATTACAAAAGCGATCTCATTTTAGCAGGAATTGTATAACTTCAAGTGAAGACAACTTAACAGTCACGCAATTCGAGTTTTTTTATTCCCCTTCCTTCATCCTGTGGCTACAGCCATTTGTTTCCAAGAGTTTCAAGAGCAATGAACTGTGAACCAGTTCACTGATTTCAGGTACTTATTTTTGAACAAATTCCCTCCTCAGCTCACTCTTGCTCACCTTAACCCAGTGCCAAACAGCAAGGATGTCTAAAGCCTCGTCTTTCTGCTCTACGCACTAGATCTATTCTGACAACTCTTGAATTGCTAAGTACTCATTTTTAAAAAATTCTTTTCCATTTTAAGTGTTCTTTATATTATGCATCTTTAACATATGTAATATATCAGATTCCAAGTGCTTTGATGCTGGTGTTGTTTTCAATCATACTAGAAGCTATCAAGAAAAGGTTATAAGCTACTATGTTACAACTATGACTCTAAGATACCATCAGTTGTAAAATACATCCTGATAGCAGAAAGATAAAAATTTTCAATAATGTGTTATCACTTATAATAAAAGAAATGGGGTACTTCATTGCTTGTTTACATTAAATTTTTACTGCAGTGCAAAAGAAAAAAATGTAATTTGTATACAGTATTGTACAATACTCTTGCATACTGAATGGAAGCACACCTACCAGATGAGTTTGTATGTGCGTCATTGATTGTTAAATAATTAGGTAACTTGTGTTTTAAATGCTTTACATTATGCAGAATTGTCAGATATCTGAAATGTCAGATAGGTGTTGAGTGTTTTAGCAATATCTGGGAAATTGTTTACGGTTTGGGGTGGGCTGGAAAGTCATTATTTTTTTTCCTATTCAAAATAACAGAATATAGGGTACCACTTTTCAAAAAATTGCCACATAATACATAAAGATGCATCTATATACTGAAATATATATGTAATAAAAATATAAAAACAAAAAGAATGAAACAAAATTCAAACAACTGAGTACTTCTAGGGAAGGAGGCAGTGGAAGGGTGGGACACGGAAATATCTCCATTAAGTACAATATGCAAGCTGTAGAAAAACGCGTATTTGTTAAAAACAAAGACAACAAATCACATTTGCACCTATATAATCACTAGAAAAGATACACACTAAACTGTTAAAAGTAAAATGGTGAAGGTAAACTTTCACATTCTATAGCTCTGTAATTTAAAAAACTAATAGAAAGGAAATAAAATAGTTAATGGCAGGGGGAGAGAGGAGGAAATAGCAATACATTCACTGCCATCATTCTCTGACAGGATACATTCCACAAAGTTAATGTGGTATTCTAGATAATGAGGTATTCTTAAGGAACATACAGACTAGGATGCATTAGATCTAGTTTATAAATAACATACATTGAACTAGCTAGCATATGATGTGATCAATGACCTCAAAGTAGCATTCTAAAAATCTTGGAGATATATATATATAAATGGCATTTCCCTCAGCACACTTTGCAGTTTCTTCCTGTCACCTCTTTCTTTGTTTTATTTAATTTTATTGAAACAACATGCATTTGAACACCTATTATGTAACTGAAACCATGCTAGGTACAGGCAGTACCAAAATAAATATGGCTCCAGTTTTCAAGACACTTGTAACATACAGTAGCACTGTCTAATACAACTCTGTGCAATAATGGAAAAGTTCTATATCTGCACTGTTCAATATGGTGGCCATTAACAGCATGTAACTATTGAGCATTTGAAATGTGGTCGATGTGACTGAGAAATTAAATTATTTTATTTTGTTTAAATGAATTTAAATACCACTTATGGCTAGTGCCTATGGTACTGGACAGCACATTGGACAGCACGGGGCTACAGCAAGACAAGGAAAAACAAACAAAACTACATTGTATCATGGTACACACTAAACTAGAAGTATGCACAAAAGCTACAAAAGCAAGGGGAAGGAATGCTGAAGCCCATCACAGAATGGCTTCTGAAAGTACTGATACCTAATTCTTGAATCATGGAAGAAAGGTGAGGCATTACATGAAGAGGAACCCAAACAAGTAAAGGCTTAAAGTGTAAAAGTGCATAGCATGGAGATTTAAAAGCAGTTTTATATTACTCAATGGAAAAACTAACTATAAGCAAACAGAGGAGACAATGGAAATAAAAGTATGTGGGGTTAGAATGTGCAAAGATTATATGTAATGTTTAAGAGCTCGTCTGCATTATATAAGAGAGGGGAAGAAGGCACTGGTAAGTTAACCTGGTAATTAATATGGTTAGATTTGTGCATGCTCATAGTTGGAAGAAATTAGTGTAAATTAGAGAAAGAAAAGAAAATTCTAGCCAAAAACTGGAGTTACATTTCCTTGGAAGAAGCTTGACAATCTTTCTAAAAGAATAAACTATAAACCATTTACATAATTAAATTATCTCATCTGAACTAATACACCAGTCTGTCTATGCAAATAAACTTCAACTACTCTAGTCATAACTCAAAAAACTTTTACTGGGCTTAAATTCGTAGTGAGAAATGAAACACACAAAGTAGATACCAATAGAAAAATCAATACTTCAACCAACACCCATTTAAAAGTCATTAGGTTTTAGCACAAAGCTGAGGGAATGCACCTTCCCAAATGAGTTCCTAAGTCTTTAATCAAGTCCACAACAAAAGGAGAACTGGGGAAATATTATCCTTTTTATTAAACTCTGGACTATTAGCTTATTATTATCAGAATGCTTAAATAACACTATAAGACATCAAGTACCCTCCAAATACAAAAGGCCTCAAAGATAAATTAATGAGTATAAACACGGCTACAAAGAAGTCCTACTTTATCCATGAAAAACAACAAATAAAATTCCTCCGAAATGGAATTGTTAAAAATCCAGACCATTTCATCTCAGCATATACACACTCTTAGTGCTACCAATATAAATATTAGTAATTTATCTACTATTCCTTTGAATTTCCCATATGCTCTTAATATACTCATCATAATTATCAGACAGGAAATTATATTTCTATACATGTATTTTTCAAAAGAGGCTTTTAAAAATAATTTTACAATGGCAATTTAAACAAGTGTTTCCAAGAATATTTCAACATGCATTAACTGTCACTAAGTAACAAGAAAAGAGAAAGGGGAAAATATTTTCAGGCAGAAAAACCCTAACCAAGAATGCATTTTCAGGTAAGCTAAAAAACCTGGATTATTTGTAAATAATGTGACTGAAACAGTGTGACTCTAAACCATTTTTTTAGAGTAGAATGAACAGGAATTAGGAAATCTCTTCATGTATAAAATATGATATCCTTTTATTCCTTTAAGTGTAAAATTTGGAATTCTTTATTAATATGATTCCATAAAGTAAATTAATCATACTGTGTGATCATACAAAAGTTCTATACTTACACTTTACAAACTGGATTATAAACACTGAAAAGCCACACAATCTAGAATCACGATATTCTTAAAATAATTTAGCAGAATCTACCAAAAGATACAACAACCCAAGTAGTGTAACCAATTAAAATCTTATGAGTCAAGGTAGTTGGAAGTGGTTGTGAGGCAGGAGGAGTTACAGCAAGTGTAAGTAATGAACAGAGGCCATGTTGATCAACTCTATAAAAACAATTCAGAACAGAAAAGGTTACAGGGAGAACTGATTCTGCATAGCCACAGCTTACTATGGCTCATTAAAATTATAAAAATCTGGCAAGAAACTTCAGACATAAAATTAGGTCAAATTCTAGAAAGGTTAAATATGACACTACTTTTCATTATGGACAGTGCCCAAACCAGAACCTAAGTCTTGTGTTCAAAGGCTCTTTGTTATCTCACCATGAAGACCCATTTACAATTTTCTCCAATGTTCACTGTTCCAATCTGAGGGAAGAAAAGACTAACTGGGCTAAAATAAATGATTAGAAGATAAATGGTTAGTTAACAAAAGCTGCTGCTATCACACTAGTTGCCTTCACAGCCTGGAGGGAACAAAACTTGTGGGTGGAAGAGAGAGAGGGAGGCTGGATATTTATTTGTGAAAGAAGCCTAAAGCTTATTCCTACTTAACTATGAACTACTGTGTATTCTGAGTCATTACATAATTTGATATTAAATTATTATCAAATGAATAAAGCAGATTTTCTTTGAAAAAATTAAATTCAAATGTTAGAGTTTTTAAAATCACTATTTAATAGCACTATCTTTAAAATTCACCTTCTTTTAAAAGCTCAGAAGGAAAACAGGAATATTACACTTAAACCATCCTTTCAGCATCCTTACATATTTCATAGGGGATGGATATTATTAACTAACTTAATAAATGAGAAAACAAGAATCTAGCATTATAAGGACAGCAAGCTAATGACAAATTCAATAGAATTGGGGTCTGAGTACCCTGGGATTTTCATTTCTATTTCTTCTATACTCTAACCAACTTTGTCTACATTCCTGTGATGCTCTAGTACCCTGAATATAGCCTAAGACTTCAGATTTAGTCTTCCAGAAATAATATGTATAAAAGCAATCAACATTTTGTTTTATGAAATACTAGCTTTGAATCCAGCCATGAAGTCATAAATTGTGTTTTAGATAATCTAAGTTTTGACACAGATATACACACCAGAAAATTTATGTTCTGACACTAATAGAATATATATACATTTATAAGAATATATATACATTATTTATAAGAATAAATATACATTTATCATAAGCATGCTTTACTCTGAAAAATGTTCCCACTATTTCAACTGTCAAACCCAATATACGTATTTTTAAAATTATAACCCCAAGTTTTCAAACTCAGGTGTATCCAACCTGATTCCAATTAAATACAACATGTTAAACAGTTCATGTAACTTATATGACCAACAGAAAAAAGGAAAAAAATTTTTGATCTTACCTGGTAGTTTCTTTTCTCAGATAATGTATGTCCATCAGTCCTCACCATAGAGTCGTGTCCTTTCCTCACAGTACTGGAGGCAATCAAATAGAACTGTCACTCAAGGGTCGTGTCACAGGAAGGACCGCCCACCAGTTCTCCCTCTAGAGTGGAATTATCCAAAAGCCGTCAAAATTACTAACATGTAAACATATGAACAGCAGCAAAAATATCCAATACGATATATAGAAAACAAAATCAAAAAGTACTCTTTTTATATCCTAATTGATCTTCCTCTTAACCATCCAGGGAGGGCTAGACTGGCAGACATACTTTATTTGAGATAGAAGTTATTAAATATGAAAACCTTTCCCTTCCAATTAAAACTGTCTGCCAGACCTCACACATAGGAAGAAACTTACAGTGAATAAAAATGGAGTGGAAAAAAAAGTTCAGCCCTGAATTGACACATTTTTTTTTTATTTTAAATAAACATCCTCCTGTTAGTCTCAGAAATGTTCAATTAATTCAGATTCAGTCATTTAATTTCAAATCCCTCTCCTCAAAATGCTTATTTATACAGCCGCTATTCATTCAGTTTATGAGGTTTATTCCTATGCCATAAGACGGGAATTCATCCTATAATGTTAGGATGATTAACAGATGCAAATCTAACTCAATATTCTATTAAAATTTACTCCAATGAAGAGTAGCAACACATGTCAACTTTCTGGAAGCCTTTGTCCTTCAATCCTCCAATTTCATGCATGCTCTAATAGAATTTGCTTATTTACATTAGGGCAGAAAAATAATGGGCCTTATTTCTTAACCTGGACAGAGCTAAATAAGTCCAAAATGACTAGGCACTGTAAACCTCAAGTACAAAAAAAAAAAAATCAATCACTGAAGCAGAGGTAATAGTCTCTAGAGATGCTAACTCAAAAACATAAATTGAAAATGGAAGACCAAAAATTCAAAAGTGGTACCTACAAAGAATTTGTAAATAGTCGTTTTTAAGACAAAAGTCTTACTTTTACCTAACTTTTAGTAAAATGTTTACCCCAGGAAAGTAGTAAGTTAGTATACCTACTGAACTAACAATAGTTGCTAACCACTAAAAATTATATTCAAATTTAGAGCAATTATTTAATATTAGACAAAATTTACTTTCAGAGAGGATAATAATAACATCTAATTTAATTTCATAAGAAGTATGAATCAATTTTACTAAAACCAACAAACACGCACATACACATGGATTACATCTAAAAAGCAATCTAGTAAGACGGTCAGAAAATTTTTCAAGGAAAACATTAAAAATTAATATCATTAGATTTAAGTTTTAAAAAGAATTCATGTACTGAAAACCTACACTCCACCTCCTCTCTTATGCCTGATCACAAGTTAGTGGGTGCTATATACTTTTACTTAATTTTCACCATCTTGCATTGTAAATGTTTGGCTGAAATACTTCAAAGATGCCTGGCTCTATAGCAAAAATGTAAATGTGCATTACCAAATTTATATGTACTACTGGAATTAAATGTCTCTCTCAAAAGTAACAAAGGAGAAAGGTTTTTTAAAGCGTTAAGTATATTTACTGCTGTAAATATAATCCTAGCAAGGAATTAGGTTATTCATAAAGAAAAACTATCTACTGAATTGGATGTTCAAGAATCGTTAAGTGACATACATTCAGCTCCAACTTAAATGTTCATGACTGTCACAAAATGAGAACAAACCTATTTATTATGCATCCCCTAAACAACACTAACCCTGTTTTAATGTATTTTTTAATATTAAGAGAGTTTAAAACAGTACTTACTTTACTATTAACATGTTCATGACAAGTCTGAATTCAATGGACAATAAGTGTAAAATTTCAGTTTTTTCTTAGAAAATAAGCAAGTTTTCCTTCTTAAATAAGTTTAAGAATAAGTTTAAAGTCCATGCACTATCTTCCATTTGTACCAGTTTCATCAAAAGATATGTTAGAAATCTAAAATCAGGCAAGGCTATTCTATTTTCAACAGCATAACATTATATATATATATATATATATATATATATGATAATTAGGACTTTATATGCTAAATAATATAATTAAAAATATTTAATCTGTACATTTACCAAATTAAGAAAAATATTAACTTTGGAATACTATGGATTTAGTACAAAAGTAAAGCTTGTTTTGTTTCTTTTGTTTCCCCATCTTGGGATAACTTCAAGTATTTCATGGCTTAGGGTTCCAAACAACAGCCACTATAGGCATACCTCAAAAATATTGCAGGTTCAGTTCCAGATCACAGCAATAAAGCAAATACCACAATAAAGCAAGTCATACAAACTTTTTCGTTTCCCAATGCATATAAGTTATGTTTACACTATACTGTAGTCTATTAAGTATACAATAGCATTATGTCTAAAAAAACAATGTACATCCCTTAACTAAAAAACACTTTGTTAAAAAATGTTAACTGTCACTGGAGCCTCCAGTAAGTCATCATCTTTTTGCAATACTAACATCAAAGATCACCGATCAGAGATCACCAAAACAAATATAAGAATGAAAAAGTCTGTAATATTGCAAGAGTTCCAAAATGTGATGGAGATGTGAAGTGAGCAAATGCTGTTGGAAAAACAACACCCATAGACTTGTTTGATGCAGGATTACCACAAACCTTCCATTTGTAAATACACAATAGAATAATAAAGCACAATAAAGCAAAGTTGTTAAGGGAACCACTGACAGAAACTGCCTGCCCTGGCCAGACACGACAGTAACCACTTGCTTGAGTTATCTTACAACAGGAGGTCCTGGTAAGGAACACAGAACTAACAAGCTACCACCAGCCAGAAGAATTTGGGAAAGGTCAAAAGGAGAGGAGAGGGCTTCCCTGGTGGCACAGTGGTTGAGAGTCTGCCTGCTAATGCAGGGGACACGGGTTCGAGCCCTGGTCTGGGAAGATCCCACATGCCAAGGAGCAACTGGGCCCATGAGCCACAACTACTGAGCCTGTGCATCTGGAGCTTGTGCTCCGCAACAAGAGAGGCCGCGATAGTGAGAGGCCCGCGCACCGCGATGAAGAGTGGCCCCCGCTTGCCGCAACTAGAGAAAGCCCTTGCACAGAAACGAAGACCCAACACAGCCAAAAATAAATAAATAAATAAATAAATAATAAAAATAAAGGAATTCCTTAAAAAAAAAAGGAGAGGAGACACCAGTCCATATGTCCTACCAACCTCCCAGAATCCTTCTCGCTGGAATCCATCTTGGCTGAACAACACGTGCACCACCAGGAAGAACCCTGAGTCAGAATGATTGGCCAGAGACGACCTGGAAACTAATCCCATCACCATAAAATCCCAAGACTGCGAGCCACGTGGTAGAGCAGTTCTCCTGGGTTCCCTTACCCTGCTGCTCTCCACTTGGGCGCCCCTTCCCAATAAAGTCTCTTGCTTTGTCAGCACATGTGACTCCTCGGACAATTCCTTTCCGAGTGTTAGACAAGAGTCCACTCTCGGGCCCTGGAAGGGAAGGGGTCCCCCTTCCTGCAACACAATGAAACAAGATGTATGCCTGTACGTGTTCTCACCAATACAGGAATCAACATTCTATATTGAACAATAACTAAAAATCATTATCTCCTTTCAGTAAACAAAGGGAAAAAGAAATGAAGGCACTCTATTTTCTTCTGGGTAAACATGAAAAGCTAACATTTGTCACCACTATCTTATATTAAACAAAGATGTTCAATAACAGATTGTGTTGATACTCATCATATTAGGAATGAAAGGACAGTGAATAGATAAAGGATGTGAATACATGTGTGACACACAGAATATGTGAAAAGAAGAAAACATGAAGGAGAACATGCACCCTAGGTGCCTAAATTTATTAAAGTTTATGCACTGCTTTCCCCACAAAGTCCTAAAAATATTTAAAAAGTCAGAAAAGACAAATATTTATAAAACTAAAATGAAATTTTCTATAAGGCAGGGATACCTTCCAAGACAGAAAAAGAGAGACTATATTTACCTTCCTACATTAGATAACTAGAAAACTAGAAAAAAAAATGTATGAAACAATGATTTTCAGACACTGAACACCATCTCAGGACAGAGATCATCAAAAGAAAAAAACAAAAGAAGTAAGCTCTATTGCCTGTAGAGTTACAAGGCTGAAACACAGGGAGGGGGTTAGGCATTGGAACCCAACTGGAGCACAACAGTCTCACTGAGTTAAGGAAAAAGAGTTCAGAGTTAGGGGAAACACCAAGACAGCTAGAATTTGCAGGGCAAATGGAGAGAAGGAAGCTGCAAAGAGCTCCAAAGATATGGAGAGAGATTCCCCTCAAGGTTTTAGCTCAGTAATGATCTGTACATGCATGTGACAAAACTACTGAATATAAAGAAAAAGCCTCTGAAAAGGAGTAGTCAGAACAATCCTGAGCTCATGTTCCCATCAATGAGAGTAGGACCTCTTAACACACGGGGTACTGAATAGAGTTCAAAAGGTAATGAAAACCTCAGTAATGAAACCATATAAGCTTTAAACTAAAGTATGTTCTTGACCAGCACTAACAGAGCTTAAAACCAAGCCTCAAAAAGATCAAAACAATTCTAAGTACCATAACTGTACCCCTAAACAAAGCCCAACAATATTTAAAACAATACAACAAAAACCATCATTAAATAATGTAAAATTAAATGTTTGGCATCCAATCAGAAACACTAGCCATGCAAAGAAGCAGGAAATACAACCCATAACAAGGTGAAATATAATAAATGGAAATAAACCAGCAATGATACAGATGATAGAATTAGTGGCTTAAAGAGGTATTCTAAACGTATTCCATACATTCAAGCAAATAAAGAAAACTATGAACATAATACCAGAAAGGCAAGGTATCGGGGCTTCCCTGGTGGCACAGTGGTTAAGAATACACCTGCCAATGCAGGGGACACAGGTTCCAGCCCTGGTCTGGGAAGATCCCACGCGCCGCGGAGCAACTAAGCCCGTGCGCCGCAACTACTCAGCCTATGCTCTAAGAGTCCATGAACCACAACTACTGAGCCCACGTGCCACAACTACTGAAGCCCGTGCACCTAGAGCCCATGCTCCGCAACAAGACAACAAGAGAAGCCACCGCAATAAGAAGCCCACGCACTGCAACGAAGAGTAGCCCCCACTCGCTGCAACTAAAGAAAGCCCTGAGCAGCAACAAAGACCCAACTCAGCCAAAAATAAATAAATAAATAAATAAATAAATTTTAAAATTTTTTATAAAAGAAAAAAAAGAAATTCAAGGTATCAAATATATCTAAGTTGGCAGAAAGAGGAATTTTTTTTTATGGTGACAGAAAAGTTCTGTATCTTGCTTTTAGTGGTGGTGGTTATACGACTCTACACATGTGAAAAATACCACAGAATGATAAAAACATACAAAAAAGTGAATGCATGCAGAAAAGGGTAAAGTGAATTAATTTGCAGCCTAGTAAGTTATATTATACCGATTTCTGGTTTTGATAATGCACTACAGTTATGTAAGATGACATCACTGGAGGAAAATAGGTGATGGGCATATGGGACCTCCTTGCACTATTTTTGCATCCTATGAATTTATAATTATTTGAAAGTTAAAAGATTTTTTAAAGGCTCAAACTGATCATCTAGAGATAAAAATTCAATGTCTCTAATTAAACATGCATTGGATAGGATTACTAGCAGATTAGATACTCCAAAAGAAAAGCTTAATGAATTGAAGACATAGCAATAAAAAAAATCCAAAATTAAACACTGTAAGAAAAGAGGCTAGAAAAAAAAAAGGAACCATGGGACAATGAACAGTGAGATATCATCACTAGGGACAGTGAACTGTTGGGCAACATCAAGCAGTCTAAAATTAATGTAATTAGTATCCCAGAAAGAGCAGAAGAGCAGGAGGACAGAAAAAAAAGGCCAAACTTTCCCTAAATTTGTTGAGAACTATAAACTCACAGATCCAATAACTTCAACAACCTCTAAGGAGAACAAAAAAACACACTTCATCATTTGACAGTCAAACTACTGAAAAACAGTGATAGAGAAATCATAAAGCAGCCAGAAGGAGAAAAAAGAATACACAGAGAAACAGAGATAGAAATGATGGCAAACTTGTCACTAAAAATAATGCAAATCAGGGGAGAGGTAATCAAGTTTTTTTCTGGCCGTGAGGGGTGTGGGATCTCAGTTCCCAGACCAGGAGGGATTGAACCCGGGCCATGGCAGTGAAAGCCCAGAATACTAACCTGTAGGCCATCAGGGAACTCCCCTCAACATTTTTAAACTATAGAAAAAAAATTTAAAAAACTATCAACCAAGAATTCTAAATCTAGCTAAAATATCTTTCGAAAATGAAAGCAAATACATTTGGAAGGGTTTGACAGTTTTTTATAAAGTTAAACATAGACTGAACATACAACCCAGTAATTGTGCCCCTAGGTATTTACCAAAGTGTACTGAAAACTTATGCTCATACCAACACCTATATGTGAATGTTTACACCATGGAAAATGTTCTTCAATAGGTGAATGGATACATAAAACAATACATCTACACAACACAATTCTATTCAACAATTAAAAAAAAAACCAAGCTATTAATTTATGCAACATGGATGAATCTTAAATGCACTTGCTAAGGCAAAGAATCCAGACCAGAAAGGCCATATAGTGTTTCCATTCATGACATTCTGGAAAGGCAAAACTATAGAGACAGAAAATAGATCAATGGGCCAGGGAACTGGAGGAGTGACTGACTACAAAGGGGACACAGAGAGAACTTTTAAAGAGATTGAATTATCCTATATGGTACTGGAGTGGACACAGATGCTATGCATGTCCTGAAATCCATAGAACTTCACAACATGAAGAGTAAAGCTGAATGTATGCAAATCTTAAAAATCAACTAGGAGGTTAGAAATACAGAACTGGCAAAAAGAGTAACTGTATTACAAATGTATGACACAGCCACACTGAAGGGGGTATGGAAAATGGTGCTGGCCTAAATAACTTTGGAAAATGGTATTGTGACTGGTTAACTGTAACAGAAAAAAAGAACTCTATATAAACACTGTGTTCTGGTTGGTAAAGTGATTCCCTACAAGGCTATGGATTAGTAATGCTGAAACAACTATACATGTCTACTGAAGATAAACAATAAGTAAAATAGATGGTGGTTGGTGGGAGCCAGATTTCCCACTTCAGGAAAGTTACAGGTAAGCAAGGAGGAAAGGCTAGAACGAACTATGTAGTACCTCTATTGGTATCAGTTTGTTCTCAACTACAAAACACTTTAAATATGGTAACCATTCAGATGATTAGATAATGGATCATTTCACTGGTATATTGTATGTTGCTTGAAAACAAAAATTTATAAAATGCTAGGTGATTAACACGTATGTCAGAATTATATTTTAAAAGACAGGCTTGATGAAGTAATATTTAAAAGATTTTTAAACAATGTAAACAAAGCTAATTTTTTAAAGCCTCCAAATTGTACTGAATATTTGCAAATAACTAAGTCAAAAAACTTTATCTCTAATCTTTTTAACAGACTGGTAACAGAATTAAATTTCAAGAACCCAAAGTAATTCATGTAACACATGTATCACTAGTGTCTACTCATGCAATAACTTCTCTCAAATTCAAGATACTTTTAGAATAAAGTTACTGAATATACCCGTATAAATGATAAAAGAATAAACATTTTACACCTTCTTTTCTGTGTTGAAAATCCGTGAAATAGATTTAGTCATGCTATCAGCTTAAAATCCGACAAGAAGCCAGTAAGAGGGAAAATATAAACCAAATCTTAATTAATATAAGATAAGCAGGCTTATTCATCCTAGGTGTTTCCCTAAATCAGAGGCTAATAAAAATTCAGCACGTAATATTATCTAAATAAATGCTAACTGAACCCCAATTTTCTTTCAAAAGAAGATTTCTCAAAATAAGAAATCAATTGAGTAAAATTTCTAGAAAATACTTAATTGGAGAGAAAAAATAATTAACTTTATTCTCCAAATTCTATTAAATTTTGGATGTCATCATCATACAAAAATATACACCTTGAATGGAACAATAACCAGAAAACCTGAATTCTAGTTAGTATTAGCCTGATCAGTTTCTCCTCTCTGGCTTCAGTTTCTTAATCTGTAAAATAAAGTGATTAATTTAGATGAATTTTTTAATGTGTGCAGTTCCAAAATTTTATATTTTAAATGTTCTGTGTCAAAGTAATCCATTTAGGAAAGTGGACAATTACAGTTGATTTTTTTCCATGTTTTCTTTTTTCCTCCCACTTTATTGCTCAATAGTACTTTACAACACGGCCCAAATATTTTGGAGGTTGGGAATGGTATCTAAATAAAAGATTTTAGGGACTTCCCTGGTGGTCCAGTGGTTAAGACTTCGCCTTCCAATGCAGGGGGTGCAGGTTCCATCCCTGGTCAGGGAGCTAAGATCCCACATGCCTCGCGGCCAAAAAACCAAACATAGAACAGAAACAATATTGTAACAAATTCAATAAAGACTTAAAAAAAAAACGAAAAATGGTCCACATCAAAAAAAAAAAAAAAAAAAAAAGATTTTAATTTGGTAGTCTTTACCAAACTCAACTTTAAGCTACAATGTGAATTTGGTCAGGTTAAGAGAGTTGAACCCGTTGGGCAGGTTTTATTTTCGGATATAGAGGACATTATATTCCAGGTTGGCTATTAATTAAAACACACTACCAGATGTGACCAATTTCACTGGAGCTCAATAAAAGCTGAAGTAAATGCACTTAGCATTATCTTTAAAATCTTAGGGTTTCTCAAATTCCAGAACTATGTTAAGCAACATTTTCTTGTTAGTAGGTAGGCTGTAGTTACAAATATTTTCTGAACTATTTTCTGAACTAATTTTTGGTTCGATCACATGGATAAATGTTTTCAAAATTCTGAGTTGATGACTTGTGTTACATATAAGAAACGTGGGCAGACAAAATAAAAATAAACAAAACTCAGGAATTTCTGTTTTATACCAAACTTAGTCTGGGAAAAATGCCACATCAACTAAAAATAGTTTTTCTGAATGTTTTAATAATACATGTTTCAAGAGTCTATGATTAACATGTAAAATGAAAAGTTGCCTATATTTACAAAGGAAGACAAATAAAAATAAATCAACACTATTCTTTTGAAATCAATTTACTCTCTGGTTGTCATAATTTAATGTTTTGTAACTTAATTTTGTGTGTCTTCTATTTTCTGTACTGGTAGCGTTCCTGATGCACTATTTCTTACATATCCATGTAGTTCTGTCACATGTATTTCAAGGCGGCTTCTAGGTCCCTGACACATGGAATTTACTGAGTAATAGACAGTAGATCTATCTGTCTAAAAGGCCCAGCATCTCGAGACAGAAATTTTCTACTACCAAGTCTAAAAAGTTCCAAATAAAGTGAAATACAAGAGTCCTACTGAACATAAATGACAAGAGTTCAATAATTTCTGAACCACAGGCTTTCAAAAGTTAAAAGCTCCTAATTTGTTTTAGGCTTAAATGAAATTGGGGTCCAAAATTAAGATAATTAGGGGGTCCTCCTAGCCTTCCTGCGGCCTGAAACTTACATATGTGTTTATACAAGTTGCTTAAACTCTGTGTGATTCATAGAAGACTCTGTGTGTTACTTCTTATTAAGACAGTAATATCTACAAAAAGTAATATTAAAATAGTAATATCAAATAAGTTTGTGAAATTTACAATACATAAAACCTCATTTAAGTAAACAGTTGTTTGAATTAATTAGAGCAGACTACCAGATGTGAACAATCTGAACGTGTAAATGGCCAAACTATTAATATTAATACTTACTAATTTTCTCCAAGTTTAGAGCTAAAGAAAGTATTAAAATTAATGAAATGTTGTTGAAACTTTCATTACAATTAGATAAAAGTCCACAACTTTCCAAGGATTGAAGTAGTTATTGCCAAAGCAGTCCCTCTAAAATAAGACCAAGTAATATTAGTCTCAGGACTTCCCTGGTGGTCCAGTGGTTAAGACTCCGCGCTTCCAATGCAGGGGGCACAGGTTCAATCCCTGGTGGGAGAACTAAAATCCCACATGTCACGTGGCGCAGCCAAAAAAAAAAAAAAAAAAAATTAGTCTCCCAGTCTATTAGAAGGGACATACTGGTTCTATTACTTCAACAAAGGAACTTGTGTAAGTTATAATCTATAAGTCCAATTCCTTAAAATATATAACAGCTCCTTTCTTACTCTTCCTCGTAAAATGGCTTTAAGTTCATTAAATGTTGTTATTTTACATCAGCGACTGAATATAGCACATGGAACCAGAAATCTGAAAACTTTAATGCTAACAATTTTTATAGATAATACATACATATTTTTTCTCATAATTTATATAAGTTGTTCATTCTACTGATAGGGTAATATTAAAAACTGACTAGTTCATATCAACTATTTAGACTTAATTATTAAATTCATGACAATTGATTAAGCTCACCAAACTACCTCATTAAAAATTTGCTCTTAACATAAATCTAATAAGTCAGTTATATATTAAAATAAATTTTTAAGATCGCAAAACTAATTTTTTCCAGTTTTCATAAGAGTATTAAAATAAAGCTTAAGGACTTCCCTGGTGGTGCAGTGGTTAAGAATCCACCTGCCAATGTAGGTGACATGGGTTCAAGCCCTGGTCCGGGAAGATCCCGCATGCCGCGAAGCAACTAAGCCCATGCACCACAACTACTGAGTCTGCACTCTAGAGCCCGCAAGCCACAACTACTGAGCCCCTGTGCCACAACTACTGAAGCCCAAGTGCCTAGAGCCTATGCTCTGCAACAAGAGAAGCCACCGCAATGAGAAGCCTGCACACTGCAATGAAGACCCAACCCAGCCAAAAATAAATAAATTAAATTTAAAAATAAAGCTTAAGTAAAAAGCAGAAAAGAATAATTACACCCCTCCATTTAAAGAAGATAACACAGTGAACACTAACTAAGTAGACATTCTCCCAACTCCTCAAAGTTTATTTTTTGTAAAACACAAAGGGGCAACTACTGGTACACTGTTTCTGGCGTGAAAGTCAAGGGAATAGCCACAGATGCTCTGCAAAGCACTGATACATGACTGTCTAGGGCACTAACACAGAGAGGAAGAGACAATAGGCATATTTATAGAAGATAGAAATAGGCTAAAGGATTTACACTGTTTTTAATCACAGGATGCACATCAGAATCACCGAAGGTTTTTTTTTAAGAAATATTAAATGTCCCCTCCCTTGCCCCTACTTTAATTAATTTGTCAGGGATGGAACCTGGTCAGCAGGTGCTTTTTAAAGTGCTCCAGGTGATTTGAATGTACAGCCAAGGTTAAGGCTGTCGGGTTAAGACTTTATAAGAAAGTGAAATTCAAAAATATTTTCATCTCAGTGTAAGTACTAAGCAAAAAGAAACATTATATAAGTTGAAGGTGGGGCTTCCCTGGTGGCACAGTGGTTGAGAATCTGCCTGCCAATGCAGGGGACACGGGTTCGAGCCCTGGTCTGGGAAGATCCCACCTGCCACGGAGCAACTGGGCCCGTGAGCCACAACTACTGAGCCTGCGCGTCTGGAGCCCATGCTCTGCAACAAGAGAGGCTGCGACAGTGAGAGGCCCACGCACCGCGATGAAGAGTGGCCCCCGCTTGCCACAACTAGGGGAAGCCCTCGCACAGAAACGAAGATCCAACACAGCCAAAAATAAATAAATAAATAAATAAATAAATTTATAAATTGAAGGTAGTATATAAGAGACGGTACAGTTCCTATGCATGCCAATGCACCCTTTCCTTGCCTCTTACTCACTCTACCTCTGAGAAATAATGCTGGGCCTTAAACATTAATTTTTACACTGTTTTTTAAGCACAAGATTTCTTTTGTTGAAATACATAAGTTTTAAGTGCAGAAGCAGATAATCAGAAGAAGCAGATTACAATAAAACTTCTTTATTACAAGAAATTTCTAATAAAAAAAGGTCCTCTAATATATTCAATACTTAGGTTTTAAAAATATGTCCACTATCTTAACATTTCTTCCTAGAAATGTAATATTAACTGTCATTTGCCAAGCATTAGGCACTTTGCACTAAATACTTTATGTATAATTTCTTTCAACCCTCAAAATAATTCTATAAGGTAGATATTACTGTCC
Organism: Balaenoptera ricei; assembly: GCF_028023285.1. NCBI lineage: Eukaryota > Metazoa > Chordata > Mammalia > Artiodactyla > Balaenopteridae > Balaenoptera > Balaenoptera ricei. The sequence continues at coordinate 59,216,509 of NC_082648.1, read as the reverse complement.
CTTTTTTACAGATGAGAAAACAAACTCTAACAATAAGGAAATAACACAAGGTCAAGAGGTAGTTAACTAAGCTGGAAGTAACAGGGCCAGAATTTGAGCTCATGTTCACTTAACTTGAATTCAATCTTTACATACATATATGTATATGTATATATACATATACACATGCACACACATATATCTCGTACCAATTATGGTTTCATGAAGAAAATGTGATATATATATTTCTTCATGAAACCGTAACTGGTATGATATCATATAAATATCATAAATATATCATATACATATATCATACCAATTATGGTTTCAAAAAAAATGAAATCATTTCTGGAAATTCCAGCTGTCAAATAATACGTCTATTCAGAAGTCTCACTATTCTTCTATAAGAAGGAAATCAGCAATGGGGTGACAAGTAACAGACATTAATCAGCTGGAGATTCAAAGTTCAGAAAGACCCCTAACAGGAAATAAAGTACCCACAATATCCTTTCACACTGAGCTTTAGACTCTAAGCAGAGAAAAAACAGGCACTGTGTCACAAGGCAAACAGCTAAATTGTTTTGTTAAAGTTTTAAGGCTACCAGATTACTATCGTCAACCGAGGTCTCTGTGTCTATCTCAGTCACAGAAACGAATAAATTCAATGTACCTTATCTTTATACAATTCTCTAAGACGGAAGCTTCAAAATACCTTAAAGAAGTCCAGTTTCTACATCCTTCTGAATTTTTGCAAATGTTTTCTTTTTAAATGGTCTCTCTACAGCAGACACTCCTGGTTGACTCCCTAACAGTCCAGTCCTTCTCCCTGTGACTGCCACAGTTGTTCAGTGGTTCAAGCTTTCCCACATGACTTAAGAGGAAATGTTGATTGATTTAAGTAAATATGATAATGCTACCCGACCACCCCCATGCCCCTGTCAGTAAATGATTTGTGTAAGGGCATTTGAACCAACTCTGGCCAGTGAGGTACTAGGAGAAAGAGGAGAGTAGAAATCTGATTGTAGGATTTCAGGAAAGGAGAGAGAGACAGCCCCCTTTGTTCCCCTAGATGTTGTTATATCAGACTATCACATTTAGCACTACCTACCATAGCCATCTTTCAACCGCAAGAGAGCTAGCTTGGGGAATTCCCTAGCGGTCCAGTGGTTAGGACTCTGTGCTCTCACTGCCGAGGGCCCAGCGTTCAATCCCTGGTCAGGGAACTAAGATCCCACAAGCCCCACGTGTGGCCAAAACAAACAAACTAAACCTGTGGAGAGTTAGCTTAAGGAGAATCTCACGCTCTAATAATGGCAGAACAGAAAGATGAAAAGAATTTGGCTCTGGCCTTAATCACTTAGCTGTTGCATTAACCAACACACAAATGACCATTCCTCCAGAGACACGAGAAAAAAAATTTTAGTCAGTTGAACCAAAAGCTTCCTAAACCTTTAGGCTTATCCACACCTAATCCTTTAGTAATTTTTAAACCATTTTATGTAAAGTCTTTCCAAGGCATCTACCTTACTTTTCCAAAGCATATACAAGCAGCTTAAAACAATAGTTCTTTCCATACTCATATTTCATTAGCTTAGATCATACTTAAACTAAAAATTGTATTAACACTGGCATAAAAACAGCTGATTCTTAGGCATATGCCTAGCCTAGTAGGGGGAAAGGTACATGAGTAAGCTAGAGTAGTTCACTAGCTTAAGTGCTCAGAATACTCTGAACTACAGGAATTGAAAGCAATGGTTTAAGAGCATGTCAGTTCAGTGGAGGCTTGTTAAGGACATACGTCACCAACACATCTCTGCATATGACAGATTCTGTATATAACAAACATATATTCTTCCTCTACGGGAGGTGGGGGGTAGGGTGGGGAGGAAGTTAAAAAGTCCTACAAAAAAGCCTAGGACATATGTTTCCAGGAGAGAAGATTAGAGTAAACCTAGAGTCAAAGAAGTAGGAGTATGAGTCTACTTAGTCTCAACTCCGGCCAGGTAGCACTGTAGTAAGAGGACACAAAAACTATAAAGAACCTTTACAACCTTTAGTTGTTTTACTGCTAATGAATTAAGAATAATGACAAAACCCCACAATTCAAAAATTTCAGGCAATACAGACAAAATGTACTATTTGCTTAATATGCATAACAGCCAAGTTCCATTTTATCATACGTCCTATTAAGAATATCTATAGCAGTGTGCCATTGATAAGGGATATTTGTATTCCCTTTTAAGAAATACTAGCTAGACAAATTATTTCAAGTAGAAATTTACCAGACATTCTGGAACAATTATTCAGTATTAAAACAGCCAAATATCCTTGATACTAATAATCATATTCTTTTCTAACTTCCAAAATTATTTAAGGAGCTTTACTATATCCCAGGTAGTAAATAAAGACTCAATTAGAAATACCCATAAGAAACAAAGAACAAGAGAATTTATTTCTGTAATAAAAACTCCATTTGTACAGACCCTGGGGTCAGAAACCATGTTTCCAAATTATTCTCCACAGAGTTATAAAGCAATGAATAACACAAAGTTACAGTAACATTCACATCTTTAATAGTAATATTCATTCATTGAGAAATGTATTTAATATTTATTAAGCACAATTTACGTTTACCTAACGCACAGTAGACACTAAATTAACTGTCTTCGCAGACTAGGACTTCCCTGGGGGCGCAGTGGTTAAGAATCCGCCTGCCAATGCAGGGGACGCGGGTTCGAGCCCTGGTCCCGGAAGATCCCACATGCCACGGATCAACTAAGCCTGTGTGCCACAACTACTGAGCCTGTGCTCTAGAGCCCGCGAGCCACAACTACTGAAGCACGTGCACCTAGAGCCCGTGCTCCGCAACAAGAGAAGCTACTGCAATGAGAAGCCTGCGCACCGCAACGAAGAGTAGTCCCCACTCTCCGCAACTAGAGTAGGTGGGGAGTAGTCCCCACTCTCTGCAACTAGAGAAAGCCCACGCACAGCAACGAAGACCCAACGCAGCCAAAAATAAATAAATAAATTTATAAAAAAAGAAAATGTCTTGCCAGACTGATAAGAGCAGGAGTTTTTAACCTGGGTTCTAAAAATATTCAGTTTGTTGGGAATTCCCTGGCAGTCCAGTGGTGAGGACTCGGCACTTTCACTGCCATGGCCCAGCTTCAATCTCTGGTGGGAGAACTAAGATTCTGCAAGCCATGCGGTGCGGCCAAAAAAAATAAAAATAAAAAATTCAGAGTTTGTTGATCAAACGCAGAGGGTATGAACTTGGATGGAAAAAGTTACATCTTTATTCTACTAACCTCTAATTGAAATTTAGTATATCTTTAATTAAAAATGTAAGTAATACAGGGGGGTGGTGGTGGTGGGATGAATTGGGAGGTTGGGATTGACATATATACACTAATATGTAAGAAATAGATAACTAACAAGAACCTGCTGTATAAAAAATAAATAAAATAAAATTCAAACATTCAAAGAAAAAAAAAAAGTGATAATCACCAAAAAGACCACAAATAAAGGATATGGAGAAAAGGGAAACCTTGTACTCTGTTGGTGGGAACGTAAATTGGACAGCCACTGTGGAAACCGGTATGGAGGTTCCTCAGAAAACTAAAAATAGAACTACCAATGATCCAGCAATTCCATTCCTGGGTATTTACCTGAAGAAAATAAAAACACTAATTTGAATAGATACACACACCCCCTTGTTTATAGCAGCATTACTTACAATAGCCAAGATAAGGAAGCAACCAAAGTGTCCATCAACAGATGAATGGATAAAGTAGAAGTGGTGTGCGCAAGCACGTGCGCGCGCGCGCGCACACACACACACACACACACACACAACTAGAATACTACTCAGCCATAAAAAAGGATGAAATGTTGCCACTGGCAACAACATGAAAAATGAACCTGGAGGATATTATGCTTAGTGAACTAAGTCAGACAGAGAAAGACAAATGCTATATGTTATCACTTATTGTGGAATCTAAAAATAAAACAAAGGAATGAATATAACAAAACAGAAACAGACAGAGAAGAAACTAGTGGTTACCATGTAATTCTATGGGGAGAGGGAAGAGGAGAGAACAAGAAAAGGATAGGGAATTAAAAGGTACAAACTAGTAGGTATAAAATAAATAAGCTATAAGGATATATTGTACAGCATAGGGAATATAACCAATATTTTTAGAGTATCTTTAAATGAAGTATAATCCATAAAAACTTGGAATCACTGTTGTACAACTGAAACTAATATATTATAAATCAACTATACCCCAATTTAAAGAAGTGTTAAAAAAAAAAAGTAAGTAACAAGCCACAGTGGTATTAACCGCACCTGTGATTTTGTTACCATTAGAAACTACAGATATTTTCAAAACACTTCAGTTGCTTCAAATCTCAAATTTTCATTTATGTTCATTACTAGCCTAAAAATTACTATACACCACTGGACATTGTTGATATGCACATTACTGAATTTATTTATTTGATATTTTAAAAACCATATTCTAATATAACTTTTGTCCTCATAAGCATGTATATTTAATTTTGCACACCTAAAATATTGAAAAAGGGTTGACATGTGTCACCAGAGAGTCAAAGGGGTTCATGGCCCAAAAAAGGATAAGAACACCTGGGTCAGAATTTCAGGGCAAGAAGAATAAGGTTGTTTGCAGAGGATAACAGAAAGCACAGCAAATTAAGAAAAAGAAAAAACCTCACAGCATATTCAGTTGAAACTTCTTGTTTTAAAGATAAAGAAATTGTGGTCTGGTGGGAGTGTTGAAGGTCACACACACAGCTAAATTAGTGACAGAGCCAGAGAAAACAGAATCCAGGTTTTCTGGCTCAGGATCCAAGGCTAAATGAACTTTGATGTGACTTGGCTATAACAAAGCAAGACAGGGCAAAGACAACTCTGCACAAGACACAATTCTTTGCACTGAATGCATAGAAATAGCCCAAGTACCTGAATATTCCAAATGTTATTAAAATGTATTGTTTCTCCCACTCTTCCTGAAACATGTACTTCTTGGTCTATTTTCCCACTTTATAGAGAGACATGGGTAAAGTGAAATTTTTACTTCCCTCCTGATCTATGATAAGTACAACAGCATAAGCACAACAGTAGATATCAAATAACAGCTAGTATCAATATCAAGGAAACAACAGAAAGCAGAGACTGTGGCAAACTGGAGAGTCTGTGAACCACCTAAAGAAGGTAGCTGCTACTATTCAACTCTAGCTAAATGCTATCAAGAAAAGAACCGTCAACTCAGAATTCTGGATGGAACAAAAGTATCCTTCAAAAAATAAAGGTGAAATAAATACATTCTCATATGAAAGAAAACTAAGATAAACCATCATGAGCCAACCTGCTCTAAAAACAGGAAGTTTTTTTGGACAAAGGTAAATAATGAAGCTTAGAATTTCCTGAATGAAAAACAACAAAAATGGCAAATATGTGGGAACGTATACTAGACCAGGAAACAGCAAACTTTTCTGTAAAGGGCCAGCCTGATGATAAATACTTGAGGCTTTGCAGGCCCAAAAGTCTCTGTTGTGATTAATCAATTCTGCACTTACAGCACAAGAGAACCCACAGACAATACATAAACTAAGAGCTGGGGCTGTATTCCAATAAAATTTTATTTATAAAAGCAGGTGGCACGCTGTATTTAGCCGATATCATAGTTTGCCAATCCCTATTCTTTTCTTAAATTATTTAAAATATGTGTGATAATTTAAAGGAAAATTTACATCACTGTCTGAAGGGGTATATGAACCATGTAGATATAATATGACAATTACAGCATAGATGATGTGAGGAACGGGGACTACATGGTGACAAGATTATAAACTGTAATAACTGTAGTGTGTTGAGCTGTGTACCAATAAAGATATATTCAGGTTCTAACCCCTGGTATCTATGAATGTAACAATATTTGGAAATAAAGTCTTTGCAGATGAGGTCAAATTAAGAGGAGGTAATACTCAATTTGCGTGGGCCCAAATCTAATGACTAGTATATCTTTCTAAGAAAAAAGGAGGACTTCCCTGGTGGCACAGTGGTTAAGAATCCGCCTGCCAATGCAGGGGACACAGGTTTGAGCCCTGGTCCGGGAATTTCCCACATGCTGCGGAGCAACTAAGCCCGTGCGCCACAACTACTGAGCCTGTACTCTAGAGCCTGTGAGCCATAACTACTGAGCCCGTGCGCCACAACTACTGAAGCCCACACACCTAGAGCCCATGCTCTGCAACAGGAGAAGCCACCACAATGAGAAGCCTGCGCACCACAACGAAGAGTAGCCCCTGCTCGCCGCAACTAGAGAAATCCCGCATGCAGCAATGAAGACCCAACGCAGCCAAAAAATAAATAAATAAATTTATTTAAAAAAAAAAAAAGAAAAAAGGAAATAGAGACATAGAGACATACACAGAGGAAAGATAACCAAGTGAAAATGAAGGCAGAAATAGAAGTGATGCAGCTGTAAGCCAAGGAACATCAAGGACTGCTGACAACAACCAGAAGGCAGAAAAAGCAATAAAGGATTCTTCCCCAGAGCCTTGAAAAGAAGCATGACCCAGCTGGTACCTTGATTTCAGACTTCTAACCTCCAAAACTAAGACACAACATGAATAGTCTTAAATCTGCTGAAAAAACTGAATTCACACAGTTATCCTCCAGGTCAAGATAGTTTCACTAGTGAATTCTTCCAAACATTTCTAAAGAAGAAATAGTGCCAATCTGACACAATGTCTTTCAGAAAACAGATGGGAGGGATTATTTCGTAAGTCACTTTTATGAAGTTAACATTACATTGATACCAAAACCAAAGACAATACAAGAAAAAAAATCTTAAAGACCAATATTCCTCATTTTTTGCAAAAATCCTCAACAAAATATTAGCAAATCAAATTCAACAAAATACCCAAAGATTAATAAATGACAAATGAATAAGCCTTATTCTGGGAATGTATTTGCTCTCCCTTCTTTTCTCAGTTTCTTTAAATAAGATAAAATCATATGAAATAATAACAACATATTGTTGGGTTTATAAAATATTCAGCTGCAATATGTACAACAATAACAGCACAAAAAAGGGAGAAGAGGGAATAGAGCTATACAGGAATAAAATTTCTGTATCTCACTGGAATTAAATTAGTACATCTGAAGTAAATCCTAATAAGAAGAATATAGTAAGCCCTAGTGCAACAACAAAAAATAATATAAAAGAATATAGTGTAAATAACATTAAAGGAACTAAAATGTTATAGTAGAAAATCACCACTTGATGCAAAAGAAAGCAGTAAAGGAGGAACAAAACAACAAGCAAGACATGAAAACATACAGAAAATATAGCAATATAGCAGACATATATTCCACTACATCAATACCAATATTAAATGTATCAATAAATGATTAAAGAATCCAATCAAAATGCAGAGTGTCAGACTGCAAAAATAAAAATAACACAACTTAAATGTCCATCAACAGATGAATGGATAGACGATGTGGTGTATATACATACATACATATATATGGGTGTGTGTGTATATGTATTCCTACATATATATAAGAATATATATATATATATATGAATATTACTCAGCCATAAAAAAGAATGAAATAATGCCATTTGCAGCAACATGGACAGACCCAGAGATTATCATACTAAGTAAAGTAAGCCAGACAGAAAAAGACAAATATCATATGATATCACTTATATGTGGAATCTAAAAAAATGATACAGATAAACTTACTTACAAAACAGAAATAGACTCACAGACATAGAAAACAAACTTACCCTTTGATTACCAAAAGGGAAGGGGGGGATAAATTAGGAGTTTGGGATTAACAAATATACCCAACAAAAAAATAAAATAGATAAATAAGGACCTACTATATAGCACAGGGAACTATATTCAGTATCTTGTAATAACCTATAATGGAATAGAATCTGACACACACACACACACACACACACACACACACACACACACACCCCTACCTGAATCACTTTGCTGTATACCAGAAGTTAATACATTGTAAATCAACTCTACTTCAATTAAAATAATAATAAATTAAGAAATACTTTATTGCTAAAAAATGCTAACCATCATCAGAGCCTTCAGCAAGTCATAATCTTTTTGCAACAGTAACATCAAAGATCACTGATCACAGACAGAATAACAATGAAAAGGTTTAAAATATTGCAAGAATTAACAAAATGTGACACAGAGACACAAAGTGAGCAAATGCTGTTGGAAAAACTGGCACCAACAGATTTGCTGGATGCAGAGTTGCAACAAACCTTCAATTTGTAAAAAACAAAATATCTTCGAAGCACAATAAAAAAAGGTATGCCTGTATTGGTTGTTTCCCCTCATGATCACGTGGCTGACTGGGAGCTTGTGGCTTGCTGCTGCTGCTGCCCAGCATCACTAGAGAGTTTCCTACCATATATCGCTAGCCTGGGAAAAGATCAAAATTCAAAATTGTAAGTACAGTTTCTACTTAATGCATGTCAGTTTTGTACCACTGTAAAGTTGAAAATTCAAGTCAAACAATCATAAGTTGGGGACCGTCTGTAATAGATTTTATAAAGTTTAATAAAAGAGTTCAGCAAGTTTGCAGAGTACAAAACAAATATGCAAAAATCAACTGCATTTCTATATATTAACAATGAACAATCTGAAGATGAACTTAAGAAAACAATTCCAGTTATGAAGCATCAAAGAGAATGAAATACTTGGGAATGCATTTAACAAAAGAACTACAAAATTTATCTTCTGAAAACTATAAAACATTGTTGAAAAACCTAAAGATCAACTATATAAATGGAAAAGACAGTACAAAGACCAGAATACATAGATGGCAATACTCCCCAAACTGATCTACTGACTCAAAACAATCTGGCTTCTTTGAAGAAACTGACAAGTTATTCCAAAAATTCAAGGGACTCAGACTACTAAAAACAATCTTGAAAAAGAACAAAGTTGAAGGATTCATTCTTCCAGACTTGGAAATAGATATAGCAACAAAAAAAGAATTGAAAGTCTAGAAATAAATGCTGACATTTTATGGTCATTTCATTTTAGACAGAATGCCAAGATAATTCCATGGGTGAAAGTATAGTCTTTTCAACAAATGGTGCTGGGACAACTTAATACCCACATGCAGAAGAATCAAGCTGGACCCCTTTTCTCACATCACATACAAAAATTAATTCACATGGGCTGTAAACATAAATGCATGAGCTAAAACTGTAACACTCTTAGAAAACAGGGATAAATCTTCGTGACCTTAGGTTCTTCAACATGACGGCATGAGTAACAACAAGGTAATATGCTGGATTTCATCAAAATTAAAAACTTTTGTGGTGAAAATATACCATTAAAAAAGTAAAAATAAAACCCAGAGAATGGGAGAAAATATTTGAAAATTACATATTCTAGTTAGGAATCTGTACCTAGAGTATACAAGGAACTCTTACAACTGGTTAATAAAAAGACAAACTAGTTTAAAACTAGTTTAAAACTAGACAAAGGATCTGGATCCGAATAGACATTTTTCCAAAGAAGATAACACATATTTGTAGCCAAATATGTACACAAAAAAATGTTCATGTCATTAACCACCAGGGTAATGTAAATCAGGTATCTACAACATACACAGGAGGATGACAACAATAAAAATGACAAATAATAACAAGCATTAGACAGGATTTGGGGAAACTGAAACTCTCACATACTGCTGGTGGAAATAAAAATGGTACAGCTGCTTTGGATAACAGTCTGGCAGATGAAGAGGTTAAACACAGTATCATCATTTGACCAAACAATTCTACTATGTATGCAACCAAGAGAAATGAAAACATACACAAAATGAAAATCTACACAAAAACTTATACACAATATTCATAACACCATTATTCATAATAGTCAAAAAGTAGAAACAACAGAAATGTCCATCAACTGATAAATGAATAAATGGGATATACCCATACTGCGGCATATTCTTCAGCAATAAAAGGATTAAGATATTGCTAAATGCTTCAACATGTATGATCTTTGAAAACATTATGCCAAGTGAAAGAAGCCAGTCTCAAAAGACCATGTATTCCACTTACATGAAATGTGTAGGATAGGGAAGTGCGTAGAGACAGAAAGTAGATCTGTGGTTGCCTGAAGCTGGGCGGAGGTGGGAGTTGAAAGAAAAGGGGAGGGCCCGCTAAAGGGTATAAGAGTTCTTCCTGAGGTGAGAAAAATGTTCTAAAATTAACTGCGGTGGTGGTTGCAAAGCTCTGTGAAAATACTAAAAACCACTGAACTGCACATCTTAGATGGGTGAGTTAAAACGTGGTATGTGAATTATAACTTAATAAAGCTGTTACCACTTTAAGACTGCAAATCAGGCAAGGATGTCCCAGGCAGTACAATTATGCAAGAAAGAGAAATGAACAAACAAAAAAACATAGATTGGAAAAACAGAAAAAATAAATCTTCCCTATCTGCAGATGGCACGGACTGCCTGAGTAAAATATGCTAAACAATCTACAAAAAAACTCTTAGAACTACTATGTAAGTTTTACAAGGTCAAAAGCAAGATCAAGATATGAACAAAATCCTCCTTCTGTATGCTAGTAATAGCTAGTACAGCTCCAAATAGTTTCCTCAAAATTAGACACTCAGGCATAGATATGAGATACATAGTTATAAATCTAACAAAACATGTGCAAGTTCTGTATGCTGAAAACAACGAAACACTGATGAGGTAAAAGACATACTATGTCTAAGAATTGGAAAGAAATATAATTAAGATGTCAACTCTCTTCTAATTGATCTATAGATCAATTAAATACAATGCCAATCAAAATCCCAACAGGATTTTTTTTAATAGATAAACAGATTTCCATTAGTCATTAGGGAAATCCAAATAAAAACCACAATGAGATCAAACACACAAGAATGGCTGCATTCACGAAAATAGACAAGTATTAGAGAGGAAATGGAAAAACTGGATCCTTCATACATCGCTGGTGGGATGTAACACTGCTCTAGGTGCTGGAGATACAGTCAAGATACTAAGTAAAAATAAGACAGGATAGATACCTGCTATCATGGAATTTTCATGTAGCTAGCAAATAATGAACAGAAATGATATTTTATAGTGATAAATGTTAAGCCAGACAGAGAGTATTGTGATATTGCAAAAGGTATACTGGATAAAAATAATAGGAATTACTTTCTGAGATTACAATTGATAAGTCATCATCAAAAGGATGAGGTGGGTAGGTGTGGGTGTGTGTGTGTGTGTGTGTGTGTGTATGTATAAAAAGGCTCACCTGTTCAATAAGGACTCAAAAGTATTTTCTCCTATTTATCATCTTATTAAATAAAATGGTTTTTCTCTCTTTATTAAACACATGTAACTAACCAAGGGATTTTAATCTACAGAAAATGACCACTATTACCATAAACAGATATACTTTTTACGAAAAGCCAAGAACACTAATTTTAATTAGGTTTGATTTTTGAAATACTGAAATAACGAACACACTCCTATCTTCATTGATCCCTTGGGGTATAAAGCACTCAGGATTAAGAACCACAAACCTAAATGAAGATATTTCTAGTCTATCTGAATGCCTAAAAACTGAATCTTAACTCATTTTTTTCTATCTTCAAAGGCACAATTTATTATCTGTCCCACTTTAATTACCACGTATAACCCCACTTAATTTCCACTTTGTACTTGTTCTATTAACTTTTCTTCTACATTACACACTGTCAGACTGAACCATCCTTCTTCCTGTTTTCATCTAATAACTTTTTGCTACTGATTGTGCAGTTAAACAGTTATCAATATTTGGTTTAAACAGTTATCAATAAGACAACAAATCAATTAGACTTATCCTGTAAAAACTGTTCTAAAAAATGTGACATATTGGCAAACTAAAATTTTGTAGTGAAAAAACCACCAAAAGATATCCTTCAAAATTTGGCGTCCTTATTCTCAATTTTCTACATACTATATACAAGCAGCAAAACCTACTATTATTCCTCTAACATTTTAATTTGTTCTTTCCAAGCCTAATTTGATACAAGCACAATCAATGTTTATGGTCAAAATATAAAATTTAATAACCTTTTAGTTATTTAGATAAGTTTAAAACTATCTTCTGGCCACAAGCACACACTACCGATTTAATCTGCTGAAATCCACATTAACTCTCCTCAGTTCCAAGGCCAAATAAAAATATTACTGCACTCAACAAACATACAGGGGATTTAAAATCATCATCATCATCATCATCATCATCAATCTCAAAAGTCCACAAAAGTGAGGTGGAAAAGTATGTCCTAGAAAAGTATCTGCTACCTAGTAGGCATTAATTAAAATTTGCTGAATGAATAAATGGTATGTGAAAAGCACCTACTACAAGACGTAACTGAAAAAAACGTTAGTTTCCTGGTTGCTTACTCCCCACTAGCATATTACTCTTTGAAATAATTATCCACCAATAATGAAGAGTTGATATTATTGGTCTTTTTCCCCCTTCTTTGTATTTTACTAAGCCTTCCAAGCTGTTAAAAAATTTTATGACTTATTATTTTTATTAGAATTTTAATTAGCAGAAATTTTGTGACCTAAAGCAGCGGTCCCCAACCTTTCTGGCACCAGCGACCGGTTTGTGGAAGATAATTTTCCCACGGACCGGCGGGGGGGTGGGGTGGGGAGATGGTTCGGGCAGTAATACGAGCCATGGGGAGTGGCAGATGAAGCTTCGCTCACTCACCTGTCGCTCACCTCCTGCTGTGCGGCCTGGTTCCTAACAGGCAGAGGACCAGTACCAGTCTGCAGCACAGGGGTTGGGAACCCCAGACCTAAAGTAAACTAATCAAGACCTTAATCACTTTCATTAGATGAAACTTTTAGTAAGCATAAACACGTGTTTCTTCAAACTACTAATGAATACTAATAAAAAATACAAAACTGCAACTACATGGGTAGGCACAATTTTGTTAAGTAGGTAAAAAGCAGATGCTAGACACCACCACCCAAAAAACACCATTGAATTACACTCCCATTTTTACAAGAGCCTAGTATGTTTGCTTTATATACAGTGTTTATATACAACACCTTTAATACTTCAACAATATTCAAAGTTAAGTATAATTATCTCCAATTTAGAAAAAAGGAAACTAAGCTTCAGAAAGGTTAAGTAACTTGCCTATATGTATAGGATGGTAGAACAAGGACAAGGTTTCATGTCAAGGTCATTTAGCTCTAAACCTTGTACATTTTTTACTATTAAATCACACCTTCACATAATCGATACACAAATTTAAGTCTAGCAACACACACAATCTGGAAGAGGATTTAGCATCCTCATGATAGAGGAAGAAATGCAGCAAAACTGTGGAGGGAGGGATACTCACTGTACCAAATATGCATTCATTCAACCAACATATTTTTAGGCCCAGTTAGAACAGCGCAACAAAAAACTATCCAAAAGAAATGAGAGATTGATACATGAAACAACCCTGAGGAAGCAAAAATATTACGTTGAGCAAAAGATGTCAGGCACAAAAGAATGCATACTGTACAATTCCATTTGTTCAAACCTCTAAAAAAATTCTAATCTACAGTGATAGAAAGCAAATCAGAGGTTTGCCTGTGGCTACAAATGAAGACTGCCTGCAATAAGAACTCTGGGTGTGATGGGAATGTTTCTATCTGGATTGTGGTAATGGTTACACAGGTACATAAATTTGTCAAAACTCTTGTTAAAAAACCTGAAATGGCTGTCTTGTATTATATGTAAACTTCCTTGACAAAGCTGATTTAAAAATAAGAATGGTTAGAAAAAACCTTGAAAAAAAGAAAAAGAAAGGCATTAGTTCCTATAGATATCAAAATGAAAATGGGTCCTGCCCTGAGAAAGGAAAATCTTAATAGGAGATACATGTAAATATATTTTAAATCTTCCTAAAATATTTAAGTAGCATATTAATGTGCTTAAAAAAAAATCTTAGTATAATAAACATTTGACAGAAATCAGTAATAGTAATACCAGCAGCATTAGCTTCCTTGTTCTTAACTGCCCTGTCCTCTTACTACAAGATTTAATTCAGCCAACTAAAGTTTCCTTACTAAGTTAGAGTTTTACTGCAAGGAATTTAAATCATATATGAATCTTCAAATGTTATATATTTTTGTAATCTACTAATTGCATTACACTTGCTTCCCAATTTAAGAGCTAGTTCTATAGATATAAGAAATGCTTTTGAAATAAACATAGAAGCCACACTTAGCATAATTCAGAGCCATAGATAAATACGGAACTTCTGGTATTCCAAAAGAAACAGCGCAGTGATTTTCAAAATACAGACTCCAACAGTGGGCCATGAAATCAACTGAGTCAAAACTACCATGTTTAAAACATGATATATAATAGAAAACATCTGAATGCATCTTGCAGTAAGGAAACTGCTTTCTGAGGTTTGTTGTTGTTTCTTTTTTCAGTCACACACGTGTGCATCAACACTCAACCTGAATCCACACTATGGATCCTGGTTTAAGGGGGAAAAAAAAAAAGTGAATGCCTCCAGAAATATGCTAGAGCAAGAAGAACAACAGTGTAAAGAAAAGTCATAAGCTTTGAAGTCAAAGACCTAAGTTTCTATCTTAGTTCTGCCACTCATTAGCTATATGAACTTGGAGAAGTTAATTATAGGCTGTCCTACAGAACCTTTATTTAATCAACTGTAAAATGAGAAGCATTCAACAAACTTTGCATAATAACTGTGAAGAGTATATGTAAGATCATTTTACATAAAGTAAAAGCCAAAGACCTTATGATGGCTTTACAAAATCTTTCCTAACTTACCTCTAGTCCCTACCTTTTCTTCACCCATCTACCATTCTCCTCCTTTCCCACCACACTCCAGCCACATAGACTTCCTGCAATTTTTCAATCATAAGACATCAAATCATAAAACGTCCTCTCCCAGGGCATTTGCTCTTGTTTTTGTCCCTTTCTGGAACCCCTTTCTCCTGAATATGCACAGGATTGCTCCCTCACCACAGGCTCACTCCATCACTTTCTAGGGGAGGACTTCCCTGACCAATTTAAATCTGAATCCCATACATACATCATACTCCTTTGGACTCTTTCTCTCCATACCCTTACCGCCATCTGCCAAACCATGTTTTATTTTTTATTTTGTACACTATAATTCCCTTAGAACAGTGCCTGACACATAATAGGAGTTAAACATTTGTCAAATGAATGAATAAATAACACACAAAGTATCTAATGAAGTACCTAAATCTTACTTTGCATACCGTCCACTAGCAAACCACTTACTCTTTTCAAATTCATCCATGGATATCAAATTGAAGCCCTCCAGACAGCATAAGCTTAAGAAAATAATAAAACTATAATCTGATTTTTGCATTAACATAACATTTTAGCTACATTTTTAGTGTTGCTACAGTATATTAGATAAAAATCTCCTTAAACTTTCACATTGTTACTTTAACCTGTTTAAACCACTTTGTGGTCAATTCTGGTACAGTACCACTATATGTTTGCTAACTTCATTTATTCGTGTAATATTAATTATAAGTTACTTTTTCCCACAGGATGCTTAGGAAGGGACCACCGACAGGATTATAATTATTTTACTCTTATTCTTATTCTTATTATTACTGACAATAAAGAATATGAACAGAAAACAGGTAAAACACAAATTACACAAAAAGATTCACTCTTCAGAAAAACAAAACAATTCAACTTTTTTTAAATTATAAGCTTACATCTTCAAAATTTAGGACTTTTTTTTTTTACACAACTATACTATACTCAGTTTCACTGACAATAAAGTAAAAAAGATAATTCACACATAGCTGGTGAGAATGTAAACTGGCACAGCCTTGCTGTAAGGCAAGTAAATATTAAAAGCTTTGGAAAATAACTTTTCATACATTCAACAAATATTTGTCAGGCCCTATATGAGGCTTCAAATACACATTAGTAAATAAAACTGACTTGATCCCTTCTCATGCTCTAGTGGTGGAATAAGAGACAAACTGTTAAATAATGATTAATTGTAATAGATGCTACAGGAGGAGGGGCCTACTTAAGAAAGGGCAGTTGAGGAAAGCCTCTCTAAGAAGTATCCTTTATGCTACAGGCCGAGCTAAACGCTGTGCATATACTGTCATTCACTCCTAACAATCCTGAGATAAGTATCATTATTATACCTATTTAACAGGAAAGGACACTAAAACTTGAAAAGTAATTTGACTAAGGACACAGCATTACATAATAAGCATTGAAAGTACCTCTAATACTTTAAAATAATAATTATACTTACAGAAATGTTTTCTAAAGAAATAACCAAATATGTAAACAAAAATTCAGGTACAAAACTGTTCATCACAGTGCTCCTTATATAATTGGAAAATCAAAATAAAATTAAATGTTCAATAATAAGGAATCATTAGGTCAGTTATGCTCTGGCCATTAAGAATCATGTTTTGGGTAAATATTAAATGACACTGGAAAATGCTTACGATGTAAATTTTAAAAAAACAGAAATGATAAATCAGTAAGTATAGCCCAATTTCCCTATTACAAAAATGAAAAGAGTGGTTGTCTGTGGATGTTTTATCTCTTTTATTTTTTTAAATAAATTTACTTATTTATTTTTGGTTGTGTTGGGTCATCATTGCTGCGCGCGGGCTTTCTCTAGTTGCGGTGAGCGGGGGCTACTCTTCATTGCAGTGCACAGGTTTCTCATTTCAGTGGCTTCTCTTGTTGCGGAGCACAGGCTCTAGGTGCGCGGGCTTCAGTAACTGTGGCACAAGGGCTTAGTTGCTCTGGGGCATGTGGGATCTTCCTGGACCAGGGCTCGAACCCGTGTCCCCTGCATAGGCAGGCAGATTCTTAACCACTGTGCCAACAGGGAAATCCCTCCTCTTATTTTATACTTCTCTTAATTTTCCAAATTCATTTTTGTTACTTTAATAATCAGGAAGAAAAACCAAAAGAGACTGGAGTGCTTTTAAACATACACACACACAAACAGTGGAAACAACAAATAATGTTTGCCCAGGTTAACAGTCTTCTAGTTTCCAGGACTGCAAGTCGTTTTTATTTTCTTCTTTTCCTCATCTTTATTTTCCACTTTTTCTGTAATAAGTATATGCCATTATTACTACTTTTTTTTAACCACAGGCTCCTTCAGCACATAACCTCACATTTGCTTCAGCCACTCAGTAACAGTATTACTTCCTTGTTATGCTGCAATAATATATATCTGTATTCAAGAATCCAAAACTACAAAATAGGCAAGTTATAAGAAAATCACTTCTGGGACTTCCCTGGTGGTGCAGTGGTTAAGAATCCGCCTGCCAATGCAGGGAACACAGGTTTGAGCCCTGGTCCAGGAAGATCCCACATGCCCCGGAGCAACTAAGCCCATGTGCCACAACTACTGAGCCCGCGCGCCTACAGCCCGTGCTCCACAAGAGAAGCCAAGGCAATGAGAAGTCCGCGCACCGCAACGAAGAGTAAGCCCCCACTCGCCGCAACTAGAGAAAGCCTGCGCACAGCAACAAAGACCCAATGCAGCCAAAAATAAATAAATAAATTTATATTAAAAAAAAGAACATAATTTCCATTACAACAGCCTTCCCTTTAAAAAATTCAAATCTCCATACATTAATTTGAATAATGTTAGAAATCAAAGGAACATTAACTGTCCTTTTTCTGTGCCAACTGATAAATCAGAAATAAACACTATTTCTGAAATACTGTTATAACTGACAATCTAATTTTGCAAAAGCAAAAATACATATCTTTATCATGTCTTGGGATTTTGGCATGTACATTATTTGCCCAAGGCTGGCACATACAATAAAAATAAAATCTATTTAACCATGTAGTTCAGGATGTAGACTATTCTGAAGAATGAATTCTCTAATGACTTCTAGTTAATTGCAGCAAATTAAGTAAAAAGCCTTTGGCTTTGTAAACTTTTCTAAAATGTGCTAATAAATCGTCTTCTTAGAATAATAAACATAGTGGACATAAATCAATATTTGATGCCTGAGCATACTGCTGTACCTGACAATCATTATTAAAACCATCAAAAATTATAAAGGGGCGTATCTTGATCAAGATCTGAAGATATGGAGAAATTTATTTTATAAGTTTTATATGTAAGTTTTAGATAGGAGTAAGTTGTCTTTACTCCATTTAAAATTATTTGCCTTAGATATATGAAAAAATGGAGGAGCAACCTGAGAATTGGGGGTGGCAAGTTTCCAGTTTCTAGAGTTTTAGTATATGTTTTTAGAAGGAAAACATATTTTACTTGAAAGCTACTTTTTAAAATAACAGTACGAGATTAAATAATCACAATCAGCAGAACTCACAGGCACATACCATCACTAACTAGATTTTTAGAAGGGTGACATGAAAAGCAATGCCTTTCCCTTCAATACACAATCATTTTCCAAATTCATTACTCTGTGATTCACTTTCCTGACTTTGCTACTGCAGCTACTTAGTACTATTCTACTCTCCTTATATGGTATTTATTTTAATGCTTCAAAAGGCTCAGGCCCAAAAGATCTTTAAAATTATTCATACACATTAAATAATGCAAAGAATATACAACAGTTTCAAACTACTGCACTGACTTCTCAATGCTCTAATTATAAATTACAAATGAATTTCATTTGTAGGGAAAAAAAGGCACGCATGATATTCACAAAAATATGTTTGGCTAACAATAATAAGGAGAAAGAACACAGGTTACAAAAACGAGGAATAAACCAGAATATTCAAAATCTTTCACCCTTAATGAAGAGGGAATGAAGACAAGGTAGACCTCCTTATATACACTTACACAGAAAGTATCAGGAGTTCATCGTGCAAAAAAACATGCAAGTATTAACTGGCCTACTCTGAGACATAGCAGAATCATTTTTTCCCGCACTCTTCCACGCTCCCCACTCCAATAGACAAATATTTAATTAAATAAAAATGAAGGGCAAACCACATGAATGCAGCAGTACCACAAGGTAAATTGAATGAGTGAATGAATAAATGAACCACACAACTTAAGAAACTACTAGTTTCATTACAACCACTAATAATCAGTACTCATTACCATAATACTTTCACATGCTTTACAGTTAGCCAAACATTTTTGCTTTCAATATCTCAGTTCTCATCAGCAACATTAGGAGGTATAAATGACTAAAAAGCTGAAGTTCTCCAATACTAATCTGCCCAGGTACATGGCTAATAAATTCATGGAGCCCAGACTAAAACCCATCTTCTGAATCCAAGTGTGGTAGTCTTTCCAAAATAATATATTATCCCTCCATTAAAAATGAGCACATGCTCAAAGGTAAATAAGTGACCTTTCTCAACTTCCAAAAAGTAAATCATAGGTGCTATATTATTTCCTCTGAACTTCCTCCAGAATTCTGAAATATTTACTCTGTATAAAGGAAAAGAGGAACCAACATTGCTAAGAACCTATTGTCAGGTGTTTTGCACTGTATTTAATCCTCTAAATAAGCCTAAGAGAAGATATTTTATTAATTTTAAGGAAATGGAAACTAAGGCACAGAGAAGTAACTTGCTATAGATAACCTAACATAACTCAGGCTGTAAGTGGCAGACACAGTCCGAGTGCTAAGTCAATGCTCTCCCCATTCGATTTATCCCATTTAACAAAGGAATTATTAAGTGCCTATTATGTGCCATGCACCATGCCAAATGCTTCAGATAGAGCAATGCTAAAATGTATCTATGTTACCCAAAATATTACACATTATACTTAACACCATCTAAACAAAATTCCTGGTAGGAAAAACATGTCTAGACTGTAAGAACAAAACTGCACTCTTCTTGTTTACATTTATAAATTTGATACAAAAAAAAAGGATAGTGTACTCTATGAAATAAATTGTGGCTAATTCTCATTTGCCTCAGAAGCTCATAGTTAAGTGGCAAGTCCCACTCCAAAAACAAAAGCAAAAAACAAACAAAAACACCCACAAGAGCCTTTATTCCTAATATCAACCTTATGAGGTAAATACAGTTACTTATCCACATTTTTCGAGTGAGAAAACTGAAGTTTAGAGAGGATTAAGTCACACAGCTAATTAAAAGCATAATTGGTGATTCCAATTCAGGCTGGTTAGTACCAGAGACTTTAACAAAATCATGTAAAAGTCCAGCAAAATATAACTCTCTTTAATAGGAAATAGTTATAATGAGCTCCATTTTATTCAGTCAAAAATGAACTAAACAATTAGGCAACTTGGGCAGCTCCAAGTCATCACGTAGAATCATTAACTTTTGCTATGAAAAAGTGGTATATAATGCATACTATCAAAGTAGTAATTTGCTCAAACAGCATTCTTAGGGAATCAATTCTTTTTATTTAAAAACATTCATTTGGGCTCTTTTTTTTTCAGTGTCAGAATAAATAATGCTAGCAACCTAAAATAAATGCACAGCTGTTATGTGCAGTATTTTGAAGAACACACACACCTCAGCATTGTAAAATATGCACTGCTAGCAATATATTATAGGTATAAGCTCCTATGAATGATTATATTGCTAATTTAGATTTTTTTGGTATTACTCTAATTTACTGAAGTAATGTTAAATCTCATGCCTGCAAACAATGTCAAATAACAACATTCAAACTCTGCCTGCCCTAAAACTTACATAACAAATTCCATCCATTAATATGAAACTTTTCATTATGGGCATTGGTTTATATGTATAACAAGTTCTCTGGAAGATAACAAACTATAGAATTTCAAAGTTCTTAGTAATTAAAAAATCCTGCCAACATGAATACAGAATAATTATAATTTGTCTAACAGAGAGAAAAAAAAATCCTTCAAAAACTTTAGAAATACACTAAAGCATCAAGCTTGTAAATTTAATCATAAATCGTCTGTGGAATCTAAAATTTCCTCCTGAAGCACAAATCTGATTTTCACTCGCGTTGTCAAAATAAATTGGTTAATTATTCCTCATCATGTAAAAAAAAGTCTCTCACACTATGGCAAATTCATTCCCTCAGTCAACTTCTCATGAGGTTGCAGAACTGCATCAAGAACGATAGGAGATTACTGCGCCATTCTCTAAATCCAGCCTAGTCTTCCAGACTTTTTGTATTTGCAATGCTGATTCCGTATCCTCCCCTACCTAAGTGAACTCCAAATCACCCTTCAGAACCCAGTTCAAACATCACTGACCTGAAACCAACTCTTTAAACTCCCTCAAACAAGGTTGCTCTACTCTAGCATGTACCCATAACATGCACCACAAAAAGTGAACTTCAAGAATTATTCACTGCATCTCTAACAGTGTATGGCACATAGTAATATGTATTGAACTGTACAAGGAAATCTAAGTAAACATGAAAATCATTACTGATTAATTTCTTAGAAAAATCTATCTAAAATATTGCAAAAACAAAATCTTTTAGAGGTTTTGATAATTCTACGCAAACACAAAGAGAGTTTTAAGTTTGCTCTCCTTTATAATTTTCCACTAATACAGAGATACCCCCCACAACCTGATCCAGAAAACATCATGGCCTCTTAAATGAAAAATAATTCCTCCTCCCTATAGTTCTTCATAAAATGTATTATAAATTACTGGGTCCATCACAACATTTTCAGCAGTTGAAAGACACAGATTTACATCTTAATCATCTCTTTTTCTTTTTCCCTTTAGAGTTTACCCCTATTTATGCAGAAAGCACTAAGTAACTACTGATGAAATTCCTGTTTTCATCAAACATGAAAAACTTGACTCCATCTCAGGGTCTTCTATTCTTTCTGCCTGGAAAAACATTGATCCAGATTTTTGCATGGCTTTCTCCTTTCTCAGTTTCTGCTCAAAAGCCACCTCCAGAGAGGTCTTGCCCTCATCACCCTACTTAAATAGTCTCCTCCTTCCATCCCTAACCAATTGCTGTACCCGTATCCCCCTTTATTTTCTTCATCATAGTTGCCACCCTCTGAAATTGTGTCTACTTGTTTATTATCCGTCTCCCCCCTAAGACGTTAGCTCCATGAAGGCGGAAACTTGCCTTGTTCACCATCATATATACCCAGCACTTACAGCAATGTCTAGAAGAAAATAAACACTCAAATTATTAAAGGACTTAGTTGAAAGTGTCTACTGAAAAACAAGCAAGTTCTATGAACTTCGCATCTGCAGAGAGGAGAAAAAGTCTTCACTTTCAAACTATGCTCTGAAACATCTTAATAGCAGTCAGAGGTCAAATTCCCTGAAGCACTGGACTATATATAATTGTTTTATACATACATATCTATTTTAGATGTGTGATTCACAATCATACATAACACAAAAGTGCATCATATATCAAATTTAAAATTTGGAGACTGCTATCTCTTCCATCAGGTTAAATAGTTTTGCTATAGACCTCAAAGTTTAGCCTGACATGTCTATGAATATATGTACAATTTCTCTTAAGTGTGCATAGATTAGTTTCTATAGCTCTGAATTTTTTCTAATCTAAGGCCAGACATGCTCACTCACATAAAATTATAAAAACGACACCCCAAAAGCACTATTCCATGCACTACTAAATCAAGACAAAGTTAGCACATGACCTCAAAATATAATTGTGCGATAAGTAAATGTGTAAAATGTAGTATCTGTAATATAATATTATTACTTACTCTCACTATAACACAGGATTATTACTAAAAGTTTTGGTGTTTCTTGATGAATATGTTTATCATTTTTAAAAATGTGAGCAGCTGTTGCATTCTCCCAGAAAGTCAAGCTTGAAACACAAATTTCCTAATACTTCTCTTTCAAATTTCCATATTAATTTAATTAAATGATCCTGAATCTGCAGGATGATCAATTAAAAACAAAAACAAATCTTCTACTTACATCTACTTAATTTGATAAATCAGGATTTTCCCTATAGAGTAGCATTAAATTAAGTGAGAAAGACACTAGATGCTGAGTCCAATCTAAGGATAAAATGGCCTTCAAAATTCCCATTTACTAATTTTCATACTAATCAAAACAGTTTGATTGTTCTATTTTTATGTTAATGTTAAAATTTAACCTTATTTTAAATCTTAACATCAAAATGACAGCCACATAAAATTATGATGGTGTAATATGGAAGTGCTCTGCAGGCTGTAAAGCACTTTTTAGGTACGTGTTAAGTAGTAAAATTAAGTCAAAAGGAATGAGGTCCTTTGAATGGCATGGTAAACTTACTGAATATTATTATTTTACCAATCTATGAAAGACTCTTTTACAAACAGAAAATTAAGTACAAAATTTGCATGAAGAATAAGCATCGTAATTTACAATGTAAAAAGTAACACAAAAACACATTCCTGCCAGATATGACACAAAACCAAATGTTCCTCTCGGAAACACATTGTATTACATAATCTGTCATTACATTTTGTCCAGATGCTCATACAAGATGGAGTAATGTTTCAACATCCAAGTATATAAATGGAAAAATGGTATATCAATAAGTTTGAAAAAAATGCAAGTGTACTTACTCACTGTTACCTAAAGTGCCAGAACACAAAATTTCCTCTTGCTTATTTTATCATTCCTTGGCAAAGTAAATATGTACTGTGAGTGCATTCTCATCTACTTTCACATAAGGAGAGACCTTTCAATCCACTAAAAGCAGAGAAAAAACTGATGTTCCCAGTACCAGAACAAACTCTTTTAAAATAATATACTCTCTGTATCTTCAGTAGCTTTTAGTCATTAAAAAGTCAATGAAAAAAAAAAAGTCAATGAAAAATACGTAGGCAAATGAGACATTTCTAAGATCTTAAGTCAAATGTTTAGCATCTTGGGACTTCCCTGGTGGCGCAGTGGTTAAGAATCCGCCTGCCAATGCAGGGGACACGGGTTTGATCCCTGGTCCGGGAAGCTCCCACATGCCACGGAGCAACTAAGCCCTTGTGCCAGAGTTACTGAGCCTGCGCTCTAGGGCCCGCGAGCCACAACTACTGAAGCCCGCGCACCTAGAGCCCATGCGCCACAACAAAGAGAAGCAAAGGCAGAGAACAAATAGAAGCTGGAGCACTGCAACGAAGAGTAGCCCCCCCCCGCCCCCCCACTGCAAATAGAGCAGCAACGAAGACCCAACGCAGCCATAAATAAATAAATAAATTCATTTAAAAAAAATGTTAGCATCTCCACTAAATGCAATTCTGTATATCATTTACTGTTTTGATTTCTACAGTTCAAAAAAGGGACACAAAACTGGTGCACAATCTCTTATTCAAACCCTTAAAGGCCACGTATTTCCCAGAATTGAAATTTATCAGATTTTAGAAAGTTAAGATAGCATATATATTATGTATGACCTAACACCTCCCAGGGTGGCCTAGACAGCACTTGCCATCAAATACATTAATATTTCTGCATCAAAACAGAAAATCAGGTTAACACAGATAGACCATGATTAGGCTACCAATTTCAGTTGGAATTTGCCTTCACACTTGCTTTTTTAAAAAGTCAGTTTGTAGAGCTTTTGGAAATTTGGACAGCCAATAAAAATACATTAAATCATCTCAGCCAGTTTTCATAAGGAGAATGGTATTCAAAAACTAGAGAACTCCTACTTTGTACTAGGCACTAGGTCAGGCACCAGGAGTAAAAAGGTGGCGGCCAAGGGGGAGGACATAGAATCTAACGTCAAAAAGCCCAAATCTAATAGAAGCTCATGGTTAAGCAACTGTAAATATATTATGGGGTAAACACAAAGTATCTCCTTCAACCAATGACCTTAGCCATACAAAATACAGCAAGAAATATAGACCTAAACACTGCCAGAAACACTTTGTTACTTACATCCTTCCCTCAGTCCTGTACTCACTCCACACACATTTTTCTAAGAAGCTGGTTATCTAGTTTCCCATAGGTAATTAAGAAGCAGAACTGTAAGAAATGACTCAAGGAAGTAAAGGAATGCAGGATGCCCTTCTTCCCATACCCTTTTCCAATCTGTTGTTTCAGACCAGTGGATTGGGAAACAACACATGACAGCACTCTCAAATGACAATTTGGCACCATTTCAGTTTACTGCATATTTATTGATAACCTACTAAGTATTACGCAGTTAGAAGGTACCAGAAATGTAAATATAAATAAGACAAAGCCCTACCTCTCAGGTGCTTACAATCCAGTGGAGGTTAAGGTGGACGGTGGGGATGGACAGTAAATTACAATACCATGTGACACATTCAATAATAGAAATTTGAACAATAAAAGCAGTACAGCAGAAGGATTTGGGAAATCAGGAAAGGTTTCTTTAAGAAAGTGACACCAGAGTAGTTTTGAACGATAAGAAATTTGTCAAACAACAGAGAAGTGATACTAAAAATACCACCACCATCCCCTCCAAGCCCCGCATAAAAACATATGCATGAAAGCAAAAAAAGGGAAAACTTTCAGGGTAAGTGGCAGGTATGTCCAAAATATCTAGCTATATCTAAATAGACTTAGGTCCCTGGTGTAAACATATACAAAATATTAAAGTGTGTCCAGAAAAGGAAAATTATGTTTTTTTCCTCTTAGATAATTCATTTTGCATTTCATGATTATATAAGCTATGTGGCCTTAACAAAAAATAAACATTGTAAACCATTTTATTAATGCATAATGTAGCATACCCCCAAGTGATAATACCAAGAGATTATCATCTGTATTTCAGAGAACAAGATATCAGGAAAAAAATATTAGGAATTCTTTTTTCCAAGTCATTTCTAATAGTATAGACAAAGTAAATAAATAAACAAGCCATATCAGCATGACTTGTCATGAGAGGAATTTTAAGAGTTTAAAAAAGGATGTCAAACAGAAAAACTAAAGCAACAAGAAAAAAAAAATATATATATAGTATTGAAGTTGAAGAAGGAAAAGTTCAACGCACAAAACCAAGGTAAAAATTACAAAATAATTTTAAAACCTTAAAACCCTAGTGTTCATTCTATTTGTTTTCGAAGGTAGACGTTCTACAACAGACACCAATTTTAGTATAGATCTTTCCAAAAATACCTAGTAAAAGTCACAATGAAATTCAACTCCTCTAAGTATCATGGGTAGAAATCATCCATAGCAAGGAAGAACAATCACATGTATCATCAACCAGAATGATTCCTGTCACAGCACTAGATCCTTTGATATCAATATTGTGATACCAATATTGCATGTAATTCTATTCAAACATTACAGTGCAACTCAGATTACCTCTGCCTCTAAAACTGCCCTACCTGGTACCTTGGTTTCTTTGGCTTCTTTGTGCTACAAAATCCACTAGAAGTCTAGGTAACAAAATCTTGTTAAGTAGTATCTTTTCTGAAGATTGTATCACTGTTTGCATAAATTGTCCTCAAATGCCTATTAAGCAAGCACATGGAAAGTTTGCCTTTAAATATGTAATCATCACAAATGAACTTCCTACAGTTAAAAATGTTGACAATTAAAAAATACTGTTTAACACTGCTTTTTAAAGAGCAAAGAATAGTTAACTTATTTTTACCAATCTAGTAATGTCTAATCATTATTTCATATTTAGGTGTGAAGCATACCTTTTCTTTATTTTTCTGTATTATTAGAAAATCTTATGAAGCATATTTGTGAGTAAAAAGGGTAAAACTATAACTTCCCACATGTTACAAAAATTTCTGTAAAGGTCTTTCAAAATACAAATACTTTTAATACCAGTATCTGCTGAAGAGATAAGAACCAAAACAACTGGGTTAGAAGCACTTCTAATGAAATCTACTCATAAATCTAAATATTTATTTACTTTTGAACAAAGAAAATTTTCAGATAACTAACTGTGAAGTACCTATGAAAAATCAAAAAGTAAATTAAATATCCAAGGTTATTAAGTAAAAACACAGGTAACTAGTTCTCTTGGGGAGGAATATCATTCTGAGGTTTATTTTCCAAGATCAAGTAGTACTTTGAAATGGAAGGGAATATAAATCACTCACTCATGCATTTTGTCTTCGTTTTTCTGCCATATAAATTTACTTTAAAACTAAAGTATTGTAGAAACTAAAAATCTTTAAAAGGTTGTATTTCTTGCTTGGTTAAATGTACAGGCAATTCTAATTCCCCAAGAGTATCAGATTAGGCTACAGATATCGCTATACAGTATACCTAGAATAAAAGGGTTCTGCCAACAAATGATGCTTACATTAATTAGAATGCCAAAAAATGGGAAAGTTTCTCAATTCCTATCTAAAACACAATACAAAGTAATCACAGAAGTCACTGCAATTCAAGCCCTCAGGAAAAAAAAATGAGAGTAAAGAACCTTTTTAAAATTAAAGGAGGATCTTACAAAGTCAAGAAAGAAGTGGAGAATTTTTGTCTTTTTTTTACATGTACCTTGTATTTTTCCTTTAGATTTAATATTACAAGAGAACTACAAACTGAAGCGGAGTTCAACATACAAAGTTAACTAAACATCTTGGTCCATTAAGAAGTATTTCAATGAAAAGAGATCTGAATGTACACATCAAACCACCTTAATGTAGCCATTTAGCCATTTCAGTCCACTGTGATTCTTAAGCAACCCTTTAAATCTGGGATAAAGTTATCTTCCAAAATTGCAAAAGAGATGTCTTCACTGGCGTTTGGGAAATAACTTGTCAAATATACCAAGTATTCCCAAACAACAACATATACCCGGTATGTAAAGAGATATTTTCAAATTTCTAAGCCCCACCCCCTACTTTATTACTTCCACTTATGTTGTTTTAAGAGGCAAATAACGCTGCACTTATGATTCTAGAGGTCTAGAAATTCCTAAAATCAAGCATGACAGAAAATCTGTTCAACTTTGAACTCTAAATTCAAGCATGGCCTCCCTCATGAACAGATTCTAACTAGGTATTTCCTACCATTTCGCCAAGAATCTAAGGGTTGATATCACTGTACTTATTAGAAACCGTCCAGAAGATTAAGAAAGGAGTAGGATTCTTTGACCAAGAGTTTTGAAACAAAATGTGTTGCATTCGGTCTTCTGGATGTTGAAAAGTGAAGGCATCTCCTAGGATTCGAAGGAAGCTGATGTTTAGGTTCCTTCCAAGAGTGTGGTACCCGTATGTAAGACTTTTGTAGTTGTAATATCATACCCACAGTGCCTGGAATAAACGCAAATTCTAAGACCTTGGAAATGTTCTCATAAAAGGAAAAAACTCGTATTCGCTAAGGCCCACAGTTACCAAGAGTTAGAGGCTGTCTCTCCTAGACGGACCACAGAGCCTAAACTAAGAACTAGGAGCGCCTCTTTTAACCCCAGTCACTTGTTCCGCGAAACTTTTAAGTTAGACCCAAGACAGCAAAAGGTGGAGAGGCCCCGGCGGAAGTAGAAACCTAGGGCTTGCAACTTCACAGACTGAGGCGCCTCGGGTTCCTCCGCCGCCGCAAGATTCTCCGGACTCAGTCTCTACCAGACCACGGAACCTTCACCCCCCGGGTACGGAAGCAGAGGAAGCATCCCAGTTGCACTCTTTCTCTTCCACCACCCATAGCCTTCGGTACCCAAGGGCCTGGCAGCTCCTGAGGCCCGTTAGCCAGTCCAGCGTCCCCCACCTTTTACATGTACATACACAGAAACACACATAAGTTGCAGATGATGTGCGTGTACTGAGAGAATGTGAAGAGCCAGAGACCGCGGCAGCTGCCAGGAAGGCGGCAGCGCCGTCTAAAGCGGGCCCGGGGTCCTTGGCCACCGCCGCTGCCGCCTTCTCTTCTTCCCCAGGAAGCAGCGCGGCGGAGGCTCCTCCGCGCTGGAGGGAGCCCGGGGGAAAGGAGTCTGAGGGAAGCCCCAGCGCCAGCTGAAGGGACCGGGCCTAGGATCCAGAACTGCCGCTGCAGCGACCCGACTACAGCGACGCTTTACGTCCCGTCCACCACCCTCCCCATACACACCCCCTCCCTCCCTCCACCGCCACCACCCCCCCTCCCCACCCGCTCTGCTCTCTCTCTCGATTGGAGCCGAGACAAAAGCAACGGGAAGCGGCGGGCCGGGACGCTGCCCGCGGACTCCGGGCGCGACCGGCCCGGCCCCGAGGCATTCCCCCGCCTTGCGGGGGCCCCGAATCCGCCGCCCCCGCCGCGCGCCCCACTGCCAGACTTCCGAAAATTTGCCAAAAACTCACCGCATGAATTTTCTTGTCCCGCGGATCCAAGATGGCGACGTATCCACCGCGGAGGCTGCTGGGAGCAAGACCTTTACCCTCTGACCCCCGCCGTGACCCCCGTCGTTCCGACTTCCCTCGAGGCGGCGGCGGAAGGTGGGAGCGGCGATTGCCGACGGGACAGAGTTGGGGGTGGGTAGACCGCTTCCCGCGCGTTCGAGGTGGGTTGGGGAGGAGCGCTTCACTCCCTCACCTTCCTCCCCGCGGCCTCCACCGTCTCTCTCACCGACTCGCGTGGAGGCTCGTAGCTTCTCCGCAGTCGTTACAGGGAGCAGGGCCTCTGCGGCCGCTACGGCTCCCCTGGGGCCGCCGGGTTGCTTCGCAAGGACCACGGGCCCTAGGTCCGAGGAGGACCGCGGGCTCCAGGGGCGGGGAATGGTGAGGTGGCGTCGGTCCGCCCTCCCCGGGGACGCGGAACGTGTTTGTGTTTGTGTTCGTGTCGGACACCCCGCCCCCCTCCACGTCCGCCTCGTCCCGGCCCCACCTCGCTCCCGCCACCTGAAACTGATCTGATTGCTGTCCCCTTTTCTTCCCTCAGCCCCCGAAACCTCCGGTGCTTGTTCACGCACTTCCAGGGACCGGCAGCACGTCACCATCAACTCTTGAGAAGTGAGTTCCCCTCAGTCGAAAACCCTTGGTATTTTCTACTCACCCCCCTTCCCTTTTTGTTGTTGTTGTTTTTTAACTTGTCGGAAGGGAGCATATTGGGGAGCAGGTTTTTAAAATACTGTTGGGTGAGCTTTGCTGAGTTAGATTTATAGCACTTTTCTCGCTCCTACTCCCCAATCCCCACGTAAGCTGGAGTGACTGTCTGCGCTGTCACCAGGACCGTTTGAAATTACGGTGGCTTTGGGGGAAACTTAAGGAGAGTGAAGTCTCTGCTTCCCAGAAAAATAATTGTCACTCAACGTGAAATTAATTTTATTTTCTTTGAAATAATAAATCTCTCTCTATTCCTTTGTGTATTGATCAACTCTTCCCTTTTTACTTGACATTTTTGGACCTAAAAAGAGCCTCTGCATGCGTGTTTAGGAATTGTGTAGTTTCATTAAGTGAAAATTGTTAATTCCTTTCTACTTGAGTAATAGAATTCACTACTGTAAAGTACAATTCATTTGGAGTAAATAAAATGTCTACTTCCCTTGTTTTGTTTCTTGTATAAAATCATCCTTTTCTTCCAAAAATTTACTGTGATTCAATTTAAAATTTATCACTGAAGGGCAAGAGGCATCTGTCAGTCATAAATAGCAAGAAAAATAAGCATACTATAAAATATTAGGTGACTTTGTTGTGTTTACAGAGTACAAGGTATTTTGATAAATTAGCTGATGTAGCCAGTAGAAAATGTTTTGCCTGGTTATTCATTTCATTAAACATTCTGCTTCATTGTGTTTTTTTACTTCAGGAAATTTCAAGGAGGAGCAACACTTTATGTTCTTCCTTCCCTTTTTCTTCCCCTTCCCCCAACAGTTCCTTCCTGCCTCTTCAGCTTTCCCTTCTACTATGTAAGATGGTGTGTTAAAATAGTGACTATACCTCTAAGTATATGTCATACATATAGGTATATTAATACATATATCTGTGTATTATTGAGCATTTTAATCTAGCTATTAATAACTTGACAGTTTAACTATTAATATTTGGAATTGTAAGACAAAATGATAAAAGTGGGGTGTGCGTCTATGTATATAGTAACATCAAGTATTACTTACCATTCTAATCTATTAGTTTGACTTATATAGAGCATAGGACTTTGTTAAAGCCAAAAGATGACCCTTATTTTTATCATCCCCATGTTTACTCAGAGCACAAGTTTTTTTTGGGTGTTTTTTTTTGTTTGTTTTTTAATGGTGCCTCGGGTCTCTCAACACCCAATTCTGTGAATTTTATTTTATTTTTTTATTTTTTGGCCACACCACATGGCATGTGGGGTCTAGTACCCTGACCAGGGATCGAACCTGTGCCCCTTGCATTGGGAGCGCGGAGTCTTAACCACTGGACTGCCAGGGAAGTCCCACAAGTTTTAAATAGTATAAACTTTGGTAAAATTGGAGAAATCACTTCCAAAAGGAGACAGGTCTAATTTGAGGGTTTTATTCCCTTGGGTATTTTACTGGAAAAGATAGAGCAGCAAACATTTTCATGGTAAATGTGTAGCATAGCAGTGTTGGGGGAAAAATACACTGATACTATTGTTTTATTGAGAACGCTATTTGTTTAGGATAAATTTACTTTAAGCCTTGTTGAGAACAAGTTTAAAATTGTTCTATTAGTGGTGCCCAATCTTTCATAAGTTTGCGAAATTTGTTTAATACCTACCTTAGAGGTAGCTTCTAGGTATTAAATAAACCAACATTTCTTATATTTATGGCTTTCTAATAAGCACTCTAAGTATTTTTAATATTGTCCTATTGCATCTAAAAGTTCGTCTTTATTGCTAATATTGATAAAATTTGCCCATTTGGTACGTTGTGAATTTTTTCTTTAAACCATTCACTTTGATAGATTGTCTTACTTGAAAAATAGGCCATACTGAGTATGTATTTTGTGTGTTTTTGAAATGTAGGATGCATCTTACAGAAAAATTACCGATTTAGATTGAGAAAAAAATTCCTTATTAAGGGAAGAATGACTTTGTATATAACTAGTTTTAGAAAAGGGAGGCCTCCCATTTTTTAAAAGGTATAGACAATCCTGAAAATCTTACCATGCCAAGGAATAAAAAAGAGGCATCTCAAAATTAGCATATGCTGAAACAGAACATTTGAATCCAAATTGTCTTCCTGTAGTCTTCCTGATTTCCGTAAACAGTACTGCCAACAGTTCACTCACTTGCTCAGGCAAAAAAGTAGGAATCTTCTGTGATTCGTCACATTCTCGGTCCAATTCATCAGCCAGTGGCATCAGCTCTTCCTTGTGTTTATTCTGCATTCAACCACTTCTCATCACCTCTGATGCTACCACCCTGTCCAGGCCACCATCATCACTTGCATAGCAATATCCATACCATCTCTGCTTCCACTTTTCCCTGCACCCCTTTTAAACCATTCTCTCCGTACCAGCCAGGGTGATCATTTAAAAAACTTGATGAGGTTATGTTACTTGTTTAAAAGCCTGCAGTGGTTTCCTTGAAATAGAATAAAATCCAGTTTCCTTACCATGGCCTTTAAAACTGCATAATCTGACTCCTGCTTTCCTCTCCAGCCTCATCGTACTCTCACCCTTCTCATTGCCTCCTTTCTGTTTCTGTCATGTACCAAGCTTTTTCCAGTCTGTAGCAAACAACGACTGTTAGTTGTCCCCTAAAATTTCTCCACTTTTTTCATAGTAATAGACATGGTCATATGGCTGTCCAGAATAAAGACTGTATTTTCTAGCCTCCCTGTAGCCATGTGGTAGTTCGCCAATGGGTTATAAGCAGATATGTGGCTCCCTTCCAGAACCATCCTTAAAAGATAGCTGGTGCACACCTTCAGTCCTTTGCTTCTTTTCTTCTTATATCCTGCACCCTGGAATATAGATGTGATGGCCTGGGACTCTAGCTGCCAATTTGGGTCATATGCAAGCTCCCCCATCCTAGGGGTGGCAGAACCTCAACCTGGTGAAAACATGGGTCCTTGACCTTTCTAGAGTACCATATCAGCCCCGCACTCCTACATACAGATTTTGGTGTGAGGAAAATGTAAACTTCTGTCTTGCTAAAGCCACTATTTTTGGCCATCTTATTCTCAATTGAACTTAACTGATACTCCATCTCAGGACCTTTGCACTCCAATTTTTTTTCTGCCTGGGATGTGGTTTCCCTCTGTCTGTATGGCTAACTCATTCTCATCCTTCAGTTCTTAATTCAGATATCATTTCTGACTAGCCTTCCCTGGCAACCATATCTAAAGTAGCTCCTTTTCCCATTTACTCTCTCTTACATGAGCCTCTGTTTTCTGAATAGCATTTGTAATTGTATCATTATCTTCTTTATTGTTGATTGTTTCCCTACTAAAAATGAAAGTTCCATGGGAGCAGAGACTACATCTCTTTTGTTCACTGCTTTATCCCCACACATAATACACATTAGATAAATACTGTCGAATGAATGAGACAGTGAATAAATTAACCATTGAATGAATGAAATAGATCCTTATCCAAGATTAGGTAGACTTTTTAAAACTAAATGTCTTAAGTTTTCCTTCAATACATAATGTATAAAATCCAAGGTAGGAAATCAGCTAGGAGAAATAGTGCTAAACTAATAGTATATGCCTAACTTCCAGCCCTTGATGATGAAGATGTATACCTTTTTCTGGTATATATAATAAGAAGGTTATTACAGAAAAAAAGCTTAATTGATGAAGCAAACTGGCAAATCAAAAAGCACTGCAAAATAATACCTAGGGCAGAAACTCCCACTACGTAGAGGGAGTGATTATGTAACTTACTGGACCTCAGATTCTTCACCTAAAATATATCTAAAATATACGTAAGACTCTTAAACTTTGAATGGTAATGTTATAAAAGTTTAATAGTAAGTCCAACTTATGAGTGACCTAACATGTTAAACATTAATTTGGTCTTCAGGTATTTTTTTTTTAATTAATTAATTTATTTATTTATGGCTGTGTTGGGTCTTCGTTTCTGTGCGAGGGCTTTCTCTAGTTGCGGCAAGTGGGGGCCACTCTTCATCGCAGTGCGCGGGCCTCTCATTATCGCAGCCTCTCTTGTTGCGGAGCACAGGCTCCAGACACTCAGGCTCAGTAATTGTGGCTCACGGGCCTAGTTGCTCCGCGGCATGTGGGATCTTCCCAGACCGGGGCTCGAACCTGTGTCCCCTGCATTGGCAGGCAGATTCTCAACCACTGCGCCACCAGTGAAGCCCTCAGGTATTATTTTAACAGGTGATTTATGTCTTGATAATACTGGCGAGGGTTCAAGGAAACAGGGCTTCTTATACGGCTCAGAGTATAAAATTGGCACATTTCTAGTATGCAGTTTGGCAATATGTATCAAAAGCCTTGAGCATATACATTTGACCCTGCAATTCCTCTTCTAGAAATGTATCATAGGAAATAAGGATATGTGTAACAATTTCATTACAAGAGTGTTCGTTATTGCATTGTTTATTAGGATACTGGTTAAATAAATCACGCTACATCCATACAACAGAACAATATTCAGCCATTAAAAATGATGTGGAAGAAGTTTTATTGACATGATATATTAAGTACAAAGGGAAAGGTTTAAAATATAATTCCAATTTTGTGAAAAAGTTTGTGTCACAAAGGTCTAACAGGATATGTGCAAGTTATTCAAAACTGCAGAAGTAACTGTTGCAGTTATTTTTGTTTCATTATATCTATTTCATAGTTTTTTTAAAATTTTCATACAATAAATTTTTATACTGATGAAAATTCTAGCTTTATCTTTAAAGAAAAAAGTGGATAATTTGGGGAAATAGTATCATATACTCAGTTGCCAAGCCTGATATCTTTTATCCTTTCTTATTCCCATGCCCCACAACTAATTACCATTTCTTGTTTTACGTTCTAAATACTTCTAGGATCCTCCCGTACATCTCCATTCCTTCAACCATTCTCGTAATCATTCCCTCATAATCTCTCATCTGAACTTTGAAAGAGATTTTTTTTAAAAACTGGTCTTTCTTCATTAAGTTTTATGTCTCTCCAGTCTTCAAGACTACCACCAGATTTTACAGTACACATCTTAGGAGACCCCCGCCCACTCCACCCGCTGCATAAAATC
This sequence comes from Balaenoptera ricei, assembly GCF_028023285.1. Lineage (NCBI taxonomy): Eukaryota > Metazoa > Chordata > Mammalia > Artiodactyla > Balaenopteridae > Balaenoptera > Balaenoptera ricei. The sequence continues at coordinate 59,181,459 of NC_082648.1, read as the reverse complement.
TTTATAATGATGCCTCATCCACTACAGGATAAAAGTGCAAACTCCTTTCCGTGAGGTAGAAAGCCCTTCATGTTATAGCACCTTCCTACATTTGTAGCCTTAGGTACTACTTGGGGTTCTAGCCTAATACTCGATGCTGCTTCATACTTCAAACCTTGCAGTTTTCTTCCCTCTGCTTTGAGTGACCTCCTCCTTCCCCCAAAATGTCTTAAACCAGCATAGTCTCCTATGCTGGTTTTAAAAATATGTCCGCAAGGGAATCCCCTATTGGTCCAGTAGTTAGGACTCCACACCCTCACTGCCGAGGGCGTGGGTTCGATCCCTGGTAGGTGTACTAAGATCCCGCAAGCCATGCGGCGCAGCCAAAAAAAAAAATGTCCACAAAATCTTTGATATTTTATTCTTCAAGAAGTGGAACTACTTAATTCACCTCCTTCTGAGTGCATGATGAACTTTGTGACTTTCTTCTAGTAAATAGAATAAGAAGTGACCATGACTCTGAGACTAGGTCATAAGAGGCATTGAGACTTCTTCCTCTTGCATATTCTCTTGAATCACTCCAAGGGAAGCCAGCTGCCATGTCATAGGACACTCAGGCAGCCTGTAGAGAAGCCTATGTGCCAAGGAAGTGAAATCTAACAGCTGACAAGGAACCAAAGCCTGCCAACAACTGTGTGAGTGAACTTAGAGGCAAATCCTTGGGCCTCCTTGAGATGCCTCCAGCCCCAGCCAACAGCTTGACTGCAACTTCATAAGAGACCCTGAACCAGAACCACCTAGCTAAGCCCCTCCTGAATCTGATAAAATTTGTTTGAAGCTGCTATGGTTTGGGTTAATTTGTTATTCGTTAATAGAACCAAAACATCTTCCTTCGGAACTCGTGTGAAATTTTTCTGAACCCACTTTTTTCTTCACTTCCTATGGAATTGGGTTTTGCCCAACTAGACAGTGAGCTTCTTACAGGCAAGAGCTATGTCTCCTTTATCTTTTTTCCCCATTTTTAGCACAGTATTGACAGATGTTAAGTCCTCAGAAATATTTTGCCAGAAGGAAGTGAAAAATTCTTTGACCAATTGTCAGCAACTTGAGGGTTGAGACCCTGTATTTTTATCATTTTATCTTCCTTTACACAGAATAGGAAAGAAGATAAGCAGATGCTCCAGAGAAATCTATGTGATAAATAAGGTTAGACCTAAGTGTTTTATACATCAACAAGTGTTTTTAGCACTGATATGCCCAGCATTGCACTAAAAAGAGTTGTGAGCAACATGATTTGATTAGAGAAAAATATAATTAGGAAATAGTAATAGCAGCAACAGATAAAGCAAACACTTAGAACCACCACGTACCAGGCACTGTTTTAAGCATTTTTCCTGTATTAACTCATGAAATCCTTACATCTACTTTTATGTGCTAGGAATTGCTCTAAAATCTGTGGTACGGACTATAAATTCTCTTCTAGATCAGAAAAGGGAAGTGAGATCAGACTGGTGTGTCAGGGATAACTTCACCACGTAGCTGTTTAAGTTCCATGTTCAGTGACATAGTTTGGTTAGATGTGGATGAAAGGAAGAGACGTTTTCAGTGAGGGGAATAACATGAGGAAAGGCAGCTTGTATTAGTTTGCCAGGGCTACCATAACAGAGTACCACCAACTGGATGGCTTAAACAAACAAATTTATTTCCTCACAGTTCTGGAGGCCACAAGTCCAAGAAAGGTTTGGTTTCTTCCAAGGGCCTCTGTCCTTGACTTACAGATGTCTGTTTCATGTTCATGTGGTGTTTTCCCTGTAAGTGAGTCTGTCTCCAAATTTCCCTTTTTTATAAAAACACCAGTCATATTGGATTAGGGCATACCTGTATGACCTCATTTAACCTTAATTACCTTTTTAGATGTCCTATCTCCAAATAGAGTCATATTGTGAGCTACTGGGGATAAGTACCTCACAAATTTGGGAGCCGGGGGACAATTCAGGCTAACTCAGAAGCAGAAATGAGCATAAGCCAGAGACTAGAAGCGGCCTAAGATAAGCAGAGGGGGCTAGTGGAATTTATGTATCAATAGAATAAGGTTGCAGGATTTGGGAGTATTTTAAATGTCAGGCAGAAAGAGTTGATATGGATGACTTTCGCTAAGTCATTGCTAATCCATTCCCAATGTTTAGTGAGCACTTTAAAAAAAAAAAAGTTAAATATTATAGAATCCTTTATAGTACTTGTTTTTATCATATCCAGTTTTATCACCTAACATCACTGCTCTTACCAAGATAATTAAATTATCCGTGAATCATCTCAAAACTAATGAGATATAAGTTTTTACCTGTTCAAATGAATATCATAAAATAAAAATTGATTCTTTTGCAGGATGTTTCCCCAAAAGAATCAACAAAACGCAGTTGGCCCTTGAGATACAGTTCAGCCCTGAAAGGGTTAAATATAAATTTTAACATAGTTTCTAACCTTCCATTTCACATTACAGCGTTTGACAACAGTCAAAAGTTTGGCACAAAAAATTATACACATTTGTTCAATGCACGCTAGGAACAGCAGCTTTGAAATCAGGAGTAAGCATTTGTTTCAAAAAGGAACCCTCTGTTGATTATCTGGTTAAACGTGAATAGTTAATTTAGTCCACAAAGACTGCATTGGTAATAATCTGTGAGGACACATGATACCAGTTTCATTTAAACAAACGAAACAGTTATCACAAATAAGTCTGTGCAGTAAGAGTGACAAATATTTCAGTAGTACATATACCAAGAGTACATGTAGTAGTACATATACCAGTAGTACATATACCAACTTGGCCTTAAAGTTGCCAAGGTTTAAGAAAAGTCAGCAACACGTTAAATATACTAGTGTTCAACTCTGAAATCTTTCAAAATACGAAGGGAATAAAGCCTTTAGCTTGCCTTCCCAGTCTGACAAATTCAATAAAACTAATAAAAAGTGTTACCGGATCATAGGCTCAGTTTCTATGTATATTTTTAGAAATTGCATAGAATCATAAGAGCATAAGATCTAAAACAATTTTTTAAAAAACAGCATACTGTTTACATGAAGCATTCACCATTCTAAAATGAGAGTCATTATGACGGTAAATGACCAGCATCTCTAAGAATGCTATCATTTTGGGGAGGGGGACATGTTCCATGGTACATATTCTTCTTAAGATCACTTTTTATGATCTTCCACACAGATTGAGGTTACTGTTTACTTTTAGAAAAGCATTTTATAATGCTTGAGAATCTTTATTAAACTTCATTTTGTTTTAATCTCATAATGATGACAACAGTGACACTGTATCAGACACATGACCAAAATATTCTTATCTTCAACCCATCACCTATACATTTCATGCAATATTTGATGCTTAAAAATACCACAATGGCAATGAAAGTAAAATAAGAAAATCTGGACAGTTCCTTAGAGTTTGTCATATAAGGATTTCTCCTATAATGAGTTTCCAAAGCTTTGCATTATTTTCATGGCATTTTTCCTGAACTCTTTGTAAATTTTCTATATCCTTTTTGAGTTGTTTTTCAGATATGAACATAAAAGTATGTTTTAACATAACCAGTTTTGAGAATAGTAGAATAAATGCTTCCTCATCTTAATGTGATGTTCTATTCTGACTTGGTATCCATTTCTCATTCGTTATTCAAATGTGACTGATTCTCAATTTTGTGCCCCACATTGTGTCTTATTATTTAGTTCTCAAGAAAGCTACACGATGTTAAGTATAATAATATAACTTCCCCCATATTCTTGTATGCCACATGTATGTGGCAGATCCCCAGTTTAAACTTGTGAGCCATATCTTGCCCTTCAAGTATCCAGTTCTTGTATAGAATTGCTCTCATTTTATTTCTCATCACCTTTGGAATTGACAACAGCAATATTAAAGCCACTCAGTATTCTCAACCGAACATTAAAGATGTTATTACTCTCTAGTGCTTTCATGGGTCACTACCACCTAAAAAATAGGTAGCCTGAAAGTAAAAGCCAAATTAATGAGGCAACCAGTGAGAAGGATATGAGATCCTTGGAAACCATAGAGTGGCTGCCACAAACCAATCAGCACAAGAAAACCTCAACAACAGCAGTTAGAGGTAAAATAGGAGGTCAATATTGGCTTGATAATAATTAACAACTACGACCTAATTTGGTATCTACTAAATTGCAAACACCATAGTTACATAATTTCACTCTATCTGCGTAACATGAGATAGGTAGTATTTGCACTTTACAGATGGAGAAATGGAAGCTTTAAGAGGCTTTAAGAGAGGCCTTAGATTACACAGATTGTTTCTAACTTCAGAGCCTGTTCTCCTTTTTTTGTTAGTCTATGTAATTTGTTTAATATTGTGTATAATGTTTTTATATATACGTTTTCATGGAGTGAGGGTTCATAGATTTCATAAGATTCTCTAAGGGGTCCCTAGTAAAAAGTAAGTCTAAGAACCACTAAAACTCATTGTGAGTTCAGTGCCATTATTGTGAGGAAGAAAGTAATGCTGAGATAGTTTGGCTGAGTCATTCAAATGAATAAATGTGGAGAAGCTAGGTAGATTATTAAAATTCTGGCTCAGCTAACATTTTCTATTTTGCATCAGCCATACGGATTATACAGTTCTATTTCTCAATCTTGAATATATAGGAACACCTTGTAAGAATTGTGTATACCCAATGTGACAAATTATTTTTATTATACAGGAGAAAACTTGGTTTAAGCCTATGCTGATAGCTCTTTTTAACTATTAATCTGGAAAAAATCGAAATTAATCTAAAATATTTTCAATTAATTACATTAATTTTAATGTAACAAAGAATATTGTTTTGCTGAGCCTAAATCATCACTGGAAATCAATACAGCACAGATTTATTTCAGGATACCTATATTGCTATATGGTAACTCAATTTTCCCGCCAGTTTTCTCTATTATAATTTTTTTAAAGCCTTTGTTCCAGAAGCAAGCAATCACAACTTTTGACCTTTACCTGGCGAGTATGCATCCTTCATTTGTTTGTTTCTCTTCTTTACTGTAGCTCAGGTCAATTTAAGTTTTATAGCTTGGCTCCAATTTATAAAAACAAACAAGAACATGGCATTCAAATCAGGCAAAAGTATTTTACATAGTGGTCTTCCCTGTGATTCAAAGTATAGTTTTTAATTTTTAAATTATTTTTGAAATGAAATTTCAAAACTAAAGATTTTTGATGAGAAATCAGAGCTATTCAAGAAAATGTTAGTGAATCACCAGGGATTTGAGAAGCAAAGGTTAAGAGCTTAGAATTTCAGAATAGCTCAGACCTGGAGTTATATCCAACTAAAACACAGGCAAGCTGAGTGCCCTTAAGCAAGATGCTTAACCTCCCCAAGCCTCAGTTTTGTTACCTGAAAATTGTATGCAGAAATATTATCATGCCTTCCAGAGTTAAAATTTTTATGAGATGATCTATGTAAATGCTTAGCATGATATATAGAATGACCCAAACACTCAAAAAATAGTAGTTGCTATGATGATAATGATAATATTTTTATGTGAAATACCATATATAATCTAAGAATTTTAAATAAAGAGAGAAACATAATTATTAAGGGAACATCTGAAAGGGAAAATGCAAGAAAATGATAGACTGTAAAAATGGCCACTTACATTTGCAGCAACATGGATGCAACTAGAGATTCTAATACTAAAAGTCAGAAAGAGACAAATACCATAAGATATCACTTATATGTGGAATCTAAAATATGGCACAGGGACGTCCCTGGTGGTCCAGTGGTTAAAAATCTGTGCTCCCACTGCAGGTGGCACGGGTTCGTTCCCTGATCAGGGAACTAAGATCCCACATGCCGAGCGGTGCTGCCAAATAAAAAATAAATAATAATAAGGTACAAATGACCCTATCTACAAAACAGAAATAGCCTCACAGACACAGAGATCAGACTTGTGGTTGCCTGGGGGGTCGGGGAGGGGGCAGACTGGGAGTTTGGGGTTGGTGGATGCAAACTATTACATTTAGAATGGATAAACAACAAGGTCCTACTGTATTGCACAGGGAACTATATCCAATCTCCTGGGATAAACCATAATGGAAAAGACTTTTACAAAATGTCTCTGTGTATAACTGAGTCACTTTGCTGTACAGCAGAGATTGGCACAGCCTTGTAAATTATACTTAAGTTAAAAAATTTTTTTTTAAAGACCACTTACAAAAAAACACAAACATAAATGTGCTAGCTGACTGACAAATATTTTCTGTTAAGAAATAAAAATCAGGTAAAGTAAGAAAGTGAAACATTCTTAAATGATTACATTTCATACGCATCAACTAGTTATGTTTTATTTTGTTCTTGTAAGAATGTTTTTTAATAGTGGGTTTTTAAAAGTAAATCGTTAGCTAATCTTTTTCAGTTCTTGTGATATTGGATATACCTTCCACAGTTACAGAATTTTAAAAGAACCATCGCTTTTAAAAGATATTGTTTACAAGAAGATAATTACTAAATATTTATAATAATTCTCAAATAACTTTACATTTTTACTGTGGTGTCCAATTCTAAATGAAGTAGTTAGAACCTTTAGTCATAATCAATTAAGGTGTTTTAAAAACACTACCTAAAATAGAGGTAACGACAGTATTTCATAAAACACTTGTATTTTGATAAAGTTAGTTATTTTGAGTAAAGTTAGCTCCTGTTGGCTTCTAGATTTTAAAAGTTGCTACATCTGCTATACCTTTGACTGATAAAGGTGGTCCTGAAGGAATATTATCCTCAAAACCTTCTCTTATCCTTTTAATGAAGCAGCCTACAATTAGGAAATAACTCTTCATAAGCATAACCTACGTAAGTGGGCACAGAACAGTTAAATGGCAAAACCCAGAAAAACAGCCAATTGATCACTTACAAACTCAGCAGCTACCCCTGAGGAGATGTTTAATAGTGTAGCACAAAAAGAAATCATAAAACATACCACTTCTAATAGTAAGGAAGACCTTTTCTGGTAGCCTTATCCCAAAAGCTAGTTTTTCCTGCTAAAAGCCAAGGAATCTTATTTTTAAAAAAACAAAACAAAAACCTCTTAACTATAGTAGCAGAGGGAAGAGAAGGCCTCTATTTTGAATGAACCAACACCACACATATTATTATACTTTAAGCTGAAGAACTTGCATGTATCTATGTCATTCCTTATAGGAACAAAAATTACAAAAAGGAGAAAGAAGGGAGGGAGGGAGGATCCAAACGAGGTTTCTCAGACTAGTCCTGTAAGGTATTGGTAAATATTCTGTGAAAAAAAGGATTCCATTGTAAAGTAAGCGTAGGAGTTAAACCAAGAAAAAGAAGTTTCGTTATTGCAATGTTTGTTGGGATTTTTAATATGCAAATATATGTGTTCCTAAGTGCCTTAGTTTTTGTTTTATTGAAGACTTCAGTTAATACCTCACAAAACCATGAACCATCTAACTACATTTAAGAAAATACTGTACCTGAAAGGCTGAATTTTGAATTCCTGTAAACAGAGATTGAGGATTCTCTACTATCAACTTTGTTATAAGGAATTGGCATGGGATTTGAATGGGCTGTCATAGATGTTTCAAACAGGATCAAATAAGAGATATTTCTTTTATCCACCTAAGAGTAAGATATACTAGTACCTTAAGCAAGGACTGGCAACATTTAACATCACAACAATACTATGGTTATAGCTGAATATTTTTATAGGCACATTTATAGCATATTGAATGGGAGTTTTCCCATTGCCCTATAATTGTGATTATGCCCCCAAAATGAAAGTGAAATGCATGAATTCTCCACACTGTAAATTAAAATAACTTTAATCTCATAGTATTAAATGAGTAGTGTCACAACCAGCCCTATCATCACCACCACCATCAGTCCTGTCCCCTTAGTCAAAAAAATGAGACATGGAGAGGAGGCATGTTAGAGAAAGCAGTCTTCATAGACAAGCTATTTCAAATATGCAATTGGGGTGTAGAGTGCTCAAAGAGACTCATTTCTAAAGATGGGATTTATGAAGAAGGGAGACATTTCTCTTGGATGTTTGCTTGGCCACGGAACTTGCTTATATCCTGAAGCTGAGCAGGGGAAAGAGAATTTGAACGATGATAGACTGAGAGAGGCCAGGACCGCAGGGAAATAGCCGTCATGCCCATCATTTAATGTGGCAAGAATAATGGAGTTCCCGTGGGTGGTGTGAATACCAGGGAAGGTAAGTGGGCTTGAGCCATTTTGTCATATGAGGGTTGACAACAAAAAGAGGGAAGTGTTGCAGGGAGAGGAATGAAAGAGGTTCAGTAAGCTGGAGCCAGATAACCACCATCAGGAAAGTAGATAGTGGTAAACTTCTGCAGGCTCCCTCAAAGAAGCCTCACTGAAGATCCAGCTTTTGGACACTGTCACATAAAGGTATCAGTATCCAGTCAATGAAGATTGCATCCTCACCCAGTCAAATAAGGAAACATTTGCCCTTTTCTCTTTCGAGTAAGGAGGCGTTTACCATTTTTTCTCTCCCTTCCCTCTGCCACAAGCCATGGGCACTGAGCCTGAAAGTGGGAGGAAAAGTTGTCTGAGAGCCAGATTTTGCCCCACCTCCAAGTGCTAGAGCGTTACCTGTACTGGGGATGGGTAGGTGGGAGGAGCAGGGGAAAAGAGTTTTGAACTGAGCTAGAGATTGAAGCTTCCAAGTTGACTGATTTGTTTTTCTTTTTTTAAAGACTGATTCTTTAATCTTAGATTGTTACTGTTCTAATAAAGTGACTGTAAATCATAGAGTATATGTAAGAAATCATTAAAGGAGCCACCGTTCTGAAAATTAGGAAGTTCTACCTGATGTTATTGGGGATAGTTATTGAAAAATCATAAGGATGTTTCTTGTCTCTCAACAGTTTGAAACATTTTAGTAAAGAAGACAGAAATACTTTAAAACATATATGCTTAAATTATCTAGTTCATTGATTATTTTTTCTTTTTTTTAATTTTGGCCGGGCCGCATGGCTTATGGGATCTCAGTTCCCTGACCAGGGATTGACCAGGGCCACGGCAGTGAAAGCACTGAATCCTAACCACTAGACTACCAGGGAACTCCCTCTCTAGTTCATTTAAAAGTGTGGTTTCATAATTCATCAATTTCTTTTGTGAACTTTATACAGTTCTGAAATTTAAAACATCCTTGCAATTATTTTAGAGGTATATCTGTAACTGACAGTTGTGAAGATTTTGGGGCCCAGACAAAGTAAGCAACACCCTTTACAGAATAGTATTTTTACAAGTCCTCCTTTTTACATTTGCCACCCATCACAGTGACAAGCAGCGCTGTCATTCAATCCTGATATTGTCACCCAGTTCAGATTTTAAACATAAAAGCAGAATTTAAGAGCAAAGGAGTATGAACTACCTCTACTTTCACATTTGTCTCGCTTGAGTATTTAGATCAAACAAATTTCACAGAATTTTAGATGTCTTTACTTCTAATTCAATAAAATTATAGTTTCACCCAGAAAAGAGCAGAGAGTAAATCTAAAACTTTTATCTAATATGATTTAAGCTTTAATCTTCCAGGTCAATATTAAATTTCATTGGTATTTGGTGGAATAATATCTAGCATATATCTACTCAAACCTTTTAACCATCTTACTTGATGTGGTATAAAGCATGAAGAACAATTGCTGTTTCTTTATTAGTGAGGGAATAATACAAGTGATTGCTGGGCAGCATTAGATCTGGAGATAAACAATTGGATCATTCTTATATGAAGAACAATATGAATGCATGCAAATTCCAAGTGCCTTCAATGCTGACAAGTATTTACTATGTGCTAGGCAGTGATCCAAACAGCAGGGAAATATAGAGCAGTAAGAAGGCAGATAAGGTCCCTGTTTTCCTGGAGGAGATAGACAATAAACAAATAAATATTCAACATAATATTATGCAATGATAAGAATTATGAAGGAAATGAAGCAAGATAAGGGCTAGAGAATGACAAGGGGATGGGATGCTCTTTTAGATAAGGTGGTCAGTTGACGACTTCTCTAAGGAGGATAACATTAGAGCAAGATATCTGCAGGAAATGAAGTTGCATCAAGTTTATGTGATAGACATGTGATTTAGATGTCAGGCTATGAATTTAATATCCCTTAGAGACAGATTTTTTATTATTATTATCAACAACCCCATCCAAGAAACACAGTTAACTTGTCTTTACAAAAAGTAGCATAGGGACTTCCCTGGCAGTCCAGTGGTTAAGACTCCACGGTTTCCTAAGATCCCACATGCCACTCGGCAGGGCCAAAACAAACAAAAAATACAAAAAGTGGCATGTTGCCATGTACAGTTATATTTTCATAGAAACTGGTTTTTGTTTTTGTTGTTGTTGCTTCTGGTCTCATTCATTTCATTTCACTTTAATTCAGCAGATCTTTATTGTATGATTACTATGTTTCAGGCTTCATTCTAGGCTCTTAGCATATGCCAGTGAATAAAACACATAAACATCCCTGACTATGTGGAGATTACATTCTAGCAGGAAGAGACAGACAATAAATAATAAACATAACAAATAAATTATATACTGTGATAGAAGGTGATTTGTGATATAGAAGAAAATGTAAACCAGAGACAGGGAGATTATAAGTACTGGGAGGATAGGTTTCATTAATAAATAGGCTAGTCAGAGTGGGTCTCAATGAGTTAAGACCAGAGCAAACATCTGAAGAGATGAGGGAGTTAGCTAAGTGCCTATCTGAGGGAACAGCTCTCATTGACACACACATACATACATAACATACACAAGTGACACACATACATATGCTTTTGCCTTCAAGGAAGTTACTGTCTTCAAGACTTATTTTTTTAGCTTATAGAAATAGAATAGCTATATTTAACTACTTAAAGGTGTGAATGTTATCTTTTACTTACTTAAAAGATAGCCACTATTACAGATAGATACATGGGGTTTTTGGTCATCAAATAATGAGTCACTACCATTTTAAAAAGCACTGAAAAATAGCATGATTAAAAATGTATATATTTTTGGACTTCCTTGGCAGTCCAGTGGTTAAGACTCCGTGCTTCCAATGCAGGGGGCGAGGGTTCGATCCCTGTTCAGGGAACTAAGAGCCCACATGCCGCGTGGCACGGCCAAAAAAAGAAAAAAAGAAAAGTATGAACTGGCATGTGTAGGTCACACAGCAAATATACTATATCATTTTTATTTTGTTAATTGAAGTATAGTTGATATACAATATTTGTTTTAGGTATACAAATAGTGATTCAACATTTAAATACATTACAAAATGATCAATAAGTCTGGTAATCGTTTTCATACAAAGTTATTACAGTACTATTGACCATATTCCTTATACTATATAGTATATCCCTGTGACTTATTTATTTTATGACTGGAAATTTATACCTCTTAATCCCCTTCACCTATTTTGCCCAAGCTCCCCCCGCCCCCCCCCCCCCCCGGCAACTACCTGTTTGTTCTCTGTATATGTCAGTCTATTTTCATGTTTTTGTTCATTTGTTTTGTTTTTTAGATTCCACATATAACTGAGATGATATAGTATTTGTCTTTGTCTGACTTATTTCACTTAGGTTAATACCCTCTAGATCCATCCATGCTGTCACTAATGGCAAGACTTCATTCTTTTTTGTGGCTAAGTAATATTCCATTGTGTGGAAAATGGAATATTACATTTTACATGTAGTATTCCATACATGTATACATATACATTTATATACATATACATGTATATATTACATGTATATATACATGCCAAATATATATATGTATATGTGCACATATATATATGCACTCCACATTCTTTATCCATTTATCTATCTATGGACACTAAGATTGTTTCTGTATCTTGGCTATTGTAAATAATGCTGCAATGAACATAAGAATGCAAATATCTTTTCAAATTAGTGTTTTTGTTTTCTTAGGGTAAATACCCAGAAGTGGAATTGCTGGATGGTATGGTAGTTCTGTTTTTAATTTTTTGAAGAACTTCCATACTGTTTTTAATAGTGGCAACACTACTATATCCTTTCTCTCTTGTTCGAGGGTAATGGTGTTCTCAAAGTTATATTAGAAATACAAAAAATTTAAAATAAATTGGAAAACATGATAGATTACTTACTTCATGCTGTAAATTGAGTGCAGGACTAACAAGCAAAATGATTTGTCAGTATGAGTAGCTAGAAAAATGGACTTTTATGAGTTCTTTCAATGAAAATAGAATAATTTAGATTGTTTTATTTTTGCTTCATTCTGTGTTTTCCATTTATTGCTAACTTTATTATAAATTTGTTTAAAGTCAACCTTAAATTTACATGTAGTATCTGTTATTCTGCAGAGTTAAATAAAATCTTATAATTTTTATGTTTTTGAGACATAACTTTTAAAAAAAGTAACTAGACAATTACAACTCTTTTCCATTTTAAAATTGCTTTCTGTTTTAATTTTGTAAGGACAAAATTACGTTTCACCTCCTTGGTTTGTACCTTTGAATCAGTATTGAATAACAGGCAACTTTTTTTTTTTTTTTTTTTTTTTTTTCACACACACACACTGTATTTTATTTTTACAAGAGATAAATCGACTGACACCAAGCATTGTACATGGATGACCACAACAAAAGCAACAATGATTGCAATTATGAAACATGAAACACACTCATACTATGTCATAATACTGACATTCAGTCCAGTAATCCTCCACTGTAACAGCTCCTTTACTTTGCAGTGAAAATTGATTTGTATATTCTTTGCCTCTGAGTCCTTGTGGGATTTTTTTTTTTTTTTTTTAATTCAGACAGAAAGTCACAAAAATTATACTCATCCTCATCAGTTCACTCAGTCCCATGTAATTAATTTTTTTTTTTTCATCTTGATCTTTTGTTAGCACTTTTATGAGTTCATCAGTTTTTCATTAGAGTTCTGAAAATGCTTATTCATTCAGTTCAGCAGTACAGTCCGTTACCAGAAACCTGTACTTGTCAGAGTCTTTTCCATGAATTTCTTGAAGATGAAACCCTTTTATAGGAACATATTTGCAAAATCATCAGAGTACACCCAGAACTGTCTGTAAGTGACAAAAGACTTAAAAATGACCACGGTTAAAGATTTGATGAACGTTCATAATAATGCAGTTGACAAGAAAATTAGTTATTTCTGAGATATACATTTTAAAGTAATAACTAGGATTATTACTTATAACATTATACCAGAACATATAAGATTTTTAGAAATTTCATGTAATGTCTGAAACATTTATATTAACATATTTCCATACATATTTCCATACAAGTACAAATATAAGATTTTTAGAAATTTCATGTAATGTCAAACATTTATATTAACATATTTCCATACATATTTCCATACAAATACAAATATAAGATTTTTAGAAATTTCATGTTTTTATTATTTTTATTTTTTATTTTTGGCTGAACTGTGCAGCTTGTGGGATCTTAGTTCCCTGACCAAGGATGGAACCCGCACCCTCGGCAGTGAAAGTGCAGAGTCCTAACCACTGGACCACCAGGGAATTCCCAACAGGCAACTTTTTATAACCTTAGATACAGTATCTTATTGAAAAGGTCACAAATGCTTTATAAACTTAAACATTTTATATACTTCTTTTACTAATATGAAATAATATGTTTGATTTGCTAAAATTTTTTTTAACCTTTTTTTTTCATAAAATTCTTCCCTTCCAGTCCTGTCTACAGTGTTCCTCTCACTCTTCAGAACTGATTTTTCTGTACCACTTATTTCACACCAAATACAAGCTGTCTTGTGTCTGTTTTAGCTTCCAGAAATAGACTATACATTTTCCAAGGACAAAGATCCAGTTCTTATCAGTTAGCATAATGATTTTTCAAAAAGTAACTGTTTCACTAACATTTTTTGTTCAGTAGATACAAGTATAACTTATATAACTCAAAGTTATACTATACTATTGTGATATCGTGGTTTCTAATCAGAAATATAATTTGGTTTCAATCCCCATTCCTGGCACAGATTTTTTAAAACCCTTGGACTTAACTGAGTGGTAAGAGAGAGAAAAAGATGTAATTCGTAACAAGCTCCAGTCAACCATACCTGAGTTTATGTTAATTACATGACTTTAGGAAAGCCGCTAAGGGTGGAGGCTGGTTGCCAAGAGAACCAACTACATTATTAGAGGACTGAAGTTTTCAGCCCCACCACCCAGCCTCCAGGGAGGGGAGAGGGGCTGGAGGTTGAATCAATCACCAATCAATCACGCCTACTATAATGAAAGCTCCATAAAACTCAGACGGGATTTGAAGAGCTTTCTGGTTGGTAAACATGTGCTGGGAGGCTGGTACACCTGGAGGGGCATGGAAGCTCCATGCTTCTTCCCCCATACCTTGCCCTATGTATCTCTTTTATCGCGCTGTTCCTGAGTCATGTATTCTTCTATGACAAACCAGTAATCTATTAAGTAAACTGTTTTCCTGAGTGCTGTGAGCCATTCTAGCATATTAATTGAACCTGAGGAAGGGCTTGTGGGAACCTCTAATTTATAGCCAGTTGGTAACAACCTGGGCTTCTTATTGGCATCTGAAGTAGGACAGTCTTATGGGACTGAGGCCTTAACCTGTGGGATCTGATGTTGTGTCCAGGTAGATAGTATCAGAATTGAATTGAATTGTAGGATACCCAGCTTGTGTTTGCAGAGAATTGGAGAATTGCTTGGTGTGGGAAAAAAGCCACACGTTTGGTGAGTAGAATTGTCAGAAATGAACTGTGAGTGAAAACATATGACATACAGTAGTATATACAAAGTTGTACTCAAATTGGAATCTCTTTGAGTTTGAAAGTATTTATGTAGTATGCCTCCCTGAGTTAGGAAAGGAGTCAGGCTTTCCACCATTCCTCCTTTCTCTGTGGCAGTTAGAATTCTATTATCAAAAAAATTGTGTAGCCAAACTGGCAATCACCAGCTTTTAGATATAAAAAGTTGGTCATGAGCAGTATTAGGTAGAAATAGAGTTTAGCCCCCAAATGTTTTTGTTTCATAGTGACACCACAGTGTTTTTCTTTTGTATCAACACAGTGTGAAGATTTAAAAGATAAGCAAATGGGAGGCCAGAGTTCCATTATTTTCCCCTTCTAATCTGCACAAATGTTAAATATAGCAGTGGAAACCTTCAGGCCATTAAAATATGAGCATTGTATTTTAAAACCAGCCATGAGAGAATCCTGCCGTCTGATAGACTTAATCTTTGAATAACTAAGGTGACATGTTCCCTGGTTCTACCCAACTATACATGTCCTCAGCTACTGATGCTAAACTAGATCATCTGTCAGAATCAGTTTTGTCTGAGATGTCCTTAGGAAAACAAGTTAATCTTTGACACCTAGCTCTTACTCACTTTAGATCCTTATCCCTAATGAGTACTTTTCCCCCCCACAGGAGTGGTCCAATTCCAGAGTAGATTGGGAATAGGGGAAGACAGACTCCAATCTTAGAAAAATCGGGACTGCACAAGTTATCAAGGCCTAGGAGCCCAACTACTTTTACTAGAAAGTTGGAGGGAACCCAACTACTTTTACTGGAAAGTTGGAGAAGGATTAGTCAATTAACCTGATGCAGAGTAAAATGAGCTATGGACATAATGCGCCCTAAGTTTTTCCTGACAAAGGACAACATTGACCTGTTAGCTTTGGGCAAAGCTGAAGCTTCATGTGAACTTTTAAGTTCACATCTGTAGGTAGTGGAAAGATTGAGCAGTCCACACTGACTTCGTTTCCCAGAATTTTTTGCTGCCATATTTCTCCTCACCCTTCCTTCCCTCTACCTATACACATTCTCCATGGAAATCTACTTGATCTATGTATGATCTTCTCAGTCAAAGGATCTCTGCTTTTAAAAGGGTATCAAGTAGTTAATCTGATAATACAACCTAGCACAAAACCCTATGCTCCTGCACAGAATGCATGCCCATGAAGCTGACCCTCTACATCAGTGCAAGATATATAGTGAAAATCCTAGAAGTCTGCTGCAACTAACACAACTTCTAATCCTGTCTTCTGTAAGAGCTCTTAAGAATACCTGTGCTTAGGGCTTCCCTGGTGGCGCGGTGGTTAAGAATCCGCCTGCCAATGCAGGGGACACGGGTTCTCAATCCCTGGTCCAGGAAGATCCCACATGCCACGGAGCAGCTAAGCCCATGCGCCACAACTACTGAGCCTGCGCTCTAGAGCCTGCGCCCCTGGCTACTGAAGCCCATGCACCTAGAGCCCATGCTCTGCAACAAGAGAAGCCACCGCAATGAGAAGCCCACGCACCGCAACGAAGAGTAGCTCCCACTAGCTGCAACTAGAGAAAGCCCGTGTGCAGCAACGAAGACCCAATGCAGCCAAAAATAAATAAATAAAATAAATAAATTTATTTAAAAAAAAAGTACCTGTGCTTATTAAGGTTTTATTTGGAAAATTATTTGATATCATTATTGTAAAGAGTTGTCATTAGCATATTTTCTCAGTCCAAATTAAAATGTTTAGTAATGTTAAAAATTCAGAAATCAGTATTGGTTAAACCATAATTTTTGTTATTTTTCAAAACATATAAATTCTGATTTTCTAAGGAGAAAAAAAGTTATTTTTCAGTTCTGATAAAAGGATAAAATTTTATTAAGACGTCTTAGGTCTTATTTTCTGTAAGTTAATGACATTAGCTTGAATTATAGTTTCAATAGAACATTCTTTTGGCCTCATTAATAAAAAATTTATGTTTTAGTGAAGGAACCCTAGTATTATGCCAAATAACTGCTTCATTAGCTTGATCATCAATAATCACTAGACAAATAGGGGGAAAAAATTCACATTTATCAGACAAGCATTTGACTTTAGAGCTTAAAAAGTACAGCAGTTAAATTGCAATGTACTTAATCAAGCTTGCTTAGTTTACATATTCTTATAATGTGGAAAGTGGAATTTGACCAAGAACCTTTCAATTGTTGACTTGAAAAAATGCACAACGTGAGAGTTGTAAGTTAAGTTTTATTTGGGGCAAAGTGAGGACTGCAGCCCGAGGAGGCGAGGAGAGGAGCCAGGATATATAGTTTTGCAACAAAGGGCAGGTAGTCCGGAAAGTCAGAAGATTATTGCTAATTTAAAAAAACCAGATATCTCAATTTAAGGAATTTAGCGCTTTTCTATGTATGGGAAGATGCAAGAGTCTGGGCTCACTGAAATCATTCCTTTGATATGCACCTCAGCTATCTGGGGCCCCTATCCTGTATCTTCACATCCTGAGTTTCCTCAGGGCTCACTGCAGGGAGTGGCTGCAGTCTGATGGCTGCTAGATGGCGGGTATTCTTTTCAGCCCTGAGTTTCCTCAGGGCTCACAGGCTTAACGTTGGAGGGCTGCAATCCTTGATGACTGTGACATCCTTTGTTTATTGATATGGCAGGAAATATTCCATTTATAAATATTCCATTCCATTTATAAATATTCCATCTCTCACAACCTATTCTGTTACAACAGATTTAATACCCTTTCTCTCCTTAAAAACTTTACAACAGTGTGGAAAGTCTAACTTTATTTTTTTTTAATTTCTGGCTGAGATTTTTATAATGGCTACCTGATTAGTGGATGAAGTTGATGAACAGGCATTATTAATTCTCACTCTACAGTTCTTTGTAAAACAAAGTAATGGCTATATAAATACAGAACTTAAGTTTCAACCCCCCTAAATTACTCTCTTAAATTTTACAACTTATTCTTGGCCTTGAGAAATTGGATCACTGAGTGAATTTGTTACTGAGTCTGAGCTCGCTCTGCTCACCGCACGACAGGTGAGTAAATCGGGAGATGAGGTGCTGAGGCAAGGAATACGGCTTTACTTGGAAAGCCAGCAGACAGAGAAGATGGCGGACTAGAGTCCCCAAAACAACCATCTTACGGGGGTCTGGATGCCAGTTTCTTTTATAGAATCACAGAGGGAAATAAAGTAAAAAGGCAGAATAGAGAGGGAGAGGCGGGGAGGAAGTAAAGTAAAAAGGGCCTCAGTCTTGCAAAACATCTCCTGGAATGGCCAGTCTTGGGGAGGGGATGCATTAATTCTTTCTTGCAGCCATTCACAGGTGGGTAGAGTTCCCTGAGGCAGGCCATTATGTATGATTGTAATAACAAAAGCAACGAAAAGCAAAGGCTAAAGTCAAAGAAACAGATCCAACTGGAGTCAAAATTGGCTCTTCCCTGTTAACAAAATCTCTTCTCACACTACCCTCTCTCTAGCAATCTTCTGTGTGCCAGATGGAGATAACACAGCAAAGCAGACCAAAATCCTTGCCTCATGAAACTTAAACAGTAGAGAGAATGTGGCAGGCAATAGACAAAAATATATAAGTAAAATTTTGGTATGTTAGGTGTGGTTAAGTACAAGGGCAAAAGAGAAAGCAGAGAAGAAATATAGGAAGTCCAGAGTAGGATTGGGGATAGAGGAGGATTGTAATGCTAAACAGGATGAAAGGAAGTCCTCTCTGAAAAGGTGACTAAAGAGAAACCTGGGGAAAGAGAAAGAGTATGAGCCATTGAATACCAGGGGAAGAGCATTCCAGGCAAGAGGGAACTGCAAGTGCAAAGTCCTGGTGTGTTCAAGGTTCAGCAAGAAAATTAGAAGACTAGAAAGGAGTGAGCAGGTGGGAGTACAATAGGAGACAAGGTAAGAGAAGGAATGAGGTGAGGGTGGAGAGAGTCCTGGGGAGAAGGGTACAGGTTTCAATCACGTAGGTCATTGTAAGCTATTTTGGTAACTTTTACTCTAAGTGAGCTAACAATCCATTGGAGGATTTGGAGCAGAGGGGTGACGTGATCTCTTTTATTAAGATCTGACAGAAGTGGGGCAAGAAGCAGAAGCAGGAAGGCCAGATACATGCAATAGCAATAGTTCAGGTAAAAGAAGATGATGACTGGGACAAAAGCAGTAGCAGAGGAGGTGATAAATGGTCAGATTCTGAATATAGAATAAAGAGCTCCTGAATATATTTAGCTTGTCATTGATTGAAGTATTTTTTTAATAATCATTTGTGTTATACATTTCCATGGTAAAATACTATGATCATTTCTCATTTCTTTATTCTCCTACCACATAATGTTATTGGCTGCATAGTACAGTTTGGATATAGCATAATTCAGCCATTGTATGGTTAGAACAGTTGATTTAACCGTCCTCTGTTGGTAACTGTCTAAGCACTTTCCAGTTTTCCTCTATCATAAATACCACTAAAATGAACATCTTCATTGTTCTATCTTTGCTAATATAATTACTGCATAATTTAGGAATCTCTGTTGATTTTAGGAATGACTCTGCTTAAGGAGAACTAGAAAGGAGAAACTACAAAGGCAGAAACTAGAAAAGCAGAGCTATTACTATAAACCAGCAACCTAGATTGGTACTTTTTCAGCCATAACCATAGAAAGATTATCTACATCAGATGCACATTGATAGTTTAAAGGACACCAAAAATATTTGAATATGAAATATTTGTAAATTCTTGCTCAAGATTGAATAAATATTCTTGTATTTTGGAATTTGTTTTCTATTTCTGATAACCTTAATTATTACTAAGAACAGATGACCAGTTACAAGAACTGTCACCATTTTAACATTCTACATGAACTGTGGCCAGGATGGATTTCTGGCACCTGAGCATTCACATCCATCTGTTTATAGGGCACTATGCCCATTCATGAGATTTATGCCAGTTTCAAAAAGTCATGTGTAAATCAAGATAGGCAATGTATATATATTTTTTAATTAAAAAAAAATTTTTTTTTGGCTGCATTGGGTCTTTGTTGCTGTGCACGGGCTTTCTCTAGTGGCGAGCGGGGGCTACTCTTGGTTGTGGTGTGTGGGCTTCTCATTGCGGTGGCTTCTCTTATTGCGGAGCATGGGCTCTAGGTGCGCAGGCTTCAGTAGTTGCAGTGTGCAGTCTCAGTAGTTGCAGCATGCGGGCCCTAGAGCACACAGGCTTCAGTAGTTGTGGCGTGTGGGCTCAGTAGTTGCGGTGCGGAGGCTCTAGGGTGCGCGGGCTTTGGTAGTTGTGGCGCGCGGGCTAAATAGTTGTGGCTTGGGGGCTCTAGAGTGCAGGTTCGGTAGTTGTGGTGCATGGGCTTAGTTGCTCCGTGGCATGTGGGATCTTCCTGGACCAGGGATCTAACCCGTGTCTCCTGCATTGGCAGGTGGATTCTTAACCACTGCGCCACCAGGGAAGTCCCGGCAATGTATATTTTTGAGATATAAATCATCTATCGTTTAATCTCTTTGAGTTATGTTTTTAGAAAGAATTTAGCCACTTACTGATTTGAGATAACTTTAATTAGGCATGTGTAGAAAGCAAAATATAAGCAAAAATTTAACTTTGCTAAGTAATAGTAGGCTTCTTCAGCATGAAAAAGTTGAAATTAGAAAAAACGTTATAACAAATCCCTGAAAAAAGTTTTGAATATACTATTTGAGGGAGAAAAACTAACATTTATTTGGTACATGTTATGTGCAAGGTGCTTTTACATAATTTGTTTATATAACTCTCATAATAATCCTGTGGAATAGGGATCATTATCCCTATTTTGCAGATAAGAAACTGAAAGAAATGACCTACCTAAGATCACACATAGGAAATACCAAGATCATTTCAAGCCAGTTCTATCTGACTCCTAAACTCATGTTTTCTCAGCTCTACACACTATGTAAATGGTTGGAATCTAAATATTAGGGCAAATTTACAAATCTGTGATACTGATTGAAGATGGTTTTTAGAAGTTAAGAAAATAACCAGCCAAACAAATTATTGCTTTACTCTTAAAACTCAACTAAATATTCCAAGGTAAGTATGAGGATGTAAATTAGCTCTCATTATCAGGAGGGCAATACCAAACAACAATTAGTTATTTTTGCTGTTAAGAGAATACTTAGACAAAATATTTAAGAGAAAAAAATAATCTGATGATCTGTTTGCTTGTCTGTAGATCAATGATTTCCAAACTTAAAAAAAAAAAAATTTAGAATAGCTATTTCTCTTACCCAAACTAAGCTATGTAAAACAAATGAGAAGGGTTTGAAGCAAGGGCGCAAGTGGGAGGTAGAGGCTGTTTGCTCCCTGCCCATTTTCCTCTCCCATTTCCCCTTGTAACCTCTAATGGACTACTTGTAAATCACAGGACTTAGAATGACATTTAAAGCCCATGTTGTGGCTGGCACACTTGGTTAATTGGCTTACTTTTTCAATATTTAACTGATTTATTTTGGTTATCTACTGATCACAATAAAAATGTGACTTGAAAGTGATGGGAAATTTCCTGCAGCAATGGCTAAGAACTTTTTATTTTATACAGAATTTTCTTTCTTTATTTCTCCTAGTCAGAATCAACTAATTCATCTTTGAAATGTTTTTTGAACCTCAACTGAATGCTAGACACTAAGCTGGTTCCTACCTTCAGGAAGCTTAGATTCTAGCTGAGAGAGACAGATAATAAAGAAGTGAAAAAAAATCAATTTGTGCTGTAAAGAAAATACATACTTTTAATAAAGAATGGTTATGGTCTATTGGACTACTTTATTTTTGTCTTATTGGTAAAAGTTATTCATATTGGGTTGAATGTGTTCCCCAAAAGTTAATATGATATAGAAAAATGAGCATTGAAGTTGTCAAAAATTTGGGGTTCTGTTCCCTGCTCTGCAATTTACCAGCTCACTTAAATCACCGAATCTTTCTGAGTCAGTATAAAAACATTTGCTATGCCTGCAGGATTGGTGTGAAGATCAAATATGAAATAAGCTAATGTATATTAGAGTGCTTTGTAAAGTCTCATATATGATACTTGCCATATATATATAAAAAACTTTACAATCACACTTCCATAAAACATAACGGGTATACATAAAATCAAATATTTGGACCATCTGATGTAATAGGAAGTCATAGGGAAATTGTTTTTGAAGAAGTTTTAATAACCCAGACTGCTAATTACCTAGTTCAAGTTTGTCAGATCTCTATATGAATTGATTTGGGAAAATGTAGCAACTATTTGCTTTTTTATTTTCTTTGATCTTGTTTTTATAATTTACCTCTCCTCAGTTCTAAATTTTTTACTTTTAGCTCTTTCCTAAGAATTTCTTACATGTCACATATCTTTGTCTAGGGATTCTCCTTTAACAAGAATTATCTAAATGCCATGTTAAAGTGTAAAGAATTTATTAGAAAGAAAAATGTGGAAGGCTTTTCTCACCAATAACCACTTACTAATTACTATAACCAATGGAAAAAAAGTTGTGGGGAGAGGTTGGGTAGGAGAGAGTGGGTAGTAATAGCCTGTTCAGCTTTACTTTGGAGTGCCACCTGCTGGTAAATTAAGTCCAGTGGTGTTTGGCAAACAAAAATAAAAATTATGTTGGGAGATTAGAACAATCAACTTGTTTTATATAAAGCAGATACTAGTTCTTTGAATCATTGTAGAAAATGATTTGATTTAGTAACTGAATAATTCAATTATTAAAGAGATTTTTCTCAAAGCTTTTTTGGGGGGAATTTCTTTGTTCTAAATACTGAACTCTAATCAGAAAAACCAAAAATATGTATTGAAGGTCCATTATGTTAGTTCATTAGTCAAATATTTGAGTGTTTAAGTATCATACTGTGCTAGAGATGGGATGCAGTGGTAAAAGGAGCAGATAGAATCTCCCTTCATGGAACTTAGAGTTAAGACTAAAAAAGAAATAAAATGACAAACAGATTACTAAAAGAGGCTATGAATAAAACAAATGAGGAAAGAGAGAGAGAATATTGGGTAGTTGAGGGAAGCAACTTTGGATGAGACTTTGAGGAAAGGCATCTCTTTTTATTTATTTATTTATTGATTGATTGATTGATTGATTGATTGATTGCTGTGTTGGGTCTTCGTTGCTGCGCGCAGGCTTGTGGGCTTCTCACTGCGGTGGCTTCTCGTTGCAGAGCACAGGCTCTAGGCGTGCGGGCCTCAGTAGTTGTGGCTCGCAGACTGTAGAGCGCAGGCTCAGTTGTTGTGGTGCACGGGCTTAGTTGCTCTGCGGCATGTGGGATGTGGGATGTGGGATCTTCCCAGACCAGGGCTCGAACCTGTGTCCCCTGCTTTGGCAGGTGGATTCTCAACCACTTGCCCCACCAGGGAAGCCCCAGAGGAAAGGCATTTCTGATAAGACCTTTAAGCACTTGTTCTTTGCTACATTCCCAGAGCTGAACACAATGCCTGGTACATAGTCAGTGTTTAGTGAATGTTTGTTGAATAAAAGGATAGATGACGCTGTATGATAACCTTGAACAGAGCTGAAACATCATTAGCTTTTCTTTTTGTTCTGGTCATAGGTACATGGGTCAGGCTGGCCTAATGATACAAAAATGTGGTAGGAAAGAGAGTGCAGGAAAACTACTAAAAATGTATATAGCATAATCTTTTTCCCTTTGAGCTGGGCCAGTTGATAAAATCCAATTCAGGTTCGAAGATTGATGAGAATGGCAACTCAGTTCAAGGCTACTTTCACTTTAGTTTACTGCTAAACTACCAAACAAGCAGTGCTAGGCATACAAATAAGGATACAAATGTGTGGATGCCACTCCCTAATGCCTTCCTTGTACTTCATAAATGCCCAAGTTCAGTAACTGAAGCAGCCCATGAGGAATCAGATCAAAGAGTTTCAGAACTGCAGACCTTTGTAACATTAGACTGGGTAAGGGGTCATACTTAAGGATCTATTCCACTACCATAAAAATTTATTTTTACCCTACAGTAATATCTTTATGTTTGTTTCCTGCCGCATTATCTACCCTACACTAGACCTGTAGGCCTACTAAACCTTCAGTAAAGTTAAAGCTAATTGGAGAGCTAAAAGTAAGAAGCAAGCTTACATGGAATAATTAAGTGCTAGCTTATAACTGTAATAAGAATTTAATGAGAAGGAAGGGAAACATCTGTTTTATGACCTAACTCTTGTGAAACTGGCTCCCATTGACAGCCTTTCGCTTTTCATTCAGTAGACCCAGCTATCGTGCATATCTTTTTTCCACACATAAACATATACAAATAACACATCTACAAATATAATCTATAAGTATTGATAAGTATCCTTTTTCAATAAGAGAACGCTGAATTTTAGTTGGGTGCATTATGGTCCAGCTAAAAGGCTACATTTCCTAGCCTAGAGCTCTGCTAAGAGTGGCCATATGATGAGTATTTGCCAATGAGATTTAAGAAGTATTGTGTGATATTTACAGAAAATCTTGAAAGAAGGAGTGTGTATCTATTCTTTCCCTTCTTCCATCTTGCTGCTTGGAATACAGTTGTGGTGACTGGTGCTCCAAAACTGGTATTGGACCAAGAGTTCAACAGCTATACCTAACGGCTGTACCTAAGGCTATACAGCAGAAAACCGGAAGGATCTTTGTATGGTGTAGCGCTACCATACCAGCCTTGGACTGACTGTCTCTTGACTTCTCTTTCATGAGCAAGAAAGAAGCATCTGTTTTGTTTATGATATTGCTCTTCAGAGTTACTCTCTGCTGAACTTTATCCTAACCAGTTTGGTGAGTAATGTAGATTTTGTTTTCATGACGGGTGGAGGAGAAGGTAACATTTCACACCACACAACAAACTTAATCTTTTCATTATACAAGTTCTCTCTCTAGGCTCTTCCCAAATCCAAATTCTCTTTAGACCCTCTCCCCCAACCCCAACCACCTGTAATATTTTTTTTTCCTTTCTTGGAGTCCCACTTCCATACTTCGTATCCTATAATGACACTTGGGTGGACATTCTACTTGCTTCAGCCCTTCTTCAGGGGTTTTTTACCTGTGAAGAGGGACAACTATTTTACCTGAGCCTTTGCTCAGTGAATACTTTGAGTATTGTGCAGTCTGCCACAAGATGATAGTAACATTAAGATCAACAACAACTCACTTGATTAAGCGCTCACTATGGGCAGTCACTTAATTCTCACAACCCTATAAAGCATTATCCTATTTTACAGAGAGGGTAAGTAATCTGCCTGTGGCAGAAATGGCTAGCTGTCTACCCAGAATTCATGCTCCTCCTTCTCTAGAAATGGAGTTTTCATTGAGAATTTACCATCCATCATAGACTACATACATATTCATAACTGTTGTATCTTCCTAATATATTGATCCTTTATCATTATTGAAGTATCTCTTTTTGTCCCTAGTAACACTCCTTTTCTTGAAGTCTATTTTGTCTGATATTAATTAACAACTCCTGCTTTCTTGTGTTTACTGTTTGCATGGGGTACCTTTACCTTTTTTACTTTAAATCTCTTTGTCTTTGTATTTAAAGTGTATCTCATGTAGACAGTATATAGTTAGTACTTGATTTTTACCATTCTTGTAATCTCTGCCTTCTGATTGGAGTGTTTAGTTTGCTTTAATATAATTGCTCATTTGTCTGTATTTAGGTCTGCCATTTTGCTGTTTTCTATTTATTTCATTGATTTGTTTTTGTTCTTCTGTTCCTCATTTCCTTCCTTCTTTTGTGTTGACTGTTTTAAAATATTTCATTTTAATTCCTCTGTTGACTTTCTAACTACTATTCTTTTCATTATTTTTTAGTTTCTCTAGTGTTTAAAAAATGCATCTTTAACTTATCCTAATCTGCTTAGAGCTATATTGAATTACTCCAGATAAAATATAGAAAACTTGCAGTAGTATAATTCCACTTATCTCTTTTCTTTTGTGCTATTACTGTCATATATATTACATTTATACTTGTTGTAAATTCATCAATACAGTGTCATAATTTTTTGCTTTAAAAAGTCATACATCTTTTAAATAAGGGAAGAAAAGAAAAAATTATATTTTTTTACACTTACACATATATTTACTGTTTCTGCTACTTAAGCATAACTTCACTATACTATCAAGAATCTTGAAATATTTATATTTTTAAACCAGTAATTGCATAGGAATTTTTATGGCAATAATTACAGATGGGGATAATT
The DNA here is from genome assembly GCF_028023285.1 of Balaenoptera ricei. Taxonomy (NCBI): domain Eukaryota; kingdom Metazoa; phylum Chordata; class Mammalia; order Artiodactyla; family Balaenopteridae; genus Balaenoptera; species Balaenoptera ricei. The sequence goes on along the minus strand of NC_082648.1, from coordinate 59,155,411 downwards.
TTTTATAATCATTTTTTTCTCACTGTTTCTTATAATTAAAATTTGAAATAATTTAAATGTCTAAAAATAGGAAAATCATTACATAAATTATGCTACATACATAGGACAGATAAGCACCTTTTTTTAGGATATTGGTTAACTGAGACACATATATGTATATAATTAATATGTAGCATTGTTGTAGTTTTTAGGGAAAAAAATGACTGAAAAGAAATATACCTACTTATTAACTGGTTCTCTCTGGCTCATAGATTATTTGTTTGGATTACTACCTTTTGCTTATTTATACTTTTCTGTTTTTTCTAACTTTTTACAACAAATATATGTTTTTTTTAATAATCAGAAAAAAAGTACAATGAGAAGAATTCAAGATTAGGGAGGTCATATTATAAACACTGGTCAGGATTGTTGAAACTAATTAATCATAGTATTAATAATAATAATTGCTCACATTTGCTCATATTTCATAAATATATTGCTCATATTTCATAAATATATTTGTTGAAACTAATATATTATTGAACAATAAATAAATATATATTGTTATATATAATATATAATATGTTGTATATATTTATTGTTTATATAAACAATAAATATATTGTTGAAACTAATTAATCATAGTATTAATAATAATAATTGCTCATATTTGCTCATATTTCATAAATATATTGCTCATATTTCATAAATATATTTATCAACTTGAATTCAGGTTAATGTATGTCTTTAGTATGACACAGAATGTAAGAAGGCAAATTGTGGCAAGAGGCATATGAATTTATATATTATTCATTATATTAAAGCTTATTCCATTGGTAGGCTTTCTTTAAAGGTGTGACTTAAAGATTGCTACAGGTCCCTAAGTGTCTCAAAGTATCTCCCTCACTGGTTGCATCAGCCCTTAAAATTCCTGTGAAGCATCCTCTTTTGTTTAAAGTTCTTTTGTCTTTCTTCCTATGAAACCTACCTTATTTCATCTAGAAAGTTAGCACCCATTGACGCATAAGCATCGGTTACTGTATGAGACTCAGGACATTCTGATGAAGATATTTTGGCAGTTTTGGTAAAGACCTCCATCTATAGAGATGACAAGAGCAGGGCAATTCTAGGCAGGATTCTGTGGTGGGGTATCCTGGAGAGTTCAGTGTAGTGAGTACTTTGTAGGGTTAATAGGTAGATAGAAGGGAGAGAAAAAGGAGAGAGAATACAAAATGTGGATGCAAGAATCATTCAAAATGTATTTATTTAGTGGGCTTGTATTTAGTTATTAAGCTTGTATTCTCCTTTAAGTGGCATTTATCAGTGACCATTTACTCCCATGGTCCCTTGCTGCTTGCTCCTTCTTTGAGATAGACATCAAAGTCCTTTACCTAAGCAACATATGTTTATTATTTTGCCTTTCACACCTTCAAATTCCAAAGAGTTGCCTCAGTAATTAAAGAAATTAATACCTACCCACTAAAAGGACATAGTGAGTGAACCATACCCAGGAAAAATATATATACTAGTTAATCAAGGCCTTCTGGAGACTGTACCTCTTCTTCCTTGGCTGTCACACATGCTGACAACTCTTTACGATGGAATCGAAAGCCAAATGTTTGTGGATGTTTGTGCTAGATGGACCTTTCAGAGGCTTTTAAATCAAGTTGTATTGGCAGCCTCTGTTCAGTCTTCTATAGGATCAGTCCAAAGGAAAGAAGTTTTAAAAACATACAGAAAGTCAGAGATTCAGAATATGTAGAGATGTGATAAATTTAAATCTAACTGTTTCATTGTACAGATGAAAAAATTCAAGTCTTGACAACTTGATTGTCTTACCCAAGATTATCACTAATTAATAGCAGAGCCAGGATTAGAACCCAGGTCTCAGCTGCAAATCTAATGGGTTTCCCACAATATCAAGTTGCCTCAAGTCTAGGTATTAGATACACACCTTCAAAGCCCACAAAACACCAAACAAATCAAGTCAAAAAGCCAAAAGCGAGATCCTGCAAGTCTGACATCAAACACAGGGGGAGAAAATGTGTAAACATTAGGTGGAATAGAATCTCAAGCCTTGTTGCCTTTTATAAAAAGTAGATTATATCAAGTGTATTAAATGATTGTTTCCTACTAAAACTGCTAAACAAAAGAAGGGAATATAGGATGCTACTTATTTGGGCCCTGAGACATTTTTTGATATGATATGATGTACATCATTTGAAATCTGGCTTCAACTAATTTGGGCAATAGTTATTAGCCATTGACAAAGAGTAAGAATGAGGCTATTGTGTCAAGATGCCTGGCTGAGTGCCAAAGGAGTCAGAATAAGGTCATGTTTATTCTATTGGACATTTTATTCCTTATCTAGACTCTAAGAAGGCAAAGAGCATGATAATGAAGTACATTGGTGACCTAAATTGGGAAACATTGTCAATGTGAATTAGGAAAGAAAAGTAAAATAAGTAAATACAAGTTTAGTCATATATACCAGGGCAGATACAGCAGGACTTCACTTCAAAAGAAACCTAACAACAGCTTGGGATGGAAATATGTTCCAGAAATTCAGGAAAGTCATAGAAAATGATAATGACTAAAAAAGAAAAGGGGACTTATAACTGTTTGCAAAATGATAGAAGGTTATAATACAGAATAGAGAAAAAAATACCCCAAACAAAAAGATACAGCTATGCACTTAAATACATTTATATAAATCTTTCATCTCAAAACCTATGAATAAAAATATTTCTGTTATTATATTGGAGATATAAACATTTTTGGTGTGGAAGTGGAGATGGTATCAAAATAACCAAGTAAAGAGATGAGTTGCACATAAAAGGGACTGTGAGTGCAATGTGAAGGTGTTGGTAATATCCTCAGGATCCCATGTAAATTAAAGACAAAAGAGGAAGAATTGAAAAGAGAGAGAAAAAGAAGGAAATTGCTGTTTCTGCCTTCTCTTTTCTATTATGCTTTTTTTCTCTGCTGCTTCATTGAGAAAAAAATAAACAGAATTTTCTTCTTTATCCTTGCCAATTTCTAGGTCTGGAAAAGAGTAGCCAGGTCACTATTATAACACATGGCAAGGTGGTGAAGCTGAGGCTCCCTCTATAATCCTAGGAGCATTCTTGATGTCTCAGGGAACCAAAGCCAGTAGTGTTCAATTTTTATCATCCTCCCACATTTTTGGAATTTGTAGGGTTAGAATCCTTTCAAAGTTCCTTATCAGAGAATATAGCAGTCTGTTCTCTGCTGTATAAGTAACGTCATAATGAAATTCAACACATGTGATTGCTATGTAATGAGATTCTTTCAGAAATCATATGCCATTGGACCAGAGATGGATCTTCCCTACACAGCTGGATGGAGGTGTGCCCTTTTGGCACATACTTCTATTCCATGGTGGAAGGAACCCATTAAAGATTGCAAGAGATGTTTAAATTGAAGGCTCACTTACCCAGAAATATTAAAGGATCCAAATACACAAATTCTCACTAAGCTGCAGGTATGTAGGGATTTAACTGTTCTGCGGAAGTATAAGAGAAATGATAGGTGTGACGTATGATAAGTAAAAAAGGAACAGAATTATAAGAAAAGATACTTTAGCATGATTTTTAGTAAACATCCATCCAGCCTTCAGTTCTAAGAGGACCATCTGCCTTACAACGAAGTAGTCATTATTTACCAGTCAGGATTGCTGGGAGCTTAAAAACAACTTCAGATGATCTCCCAGGAGAAGAGATAGGAATGACCTGGATACCAGATTTTTCCTATCTCTATTCTGAAAGTCTGCCTGTTTAAAAACTTCAGATGTAACATAGCATCAGAAATGCACTACTTTTCCTCAACCAGCACATATGCTGCTTGTGATCATTTTCTTAGACCAGCACACTATTTTGATAGAGGGCACTGTGTCAACATTACTTTACCTCACTATATCCTTTCATGAACCAATCCAGGGACTCCGAAATGACATCCTCCTTTTGCCTACTCAGCTCTGTGTATCTGAAACATTTAGCTTAAAAAGAAACTCAAGGAAAGGCCACAGCTCTTCAGATTTCTAGAACGATATTGTATGTGCTGTCAGAGCAGTAAAAGGCACACCAGTGTCTGTGATGGCACAGTGGTGATTATAAAGAATTTATTGAATGCATCAGATAAAAATCATCAATGAAAGAACTGATTTATATTCAAAGACCTTCAAATAAGTGCCTTATGGCCGAGAGAAACCTGTTTCTGATACAACTAATATTTTTGAGATTTATTTATGGGTACCTGCTACATGGGCCAGGCACTATTTATTTCATTTCAGTCTCACTAAATGCCAAGTATTGCACTTATGCTGGGGACACAAAGTGAATAAAATGTACTCATTGCCTGCAAGAGGCTCACAGTCTAGTAGGAGAGAGAAATTCCAAATAATGGTTACACTTACCATATTGTTGCTGAATGTAAGGAGAGAAGCAAGCGTGGAGGGCTGTGGAAGCACATAGGAGGTGTTGGACAAGGTTTTCTGCAGAAGTGACTTTTGAAACAAGTCTTGAAAAAGACTGGAGAGAAGCAGCAGCTTGAGCTAGGGCCAAGGGCTGAGAACAGATGCTTGAGTGGTGCTAGAGAATAGAGCAAGATGTTGGGGGGTTGGGGGTTGGGAATGATGGCTGAAGATGGGGCGGAGTCCAGGTCATTCAAGACCTCGTGTGACATGTTAAGGAGCTTTCCTAGCAGATACTTGATAGAATATTTTATTCCTAGCCGGAGAATTCTATGGGAAAACAACTTTGGAAAACATTGGATCAAAAAGACTAATGTAGAGTCTCTTAGAAACTTAAATATGCTAATATGTATTGTGACTCTCTAAAACAAGGGTATACTATACAGTTTTTGACTATGAAACACTTATGAAAGATCATCTTTGGGGACTAGAGTTCTGAGAAGCACACTTGGGAAGTAATGTACAAATCTTTGGGGGATCATTAAGAATTTTAAATAGATTGATGATATGGATAGGTTTGCATTTTAGAACACACTGACAGCATTTCAGACTTCTCCAGCAGCAGTGTAGGAGACAACTGTAGGAGAACAAAATTGATGGCAGAGAGATAAGTTAGGAGACCATTGTTCCAGAGGAGTGAAAATGAGGGTCTGCGCTTAGGTAGTAGAAGGAAGATAAGGAATTTAAAAATGTTTAGTAAAAAAAACAAAACAAAACAAAAAATGTTTAGTAGGTTAGAGTGACAGAACTTGATCACTGATTAAATGTAAAGAGAGTGAGGGATAGGAAGTATTCAGTTTCTAATATGGGTGATCGAGTGGATGGGATACCAACAATTAAGTAATTATAAGAGGAGGGTTGGGGTAGGGAAGATACCATGAGTTTAGTTTTGGGCAAGTTGAGATTGAGGAAGTCTATGTCATATCTGGTAGAGATTTTAGGAGATAAATGGATATGAGAGTGAAACTCCTGTTAAATACCCAGATTTGGTAGTCAACAGCATATAGGTGTAGTTAAAATTATGACAGTATTAGAAATCAAGTAGTATTAGGGGAAATATGGGCAAAGGATGGGAGCCAGGGGGAATTTGTTTACATACATAAGAACTTCAAAACCTTGAGTCAACTCAAACCATAAACACACGTTGCTATTTAAAACAACAACAACACAATATTAGGTCTATTTCAATGATGATTTTGGATCTACATTAAGTTCATCTCTTTTCTTTCTTAGACTTTATATTGATTTATATCAAATATTTCAATAAGCATTCTCCATTCCCACTCCAATTAAATTACCAGAATTTTAATTTTTTTAAACTTAGAAGTGCTTTCTCCCTTTTAGTTACTCTTTGAAAATAGAGAGATTCAGTAGCAAGTAGAGGTTTAAACTGAGGCTGTCATATTCAAACCTATGATTTTGCAGATTGCTAGTGGTGGCTCCAAAATTTCAACAAGGGCTTGGGGAGGCCATCTGGTTGAAAGAAGATGCTAAGGCAAGGCTTATGTAGGACATTTTTTAAACTAAGATTAAGCATTTATTTGGGGCTATTGGGGGTTGATGAAAATTATGCATGGAGTGAAGGGAGCTAAATTTTCCATAGAGCCTCCACTTGGCCCCATGACTGCTCTTTCACATAATTAAATGTGTGGTAATTAAAATTGCCAGCTGATATTAAAATTAACCCTCTAAGTAATAACAATATGTCAATCTGAAAAATGTCTCCTACAACTAAATTGTGCTACACCACATTTTCCTCGTATATTTATTAACCTAATTTATATTTTTGATTAAATTACCTATCAGCATTCTATTCTTTAGTACATTGAAGTTGCTTGTTTAAAAAATTTTTATGGGAGTATAGTTGATTTACAATGTTGTGTTAGTTTCTGTTATACAGCAAAGTGAATCAGTTATACATATACATGTATCTACTCTTTTTTAGATTCTTTTCCCATATAGGTCATTACAGAGTATTGAGTAGAGTTCCCTGTGCTATACAGTAGGTCCTTATTAGTTATCTATTTTATATATAGTAGTATGTATATGTCAATCCCTGTCTCCCAATTTATCCCTCCTCCCCCTTCCCCCTGGTAACCATAAGTTTGTTTTCTACATCTGTGACTCTATTTCTGTTTTGTAAATAAGTTCATTTGTATCATTTTTTTTAGATTCCACATATAAGTGATATGATATTTGTCTTTCTCTGTCTTACTTCACTTAGTATGATAATCTAGGTCCATCCATGTTGCTGCAGATATTATTATTTCATTCTTTTTTGTGGCTGAGTAATATTCCATTGTATATAAGTACCACATCTTCTTTATCCATTCATCTGTCGATGGACATTTAGGTTGCTTCCATGGCTTGGCTATTGTAAATAGTGCTGCTATGAACATTGGGGTGCATGTATCTTTTTGAATTAGAGTTTTCTCCAGATATATGCCCAGGAGTGAGATTGCTGGATTATATGGTAGTTCTATTTTTAGTTTTTTAAGGAAACTCCATACTGTTCTCCATAATGGTTATACCACTTTACATTCCCACCAGCAGTGTAGGAGGGTTCCCTTTCCTCCACACCCTCTCCAGCATTTATTGTTTGTAGACTTTTTGATGATGGTCTTTCTGACTGGTGTGAGATGCTACCTCATTGTAGTTTTGATTTGCATTTCTCTGATAATTAGTGATGTTGAGCATCTTTTCATGTGCATTTTGGCCATCTGTATGTCTTCTTTGGAGAAATGTCTATTTAGATCTTCTGCCCATTTTTTGATTAGGTTGTTTGTTTTTTGGACATAGAGCTATATGAGCTGTTTTTATATTTTGGAGATTAATCCCTTGTCAGTTGCTTCATTTGCAAATATTCTCCCATTCTGTGTTGCCTTTTCATTTTTTTTATGTTTTCCTTTGCTGTGCAGATGTTTTTAAGTTTAATTAGGTCCCATTTGTTTATTTTTGTTTTTATTTTCATTTCTCTAAGAGGTAGATCCAAAAAGATATTGCTGGAATTTATGTCAAAGGGTGTTCTGCCTATGTTTTCCTCTAAGAGTTTTATAGTGTCTGGCCTTACATTTAGGTCTTTGATCCATTTCAAGTTTACTTTTGTGTATGGTGTTAGAGAGTGTTCTGATTTCGTTTTTTAACATGTAGCTGTCCAGTTTTCCCAGCACCACTTATTGAAGAGACTGTCTTTCTCCATTGTATATTCTTGCCTCCTTTGTCATAGATTAGTTGACCATAGGTGCATGAGTTTACTTCTGGGCCTTCTATTCTGTTCCATTGATTTATATTTCTGTTTTTGTGCCAGTACCATACTGTTTTGATTACTGTAGCTCTGTTGTATAGTCTGAAGTGAGGGAGTCTCATTCCTCCAGCTCCGTTTTCCTTTCTCAGGATTGCTTTGGCTATTCGGGGTCTTTTGTGTTTCCATATAAATTTTAGAATTTTTTGTTCTAGTTCTGTGAAAAATCCCATTGGTAATTTGATAGGGATTGCACTGACTCTGTAGATTGCCTTGGGTAGTATATTCATTTTGACAATATTGATTCTTCCAATCCAAGAAACATAGTATATCCTTCCATCTGTTTGTGTCATCTCTGGTTTCTTTCATCAGCGTCTTATAGTTTTCAGAAAAGAGGTCTTTTGTCTCTTTAGGTTGGTTTCTTCCTAGGTATTTTATTCTTTTTGATGTGATGGTAAATGGGATTGTTTCCTTGATTTCTCTTTCTGATCTTTTGTTGTTAGTGTATAGGGATGCAAAGATTTTTGTGTATTAATTTTGTATCCTCCAACTTTACCGAATTCATTGATGAGCTGTAGTCGTTTTCTGGTGAAGTTGCTTTTTAAGAGCACTGTGGTAGACCTTTAAAATACAGTCATCCATGGCAAAACATAGCTTTGCTTGATACACTGTTGGCTCTCAGTCTTTATATTGTAGATATTAAAATTTTTATATACCATCTAAATCCTTTGTGGAAAGAGAGTATAAATAAAAATTAGTAAGTAAGTATACTGATTCTGAATAATAAAATAAATTATCTAATTCACTCTTATATTGTAAATGACATACTTTGGTGTTTGTGTGTTGCAAGCTTATGTTATCTGAACATGAAAGAGTATTAAGGAAAACAGAACAAACTTAAAAAATAAAATAATGACATATTCTGTGCGTATATCAGTTAACAGAGTAGTTCAATAGATTATACGTCATTGATTTGAAGAATTAAAACAATTAGTTTCTTTGGCACAGAGTTTTCTTCCCAAGAGTAATGTAGGCATTAAAGAAATTTGTCTTGTCATGTAGTTATTGTAACTTTGGAAAAAGCGGAGGCAGTATCTCTGGTGTATATACTTACTCCAAATACAGCTTTGCAGAAGGCAGGTTTGTCTGGAATCCTTGCAATGGGTACAATTAAGTTGAAGCTTAATGAAGTCAAGGTGGTTTTCAATGCCCAGGTTCATGATCAAAACAATGTTTATCGTGATGTGCTGAGAATGGTTAATGCATGGCCTGCACATTAGCGCAAGAGATGATGTTTAGTTAAAGGAATAAAGCAATAGCAACACTTACTATTTCCAGACTGTTTTCTTTCAAAGAATGCCAAAGAAAGGGCATTTTATATCAATAGAGTCTTTGCAAATTTAGAGCAGAGATAGCAAATTGCATCTCATAGGAGCTCAAAGCTGGTCCTTTTAAAAAATTATTATTTAGGAAGAAGAAAGACATATAGCAAGAACATGGAATAAGAAGAAAGACATATAATAAGACTCAGGTTTGGAGAAAAGATAGCTCATATCTTATTCCTTGTCATGAAAGATTAGAGTTTAGGCATTAAAGCTGAAATTTTAGTTAATGGGATAGATGATTATATTAGCTAGTATTTCTTCGGAAATTTAGCTAGTATTTCTTAGGAATTTCTTGGGAAATTTTCATAAAGTCTGCTATTACTGATGCATAATATAATGTTTATGAGAGCCTATCTCCTCTACAGAGAAATGTCAAGCCTTTCTTTGGTCTGAGTTTTCTGGCTTCAAATTGAAAAGGAGCCTCACAAGGTGTGAATCTAGAGTTTAACCTTGACTAAAAGGGAAAAGTCTGAATAGAAAAGCTAAAGAAAATTTCAAGATCCTGAGATGTTTAAAGGTGCCATTTCCAAACCCAACTCTTTCCCTGCCCCATTTCCAGAACATGAACAATCCAAAAAAGACCAAAGAAAATATAATTGAGAGTCAAAGAATAGCAAAATAATGTTAGTAAGGGAAAGATCTAAACATTTTCCATTCAGATATATGTAATAATTTTCTTGAGTCTTTATTTATCATATATGCAGGTTTTATTTGTGTCACCTTACGAAGACCAGACCACATAAATGACTGAGAAATCCAGGCAGATGTTTGTTTGTTTGGCCGTGCTGCACGGCTTGTGGGATCTTAGTTCCCTGACCAGGGATTGAACATGGGCCACAGCAGTGAAAGCGCCAAGTCCTAACCACTGGACCTCCTGGGAATTCCCCAGGCAGATGTTAGTGAAACAATCTTGATAGAGTTTCTGAGTTTAAATATGTGCTTTCACTTAATACATAGGAAATCTATAGTAAATTATAGATTTAGTATTGGTTGATTTTAGGAATAACATTTATATACCCATGTTATTTCTAACCATGTTTTCAGTTTTAAGTAATGGCTGTTTTTGGTCATAATGTGGTTTACTTTCTGTTTTTTATATAATTATATGTACTCATAATATTATTTATTTATATATAAGGAATGTTTATATTCATAATTACTATTTGTTCTTATTATAAAAAGGACTCTAAGCTGTTAATTTTTAAAATGTTAATTAGCCTGATTTTTCTGAATGCCAACGAATGTTCTTCCATCTCTATTTATCTTTTCCTGCTCTCTCTGTAGCCATCTCTTCTGACTGCTATTCTTACTCTGTGTTTTCCTGTTCCTGCTGAATCATGTTGGAATGGCCTTGCCTAAGAAATCATGAGTTCAAACATAGTATACTGTGTTTGAACATAGTATGATACTAGTATACTAGATTTGGCAAAAGCTGTGAATAATATTTTCATTTAAAAAAATCAAACAATTTCTAGAGAATCTAATTTAGAGCAACATTCTCTAGAATGGACATTCAGCACACAGGGTTTGTACAAGATGATGTGATATGTTGTGATATGATATCACATGGAGCATGTGATAAAACTATGGGTGCTTCTATTTCTATTTATGGCTTCTTATCCTCTTAAAATTTCAATCTTTGCATGTTTTAGAATGTACATAATATTTTCATAATATGTTAGTCTAGTAGAACATGTGTATACCAGTAAAAATTTTTTTATTGCTGGGGTGTAAGGTCAAAGAAGTTAGGAATCAGAAGTGTAAAGATTAAGAGCACTTGTTTAGTAGTCTGATAGACTTAGATTTGGTTCTTGTTACCTTCAGCACTTACTAGCTATATGTTCTTAGGCAAGTTATATAACCTCTCTATGCCTCAATGCCCTCATCTGTGGAATGGTAATAATCATATAAGACCTACCTCACAGGATTACTTGAAGAGTAAATTTAATGATGAATGTAAAGCACTTAGTATATAGTTTACAGTAAAAAAGGTTATGTACTTGTATGACTGGAAAAGGTCATGTGGAAGGATCATGTGGAAACCTTTGGAAAAATAGGCCTAAACTCAAAAGTTTTTCTTTCACTGAAAGACACTGATTAGAGTTTCATTATGGTCTGAGAAATTTCAATTATCACATATTATTCAGCTAAATCTGCTCATGTTTTAAAGATCATAGACCATAAAATCACTTTTCTGGAAATAGTGAGCTAAGCACATGATGTCCTGAGTTGTACACAGTATTCTTTTTAGTCCCATTTAAAAAAAAAAATTTATTCACTCAATGCAGATAGAAATTGAGTGTCTAAGTATATAATTCTAGGAGCTCTGAAGGCAACAGGGTTCTTTTCATATTTTTTATATTTGAGGTTTGTTGATTTTCAATATTAATGCAAAACTTATCCCATTAGAGGGATTTTTTGTAAAGAGACAAAATTAAGTAATTGATAACTATTTACCTACTCAAAAATTATTGTTCATTAAACTTGTGTATATATATATACTACGAGCAAAAGCTCATTAATAATAAATACTAGAACCCAGCAAATTATCCTGAAAGAAATGATCTATTAATAACTTGCTCCAGAATTAGAGAATAAACAATGGAATTTTAAAAAATCAGTGAGAAAGTAAGCTTTTATTCTCAGGAATGTCATCTTATTGGGATTTGGAAGTCTCTTTCAGTCTTTTATAGTAGATCAGGTTTTTTTCCCCCCCTAAAGCTTTGATGATAGAATACATTTTTAAAGGTTTTTTGTTTTGTTTTGTTTTTCAGTTTAGTTTGTGTTGACCCAATGCTCAGTCACTTGATTCAGAGAAACCTCATAAAACCTGAGTAGCAAGATACCTGGATAATAGTTTTCTTATATGGTCACTATGGAGTTCTAAGAGGAAGTGATGAAAAGGCAGAAAATGGACTCTGAATACTTATGAAAATTGACCTGACATCAGACTTTCATTTCGGTCAATATGTGACTTTAGCAGAAATGTATTTTAAAGAAACAGATAATGAAAAATCGGATTCAATGAAATACTCAAAAAGGGCTCAACGTGCTAAACAAAAATGTATTAAGCACCTTCTATGTCTAAGACATTGCAAAATTCTGGGAACGAGGTTGGAGGAGATGAAAAATAATAAGATATACAGATGAATAAGACATGGTCTTTCTCCCCAGGGAACTTCCAGTCTGGTAAGAGAGATATACTTGTACAAAGTAAGCATGTAAAATATAAAAAAGCTGTGGGATGGTAAAAAGAAGACTACTAGGATTGTATCTTAGGCGTGGATTCAAAATAAGGTTCTCTTACTTACTGGTCTAGACTAAGTTGACACCCAGTTAAATTTGAATTTTAAGTAAACAAGGAATAATTTTTCATTTTAAGTATACCCCATCACGTGGAACATACTTACACTAAAAAATTACTTTTTTTAAAACTATGAAATTCCAATTTAACAGGGCATACTGTGTTATTATTTCCTAAGTCTGGCAAACCTATTTTAGGCAAGTGTGCTGGTTATTTATAGTCTGCCAAAACGCATCCACCCTCTTCTGCCCTACTCTGTGTCCCTCCTGGAGGCTGACTCCTTGATCTCTTATTTCCTGTGTTTCCTTGCCAGTTGGCTTCTTGTTGAATTCAGCCAGTGGGAGGAACTGGGAGGAGAGTAGACAGTAGGAGGAGAGAGGCGCCAGGTCTTCTTCCTTGCCTGTTCCATGCCTCAGCAAAGCTTCTCTGGTGGTGGCAGTATTCCTCTATAACTACAACTCATGCATGACCGTTCCTCCTATGTGACTTTAGCTCTCCTGGGACTCTGGTCACATTTTTTTCCTCCCATCGATCTTTCTGCCTTGGGAGTAACAACAGCTTCTCTTTGTTGCTAATCTCTGGATGCCTCAGCATTGTTTTTGGTTTCCCTAACTTTATCTATATCTCTGTAGGTAGTCTATTATAATCTTCTTTTGAACTATCTGAGTTAAATTCTGTTTCCCTCCTGGACCCTGGTTGATAAAGCCAGCCTCTTTAACTTCTTTGAGCCACATCTCTTTATTTATAAAATGAGGAAAATAATACCTCCCTCATATATTTTTTTTTGTAAGGAGATTATATATGTGGATATCATGGAGTGTGAGAGGGCTCTAACATTTGAATTCATATTTAGCACACATTTTCCAGCTCTGGTATAGCTGAGTAGTGCCTATTGAATCAAATCTCCTGTAGATAACAACTGTAAACTCCTGACAAAATATTAAATCAACTGTCTGATGGAATTGGATAATGGCCCAAAGCCGGCAGATACTGGAGGAGAGTTAATACCTGGATGAAGAGAACAGCACACGGTGAATTTCTCATTTTTAGCTTTTACACTGAGGGCAGACCCAAGTCTTCACCAGATGGGGAGGCTAAAAAATCCAATAGAAAACCTGCAATCTTACTTACTGAAGAACCAGAGGACAGAATTTAGGGCAACTACAGCCACTAGAAATTGAGGTAAGAAATTCAAGAAAGGAGAGTTCCGGAAAGAGAGAGCCTCAAATTCTGTGTATAAACTCCTCCCAAATTCTTGGCTGACCCCTGAATCACAGCTGCTTGCGGCAGACTCAAGCAGGCCAGTGAAACTTAAAAGAACAAATACTGTGATTTAAGCTTCTGCCTGTTGCAGGAGAGAGTTAGTAGCTTGAGTCCAGCCAAGTTAAGTGTCTGTTAAAACAATTGACATTTTTCAGAGAAATATAAAAGAATTCATTTTCTACAACACATCATTCACAATGTCTAAAATACAACCCATAGTTACTTAATGAAAAAAAAACAGGAAACATGAACAATTTTAAAGAGAAAAGACAGTTATCAAAGCCGGAGCTCTAAAAAACACTGATGTTGGAAGTATCAGACAAGGATTTTAAAGCAGCTATTATAACTCTGCTCAAGGATGTAAGGAAAAATATGCTGATAATGAATGAAAAGATAATAAATCTTAACAGGGAACTAGAAACTATAAAAAATAAAAATTCTAGAACTAAAAAATACAGTATCTGAAATAAAAATATTCACTGAATGGGATTGTCACAAAATGAATATGATAAAAGAAAAAATTAATGAACTCAAATATAGATCAATAGAAAGTATACAACTTGGAGACCAGAGAGAAAAGACTGAAAAAAATTAACTGCCTCAAGGGCCTGAGGAATAATATCCAAAGGTCTAACATTGTGTAAATGGAATCCCAGAAGGAGAGAAGAGAGAAAATGGACAGAACAAGATATGTGAAAAAATAATGCCTGAAATTTTCTCAATTTGGTGAAAGAAAGAAATTTACAGCATCTGAAATTTCAGGAAGCCTCAAGCAGGACAAGTCCAAAGAAAAGCCACATCTAGTCACATCAGAGTCAAACTGTTGTAAACCAAAGGTGAAGAGAAAATCTTGAAAGAGGGCTGAGACAATGACACATTGTGTACAGGAGAACAATTTAAATGACTGCTGACTCCTTCTCAGTAACAATGAGACTAGAAAGCAGAGGAACAATATATTTAAAGTGCTAAAAGAAAAACAGAAAACCCAGAATTCTATACTCAGCAAAAAAAAAAAAAAATCCTTCAGTAATGAAGGCAATACAAGCATGTTTTCAGATAAAAGAAAACCAAGAGAATTCATTGCCTGTAGACCCATGCTGCAAGAAATGCAGAAAGAAGTTCTTCAGGCAGGTGGAAAATGATAACAGGTGGAAACTCAGATCTTTAGGAAAGAATGACGAGCTTTTCAAATGGTAAATATGTGGGTAGATAAGTATTTCCTAGCAATTTACATGAAAATAATGGTTTCTCTATGTAGTTTTACTTTACAATAATGTGTATAAATATATGTGAAAGAATATTAGATCAAAAGTTTCAACTAGACACCGAGATACAAGGTGTCTTGTACATTCCAAAGGATATGGTAATCCAGATGCAAGTTTTCAAAGGAAATAGCTAATAATAAATTAGATGATTCACCCATGTTAAGAGTATAAAAGGTTTCCAGAGCCTCACATCAAGCCTCTTAGATAGCCTCAACCACCAGAGGGCAGACAGCAGAAGCAAGAAAAACTACAATCCTGCAGCCTGTGGACCAAAAACCACAGTTACAGAAAGATAGAGAAGATGAAAAGGCAGAGGGCTATGTACCAGATGAAGGAACAAGAAAAAAACCCCAGAAAAACAACTAAATGAAGTGGAGATAGGCAACCTTCCAGAAAAAGAATTCAGAATAATGATAGTGAAGATGGTCCAGGACCTCGGAATAAGAATGGAGGCAAAGATTGAGAAGATGCAAGAAATGATTAACAAAGACCTGGAAGAATTAAAGAACAAACAAACAGAGATGACCAATACAATAACTGAAATGAAAACTACACTAGAAGGAATCAATAGCAGAATAACTGAGGCAGAAGAACGGATAAGTGACCTGGAAGACAGAATGGTGGAATTCACTGCTGCGGAACAGACTAAAGAAAAAAGAATGAAAAGAAATGAAGACAGCCTAAGAGACCTCTGGGACAACATTAAACGCAACAACATTCGCATTATAGGGGTCCCAGAAGGAGAAGAGAGAGAGAAAGGACCAGAGAAAATATTTGAAGAGATTATAGTCGAAAACTTCCCTAACATGGGAAAGGAAATAGCCACCCAAGTCCAGGAAGCGCAGAGAGTCCCATACAGGATAAACCCAAGGAGAAACACGCCGAGACACATAGTAATCAAAGTGGCAAAAATTAAAGACAAAGAAAAATTATTGAAAGCAGCAAGGGAAAAACGACAAATAACATACAAGGGAACTCCCATAAGGTTAACAGCTGATTTCTCAGCAGAAACTCTGCAAGCCAGAAGGGAGTGGCATGATATACTTAAAGCGATGAAAGGGAAGAACCTACAACCAAGATTACTCTACCCGGCAAGGATCTCATTTAGATTTGATGGAGAAATCAAAAGCTTTACAGACAAGCAAAAGCTAAGAGAATTCAGCACCACCAAACCAGCTCTACAACAAATGCTAAAGGAACTTCTCTAAGTGGGAAACACAAGAGAAGAAAAGGACCTACAAAAACAAACCCAAAACAATTAAGAAAATGGTCATAGGAACATACATAACGATAATTACCTTAAACGTGAATGGATTAAAAGCTCCAATCAAAAGACACAGGCTTGCTGAATGGATACAAAAACAAGACCCATATATATGCTGTCTACAAGAGACCCACTTTAGACCTAGGGACACATACAGACTGAAAGTGAGGGGATGGAAAAAGATATTCCATGCAAATGGAAATCAAAAGAAAGCTGGAGTAGCTATACTCATATCAGATAAAATAGACTTTAAAATAAAGAATGTAATAAGAGACAAGGAAGGACACTACATAATGATCTAGGGATCAATCCAAGAAGAAGATATAACAATTATAAATATATATGCACCCAACATAGGAGCACCTCAATACATAAGGCAACTGCTAACAGCTATAAAAGAGGAAATCGACAGTAACACAGTAATAGTGGGGGACTTTAACACCTCACTTACACCAATGGACAGATCATCCAAAATGAAAATAAATAAGGAAACAGAAGCTTTAAATGACACAATAGACCAGATAGATTTAATTGATATATATAGGACATTCCATCCAAAAACAGCAGATTACACGTTCTTCTCAAGTGCGCACGGAACATTCTCCAGGATAGATCACATCTTGGGTCACAAATCAAGCCTCAGTAAATTTAAGAAAATTGAAATCATATCAAGCATCTTTTCTGACCACAACGCTATGAGATTAGAAATGAATTACAGGGAAAAAAACGTAAAAAAGACAAACACATGGAGGCTAAACAATACGTTACTAAATAACCAAGAGATCACTGAAGAAATCAAAGAGGAAATCAAAAAATAGCTAGAGACAAATGACAATGAAAACACGACGACCCAAAACCTATGGGATGCAGCAAAAGCAGTTCTAAGAGGGAAGTTTATAGCTATACAAGCCTACCTCAAGAAACAAGAAAAATCTCAAGTAAACAATCTAATCTTACACCTAAAGAAACTAGAGAAAGAAGAACAAACAAAACCCAAAGTTAGCAGAAGGAAAGAAATCATAAAGATCAGAGCAGAAATAAATGAAATAGAAAAAAAGAAAACAATAGCAAAGATCAATAAAACTAAAAGTTGATTCTTTGAGAAGATAAACAAAATTGATAAGCCATTAGCCAGACTCATCAAGAAAAAGAGGGAGAGGACTCAAATCAATAAAATCAGAAATGAAAAAGGAGAAGTTACAACAGACACCGCAGAAATACAAAGCATCCAAAGAGACTACTACAAGCAACTTTATGCCAATAAAATGGACAACCTGGAAGAAATGGACAAATTCTTAGAAAGGTATAACCTTCCAAGACTGAACCAGGAAGAAACAGAAAATATGAACAGACCAATCACAAGTAATGAAATTGAAACTGTGATTAAAAATCTTCCAACAAACAAAAGTCCAGGACCAGATGGCTTCACAGGTGAATTCTATCAAACATTTAGAGAAGAGCTAACACCCATCCTTCTCAAACTCTTCCAAAAAATTGCAGAGGAAGGAACACTCCCAAACTCATTCTATGAGGCCACCATCACCCTGATACCAAAACCAGACAAAGACACTACAAAAAAAGAAAATTACAGACCAATATCACTGATGAATATAGATGCAAAAATCCTCAACAAAATACTAGCAAACAGAATCCAACAACACATTAAAAGGATCATACACCACGATCAAGTGGGATTTATCCCAGGGATGCAAGGATTCTTCAATATACGCAAATCAATCAATGTGATACACCATATTAACAAATTGAGGAATAAAAACCATATGATCATCTCAATAGATGCAGAAAAAGCTTTTGACAAAATTCAACACCCATTTCTGATAAAAACTCTCCAGAAAGTGGGCATAGAGGGAACCTACCTCAACATAATAAAGGCCATATATGACAAACCCACAGCAAACATCATTCTCAATGGTGAAAAACTGAAAGCATTTCCTCTAAGATCAGGAACGAGACAAGGATGTCCACTCTCACCACTATTATTCAACATAGTTTTGGAAGTCCTAGCCACGGCAATCAGAGAAGAAAAAGAAATAAAAGGAATACAAATTGGAAAAGAAGAAGTAAAACTGTCACTGTTTGCGGATGACATGATACTATACATAGAGAATCCTAAAACTGCCACCAGAAAACTGCTAGAGCTAATTAATGAATATGGTAAAGTTGCAGGATACAAAATTAATGCACAGAAATCTCTTGCATTCCTATACACTAATGATGAAAAATCTGAAAGAGAAATTATGGAAACACTCCCATTTACCATTGCAACAAAAAGAATAAAATACCTAGGAATAAACCTACCTAGGGAGACAAAAGACCTGTATGCAGAAAACTATAAGACACTGATGAAAGAAATTAAAGATGATACCAACAGATGGAGAGATATACCATGTTCTTGGATTGGAAGAATCAACATTGTGAAAATGAGTATACTACCCAAAGCAATCTACAGATTCAATGCAATCCCTATCAAATTACCAATGGCATTTTTTACGGAGCTAGAACAAATCATCTTAAAATTTGTATGGAGACACAAAAGACCCCGAATAGCCAAAGCAGTCTTGAGGCAAAAAAATGGAGCTGGAGGAATCAGACTCCCTGACTTCAGACTATACTACAAAGCTACAGTAATCAAGACAATATGGTACTGGCACAAAAACAGAAACATAGATCAATGGAACAAGATAGAAAGCCCAGAGATTAACCCACGCACCTATGGTCAACTAATCTATGACAAAGGAGGCAAAGATATACAATGGAGAAAAGACAGTCTCTTCAATAAGTGGTGCTGGGAAAACTGGACAGCTACATGTAAAAGAATGAAATTAGAATACTCCCTAACACCATACACAAAAATAAACTCAAAATGGATTAGAGACCTAAATATAAGACTGGACACTATAAAACTCTTAGAGGAAAACATAGGAAGAACACTCTTTGACATAAATCACAGCAAGATCTTTTTTGATCCACCTCCTAGAGTAATGGAAATAAAAACAAAAATAAACAAATGGGACCTAATGAAACTTCAAAGCTTTTGCACAGCAAAGGAAACCATAAACAAGACGAAAAGACAACCCTCAGAATGGGAGAAAATATTTGCAAATGAATCAACGGACAAAGGATTAATCTCCAAAATATATAAACAGCTCATTCAGCTCAATATCAAAGAAACAAACACCCCAATCCAAAACTGGGCAGAAGACCTAAATAGACATTTCTCCAAAGAAGACATACAGATGGCCACGAAGCACATGAAAAGATGCTCAACATCACTAATTATTAGAGAAATGCAAATCAAAACTACAATGAGGTATCACCTCACTCCTGTTAGAATGGGCATCATCAGAAAATCTACAAACAACAAATGCTGGAGAGGGTGTGGTGAAAAGGGAACCCTCTTGCACTGTTGGTGGGAATGTAAATTGATACAGCCACTATGGAGAACAATATGGAGGTTCCTTAAAAAACTAAAAATAGAATTACCATATGACCCAGCAATCCCACTACTGGGCATATACCCAGAGAAAACCGTAATTCAAAAAGACACATGCACCCGAATGTTCATTGCAGCACTATTTACAATAGCCAGGTCATGGAAGCAACCTAAATGCCCATCAACAGACGAATGGATAAAGAAGATGTGGTACATATATACAATGGAATATTACTCAGCCATAAAAAGGAACGAAATTGAGTCATTTGTTGAGACGTGGATGGATCTAGAGACTGTCATACAGAGTGAAGTAAGTCAGAAAGAGAAAAACAAATATCGTCTATTAATGCATGTATGCGGAACCTAGAAAAATGGTACAGATGAGCCAGTTTGCAGGGCAGAAGTTGAGACACAGATGTAGAGAATGGACATATGGACACCAAGGGGGGAAAACTGCGGTGAGGTGGGGATGGTGGTGTGCTGAATTGGGCGATTGGGATTGACATGTATACACTGATGTGTATAAAACTGATGCCTAATAAGAACCTGCAGTATAAAAAAACAAACAACTAATACTAAACTTTCATTGGGTTATTTGTATGGAAACATGTTAATATAAATGTTTCAGACATTACATGAAATTTCTAAAAATCTTATATTTGTATTTGTATGGAAATATGTATGGAAATATGTTAATATAAATGTTTCAGACATTACATGAAATTTCTAAAAAAAAAAAAAAAAAAAAAAAAAAAGAAAACTGCTAGAGCTAATCAATGAATATGGTAAAGTTGCAGGATACAAAATTAATGCACAGAAATCTCTTGCATTCCTATACACTAATGATGAAAAATCTGAAAGAGAAATTAAGGAAACACTCCCATTTACCATTGCAACAAAAAGAATAAAATACCTAGGAATAAACCTACCTAGGGAGACAAAAGACCTGTATGCAGAAAACTATAAGACACTGATGAAGGAAATTAAAGATGATACCAACAGATGGAGATGTATACCATGTTCTTGGATTGGAAGAATCAACATTGTGAAAATGACTATACTACCCAAAGCAATCTACAGATTCAATGCAATCCCTATCAAATTACCAATGGCATTTTTTACGGAGCTAGAACAAATCATCTTAAAATTTGTATGGAGACACAAAAGACCCCGAATAGCCAAAGTAGTCTTGAGGGAAAAAAAATGGAGCTGGAGCAATCAGACTCCCTGACTTCAGACTATACTACAAAGCTACAGTAATCAAGACAATATGGTACTGGCACAAAAACAGAAACATAGATCAATGGAACAAGATAGAAAGCCCAGAGATTAACCCACGCACCTATGGTCAACTAATCTATGACAAAGGAGGCAAAGATATACAATGGAGAAAAGACAGTCTCTTCAATAAGTGGTGCTGGGAAAACTGGACAGCTACATGTAAAAGAATGAAATTAGAATACTCCCTAACACCATACACAAAAATAAACTCAAAATGGATTAGAGACCTAAATATAAGACTGGACACTATAAAACTCTTAGAGGAAAACATAGGAAGAACACTCTTTGACATAAATCACAGCAAGATCTTTTTTGATCCACCTCCTACAGTAATGGAAATAAAAACAAAAATAAACGGGTCCTAATGAAACTTCAAAGCTTTTGCACAGCAAAGGAAACCATAAACAAGACGAAAAGACAACCCTCAGAATGGGAGAAAATATTTGCAAACGAATCTACGGACAAAGGATTAATCTCCAAAATATATAAACAGCTCATTCAGCTCAATATTAAAGAAACAAACACCCCAATCCAAAAATGGGCAGAAGACCTAAATAGACATTTCTCCAAAGAAGACATACGGACGGCCACGAAGCACATGAAAAGATGCTCAACATCACTAATTATTAGAGAAATGCAAATCAAAACTACAATGAGGTATCACCTCACTCCTGTTAGAATGGGCATCATCAGAAAATCTACAAACAACAAATGCTGGAGAGGGTGTGGAGAAAAGGGAACCCTCTTGCACTGTTGGTGGGAATGTAAATTGATACAGCCACTATGGAGAACAATATGGAGGTTCCTTAAAAAACTAAAAATAGAATTACCATATGACCCAGCAATCCCACTACTGGGCATATACCCAGAGAAAACCGTAATTCAAAAAGACACATGCACCCGAATGTTCATTGCAGCACTATTTACAATAGCCAGGTCATGGAAGCAACCTAAATGCCCATCAACAGACGAATGGATAAAGAAGATGTGGTACATATATACAATGGAATATTACTCAGCCATAAAAAGGAACGAAATTGAGTCATTTGTTGAGACGTGGATGGATCTAGAGACTGTCATACAGAGTGAAGTAAGTCAGAAAGAGAAAAACAAATATCGTATATTAACGCATGTATGTGGAACCTAGAAAAATGGTACAGATGAGCCAGTTTGCAGGGCAGAAGTTGAGACACAGATGTAGAGAATGGACATATGGACACCAAGGGGGGAAAACTGCAGTGGGGTGGGGATGGTGGTGTGCTGAATTGGGAGATTGGGATTGACATGTATACACTGATGTGTATAAAATTGATGCCTAATAAGAACCTGCAGTATAAAAAAACAAAACAACTAATACTAAACTTTCATTGGGTTATTTGTATGGAAATATGTTAATATAAATGTTTCAGATATTACATGAAATTTCTAAAAATCTTATATTTGTATGTGTATGGAAATATGTATGGAAATATGTTAATATAAATGTTTCAGAGATTAAAAAACAAAAATACAAACAAACAAAAAAAAAGAGTATAAAAGGTTTGAATTTTCAAACAGTCAAAGAGATTTTTGAGGATGATTAACTTAGAGCTATGCTGTGCTGTGATTACCAACCTCTGTCATCCAAAGGGATTGGGGTAGGGGTTCTGGCACTAATGTCCAATGAAAAGGGCTTCAGTGAGACCAACCATTTGGATAGCTTTATGTGATTGAAGGGCATAGTGGATTTATTTTAATTAATTGATTGATTAATTAATGTTTATTGAGATTTATATACAGTACTATTCACCTTTTTTTTAGGTGAACAGTCCTATGAACTTTGACAAATGTATACAGTGATGTTAATAACACCACATCATTATCCCCCAAACTTCCCTGGTGCTGCTTTGTAGTCAGTTCTCTCCCCGTACTCATAGTCACTAACACACACTGATTTGATTTGTGTCCCTATAGTTTTGTCTTTTACAGAATGTCATATAAATAGAATCATATAGTATGTAGCTTTTCTCATCTTCCTTCTTTCAATTAACATATTACTTTTGAGATTCATTCATGTTGTTTCAGGCATGCATTTGTTCTATTCCCCAGTTGATAAATTTGGGGGTTTCTCCCAGTTTTTGGCAATTATGAATAAAGCTGTTTTAAGCATTTGCTTATAGATCTCTTTTGTAAACATGCCCTCATTTCTCTTGAGCTAGGAGTGGGGTTTCTGGGGCAATATGTAAAGTGTATGTTTAACTTTATTGGATTGCTGTTTGACTCTACTTGGGAAATCTGCAAGATGGGTTGATCAACAGCTTTAGCAGCAGAATGAAGGAAAGCTGTCTGTTCTCTCAGAGTATGCTGGGGTAAGGAATACATGTGTGCTTACTGTAAACCATATAACCTTTGTATCAGTTATATAGTACTGCTAAAATAAATAAATAAATAAAACGTACCCCAAAATATAGAAGCTTGAAATAAAAACAATAATTTATTTGCTTACAATTCTGTGATGTGGGCAGGGCTCAGGGCTGGCTTGTCTGTGTTATGTTGGCTGGAGTGTCTCTGCTCTGTGTTGCTGAAAGATCTAAAATGTTATTACTCCCATATCTGGTACTTCATCTGGCATGGCTGGAACACCTGGGGTCTGGCTAAGCCTCTGTCTCCAGCTGAAAAATTGAACTATTTTACATGATGACAGACTCCAAAAGGGTAGAAACAAAAACAAAAACAAACAAACAAAAAAAACCCAGAAGCTGCAACATCTCTTAAAGTCTAGGCCTGGAAGTCACATAGCATCACTTTTGCCACATCTTATTGGGACCATCCTATTTTCAAAAGGAAGGAAAATAGACTCCAGTTCTTCATGGGAGGAGTGTAAAACTCTCATTGCAAAAATGAAATGGGAGGAAGGGCAAATATTAAAACTAGCTTTAAAGGCAATCTGCCTCAGCCAGCATTAACATTCGAACTAGATTCTGTTCAATAGTGTTACTTGGAGGGGTGATGAGGGAGGGAAGTAAAAGTGTGCTACAGGATTCTAGGAGCTAGGAGAGAGTAACTAACTGCCAGAATAACATTCATCCATGTGGATCAAGGGAACTAAAGTTGAGAGGCACTTAACGGGGTTGGAGATTTCCAAAGAGCCAATAAATATATCCCATGGGAAGAAAAGTCATAGTTACATATCTTCCAGTCCCAGAGAACACAAACCCACCTTACAATAATAGTAACCATATAAGAACTTTCTCATTTCTTTTATATCTTCTTCTGTCCCCATCCCAACTTCAACTGGTGGAAACAGAAAAATCAGAAACCGTAGTTAATAAACTAGGGGAAGAGGACCAAGGAAAGAAAGGACTGTACTCACTCCCAACTTGCATGTGTCCAGCCTGCAGCAGGCCCTTGTTGGGAGAGGCAGGAAGATTCCAATGTTAAAACAATTTTGGCATTTTGATTATTATCTGTTATTGGACATTTATAATAACTGTACTCAGACTGTGTGATTATAGGACTTTACCTAAGGGTGGCCAGAAAAAATATGGGGCTTGCCTGAGTTTTAACCCAAGGATAGGAGAAAGAGCTCACATTTAAAAGCTTAAAAAGTGATAAACACAAATAAATTGTTTTAAATACCAGAAATATAGGTAAGTCTATGATATGTGAGTTTTCATGACAGAAAATCATTTAAAGAGGGAAAAATCATGTGTAACCAGATACTGGGTACTATTCAATACTTGACATATATTAGAATGTTCCATCACTTACCAGCTGTGTGATCTTAGGCAAGTCACTTAATCACTCTATGCCTCAGATTTTTCATGTGTAAATGAGATAAATATTATATGCCTTATTGGGTAGTGAGAATTAGATAAAATATAAGTTAAGTGCTTATTAGCACAGTGTCTGACAAATAGTAGCTATTCAGCAAATGATAGTTATCATTATCTGCCTTAAATTATTTTGCTGAATTGAAATTTTTTGCAAGTCTATATTTTATTTCCCTTTTGTTAGTAGATACTCATCTGTGGGCTTTAAGGAGTAATCATTTTTTAAAAAAATTAATTAATTAATTAATTAATTTTTGGCTGCGCTGGGTCTTCGTTGCTATGTGCGGACTTTCTCTAGTTGGGCGAGTGGGGGCTACTCTTCTTTGTGGTGTGCGGGCTTCTCATTGCAGTGGCTTCTCTTGTTGTGGAGCATGGGCTCTAGGCACACAGGCTTCAGTAGTTGTGGCACATGGGCTCAGTAGTTGTGGTGGACGGGCTTTAGAGCACAGGCTCAGTAGTTGTGGCACACGGGCTTCGTTAGTCCGTGGCATGTGGGATCTTCCCAGACCAGGACTTGAACCCATGTCCCCTGCATCGGCAGGCAGATTCTTAACCATTGTGCCACCAGGGAAGTCCAAGAAGTAATAATATCTTATAATGCAATAATATCCTTACAAATGCTTAACATAATGACTGGACATAGTAAGTATTCAATAAATGGTAGTTGTTATTATAGTCACTTGAATGGAAGCCCTTTCACCTCTCTCTCTTCCACCATGTATTAACTAACTATATACCATTGCTGGTATTCCATTTAATCTCTTTGAATCCTTTGAATCTCAATTTCTTCATGTGTAAAATTGAGATTTTACATATTTTACCTACCTCACAAGGTTGTTATGAGGAATAAGATCATTATTGTTGAAGAACTTGTAAAATACTATACAAATATGAGTTAGCATTGTTTATTGTGCAGGTTACTTTTTTATGTTATTTATAATTCTCTCTCACGTTATGTAGAATAACACTCCATGTTTTTCTGCCAGAAAACAGAGCTGTAACCTCCACTCACATATAAACTACTTTCTAAAAGTAGATGTGTATTTTCTAAACCTTATACATAGATGCTGTGATTGCAGATGTGTTGTAAGTTTCCACTAGCCCACTGATCTTTCTTCTCATTGGTGCCGAGCTGCTTTCCTTCTTTAACTGAAATTTCTCAATTAGTGTTTCCAGTAGGATAGACAAGAGGGTCTAACTTCTGATAACACGTTCATATTTTACCTGGAAAGCTAAGGCTAACTTAGGGGTTGAGAGAGGAGACTATCTTTTGAACTTCAGTTAGCACAAATCAATTGATTAGATTAACCCAGAATTAGCTAAAAATATCCATTCTAAAAGTGGGATAGTAAGATGGGCACATTTCATTGGAGGAGCAACACATGATCACAACTATCTAAGAATAAATAGCTCAACAAGTTTCATTCTATTTATGCCCAACAGAAGGTGGCTGCTTCCCTAAGATGCCTCCCACCAGATGGTGACTTCTCAGTTCATTTTTAACTACCTGCAAAATCATGACACATGGCTCTGACCTTTCATTTTAGAGTTCACCTTTTGTTTCAGCACTAGATTACTATAGCTTCTGGTTTCCATCTGGGCAAAGAAGTTCCTTAAAAGGCAGGAGGTCAAAGTCACAGGCAAACACATGTGCACACAAATATATTTAGTTTTATAAATAGCTTAATCTTCATTCTTCATCTGTAATTATGCACAACTGATTTTTTGTTTCAGACCAGGTTTTCTTCTCTACCTACATAATAGCAGTTACCTCTATTGACTCAAGAAATGAAAGCTGATTTTAAATTATTCTAAAGAAAACGTAATTACGAAGGCGTATTGAAAGTTCTCCGTATATAGTGCATTCAAAACTCAATATAAAATTCCTTGAATTATCTATATCAATCCTCATTCCCCAAGTCTCCCTTTGTTAGTATTCCTGATTGAGAATTGACAGCCATTATCCTAAGCCTCTAGGATAATCAGGGTAAGGCCTTTCAGTAATGAGGAGTCACTAGGAGCTTAGCCACCACTCTAATCAATTACTTTGTTTTGCCTGAATTTATGACCACGTATTGCTCCCTTAAAATTAGCCAAGGGCAGACAAGTAGGTGCTGCTGGTAGAAAGAGGTATGGAGCCAGTAGAAGGATCAGGATCTCCACATCATCACTACTGGGAAAGTAACTCACAGTAACCCAAGAGTGGGCTTTTTATCATTTTCTTGGATGCAATTTAGCAAATGTTGTTATGGAGAAATGAAATGATGTCCTGCTCTGCCATCAAGTATAAATTCACCTCAACTGTTTTGACTTTATTTCCCTGGGTGAGCCGATTATTGTACTGAGTACGGTAAATAGGTACTGGGGAAAATCATGATATGTATGTATGAAAAATAATATTAGTTTAAAAGACATAATGAAAATTTTTATGATAATCACTAAATAAACAATGATAATAATCACTCATAACATCATATGGAGAATTTCTGTTGCTGCATACTTTTTAAAATTTCAGATTTTATAGCATAGGACATTATAGCTATTACCCAAAAAATGTGAAGTTAGAAAGAACATTTGAGAATGATTAGTCCAGCATCCCAATTTTACATATAAGAAAACTAAAGCCCATATAGATTAGGTGACCTTCCCAAGGACAGAGAGCTGGCTCATGGCAGAAGATCATACCGGACATGATCCCACATCTGACTTTTAGTTTTGTATTCTTCCCTCTCCCGTGCACACAGATATTTACTTCTATATTAAAACTTAAATTTATGCATATAGTTAAAAATAAAATTATACTAAAAAAGTGGTCCCTCATTTTAGACACATTAAAATCACCTGGATTGCTGTTTAACCTACCAACACCAGACTACATCCCAGATCAATTACATTACAACATCTGGGGATGGGACCCAGCATCACTAGTTTTCAAAACTCCCCAAGTGATTCCAATGAGCAGCCAAGTTTGAGAGTCACTGTACTAAAATAATTATAATGAAAAACAGGTGTCCTTTGCCTTTCTTTCTAACTCCTTAGTTCAACTTCCTGTAGCAGTTGTTCTCAAAGTTTGGACCTAGGGTAAACAGCATTGGCATCACCAGTGAGGGAGGGAGGTCCAAGAGGGAGGGGATATAGGTATACATATAGCTGATTCACTTCATTGTACAGCAGAAACTAACACAACATTGTAAAGCAAGTTTACTCCAATAAAAAAAAAAACATATTCATGGGGTCCACCCCAACCTGTTGAATCAGAATTTCTGAGAATGGGGCCCAGGAAACTGTGATTCTTACGCATGTTAAAAGTAAGGATTTGAGAATCCTTACCCTATAGGCTACCATTTTCGATTATTTTTAGTAATTTCCTCTCTGTTTGCCTCCATGCCTGATTAATGTGTTCATAATCCTATTTCTTGATCTGACAACTTTCTACTTCATCTGTTGACTAGCTGTTATGGTAAATAAGGATTTATTTAGTTCTTTGTACCTTTTCTCCTGCCCTCATCCTTCCAGTAGAGTTACATCTCAGTTTTTTGCTAAATCAAGCAGTCTGTGTTTACATTATTAATACCATAAAAATATTGTTTTCTGCAAAGCTAAGTTTATACCTTTCTTACATACTTACTGTTTTTTCTGAGATCAGTAATTGCCTGGTTTGTTTTCGATGTATCTATTCTTAATTTTTTACACACTCCACTATATCTGTTACATACCTACTAATATAATTTTCAAATATTGAACTCTGAGATATTCCAAATGTTCAACCCATTTGGAAACCGATGCCCTTCACGTCTCCATCCTCCTGTTGTGATCTGGACTGGTTATTCTCTGAGGTCTGCTTTACAGCTGATATTTTAGAACGTGGCATCATCCTTGACTACTTTCTTTCACACTACATCCAGTCCGCAGACAAATCTACTGCCTCTACCTTCAAAATGTATCCAGAATCTGATCCCCTCTCTCAACCTCCTCTGCTACCATCCTGCCCAGGCCACCATCAGCTCTCACCCAAAGGACTGAAAGTATCTCCTTAATCCTTCCACCCAACCCCCCCCTTTGGCCAGCACTCCACACTGTAGCCTTTAACAACATAGCTCAGATCATGTCTCATGTATTTATAGTGAAGTGTAGATAAAGAAAGGAGCTATGTGCTGTTTGGAAAATGTTTGGTTTTTTCTCTCTGTGTGTGGGTGGGTGGGATGTGTGGGGTGGGCAATTATGGGTGTGAAAATTTCATATATCTTCTCACTGATTGCTTTGTAGTAGATCAAGTTATGGGAAATAAAAAAAAATTAAACATTTATACAGTGAATACTTACTATGCGCTGTGAGGATATAGAAGTAGAATATGTGATTCTATCCTGTGAAAATCTACAAATTTCTATAGGAGGTAAAACA
Source organism: Balaenoptera ricei (assembly GCF_028023285.1). NCBI lineage: Eukaryota > Metazoa > Chordata > Mammalia > Artiodactyla > Balaenopteridae > Balaenoptera > Balaenoptera ricei. Next base: position 59,126,270 of record NC_082648.1, on the reverse strand, counting down.
TGTATGTACATTACACTGAAAGGAAAAAACAAAGTTTGATTATATGTAGAAACTATTATTATAAGCACCTTAGAAATTCAGAGAAAGTGAGAGAATGCACCATTCTCTAATAAGAAACACTCTATAGAGAAGTCAGGATTTCAGTTAGGATTTATTATAGATATGGGTAATATTTTCTCCTGCAAAGACCGGATGGAGAATTTTTAGACTGAGGTAACAGTGACAGCAGAGTATGAAGCAAAGAAGTATAAAGGCAATTTAAAGAGAATATGAACTAGGACAATTTGATATATCAAAATTGTGTCAGGGAGTAGCAGAAAATAAGATGAAAGGGTAGATAGATATTAATTGATATTGTACATCTAGTGGATTGGTTGCCTTTTTCTTATTGATTTAATTAACTCTTTGTATACTATGAGCAATAATAATAGCTCTCAGCTATCCCAAGAAAGTAGATTTTATCATTATCTCCGTTTTATAGATGAATAAATTTGAGGCCCAAAGGGTGTTAAGTAACTTGCCCAAGGTCAAAAGACTAGAATGTGTTGTAGCTAGTATTTGAACCTATGGCAATCTCATTCCTGAGCCTGTGCTCTTAAACACCACCTATGCTGGCTTTATTTGTCTATTATATGTGTTGCAAATATTTTCTCCATTTTTCATTTAGCATCTTAACTTTGTGTATGGTGTCCTTCAATGTATAGACATTTAAATTTTTACGTAGTGAAATTTTTAGTATTTAAAAAAATTTTGCTCAGTTTTGTTTCATACTAAGGAAGGCTTAATATGAAGAATAATAAAAAAATTCTCTATTTTATTCTGAATTTTTATGATTTTTATTTTTAACTTTATGATAATTAATCTTGAATCTTTTACTGTATGAGGTAGGGATCTAATTTCACTTTTCCCCCAAATGGCTAGCCAGTTGTCTCCAAAATATGTCTTTTCCTTAATGAGTTGACATCCCATCTTGATATAGTAGATGTTCAGAAATTTGCTAAATTACTAGACAGTCTACCAAGTAGTGTTTCATTCTGGTTAAAAAGAATTCTTTTAAAAATGCAGCCCTGGAAGGGTTACCAATTAGAAATACTGTAGTGTAAGTTAGTTAGATAATATTGGATTCTTAATACACAGCTAAGATAAATGTAGCCAAGAACAGTAATTTTGGCTATGGATGTCAAATCTTCATGAGGAAGAAAGAAAAAAAGTTAATTTTTAATTTAGGGTGTGGTGGGAGAAACTATTGCCTTCTTCAACCGCATAGCACAGGAAGATCAGCTCAGTGCTTTGTGTCCACCTAGAGGGGTGGGATAGGGAGGGTGGGAGGGAGATACAAGAGAGAGGGGATATGGGGATATATGTATACGTACAGCTGACTCACTTTGTTATACAGTAGAAACTAACACACCATTGTAAAGCAATTATACTCCTATAAAGATGTTTAAAAAAAAAATCAGTTCCATGACTTTATAAACAGACATATTTATAACAAAAACAAAACAAAACAAAAACTATTGCCTTCTTCACAATTTTGCCTTTCACAGGGAAAATTCTCACATTTTTTGATGACAGTAATTTAAGGACATCTGGCAACAACTGAAGTAATGAGGACTTAAAACATGACTTCTTTTATAAAGTAAGCAAATATCTCCAGAGTTTTCTAATATCTCCCTGCTTTGGACCAATGGAAAAGCCATCAAACAGAACAACCATAAGGATAAATAATCTAGTGAAGACCCTTTCTCTGGAAATGTAAAACTAGGCTGGGCTTTGAGGGGAAATGCCCAAATTTTCATTTCTTTCAGGAAAACATCATGCATGTGTATTAGTGATCCTTCTCTATAGAGTATCAGGAAATTCACATGTAATATATTTAATAATTTCCCCCCATTTCACTATGTGCATGCTCTGAACAATTAATGTCCTTACTTGCCTTCACAATGGTTCAGTGTGACCTAACACAGATTCAACCATCTGTCTGTGTTTTCTTCCATTTGCAACATTTGTTCTTCCTGCTGATCTGACTGCTTCTTTTCTCTGCTTCATGATTCATATGGAGCAAGCTGTACCTGGAATGTATTTGTTAGCCAAAAGCAAGTCCCTTGGACTACAGAAATATAAAATTCACCCCACCTAGTAATGTTCAAGAAAACCACTGAGTTTGTTTGTTTGTTTTTAAGTATATTGCCTGGAAAACATTCAAGGTCTTAATGACAGAAGCTTTTGAACCTGTTGGCAAAATCAAATATAAGTAAATCTAAAACCATGCTTGGAAGAAATAAACAGTTTTCCTTAGACATGGCTCTGAGGATCACTAGTGTCCTGTTTAAGTAGTTTCAACTTTTCCTTCTTGAGAAATGCATGTCAGGACATCCTACTGGAGTCACTCACCTTCTTGAAGTACATTCTTGGGTTGTTCCCTCAATGAGAATCTTTTAGTGGTAAATCCTCTCAGTTTGTTTTTTGTGTTTTTTTTGATAGTATGTTTCATTTTCATTTTCAGAAGATCATTCCAATTATATATTATTCCACTATCTTCTGGCTCCCATTATTATTATTAAGAAATTAGCTGCCAGTTTAACTGTCTCCCTTGTGGGTAATCTATCTTTTCTTTCTAGTTGCTTTCAAGATCTTCTTCCTGTCTTTGTTCTGCAGCTTTATTCTGTGTGTAGGTACGGATTTCTTTTTATTTATACTGTTTGGCATTTGTTGGGCTTCCTGAATATGATTATGTCTTTCATCAATTTTAGAAAATTCTTAGGCATTCTTTCTTTCTTATTTATTTATTTATTTATTTATTTGGCTACACCACATGGCTTGCAGGATCTTAGTTCCCTGACCAGGGACTGAACCTGGGCCCCTGGCAGTGGAAGCGCAGAGTCCTAACCACTGGACCGCCAGGGAATTCCCTTAGCCATTATTTCTTCATATATTGCCTTTCCTTATTTGAATTGCCTTTTCCAGGAATTCTAATTAGCCCTCTCACTCTATACTTTATGTCTCCAAAACTCACTTTAGTGTTTTACACCAGTTTGTCTCTTCGAGCTGCAATCTGCATGTGTTTTCAGTTCTACAATTCATTCATTCTAATCAGCTGTATCTAATCTGCTTTTTAATCCTTTGGTTGAGTTTTTAAAAATTTATTACATTTTCATTTTTATGAGTTCAATGTGTTAGTTTTCAAATCTTCCTGATTATTCCCTATTACCTTTTTCTAAATACTCAGGTATTTCAATCTCTTGTTATATTCCTGAAAATATATTAAACATGGTAATTTTGTGTTTTTATCTGATAATTTCAATATCTGAAGTCTGTTAAGGTCTGGTTCTCTAGTATATTATTTATTCTTGTTTCTGGTGGTTTGTTTCCTTTTGTGTTTATGATTTTTTAATTATTATTAAATAATACTTGGAACTCTATCTGTAGAAATTAAGGCTAACATAAGAGTATACTCTTCCAGGGAGGGTTTAGTTTCTTCTTCCAGGGGCCTAGAAACACAACATACCAAAGCCACTTAAATTTCAACACTCCATTAGGGTAGATTTAGGACGCAAGTGCTTGTGAAGATTGAATACGCGCTCCAAAATTTTGTGGAGAGACTTCTTTTAACTTCTGCCCAGAGCCAATTCTGAGACTGGTCATCTGTTTTATTATTAACAGGGTCAAGTTTCTTGTTTTTCTATTCAACTCTTTTCCTGAGATTATAGGTCTTAAAGGATTCCACCTTTATACAGTATGATTTCTGGTTTACTCAAGATTGTTCCCACATACTCTTCAGTATTGTTGTTCTAAGCTACCATGACTCGTATAGTTGACCAAGAATTTGGTGGCTTCAAAGTTCATATATCTTGCTGATTCAGTCCTATCTTCACTGGATTTCCATTACTGTGTTTTAGGCTCATTCAGTAATTTAAAATAAATTATCTTCAATTTTCTAGAAAATTTTAGATATTCTGTGGTAGGAAGATTTAATTTACTAACATTTTTATTTCTCTTTCATTTTTGAAGGATAATTTCACTGGATATAGAATTCTAGGTTTTTGGGGGTTTTTTCTTTCAACATTTTAAATACTTTACTCTCTTCTTGCTTGCATAGTTTCTAATGAGAAACCTGCTGAAATTCCTCTTCCTCTATAGGTAAAGTGTTTTTTTCCCCCTCTGTCTTCTTTCAGTATTTTCTCTTTGCCTTTGATTTCCTGAAATTTAAATATGATATGCCTAGTTGTAGATTTTTTTGTTTTTATTTTTGTATTTATACTGCTTGGTGTTCTCTGAGCTTCCTGGATCTGTGGTTTAGTGTCTATCATTAATCTAGGAAGAGTATTGGTTATTATTACTTCAAATATTTCTCCTGCTCTGTTTTTCTTCTCCTTCTGGTATTATAATTATAGTTATGTTAGACCTTTTGCTATTGTCCTACAGTTCTTGGATGTTCTGTTCTTTTTTTTTTTTTTTTTTTAAAGTAGAGGGAAGGATTATTTATTTATTTAGTTTTGGCTGTGTTGGGTCTTCGTTTCATGCGAGGGCTTTCTCTGGTTGCGGCAAGCGGGGGCCACTCTTCATCGCCGTGCATGGGCCTTTCACTGTCGCGGCCTCTCTTGTTGCGGGGCACAGGCTCCAGATGCGCAGGCTCAGTAATTGTGGCTCACAGGCCTAGTTGCTCCGTGGCATGTGGGATCTTCCCAGACCAGGGCTCGAACCCGTGTCCCCTGCATTGGCAGGCAGATTCTCAACCACTGTGCCACCAGGGAAGCCCTGTTATGTTTTTCATTCCTTTTTCTCTTTGCATTTCAGCTGGAAATTTTCTATGGCCTTATCTTCAAGTTCACTGATTCTTTCCTCAGCTATGTTGAGTCCACTGAAGGCATTCTTCATTCTGTTACTGTGATTTTTATTTCTAGCATTTCCTTTTGATTCTTTCTGAAAGTTCTCATCTTTCTGCTTATGTCACCCATTTGTTCTTGCATGTTGTCTACTTTTTCCTTTAGAGTCCTTAACATATATTTTAAATTCCCTGTCTTATAATTCCAACATCCGCAACATATCTGACTCTGGTCCTGATGCTTTATCTTTTCAGACTGTGTTTTTTATTGTCTTTTAGCATGCCTTGTAGTTTTATGTTAAAAGCAGACATGTTGTATCAGGTAGTTGGAACTGAGGCAAATAGGCCTTTAGAGGATGGATGTTAATCTGTCTAGAAGGTGTGCTGTTCAATGCTTATTGTAGCTATAAGTGCCAAAGGCTTCAAATTTCTCTAGTGTTCTTATTTTTTGTTTGTTTTCCCGCTTGAGGAGATATCAGTCTGTGTTTTCCAGCTTTTGCAGCTGTAACGTATTGCTACACTAGAGCCTTGCTGATATGGTAGTAGAGAGTGTGGGAGGAAGAACATTTTATAATCTTTTAATTGAGTCTTTGTCTTTTAGTGGGCCTTTGCCTTGGGGCTGTGGCCCTCACAAAAGTTTCTATCCCATCTTCAGTTGAATAGTTTTTATCCCTTACTCCATATTCTCTGGCTGCAGTGTTCTCAACCTATTTCCTTGAAGCTTTGTCCCCTGTTAAGTGAGGTTTTTTGGTTTTTGTTTTTTCTTTTATGTGAGATAGGAATGCAAAATGGGACTGGAATGGGAAGGAGTTCCCTTTCCCTTCCTGGGATAAGTTTTCAAAATTGTACTCTGGCAACAACTTTTCCCCTGGAGAGTAGCTTTTTGTTATGGAGAAAACTCAGAGTGTGGTTTGCAATTGTTACTCCTCCCCTCTCCCTCTTAGAACCAAGAGAGAATTTTTCTGGGACCCTCACCATAAGCACTTGGTGGGGTTCCGAGAGAGAAAGCCCATGAAAGTGTAGGAGCCCTTCAAGACTATGGTCCCCAGGAGTTTCTCACACTCACATTAGTCCACACTTAAGCTTTAGCAATTCATCAGAATTGCCATTTGGATCCAAGAAAAGTAATTGATTTTTCAGTTTGTCCAGATTTCTCTTGTAAGGATGGCAGTGACAAACTTCCAAGCTCTATATGTCAGAGCTGAATTATAAGTTTCACTACTGACTTTTAAATTTTCATTGTGGTTTGGGTTCTTTGTTTTCAGACAAAAGAAGCTAGCCTTCACTAACTTAAGTAAAAAGATATTTGTCAGAAGGATATTGAGAACCAAAGCAGCTCTGGGCATCAATTAACAAGAACAATAGGAAAAGTTTTGTTAGCAAAATTTTAGTTAGGACATCTCCACTGAGATGAATGTATTTCAACTATTTTCAGTACCTGTATTAGTCTAATCAAGATTCAAATTTCAGGAATTCTGGGAAGGAGGTGGTAGGAGTGGCAGCAGAATTTCCTTGAATCTTTATGTAAAAGTAGAGCAAACAACTAGATAGTGAAAACCATCTGGAGAGCATTTGTAACAGGATTAGATGAATAAGATGTCCCTCCAAGCCCCAAAACACTAGTATCCACAGGCCTGTGTGTTATCACTGTCTTGGTGGGAGAAACCTGGGAGAAGCACTAAGGCATCTGACAGACCTAAGAACAGAATAATACCCAGAAATTTCCATTTGGATAAAAAAAAATAGTTTTCATTTCTCTGCTGAAATCTTCCTTTAGTTATTAATCCATTATGACTAAATTTTAATAGCTGTTTTAAAATCCTTTTCTGCTAATTCCAACATTTAGGCCATTCAGGCTTGCTTTCTATTGATTGTTTTTCCTCTGGTCCATGGGTCATATTCTTCTCTTTCTTTGCATATTAATTATTTTTATTGTATACTGGACATTATAGGGACACTGGATTTTGTTATCTTCCTCTGAAGCATGTTGGTTGTTTTTTCAGCAGAAGTTAACCTGACTAGATACAAACTCAGAACTCTGTCTCCCTTGTGATGGACAGTAGCTGAAATGTACTAAATTCCTTCACTCTTTCAGCTGTTGTTTTCTACTGAGTTCTTTAAAGTTTCCCCTTATATGTGTATAGTTCTGTGATCAGCCAAAGATTTGGATGGAATTTTTATGCAGATTTTCAGAATTCCTAATTCTCAGGGTTCCCCATTCCAGGCTTTATGGCAGCTCCACACTCTGTCTTATGATTCCTCATGCCACTAAGACTGCAGCTTTCTACTTGAGTTCTAACTACCCCATGCCTCACAGACTGGGGATTTCCCTCAAGCAAAAAGCCATAGGAACAGAGATATCACACAGTACATCCCTTATTTCAAGAGTCAACATCCTTTAGATTTTGCCTGCCTTTTTTGTTCTCCAGAGTCTTCAACTGGTTGGTTTAAAAAACATTTTTTTTAATATATGTTGTCCAGATTTTAAATTTATCATCTGCAGGAGAGTTAGTCTGATACATGCTACTCTGTTATTACTGAAAGCAACTTATTCTAGTAATCTTTGATTTCCACTGAATGGATCTAAAAGCAATGAGTTCTAGTAGCAATGAGCATATCTGAGCCTAGGTTTTGATTGTAAATACCATTTTTTACATTTTTACCACTTCTGTGGTGTTTCTGCCAAAAATGCATAACCTGAATCTAATCATAAGAAAAAATCAGACATATAAATTGATGATAGCCTCTGAATTGGCCTGGCTTTATCAATCTACATTAATTCCAGGATTGGGGTTGAGTGGAATAGTATGGACTGTGTGAACTCTGCAGATGTTCCCAACTCTGTCTTTTTGTTATGCTGTGGTTCTGACTGAATTATGACCATTAACATCTAATCACAGAAAATATGATGCTTCTCCCTCAAGGAGTAACTCAAAATAAAAACATACACTAAACCATAAAATATACAACTTACATACTGAAAATAAAATAATCTTCTTTCTAGAAAAAAAAAATTCATGCCAATAGAATACAGGAAGCAACTGGAGTAAGCTCCCACTGACCAAACATGAGATAATTTAAGCTTCAATGAGGATAAGAATTACAATGGATCAAAGTCCATTAGATAAGTTTAAATATGTGATAATGAGTTATCATAATGACATTGGGAAAAAAACAATTGGTTACCTTTTGTGGATAACAGAGAACCAGTTCATTATGTTGAAAACTAGGGAAAGAATAGAAAAGAATCATATATTTAACCTGCCTTTCCTATATGAACTGTACCATAGGGTAGCCAAGTAATGTAAAATTATTTCAGCTAATAAATGAAAATGAAATGATAAAATTAAAATATCAGCATTTTTGCAATCTTCAGTGAATTTATGGATCTAAGCATTGAGCATCAATAGCTGCTAACATCAAAAAAGTGGGAAAACCAGACATTATGTGTTTCCTGACAAATTTGATTAGGTCTCTGGATTCAACTGCTACTTTATAGGAAAGAGGAGCATTTTAACGGCACCATGAGTGTGTAATCAGCAAAATCCAGGCTTTGGAGTACTCTATAGGTCAAATGGTTCTAGGTTCTTCAAAAAATGTATTTTAGGGAAGAGAAATGGTGGAGAGAGAGTATGTAGGTTAAAAGATAATTAAAAGACATATCAGATTTTTAAAAAATGGGGCAAGACCTAACTACAATATCTAGAGATACTTTAAATGATTAAATCATAAAGAAACTTAAGAAGAGATTGCTATAAGAGTCAGTAGGTTGATTATTTTGTAGGAAGGGAATAGCCTTTGGGATGGGCAACATGAAGGGACTTCTGGAGTAATAGGAAAAGTTCTTTTTCGTAATGTGGATGGTGGTTTCAGGGGTGTTTGCTTTTAATAATTCACTTTTATACATTTTATACATTTATTTTGTGTGGTTTTCTGTACCTGTGCTTTATTTAATAATAAAAAGACTAACATTTAGAAAAATAACATTCTAGAAAAGAAGTTACCAACTGGCCTAGTATGAGGGACAAGGATATCTGTTGGTTAGGGGAATTACAGTCCCATCATACTATATTCATTGGATTAGAAGCTATTCCCCAAAAGGCAATAGAGTTGCTGTCAGGATGGGGCAATAGAAGCTAGGCAGCCTAAGCCCACTACCTTTCTATAAAATTACAGTACAGTTACCTCAAAAATGATTCCTTATGCATATTGCTTATTAGCATTTGAACACGGAAATCAAGATAGATTAGAGCCAAGATAACTCCTGACTCTTGGTCCCCCAAATGGTGTAAGCCAGTCATCCCCTCTGACAATTGGTTTTTCTTATAACTCCTTGACTTTTTCTTCTTTTTATATTTGCTTGAAAGAATTTGGAATCAGAATGAGAAGCACTGATCATCTTTGATAATATCAAAATCACATGTCAGTATTTAACAGAACAAACCAAGTTTAGACATCAGCTACATTGACTAAGTAAGGTGGTTGGGTATGCAATCATTTGGTCCATATTTGTGCCCTGAGCCCACAGCCACTCCTGGACATGGCCCTGCCCATCAGTAGGTGGACACCAGCTGCAAGACACCACAGCCCCACAGCCTGCTGAGGCATGACCCAGCCCAACCACCAGCAGGCCAGCACCAGCCCTGGGATGTGCTGGGCCCCAGCCCCAGCCAAAACAATCTTGAGAAACAAGAACAGAGATGCAGATATGCTCCCTGACTGCAGATTGTACTACAAAGCTACAGTCATCAAAACAGTTTGGTACTGGCATAAAAACAGATGCATAGGTCAGTGGAACAGAATAGAGAGCCCAGAAATAAACCCATGCACTTATGGTCAATTAATCTATGACAAAGGAGGCAAGAATATCCAATGGGGAAAAGACATTCTCTTCAATAGATGGTGCTGGGAAAACTGGACAGCTACATGTAAAAGAATGAAATTAAAACATTCTCTAACACCGTATACAAAAATAAACTCAAAATGAATTAAAGACCTAAATGTAAGACTGGAAACTATAAAACTCCTAGAAGAAAACATAGGCAGAACACTCTTTGGCATAAATCGTAGCAATGTTTTTTTGGATCTGTCTCGTAAAGCAAAGGAAATAAAAGCAAAAATAAACAAATAGGACCTAATTAAATATAAAAGCTTTTGCACAGCAAAGGAAACCATTGACAAAATGAATGGACAACCTACTGAATGGGAGAAAATATTTGCAAATGATATGACTAATAAGAGGCTAATATCCCAAATATAAAAACAGCTCATACAACTCAATATCAAGAAAAGAACCAACCTGATTTAAAAATGGACAGAAGACTTGAATAGATATTTTTTCAAAGACATACAGATGGCCAACAGGCACATGAAAAGATGCTCAACATCACCAATCATCAGAGAAATGCAAATTAAAACCACAATGAGAGATCACCTCACACCTCTCAGAATGGCTATTATCAAAAAGACAACAAATAACAAGTGTTAGTAAGGATGTGGAGAAAAGGGAACCCTCATGCACTGTTGCTGGGAATGTAAATTGGTGCAGCCATATGGAAAAAAGTATGGAGGTTCCTCAAAAAACTAAAAATAGAACTACCATATGATTCAGCAATTCCACTCCTAGGAATATATCTGAAAAAAAATGAAAACACTAATTTGAATAGATACATGCGCCCCCATGTTTATAGCAGCATTACTTACAATAGCCAAGATAAGGAAGCAACCAAAATGTCCATCAACAGATGACTGGATACAGAAGAAGTGGTATAGGGGCTTCCCTGGTGGTCCAGTGGCTAAGACTCTGCGCTGCCATTGGAGGGGGCCTGGATTTGATCCCTTGTTAGGGAACTGGGTCCCACATGCCGCAACCAAAAGTTTGCATGCTGCAACTGAGGATCCCACATGCCGCAACTAAAGATCCCGCATGCTGCAACTAAAAAAAAAAAAAAGATCCCACACACTGCAACGAGGGTCCTGCATGCCACAACTAAGATCTGGTGTGGCCAAATAAATAAATAAACAAATTAATTAATTTTTTTTTAAAGTAGTGTATATATATATATACAATGGAATACTATTCGGCCATGAAAAAGAATGAAATTTTGCCGTTTACGACAACATGTATGGACCTGGAAGGTATTATTCTTAGTGAAGTAAGTCAGACAGAGAAAGACAAATACTGTGTGTTATCACTTATATGTGGAATCTAAAAAATAAACAAATGAATATAACGAAACAGAAACAGATGCACACATATGTGCGTCTAGTGGTAACCCATGGGGAGAGAGAAGCGGGGAGGAGCACAACAGGGGTAGGCAATTAAGAAATTCAACTACTATGCATAAAATAAATAAGCTACAAGGATATACTGTACAGCACAGGAAACATAGCCAATATTTTATAATAACTTTAAATGGAGTATAATCTATAAAAATTTTGAATCACTGTGTTGTACACCTGAAACTTATATAATATTGTACATTAACTATACCTCAATTAAAAAAAAAAATCAACCTTAGGTCTTCCAGCTCTTCCAGCTTGGTGATGGACCTTGTAGTTGTGGGTCACTTTACTGTTGAGAATAAATCACCAAGATTCTGTATCTCATCTACATTATGGAAGATGAAAAGAAATGAATTATTAGTTTGACTCACTTCCCACCTTTAGTTTCTCATTGGAAACCTGAGAAAATGTGGATTTCTTTATGTGTGTTGGAGCCTTCCCTTAATGAGGACGTAACTAGAAAAAAATTTTAAATTGGGCCAAAACAAAAACCCACAGCTTGCTAGACGCCAGAGCTCTCTTTAAGGCTTTGTGTCATCTTGCTCTGACCTTGAAGTAGCTGACTGAATGCTTCTTCAAGAGGTCTCTTGAAAGCTGCCAGAATGCATTATGTTAAGCTTTCACCCATTTTTCAAGTATATATCAGCAGGATTGAAAGATTATTTCTACTTTCAAATAGAGAAAGGATTCTTCGTTTATTATTCTGAACATATGACAGGCATGTGACACCCCTAAACCTGAACAGATGGATTGAGAGTCCTTTCTCACTGTTCCAAACTTCTGCTTTCTTTAACACATGCTCTAAATTCCTAGTTTACGAACATTTTATATATCATGCTACTCACCAAGTATGGGAATCAAGTGTCCTGAGCACTAGAATCTTGACTACTATCTGCCTGTTGATTCCGGGTGTTTCAAGTACCTACCATTAGTGATCAAAAGGGCAATTTTGATTTGGGATGTTATAAAGATATAATTGAGAATAATGGAACCCATATTAATAAAGGAATCATATGTGGTTCTAGTATAGCTTGTAGCTCTGGCCTTAATTACTGCTTCCTCCCCACTAAGATTTAGAAGGGAATGAAGATTGGTTACCATGTCTTTATGATTTTCCATTGTTCTGGCTACATTTATTCTTTTTTGCTACTGAACAGATGCAGGCTGTTCAGTCATAGAAGGATGCCTGCTATGGCTTCTTTTAGGCACCTTCTGTTTGTCTGTCTATCTATCTATCTATTTATCTATCTATCTATGTCTGTCTGTCTATCTATCTATCTATCTATCTATCTATCTATCTATCTTATCTATCTATCTATCTATCTATGCTACTATGGTAGTTTATAAGGATCCATGGTGTTTGATGGATAGTCAGGTTCTGACATGAGTGTTTACTGAAAACTCTTCTTGTTACTCATAATTCCACATTCTGTGGTTATTTTGTATATCATTTAATCAATATCTCTTTTCTATTTTTCCATCAGCATCAACTGTGGTGAAAGCTATCCATTTATTGACCAACTGGGGTTTATGTAGTTTATCCATGCAGTGGCACTTGCATGTGGATAGGATATACTTGTCTCTCAAATGATTTTCTCCATTGCCCATGCAATACCGTGGCCAGTTTCATTTTTAACTCTAACTTTTCTTCATGGTGTCATATCCCTCTCAGACCACACTCTTTCTGTTTCCAGGCTTATGCCTTCCTGCTTCCTGTTGGAAGAACACTTCTCAGTTTACAGTTGAAATAAATGGTATTTCCTGACCTCAGTCAATTGTTGGGATTATGCTCCTGTCACTCCCTGGATTACATATCCAGCTCTGCATACTGCACACTCCTATGTTCTTTTCGGTGATTAACATTTATATGTTTTTAAGAGATAATGTTTCTAAATGTCCTTTAGTTATAGTATTACAATGCATAAGACTTCAAACACTTTAAAATGAGAGACACATAAATCACATTAATGCTCTTTTTTGAGAGAAAGCAGATATATAAATGGCAGCTTTTTATAGGTTTATAAATCTACAAAATTCTATATCAAGAATCTTTTTCTATGATTCTACTTTATCAGTTTCTAAATGTGAAAGGCCAAGAGCAGAATGAGTTGGAAATATTTGTTGGACTCTGGATCTAAATTTTGAGAAATTTAGAAGAGTATGAAGATAATATTGGTTACCATTTACAAGGTCTTTTCATAGTAAAACAAAACATAAAACCCTAAAATAATATTCCAAATTCACAGGTGTGATTTGGCCAGGCTAATAATTTTTAATTATGTATATATATATGTATATATATATATTTTTTTTTTTAACATCTTTATTGGAGTATAATCACTTTACAGTGGTGTGTTAGTTTCTGCTGTATAACAAAGTGAATCAGCTATAGGTATACATATATCCCCATATCCCCTCCCTCTTGTGTCTCTCTCCCACCCTCCCTATCCCACCCCTGTAGGTGGTCACAAAGCACCGAGCTGATCTCCCTGTGCTACGCAGCTGCTTCTCACTAGTTATCTGTTTTACATTTGGTAGTCTATATATGTCCATGCCACTCTCTCACTTCACCCCAGCTTACCCTTCGCCCTCCTCGTGTCCTCAACTCCATTCTCTACGTCTGCATCTCTGTTCCTGTCCTGCCCCTACGTCCTTTAGAACCTTTTTTTTTTTTTTTTTTTTTAGATTTCATATATATGTGTTAGCATACGGTATTTGTTTTTCTCTTTCTGACTTACTTCACTCTGTATGACAGACTCTGGGTCCATCCACCTCACTACAAATAACTCAATTTCATTTCTTTTTATGACTGAGTAATATTCCATTCTATATATGTGTTCTTTATCCATTCATCTGTCGATGGACACTTAGGTTGCATCCATGTCCTGGCTATTGTAAATAGTGCTGCAATGAACATTGCGGTACATGACTCTTTTTAAATTATGGTTTTCCCAGAGTATATGCCCCATAGTGGGATTGCTGGGTCGTATGGTAGTTCTATTTTTAGTCTTTTAAGGAACCTCCATACTGTTCTCCATAGTGGCTATATCAATTTACATTCCCACCAACAGTGCAAGAGGGTTCCCTTTTCTCCACACCCGCTCCAGCATATATTGTTTGTAGACTTTTTGATGATGGCCATTCTGACCGGTGTTGAGGTGATACCTCATTGCAGTTTTGATTTGCATTTCTCTAATGATGAGTGATGCTGAGCATCCTTTCATGTGTTTTTTGGCGATCTGTATATCTTCTTTAGAGAAATGTCGATTTAGGACTTCTGCCCATTTTTGGATTGGGTTGTTTGTTTTTTTGTTATTGAGCTGCATGAGCTGCTTGTAAATTTTGGAGATTAATCCTTTGTCATTTGCTTCATTTGCAAATATTTTCTCCCATTTTGAGGGTTGTCTTTTTGTCTTATTTATGGTTTCTTTTGCTATGCAAAAGCTTTGAAGTTTCATTAGGCCCCATTTGTTTATTTTTGTTTTTATTTCCATTTCTCTAGGAGGTGGGTCAAAAAGGATCTTGCTGTGATTTATGTCATAGAGTGTTCTTCCTATGTTTTCCTATAAGAGTTTTATAGCGTCTGGCCTTACATTTAGGTCTTTGAGTTTTGAGTTTATTTTTGTGTATGGTGTTAGGAAGTGTTCTAATTTCATTTTTTGACATGTAGCTGTCCAGTTTTCCCAGCACTGATTATTGAAGAAGCTGTCTTTTCTCCATTGTATATTCTTGCCTCCTTTATCAAAGATAAGGTGACCATATATGCATGGGTTTATCTCCTGGTCTTTCTATCCTGTTCCATTGATCTATATTTCTGTTTTTGTGCCAGTACCATACTATCTTGATTACTGTAGCTTTGTAGTATAGTCTGAAGTCTGGGAGCCTGATTCCTTCAGCTCCGTTTTTCTTTCTCAAGATTGCTTTGGCTATTCGGGGTCTTTTGTGTTTCCATACAAATTGTGAAATTTTTTATTCTAGTTCTGTGAAAAATGCCATTGGTAGTTTCATAGGGATTGCATTGAATCTGTAGATTGCTTTGGGTAGTATAGTCATTTTCCCAAGGCTGATTCTTCCAGTCCAAGAACATGGTATATCTCTCCATCTGTTTGTATCATCTTTAATTTCTTTCATCAGTGTCTTATAGTTTTCTGCATAGAGATCTTTTGTCTCCTTAGGTAGGTTTATTCCTAGGTACTTTATTCTTTTTGTTGCAATGGTAAATGGGGGTGTTTCCTTCATTTCTGTTTCAGATTTTTCATCATTAGTATATAGGATTGCAGAGATTTCTGTGCATTAATTTTCTATCCTGCTATTTTACCAAATTCATTGATTAGCTCTAGTAGTTTCTGGTAGCATCTTTAGGATTCTCTATGTATACTATCATGTCATCTGCAAACAGTGACAATTTTACTTCTTCTTTTCCGATTTGGATTCCTTTTATTTCTTTTCCTTCTCTGATTGCTGTGGCTAAAACTTCCAAAACTATGTTGAATAATAGTGGTGAGTGTGGGCAACCTTGTCTTGTTCCTGATCTTAGTGGAAATGGTTTCAGTTTTTCACCATTGAGAAATATATTGGCTGTGGTTTTGTCACATATGACCTCTATTATGTTGAGGTAAGTTCCCTCTATGCCAGCTTTCTGTAGGGTGTTTATCATAAATGGGTGTTGAATTTTGTCCAAAGCTTTTTCTGCCTCTATTGAGATGATCATATGGTTTTTATCCTTCAATTTGTTAATATCGTGTATCACATTGATTGATTTGCATATATTGAAGAATCCTTGCATTCCTGGGATAAACCCCACTTGATCATGGTGTATGATCCTTTTAATGTGCTGTTGGATTCTGTTTGCTAGTATTTTGTTGAGGATTTTTACATCTGTGTTCATCAGTGATACTGGCCTGTAGTTTTCTTTCTTTGTGACATCTTTGTCTGGTTTTGGTATCAGGGTGATGGTGGCCTCGTAGAATGAGTTTGGGAGTGTTCCTCCCTGTGCTATATTTTTGGAAGAGTTTGAGAAGGATAGGTGTTAGCTCTTCTCTAAATGTTTGATAGAATTCGCCTGTGAAGCCATCTGGTCCTGGGCTTTTGTTTGTTGGAAGATTTTTAATCACAGTCTCAATTTTAGTGCTTGTGATTGGTCTGTTTATATTTTCTGTTTCTTCCTGGTTCAGTCTCGGAAGACTGTGCTTTTCTAAGACTTTGTCCATTTCTTCCAGGTTGTCCATTTTATTGGCATGTACTTGCTTGTAGTAATCTCTCATGATCCTTTGTATTTCTGCAGTGTCAGTGGTTACTTCTCCTTTTTCATTTCTAATTGTATTGATTTGAGTCTTCTCCCTTTTTTTCTTGATGAGTCTGGCTAATGGTTTATCAATTTTGTTTATCTTCTCAAAGAACCAGCTTTTAGTTTTATTGATGTTTGCTATCATTTTCTTCATTTCTTTTTCATTTATTTCTGATCTGATCTTTATGATTTCTTTCCTTCTGCTAACTTTGGGGGGTTTTTGTTCTTCTTTCTCTAATTGCTTTAGGTGTAAGGTTAGGTTGTTTATTTGAGATATTTCTTGTTTCTTGAGGTAGGATTGTATTACTATAAACTTCCCTCTTAGAACTGCTTTTGCTGCATCCCATAGTTTTTTGGTTGTCATGTTTTCATTGTCATTTGTTTCTAGGTATTTTTTAATTTACTCTTTGATTTCTTCAGTGATCTCTTGGTTATTAAGTAGTGTATTGTTTAGCCTCCATGTGTTTGTATTTTTTACAGATATTTTTCCTGTAATTGATATCTAGTCTCATAGTGTTGTAGTCGGAAAAGACATTTGATATAATTTCAATTTTCTTATATTTACCAAGGCTTGATTTGTGACCCAAGATATGATCTATCCTGGAGAATGTTCCATGAGCACTTGAGAAGAAAGTATATTCTGTTATTTTAGTATGGAATGTCCTATAAATATGAATTAAGTCCATTTTGTTTAATGTATCATTTAAAGTTTGTGTTAACTTATTTATTTTCATTTTGGATGATCTGTCCATTGGTGAAAGTGGGGTGTCTAAGTCCCCTACTATGATTGTGTTATTGTCAATTTCCCCTTTTATGGCTGTTAGCATTTGCCTTATGTATTGAGGTGCTCCTATGTTGGGTGCATAAATATTTACAATTGTTATATCTTCTTCTTGGGTTGATCCCTTAATCATTATGTAGTGTCCTTCTTTGTCTCTTATTATTATTTTTTTTAATATAAATTTTATTTATTTATTTATTTATTATTATTATTAACTTTTGGCTGTGTTGGGTCTTCGTTTCTGCGCGAAGGCTTCCCCTAGCCGCGGCAAGTGGGGGCCACTCTTCATCGCGGTGCGTGGGCCTCTCACTATCGTGGGCTCTCTTGTTGCGGAGCACAGGCTCCAGACTCACAGGCTCAGTAATTGTGGCGCACGGGCCTAGTTGCTCCGCGGCATGTGGGATCTTCCCAGACCAGGACTTGAACCCGTGTCCCCTGCATTGGCAGGCAGACTCTCAACACTGCGCCACCAGGGAAGCCCTCTTTGTCTCTTATAATAGTGTTTATTTTAAAGTCTGTTTTGTCTGATATGAGAATTGCTACTCCCACTTTCTTTTCATTTCCATTTCCATGGAGTATCTTTTTCCATCCCCTCATTTTCAGTCTGTATGTGTCCCTAGGTCTGAAGTGGGTTTCTTGTTTTTGTGTCCATTCAGCCAGTCTATGTCTTTTGGTTGGAGCATTTAATCCATTTACATTTAAGGTAATTATCAATATGTATGTTCCTATTACCATTTTCTTACTTGTTTTAGGTTTGTTATTGTAGGTCTTTTCCTTCTCTTGTGTTTCCTGCCTAGAGAAGTTCCTTTAGCATTTGTTGTAAAGCTGGTTTGGTGGTGCTGAATTCTCTTAGCTTTTGTTTGTCTCTAGAGGTTTTAATTTCTCCATCGAATCTGAATGAAATCCTTGCTGGATAGAGTTATCTTGGTTGTAGGTTTTTCCCTTTCATCACTTTAAATATGTCCTGCCACTCCCTTCTGGCTTGCACAGTTTCTACTGAAAGATCAGCTGTTAAACTTATGGGGATTCCTTTGTATATTATTTGTTGCTTTTCCCTTGCTGCTTTTAATATTTTTCCTTTGTATTTAATTTTTGATAGTTTGATTAATATGTGTCTTGGCGTGTTTCTCCTTGGATTTATCCTGTATGGGACTCTCTGTGCTTTCTGGACTTGATTGACTATTTCATTTCCCATACTAAGGTAGTTTTCAACTATAATCTCTTCAAATATTTTCTCAGATCCTTTCTTTTTCTCTTCTTCTTCTGGGACCCCTATAATTCAAATGTTGGTGCCTTTAATGTTGTTCCAGAGGTCTCTGACACTGCCTTCAATTTTTTTCTTTCTTTTTTCTTTATTCTGCTCTGCAGCAGTTATTTCCACCATTTTATCTTCCAAGTCACTTATCCATTCTTCTGCCTCAGTTATTCTGCTATTGATTCCTTTTAGAGAATTTTAAATTTCATTTATTGTGTTGTTCATCATTGTTTGTTTGCTCTTTAGTTCTTCTAGGTCCTTGTTAAACGTTTCTGGTATTTTCTCCATTCTATTTCCAAGATTTTGGATCATCTTTACTATCATTATTCTGAATTCTTTTTCAGGTAGACTGCCTATTTTCTCTTCATTTGTTTGGTCTGGTGGGTTTTTACCTTGCTCCTTCATCTGCTGCATATTTCTCTGTCTTCTCATTTTGCTTAACCTACTGTGTTTGGGGCCTCCTTTTCACAGGCTGCAGGTTCGTACTTCCCATTGTTTTTGGTGTCTGCCTCCAGTGGGTAAGGTTGGTTCAGTGGGTTGTGTAGGCTTCCTGTTGGAGGGGACTGGTGCCTGTGTTCTGATGGATGAGGCTGGATATTGTCTTTCTGGTGGGCAGGACCGCGTCTGGTGGTGTGTTTTGGGGTGAACTTAGTATGATTTTAGGCAGCCTCTCTGCTAATGGGTGGGGTTGTGTTCCTGTATTGCTGGTTGTTTGGTATGGGGTGTCCAGCACTGGAGCTTGCTGGTCGTTGAGTGGAGCTGGGTCTTAGCATTGATACGGAGATCTCTGGGAGAGCTCTTGCTGATTGATATTACGTGGGACCAGGAGGTCTCTGGTGGACCAATGTCCTGAACTCAGCTGTCCCACCTCAGATGCTCAGGCCTGACCCCCGGCCGGAGCACCAAGACCCTGTCAGCCACATGGCTCAGAAGAAAAGGGAGGGAAAAATAAATAAATAAATAAAAATAAAATAAAGTTATTAAAATAAAAAATTTAAGAAATATTTTTAAAAAGTAATAAGAAAAAAGACAAGAAAGAAGAGAGCAACCAAACCAATAAACAAATCCACCAATGATAACAATCGCTAAAAACTATACTAAAACAAACAAACAAAATAACAGACAGACAGAACCCTAGGACAAATGGTAAAAGCAAACCTATACAGACAAAATCACACAAAGAAGCATACATATACACATTCACAAAAACAGAAAAAGGAAAAAAATATATATATATATAAAATAAAGGAAGAGAGCAACCAAATCAATAAACAAATCTACCAATGACAGTAAGCTCTAAATACTAAACTGAGATGAACATAAAACCAGAAACAAATTAGATGTAGAAAGCAAACCCCAAGTCTACAGTTGCTCCCAAAGTCCACCACCTCAATTTTGGGATGATTCATTGTCTATTCAGGTATTCCACAGATGCAGGGTACATCAGGTTGACTGTGGAGATTTAATCTGCTGCTCCTGTGGCTGCCCAGTGAAATTTCCCTTTCTCTTCTTTGTTTGCACAGCTCCCGGGGTTCAGCTTTGGATTTGGCCCTGCTTCTTCATGGAGGTCACCCTCTGGCATCTGTTCTTCGCCCAAACAGGAGGGGGTTAGAGAAGCGGCTGATTAGGGGACTGTGGCTCACCGGGGCGGGCGGGGGCGGGAGGGGTACAGAATGCGGGGCGAGCCTGCGTCGGCAGAGGCCAGCATGACATTGCAACAGCCTGAGGTGTGCCGTGTGTTTTCCCAGGGAAGTTGTCGCTGGATCACGCGACCCTGGCAGTGGCAGGCTGCATAGGCTCCCGGGAGGGGAGGTGTGGATAGTGATCTGTGCTTGCACACAGGCTTCTTGGTGGCTGCAGCAACAGCCTTAGCGTTTCATGCCTGTCTCTGATGTCCGTGCTGATAGCTGCAGCTCGCGCCCGTCTCTGGAGCTCATTTAGGCAGTGCTCTGAATCCCCTCTCCTCGCACACCCCAAAACAATGGTCTCCTGCCTCTTAGGCAGTTCCAGACTTTTTCCCGGACTCCCTCCAAGCTAGCTGTGGTGCACTAGCCCCCTTCAGGCTGTGTTCACGCAGCCAACCCCAGTCCTCTCCCTAGGATCTGACCTCCGAAGCTCGAGCCTCAGCTCCCAGCCCCCACCCGCCCTGGCAGGTGAGCAGACAAGCCTCTCAGGCTGGTGAGTGCTGGTCGGCACTGATCCTCTGTGCAGGAATCTCTCGACTTTGCCCTTTGCACTCCTGTTGCTGCTCTCTCCTTCGTGCCTCCAAAGCTTTCCCCCCACCCATCCCCTGTCTCCACCAGTGAAGGGGCTTCCTAGTGTGTGGAAACTTTTCCTCCTTCACAGCGCCCTCCCAGAGGTGCAGGTCCCATCCCTATTCTTTTGTCTCTGTTTTTCCTTTCTTCTTTGCCCTACCCAGGTATGTGGGGAATTTCTTGCCTTTTGGGAAGTCTGAGGTCTTCTGCCAGTGTTCTGTAGGAGTTGTTCCACATGTAGATGTATTTTTGATGTATTTGTGGGGAGGAAGGTGATCTCCATGTCTTACTCCTCCACCATCTTGAAGGTCCCCCCCAATAATTTTTAATTATATTTTTTGAATTACACATGTCCTACATGAATATATCGTTATTGTGAAAAATTAATATTATAGAGAAGCATACAGAGTAAAAACTTAAGTACCTCTTATCTTAATTTGGGTGCCCCAAAAGCAGATTCTGAGAAAATGGCTTAAGTATAGTTGCAATGGGAATCTCCTTGTTTTCATCCTCTACTTACCACTCACTGAATACTTCTGTACTCCAATGTGTGTGGGTTTTTCCCATATTCAGCAAGTCTTTGATTCTCTACAGATGCCAGATATCTTGCAATTTAATTCAATTCTGACACCATCTACCCAGAGGTAGCATCAGATCCCATAAATTAAGGACTCAATCTCACAAGACTGCTTGCTATCTCACTTCATATGCCAATTGCAAGTCCAGGTTGTTACCTGGGTTTCTGACTGAACAGCTATAAATCAGAGGTTCCCATAATACCCACCTCATTTTTGATAATTTGCCAGAATGGCTTACAGAATTCAGGCAAACAGTTTATGTACTAGATTATTAGTTTATTACGAAGGATACAACTTAGGAAGAGCCAGATGGAAGAGATGCATAGGGCAAGATATGCGGGAAGGGGTGTGGAGGTTTCATGCGCTTTTAAGACACGCCACCCTCCTAGCACCTTCATGTGTTCAGCAACCCAGAAGCTCTCTGAACCCTGTCCTTCGGGGTTTTCAACTTCTGCCCCTCTACCTTTCCCAGGGATTGAAGGGTGAGGCTGATATATATATATATATATATATATATATATATATATATATATATATATATATATATATATTATATATATATATATATCAGATTCCTTTCCCTTATAGATTATTACAAGATATTGAGTAGTTCCATGTGGTATACAGTAGGTCCTTTTTGGTTATCTATTTTATATTTAATAGTGTGTATATGTTAATCCCAAATTCATAATTTATCCCCCCAACCCCTTTCCCCTTTGGTAACCATAAGTTTGTTTTCTGTCTTTGTAAGTTTACTTCTGTTTTGTAAATAATTTTGTTTGTAAATAATTTTCGTTTCATTTTTTTAGATTCCACATATAAGTGATATCATATGATATTTGTCTTTGTCTGGCTTAGTATGGTAATTTCTAGGTCCATCCATGTTGCTGCAAATGGCTTTATTTCATTCTTTTTTATGGCTGTGTAATATTCCATTATATATAGAAATAGGTATAGATACAGATATATACCACATCTTCTTTATCCATTCATCTATTGACAGACATTTAGGTTGCTTCCATGTCTTGGCTATTGTAAATAGTGGTGCAATGAACATTGGGGGTGCATGTATCTTTTTGAATTATAGTTTTCTCTGGATATATGCCCAGGAGTGGGATTGCTGGATCATATGGTAACTCTATTTTTAGTTTTTTAAGGAACCTCCATACTGTTCTCCATAGTGGCTGTACCAATTTACATTCCCACCAACAGGGTAGGAGGGATCCTTTCTCCCCACACCGTCTCCAGCATTTATTATTTATAGACTTCTTCTTTTTTTTTTTAATTTATTTTAAATTTTATTTATTTATTTATTTATGGCTGTGTTGGGTCTTCGCTTCTGCGCGAGGGCTCTCTCCAGCTGCGGCAAGTGGGGGCCACTCTTCATCGCGGTGCGCGGGCCTCTCACTATCGCGGCCTCTCTTTGTTGCGGAGCACAGGCTCCAGACGCGCAGGCTCAGCAACTGTGGCTCACGGGCCCAGCCGCTCCGCGGCATGTGGGATCTTCCCAGACCAGGGCTCGAACCCGTGTCCCCTGCATTGGCAGGCAGACTCTCAACCACTGCGCCACCAGGGAAGCCCTTATAGACTTCTTGATGATGTCCATTCTGACCAGTGTGAGGTGATAACACATAATAGTTTTGATTTGCATTTCTCTAATAATTAGCGATGTTGAGCATTTTTTCAAGTGCCTATTGGCCACCTATATGTCTTCTTTGGAGAAATGTCTATTTATATCTTCTGTCCATTTGCTGATTGTGACTTTCTTTTTTTTTATATTGAGCTGTATGAACTGTTTATATATTTTGGAAATTAATCCCTTGTCAGTCACATTGTTTGCAAATATTTTCTCCCATTCTGTAGGTTGTCTTTTCGTTTTGTTTATGGTTTCCTTTGCTGTGCAAAAGCACTATTGTAATTCTTTTTTTTTTTTAAAGTCAGTGACCCTTACTCTTTTTATTTATTTATTTGTTTGTTTGTTTGTTTTTGGCTGTGATGGGTCTTCGTTTCTGTGCGAGGGCTTTCTCTAGTTGCAGCAAGCAGGGGCCACTCTTCATTGCGGTGTGCTGACCTCTCACTAACGCGGCCTCTCTTGTTGCGGAGCACAGGCTCCAGACGCGCAGGCTCAGTAGTTGTGGCTCACGGGCCTAGTTACTCCGCGGCCTGTGGGATCTTCCCAGACCAGGGCTCGAACCCGTGTCCCCTGCATTGGCAGGCAGATTCTCAACCACTGCACCACCAGGGAAGCCCTGTAATTCTTTTTGAAGCCAAATAATGTTTATAAATTTTTTCTTCTATGTAATTTTTAGAATAAGCTAATCAAGGTCCACTTTTTTAAAAATCCTGAGAGGATTTGGACCATAATTGCTTTTCTTTATAATATTGAGTCTTTCTATTCAGGAAAGTGGTATGTCCCCATTTAGTTGGTTGTTTTATATGTTTGTAAAAGTTTCATTGTTTTCACATGGGTTTTGTACATTTCTTGTTTCATTTACTCCTCAAAATTTTATAGTTCTTGTTGCTACTGTGAATGGAATCTTTACAATATTTTACAAACATTATCGGCAGTGTATAAGAAAGATATTCATCTTTGCAGGGTGATTATGTATACAGCCACCTTCCTAATTAGTTATTGACAGGTAAATTTTTACCCCTTCACAGTCTCATGCTTTCAAATTCTCGTATTAGCAATTGGAGACACAAGTTGGCTGCTCTTTCTGTCATCCCTTATTCCTGGAGATTAAAGACAAGTCTTTATGTTTTTGTTTTAACTAGATGTTACTTACGTTTTGGGATCTCTCAATCTAATTTCCACTACTACCACCACACACTGGTCCCTTGGGAGACCCTTTCCCACCTTCAACATTTTGGCTCAAATATGGCTAGAATTAAAAAAAAAAGAAAAAAAAAACTTTAGTAAATACTAATGAATATTAAAGAAAATGCTAGAAACAACAGAAACCTAGATTCATGCAAGCTCAGAATTTTTACCATAGTACCGTTTACTTACTTTAAAAAGTGGTATGTATTTTAATGCATTAAAAATTTTAATTTGAGTTGATCCAGTAAAATATAAAATCTTGGAGAAATAATGAATTCTGTAATTGATTCTACAACACTATCCACTTCCTTCTAATATTCTAATCAGAATCGCTCTGGTTCCAAGTTTTTTATTAAGGCTTTTTACTCTTAACTATAGGAGAGATATAAGTATTGATATCAGTAGGAGTTCACACATTAAGAAGTCAAGTAATTTTGGGGGGAGTTCCCTGGTGATCTTGTGGTTAGGATTTGGCACTTTCACTGCCATAGCCTGGGTTCAATCACTGGTTGGGGAACTGAGATCCCACAAGCCGTGGGTGCAGCCAAAAAAAGAAGCCAAGTAATTTTTATTTTTTTCTCTGGTATGGGTCACAAGAGAATATTCCTTTCAAAATATAGAGTTGAGGAATAAAAGTAATAAGTCATACTGAGTGAGACAGAAATTGGAAATACAAGTCCTAAGACATAAGTGAATTTGTAGCATTGAAATAAACGACTCAATGTGTTCTTTTGCTATAAATTCAAGCCATCCTAAATTACTTACATTTTCTTGGCCATACTATGCATTTTTATATCTCTGTACCTTGACACATATTGTTTCATCTTCCTGGAATTTCCTTTTTTTCTACCACTATTGTCCATTTAGTGGACTCTTCCCAGTGAGCCAGTACATTATATGTGTGCTTTCCTCATGCAGTGTTTCAGGCCATACTGTTAAAGATCATCTTCATCAGATCCAAATCAATTACTTTGCTTTTTGTAAAGCTCTTTCTAGTCTTCTAGTGACGTTACTTACTTCTGTTCTACTATGTATTACATTGTATTATTACTTTTAATTGTCCTCTATGTCTCTTACATCATTGTGAGCCTCACTACCTATCACACATTTTGCCTCTAGTAAATGTGTGTTAACTGACACTTAAAATGCAGTGTTCTTGTACCTTGACTTACCTAACACTTAAGCTTCTGAACTATTTGGCCCTCTGTTTATCCCACTCATTCATTTATCCATCCCATCCACCCATTCCATCCATCTCTCTATTCCATACATCCCATCTATCCACCCATCAGTTTTATTCATCTGTTCATCTATTCTATCATCCTGTCCGTCCATCTTATCTTTCCATTCTGTCTGTCCCATTCATCCATCCATCTATCCAGAAAGCACTTAATATGTGATTTCCTTTCTTTTTTTGACTGCGTTGGGTCTTTGTTGCTGCATGCGGGCTTTCTCTAGTTGCCACGAGGTGGGGATACGCTATGTTGTGGTGCACGGGCTTCTCATTGTGGTGGCTTCTGTTTTTGCGGAGCACGGGCTCTAGGCATGTGGGCTTCAGTAGCTGTGGCGTACGGGCTCAGTAGTTGTGGCACACGGGCTTTGTTGCTCCACGGCATGTGGGATCTTCCTGGACCAGGGCTTGAACCCGTGTCCCCTGCATTGGCAGACGGATTCTTAACCACTGCGCCACCAGGGAGGTCCTTAATATGTGATTTTTAACACTGTGATTGGCACTAGAAATTAAAAAATAAGAAAGATGTAATTTCTGGTTTCAAGGAACTCATAAAAGGGAAGTGGCACAAGCTAAATATATAAATCACTTTCCTATTTTTTGTAGTGGTCAAAGTAAGAGGTCAAGGTAATATTACCATTATTTTTAGTTAACTGCATTTTTTTATTTTTAAAAAATACAATAAATATTTGTTCACAAGTGAAGTGGGGTTTTACTTTTTTCCTGGAATTAATATCACATAGCAATTTTTATGGCACATGAGATAACATTAATTTTCTGGAAGACTATAGATGCTTTTTCCATTATTCCAGGAGACTTTTAAAGCAACAGTATATGATGTGGTGTCTTCCAGTATAATAAACGATGGTTTTATAATGCTCAGTTGCTACAAAGAGATTTACTCTATATAAAGGATAAAGCAAAATGTGTGAGCATATTTTAATGTTCATGGTTTTTAAAATGTTTTTTACCCATAAATAGATAACTCCTCTAATTTAGGAAATGAAATAAAGAAATAAAATTTTAATTTTGAATACAAACAAGATTTTAAAATATATTGCACAACTGTGATTAAAAAGGGAACAGAGAGGGAAGGACCAGCCTCCTTCCACATGTGGGAAAAAGAACCAGGCCTTGGCTTTCTTACTAGACTGGTATGAAACCAGGAAGTGGAAGACAGGCCAGGCGGGCATGGTGTGCATGAACACCTACCTTTAACATGGTGTCCCTGTCTGCCAGCAAAATATGGCTCCATAAAACTCAGATTCTGACTGATAGGATGAACAAGTCCTCATCTCAGTGGTCAGGGTGAGCCCAGAGATAATCAAGTGTTTCTTATTAAGACTCACAGTGCTCTCATCCCAATCTTGAGCAGAATTTTAACTGCCTATGTTCTGAGGTAAAAATATGAGGAGACAGAGAAGGTGCAAACATTTGCATTTTGCCAAATGTTACTTTATCTGTGGATAAAGTTACTGCTGTGATTTAAGTGATTCAGAGGTTAAAAAAGAATGTGGAATATTGGCTATGAAGCTTATTGCACTACATATGTATATTTTAAATTAGGTTATAACGTTCAACATTAAAAGTAAACACATTTGTTCTCTGTTTAACCTCTCTGCTAGATTTAGATAGTCAGATATTCTCACTCTAGGCACATCTCAGAGATACTGAGAGTTCAGTTGCAGACCACCTCAATAAAGCAAACATTGCAATAAAGTGAGTCACATGAATTTTTGCATTTCCCAGTGCATATAAAATTAATGTTTACACTACACTGTAGTCTGTTAAGTGTGCAATAGCATTATGTCTTAAAAAGCAGTATATATACCTTAATTTAAATAATTACTTTATTGCCAAAAATGCTAACCATCATCTGAGCTTTCAGCAAGTCCTAATCTTTTTGCTGGTGGAGGGTCTTACCTCAGTGTTGATGGCTTCTGACTGATCACGGTGGTGGTTGCTGAAGGTTGAGGTGACTGTGGCAATTTCTTAAATAAGACAGCAATGACGTCTGCCACATCAGCTGACTCTTCCTTTCACCAGCATTTCTCTGTAGCATTCAATGCTGTTTGATAGAATTTTACCCAAAATAGAACTTCTTTCAAAATTGGATTTCAAACTCTGCCACTTTATCAACTAAGTTTATATCATATTCTAAATCCTATGTTGTCATTTCAACAGTCTTCACCAGGAGTAGATTCCATCTCAAGAAATCACTTTCTTTGTTCATCCATAAGAAGCAACTCCTCATCTGTTCAAGATTTAGCATGAGACTGCAGCAATTCAGTCATAGCTTCTGGCTCCACTTCTAATTCTAGTTCTCCTGCTATTTCCACTGCATCTGCAGTTACTTCCTCCACTGAAGTCTTGAGCCCCTCAGAGTCATCCATGAGGGTTGAAATCAACTTCTTCCAAACTCCTGTTCATGCTGATATTTTCGACCTCTTCCCATGAATCACGGATGTTCTTAATGGTATCTCAAATGGTGAAGCCTTTGCAGAAGGCTTTCAAGATACTTTGCCCAGATCCATCAGAGGAATCACTATCTGTGGCAGCTATAGCCTTACGAAATGTATTTCTTAAACCATAAGACTTGAAAGTTGAAATGACTTCTTGATCCATGGGCTGCAGGATGGATATCGTGTTAGCAGGCATGAAAAAACCACAAATCTCATTGTACATCTCCATCAGAGCTCTTGGGTTACCAGGGGCATTGTCAATGAGCAGTCATATTTTTATTTTATTTTTTTAAAATTTTGTTGGAGTATAGTTGATTTACGATGTTGTGTTAGTTTCAAGGGTACAGCAAAGGGATTCAGTTACACAGGTACATATATTCATTAACAGTCATATTTTTAAATAAACTTTTTTTTTTGAGCAGTAGGTCTCAACCGTGGGCTGAAAATATTTAGTAAACCATGTTGTAAACAGATGTACAGTCATCCAGTCTCTGTTGTTCCATTCACAGAGCACAGGCAGAGCAGATTTTGCATAATTCTTAAGGTCTCTAGGATTTTCAGAATGGTAAATGAACATTGGCTTCAACTTCAAGTCACCAGCTGCATTAGCCTGTCCTCTGAAGCTCTGAAGCAAGGCATTGACTTCTCTATGAAAGTCCAAGATGGCATTGTCTTCATTAGAAGGCTGTTTCCTCTACACTGAAAGTTTGTTGTTTAGTGCAGCCACCTTCATTAATATCTTTTTTTAAAATTAGTTTTTATTGGAGTATAGTTGCTTTACAGTGTTGTGTTAGCTTCTACTCCACAGCAGAATGAATCAACCATACATATACATATATCCCATTGCTTTTGGATTTCCCTCCCATTTAGGACACCACAGTGCATTAAGTAGAGTTCTCTGTGCTATACATATGTTCCCCTCAATTGTCTATTTTATACATAGTATCAATAGTGTATATGTGTCAATCCCGATCTCTCAATTCATCCCACCCTACCCCTTTCCCCCTTGGTATCCATACATTTGTTCTCTACGTCTGTGTCTCTATTTCTGCTTTGCAAATAAAGTCACCTATACCATTTATCTAGATTCCACATATATGCGTTAATATACAGTATTTGTTTTTCTCTTTCTGTCTTCACTCTGTATGATACTCTCTGGGTCCATACATGTATCTACAAATGACACAATTTTTTTCCTTTTTATGGCTGAGTAATATTCCATTGTATATATGTACCACATCTGCTTTACCCATTCTTCTGTTGATGGACATTTAGCTTGCTTCCATGTCCTGGCTATTGCAGATAGTGCTGCTATGAACATTGGGGTGTATATGTTTTTTTTCAATTATGGCTTTCTCTGGGTATATGCCCAGTAGTGGGATTGCTGGGTCATATGGTGGTTCTATTTTTAGTTTTTTAAGGAAACTTCATACTATTCTCCATAATGGTTGTACCAATTTACATTCCCACCAATAATGTAAGAGGGTTCCCTTTTCTCCATACCCTCTCCAGCATTTATTGCTTGTAGACTTTTTGATGATGGCCATTCTGACCGGTGTGAGGTGATACCTCATGGCAGTTTTGATTTACATTTCTCTAATAATTAATGATGTTGAGCATCTTTTCATGTGTTTGTTGGCCATCTGTATGTCTTCTTTAGAGAAATGTCTATTTAGGTCTTCTGCCCATTTCTTGATTGGGTTGTTTGGTTTTTTGTTATTGAGCTGCCTGAGCTGCTTGTATCTTTTGGAGATTAATCCTTTGTCAGTTGCTTCATTTGCAGATATTTTCTCCCATCCTGAGGGTTGTCTTTTCGCCTTGTTTATGGTTTCCTTTGCTGTGCAAAAGCTTTTAAGCTTAATTAGGTCCCATTTGTTTATTTTTGTTTTTATTTTCATTACTCTAGGAGGTGGGTCAAAAAAGATCTTGCTGTAATTTATGTCAAAGAGTGTTCTTCCTATGTTTTCCTCTAAGAGTTTTATAGTGTCTGGCCTTACATTTAGGTCTTTAATCCATTTTGTGTTTATTTTTGTGTATGGTGTTAGGGAGTGTTCTAATTTCATTCTTTTTTACATGTAACTGTCCAGTTTTCCCAGCACCACTTATTGAAGAAGCTGTCATTTCTCCATTGTATATTCTTGCCTCCTTTGTCATAGATTAGGAGACCATAGGTGTGTGGGTTTATCTCTGGGCTTTCTATCCTGTTGCATTGAGCTATATTTCTGTTTTTGTGCCAGTACCATACAGTCTTTTTTTTTTTTTTAATTATTTATTTATTTTATTTATTTTTATTTATGGCTGTGTTGGGTCTTCGTTTCTGTGTGATTGCTTTCTCTAGTTGCGGCAAGTGGGAGCCACTCTTCATCGTGGTGCGCGGGCCTCTCACTATCATGGCCTCTCTTGTTGCAGAGCACAGGCTCCAGACGCGCAGGCTCAGTAATTGTGGCTCACAAGCCCAGTTGCTCCGCGGCATGTGGGATCTTCCCAGACCAGGGCTCGAATCCGTGTCCCCTGCATTGGCAGGCAGATTCTCAACCACTGCGCTACCAGGGAAGCCCCCCATACAGTCTTGATTACTGTTGCTTTGTACTATTGTCTGAAGTCTTAGCTAGATCTTCTGGATAACTTGCTGCAGCTTCTACATCAGCCCTTGCTGCTTCACCTTGTGTTATGGAGATTACTTCTTTCCTTAAACCTCATGAACCAATCTCTGCTAGCTTCAAGCTTTTCTTCTGCAGTTTCCTCATCTCTCTCAGCCTTCACAGACTTGAAGGGGGTTAGGGCTTTGCTCTGGATTAAGCTTTCACTTAAGGGAATATTGTGGTTCCTTTGATCTTCTATCCAGACCGCTAAAACTTTCTCCATATCAGCAATAAGGCTATTTCACTTTCTTACCATTCATGTGTTCACTGGAGTAGCGTTTTTTTATTTCCTTCAAAAACATCTCCTTTGCATTTACAACTTGGCTAACTGCTTGGCCCAAGAGACCTAGCTTTTGGCCTATCTCAGCTTTCAACATGCCTTTCTCACTAAGCTTAATCATGTCTAGCTTTTGATTTAAAGTGAGAGACATGTGACTCTTCCTTTCACTTGAACACTTAGAGGACATTTAGGGTTATTAATTGGTCTAATTTTAATATTGATGTGTCTCAGGGAATAGGAAAGCCTGAGGAGGGGTAGAGAGACAGGGGAATGGCTGGTTGGTGGAGCAGTCAGAACACACACAACATTTATGGATTAAGTTCACTGTCTTATATGGGTGCGGTCATGGCACCTCAAAACAATTACAATAGTTACATCAAAGATCCCTGATCATAATCACCATAACAAATATATAGTGAAAAACCTTGAAATATTGCAAGAATTGCCAAAATGTGACACAGAGACACAGAGTAAGCAAATGCTATTGGAAAAGGGTCACTAATAGACTTGCTCGACACAAACTCACAATTTGTAAATAACACAGCATCTGTGAATCACAGTAAATCAAAGTGCAATAAAATGAGGTATGCCTGTATTGAGGGTCTTCTGCTAATGAACTGCATCTAAAACTACAACTAATATACTGTTTCCTTTAATATGATATGCATGTACTTTCATGAAATTTCTAAATTATGTGCTCCAAGACTAAACTGCAGAAAATTCATCATTGTTACACCATTAAATAAATCTCAGTGGAAGACAGAACAATTTAAATCTAAACAAATATACCTCTAGTTTACTACCAAAAGTTATCTAAAACCAAGATGCAGTATCTTATTTTAATTCTTGAAAATTGTATTTTGAAAGACTACCTCGTCCCTGTTCTTGCCACCATTTTTATCAACTGGAATAGAATTGATGATGGGATGATTTATGCCATTTTGTATACATTAAAAATTCAAGCCTGTTGCAAGTGTGTACTTGTTAAAAACAAAAACAAAACCCTCAAAGCTGAAAAGATATTGTAAAAATTTTCATCTAAAAGTTTGTTTTGGTAAAAGAAGATATCTAAATGAGAAAGTTTTCTATTATGAAAATAAATATCAATTAATAAACAAATTTTTATAATTGATCTACTCTATATTTATTCTAATTTAAGATTAAATTAAAGCTCAGAAATTTTTATGTTTCTAGCAAAGTAGAAAATAATGACATCTTGCTGTTTCCTTTGGCTTTCTGCTACTAACTCTCATGTTGGTAGTTGCATAGCATGGTATGTTAATTAATTCCCAAGGCTGCAAAATAAATTATTCTTAGAAAATATGATCTACCCATTTATCTTTTGACAACATGTCAATGGAATATTCCTTAGGAAATACAGCAATTAAAGGAATTAACAATTAAAAGTTATCCATATTTCATGGTTAAAACAAAAGCATATAATTTATATCAAAGTACTTTGAAAAATATGGAGTGCTGTGCAAATGTAAAATAATAATAACTTTTGTATTTTTAATCTTAATTTTCCTAGTGTCTTTTCTCCTGTTTAGTAGGGCTTCTTTGTGCCTTGCATTTGATCTCTAATTCCATTTCTTTCTCTCTTGGCCAACCCTACCAGGCAGTGAATAAGAAAGGGATAAGGAACTAAAAAAGCACTGTGCTAGACCCTTTAGATAATGATCTCATTTAATCTTAGAGCATGGAAAACTCTCATTATTAGATAAGTCAGGTGTCTGTGACTCTTCTGGCCATAGGTGAAATAGGTCTTGGTTATTGTTTTGTTTGTGTCTGCTTTTGTCTTGATGTTATTATTCCTGTTAGTTTCCTTACTGCTACTTCAATGATCTTGAGTCCTTGAAACAAACAAAGAAAAAAAAAAACAGGCCATCATAAAATGATTGAACTTGAAAGGATCATTAAGGATCCTCAAGCCCAATCAATTCCCTTCATTGTAGAGATAAAGAAACTAAGGGCTACTAGGAGCAACATGACAAGGACTAAATGCCACAAGCAACAATCAACTTTCCCTTGTTCAGTTCAAAACTACTTCACCATTTAGCATCTCTAAGAGTTAGGACAGAATTATGACCAAGGTGCTATGATAGCATGAGGAGGGATACTTAGCTGAGAATGTGTGTGTGTGTGTGTGTGTGTGTGTGTGTGTGTGTGTGTGAAAGAGAGAGAGAGAAATGCAGAGAGACAGAGAGAGGAAGAGTTCTCAGGAGATGGGTGAAAAAAGTTTTCCTGCAGTGATTGACACCTTAGGATCAATAAGAAGTAATCCAGGTTTAGATGAAGAGGAAAGGGCATTAAATTCAGAGGAAATAGCATATTAAAAAATATGAAAGGTTGAGAGAACATGGGTGTGTGAAACTGAATGAGGGAATTAAAATGGCATATAAAATGGCCAATGGAAAATATCATTAATATTATGAAGACTCGAGAGGTAAATTCTTCTCAGAGATCTGTAAGTATTTGTTTTGATGATCTTGTACTTTAATTATCTTATGGGATTCACATACCCTTCCTCCCTATGTTTTTCTTTTTTACCATGGCTACCAGGAAGCTTAGTGCTTAGTTTTATTTTATTTTTTAAATAAATTTATTTATTTATATATTTATTTTTGCCTGCATTGGGTCTTTGTTGCTGTGCGTGGACTTTTCTCTAGTTGCACCGAGTGGGGGTGCTACTCTTCATTCGCGGGCTTCTCATTGTGGTGGCTTCTCTTGTTGCAGAGCATGGGCCCTAGGTGCACAGGCTTCAGTAGTTGTGGTGCATGGGCTCAGTAGTTGTGGCTCTCTGGCTCTAGAGCGCAGGCTCAGTAGTTGTGGCGCACGGACTTAGTTGCTTCGTGGCATGTGGGGTCTTCCGAACCAGGGATCAAACCCGTGTCCCCTGCATTGGCAGGCGGATCCTTAACCACTGCGCCACCAGGGAAGCCCTTAGTTTTTTATTTAATTGTGGTAGCCTCTTTTGAGACTTGTTTTTCTGATATATTATCCTTTTTAAAAATTTCCTTCTTATTTATTTGTTTTTGTGTTTCTCTTGTTTAAGTTGTCTTTTAAAAAAGTATTTTTGCTTACTTATTGACGGTCTGAAAGAGTCCCTGATATGGAAGAGAGGACAACTCCAGACAAATTGTGTCTACTTCTCTACTTCTGGCCAGGACTGTCCCTGTTTTGACCAATGACTTTTTTCATGGCTGTAGAGAATAATTTTTTGGTGTTAATAGACATGTGATTCAATGGCATAAGGATTTAATTAAAATGTTGAAGCTTAGATGTGACAAGCCAAAATGGAGACCAGTTAATTAAGCATAGAATGACCTTTTACAATAATCAAAGAATTTCCTTTATTTCTTCCAGAGATTCAAAGTTTAAATAGCCTTTTTATATTCCACATAAAATATACAGGCTTAAAGTTTCCAGGAAGGTATTTTTTGGAATTCTAATCTTTTTTCTTGATTGATTCTAAAATTGAGATAATGTGCCACCCCTAAATTCCTGAACGTAAAAATTTTTTTCAGCTCTGTAGTCACACAGTCTGTTAAATCAAACAAACATTTTTTCCCTGTAAGCCATACTCAAATTTTTTTTTGAAAGAAAGCAAGTCGCAAATAAACAGGAAAATATTTTTAAGCACCTACCTTGTAGCAGACATTTTACCAGGTATCAAGATTATAAAGATAAATGTTTATAGCCAGGTAAGGGAGACAAATTTTTTTTTAATTGTTATGTCATTGTTATGGGTTGAATGTTTGTATCCACCCCCCCACCAAATTCATATGTTGAAATCCTAACCCCTAATGTGATGGTATTAGGAGGTGGGACCCTAGGAAGTTTTTTATGTAATGAAGGTGGCGTCCTCATGGATGGGATTAGTACCTTATAAAAGGGACCCCAGAGAGATCTTCACCCCTTCTTCCATATGAAGACACAGTGAGAAGACGACCATACATGAACCAGGAAGTGGGCTATTACCAGACACAAAATCTGCCAGCGCCTTGATATTGGACTTACCAGCCTCCAGAACTGTGAGAAATAAATTTCTACTGTTTATAAGTCACCCAATCTATGTTATTATTTTAAAGAAGTCCAAACTGACTAAGGCAGACATGATGTGGCAAGAAGCAGACACTTGAGCTGGCTCTTGATCAATGACAAGTATTTTGCCAAGTGACTATCTGTGCTGAAGAGTGAGGATTGTGGTGAGGAAGGAATTGCATATGCAAACGTATCCATTCTTTAGAGAAGAGTAATCTGGTCAGACTGGTTGGAC
Source organism: Balaenoptera ricei (assembly GCF_028023285.1). Lineage (NCBI taxonomy): Eukaryota > Metazoa > Chordata > Mammalia > Artiodactyla > Balaenopteridae > Balaenoptera > Balaenoptera ricei. The sequence goes on along the minus strand of NC_082648.1, from coordinate 59,091,289 downwards.
TATTAAGTATGGTAGGATCCCTTGTGATGGTAGAATCCAGAGTGAGTGATTGCCAGAAAGATCTAAGAGTGGGGTTCAAGTTCTCTTTAAGGCAAGACACTAATGTTTTTTATCTTTATATTTCCTATGAAACTTGGTATGAAGGAGAATTAATAAGACCTACAAATAACACAGTCCTCTTCACAAAGTAAAGTAAGTCCACAAGAAAACCTTAGCTTTCTCCCAGAGTTAAATCCATATGTAGATGCCTGAGATATTTATTACTGCAGCTACTTTAATATGATGTACAAGAGAGAGGAAAGATTAGTAAGAATTGAGATGGTCTTGAATGTGCTGGCTAAGATAGCTTTAGTTCTTATTCTTTGATTTTTATCTCTGTTTTTGGATGCTATAACAATTATAAAATAGTAGTTTGATAATAGTGAACGCTATAATTTGGAGGATCTTGTAATTTCCAATAGGGAACACTAAGTACAGCATTAAAGTGATTTTCAGCAATGTGCCTCAATTTGGCTATGGTATTATTATTTAGCATTACATTATTTTCTGTTTACTATTGTACATAATCAAGACAATGAACTTAGATAGGCTTGAATGCCACAGTTGTCCATATGCCATGACTGTGTTAGTGGGATGAGAATTGAAGCATGCCTGTGTGTTCATACTGGATATTTTCATGACTGATCGCAAAGCATGCAGTTAGATTGACTGTAGCCAGTCACTCCAATATGTTGTACAACAGTTATTTTGTATATTTGGATTTAACCCATATGGGAAAAAATATCACCAAGGTAAAGCTTTGTCTAAAAATATGATTTTTATAGGTTATTTTTTTAACTATCACTTCTCACTTTTGTCCTTGTTTTGCATCGCTTGAGCTGTAAGTCGAAGTGCTCAGAATAATCACTGAATTCATACCATATGACCCTGGCTGCATGTGAGAACAGATACTAGTCTATATAAGGAATAAATGTGTGTTTTAAGGGTCTCATGTAAAGATTTTAAATCCAATTTTTCCATTGCTTCCTTTAACAGACAGATGTGTCTACAGAAAATATGTTGGCCCCAAGAAATAGTAAAATCACTCTTAGGAAAGCAGCAAATCCTTTAAAGTAACCATTTTAAAGGAAGATTGTGAATATATCCCTGAGAAAATAAAATAAACATTCCATACTGCCATTAGAGAATTACTTTGCAGGCAGAATTTTTCAAAGGCCACAGGCAGAAGTTTTCAAAGGCTACCCATAAACATCTAAACCTTTATAGTGTGTATCCTTGTATTAACTTACAACTTCCTCTCCACTATTCTCCCCCATGAAATCTCTGCTCAAATCTTACGTTTTTCTTGCCATTCTCTGAAGATACCATGAGCTCTTGCCTCAGGACCTTTGCATTCAAACTTTCCTCCCTCTATGCTTAGCAAGCTTCTATTGACTGTCCCCCTCTCCTACTATTTTGTTTACATTCAGTCTGATTTCACAGGAAGTTCTGACACACAAATTATACCATAGAATTAATCTTACATTGAGCTGAGCAGACTGGCTTCTGATACCTACATGTCAGTCAGTTATTACCTGTGGGAAACCCTGGAAGGGATGGTGGAAGGCAGTTTGTGAAGGGTGGGGAGCAAAACCTTGCAGGCCTGGCAGTTCCTGTCAGCTTAGGGCAATTCTCTGGAGAATAGGGTAGCTGTATTGGCACCTTATAAGGTGGATCTTGTTGAGGCACCAACTGCATCCACTGTAAAAGTGGTTCATAAATATGTTGTGTCTAACAGGATCAGCATGGTAGCATACAGCAACAACAACAGCAACGTACGTTCTACAATGGCATCATGGGTTATTAGATTTTATTCATTTCTGTGTATCAGAAGCTGAATGAATTAGCAAACTGGTTAAAGAAGAAACTTGTAGATTAGGAATCAACAAAAGTCTTAATAATCTGTGAGATAATGAGCTAATTTTAGCACCCAACAACTTCTACCAGAATTTATTGAGCTCTTACTATGTGCCAGTTCCCATACTAGGCACTAGTGATATAAAGGTAAATCAAACAGATGTGCCACCCTCCCCACAACAAGGAGCCTAAAATATAGTGGATTAATTAAATATTATACATCTAAAACACATACACACACAGATCTTGCATGACAGTTGAATATTCTGTCATATTAAAATAGACACCCATGCTATATGTTTTCAGCATTATATGATAAGAAAATTCTCTTTTAATTTTCAACTCCTGCACTGAAGATTTTTTTGTGTGTTTGGGTTTAATGGATAGGACAATGACATAATGGAAAAAAATATACATGTTGTGATTAAACAGATATATTTAAATTCCAGAGCAGGACTCATTCTGAAATTTAAACCTTGGCAAGTTACAGAATAAATTTGAGCCGTGTTTATCTCTAAAGAAAATGGCAATAAAATACTTACTGTGCAGGGTTAATGTGTGGTCTTCAAACAATGTCAGTTCTTTCCTCTTTCCAGAAACTATATGTTGAACATGGGTTTTGAAAGAGAGGAAAATAAAATAGACTGCTTCCAATTACTTTAGGACTATCTGACAATGAAAAACTCTGACTCTGCACAATTTCTATCCTGAACGTTAGTATTGCTACAAATTTTTGGCATGTGCAAAAGTTTTGGAAAGCAAGCCTTCTTGGTAAATTGAAAAATATTAATCAATTTTTGTGTCTCCTATTCCAAAGAGCTACCTGAGGGAAAAGGAGCTCATTGGTACGGATTTTCTTTTTTCTGTAACTGAATTTTTCTATGACCTTTCCACAATCATTATGAAGAGAAAAAAATTGGCTCACCTGACTAAGGCTCCCATAGAAAAGAACTAATCTTCAGCTGCTTAGTAAATTCCTACAAGTTAGAAGATTTATGTAAAAGGCAATAGGACAAAAATGCAAAGTTTTATGAGCCCTATAGTTGGGTGAAGACTAGACAAAAATGTGAAGAAGACAATGTTTGTCTTTGGTGTTCCTGATCTCTCCTTTCACTCCTCCATCTTGGGTGTACAGGGCTCTCCAGTGCTTTCCCCTTTCTCCTTTATTGGAGGTTCTGTTAAATTAACTCTAATTTGTAAGTGTATTATCTCCCTCAGGGGTATTTTCTGGTCAACAAGGAGGTAGGACAAAGTCAGAGGAATATATGTATAGTCAATTTGAGAAATATATGACTCTGTAAGCAGTATAAGGAATATGTTTAATGAACTCACGGATTTTTACACCTAAATAAGACAGTTTGATGTGGTAAAATGAACACTGGACAAGCGTAGTGGGCATAGGAGGTTTTATCATCCATTCTCCCTTTTTGAGCGATAGCATAATAGTATTACAATTTCCTTTTGTGGAATTACCTCTTCCCTATTAAGTGAAAACTTTCTGAGACCATAAATCAAGGTACATGCCTCACTGACTAAGGGGTGGGTAGATGACCCAAGAGTCAATCTGACTTTTTCTTCCTGGTCCTTGGACTTGTTAATGGAGTGATCCAGGAATAAAGACAACAGTTGGTTCCTCATGTTCTATGATTGCTCTCTGTCAAAACATTGAACAGTTCCTATTCCTGAGCCCGCTGTAGCTACCTGGTTTTGTACTTTCTGATCTTGGCACTTGAGGCTTTGCTTTACTTCTGTGAGAACTCCGTTATCTTCTAGCACATTCCTTCTTTCTTAGGATAGCCAGGGGGGTTTCTGTTGCTTACAACCAAAGACTGACATCCGACTCAAGGTATCAGGAGACATGATGGCTCTGTGTGAAATACTTAGCATATCTGGTTTTATTTTTCTCATGTGTGAAAAGGAAGTGGTCGAACTACATGGTTTCTAATTTCTTCTCTAATTATAAAAAGAAATAAATGTATAAGATTGCCCTCCTTAGAAGTCTTTAATAATTCTGAACATATGCCTATTCCTAGATGAATAGATTCAGGGATAATGCACTTTCCCATTAACTGCGACTTCTAATTTGGTCTCTTAGCATGCCTTCAGCCTCTAGGCCCTGGAGTCCATTTAAGGTCATTTAAGCAGAGGCCACATCTGCGGTATCTGAATTATCTGGCTAAGCATCCTGAACTCATTGGATATTTGCCAACCATATGCTAGATCAGGGCCGGTCAGAATGGCCTCATTTTGAAGGACTACTTAAATGGCAAGAGAAATTACATCCGAGAGAAAGGAAAACATGGGTAAAGAGCCCAAGGAATTGGCACAGCTGGGTATCATTAGCAATAATCAAACTTTATCCAAGATAAAAAGCAACAGGAAGTGAAATGGGGGCAATGTGTATATGTATGTGTATGAATATGTATGTATTTATGTACATGTATGTGTATATGTATGTATATATATATGTCTGTGTAAGAAATTAAATGTGTAAACACTTTTTAAAAATCTTATTTCTTCTGCCTGCTTTGCCCCCTCATTCCTAACTTGAATCTTTCTACTGTGTTCCAGTGAGAGTGTTTGATGTACTGAAATCATCTTAGAATTTCAGTCTTTGAGGCAGTGACTTTAATGCTACAGACTCAGAGGAAGATTAAATAATTATATCATTAACAAGAAAAAAAAGTGCAAATATTAAACAGCTGCAGGAGAATCTAAGCAATGTGAAAAACAGATCCATAAAAGATCCATATCCTTTTCTTCTCCAGTTATTACGTATCTTATAATGATTAATTTTCTGATTATAAAATAAAACATTTACTTTAGAAAACAGTAACTTGGAAAATAATGAAGTGTATATAAAGGAGCAAATAAATATTGCCTATACTTTTACCATCCAGATATATCCACTATTAGTATCTTGATGTATTTTCTTTTATTTGCAGAAAATGTTTTTTAATGAAATAATCCAAAGTTGGGCTTTACTGAGCCTAGTTTGGTAATTCTTCTAATTCTAAACATGCATTTAGTTACCAATTTGTTAGACAAGAGTTCCCTTAGCAGCCGTTAATTTAGCTTTAAAAATATTCTTTAAAAATAATTATCCAGCAGATTTTATTTTTGAAGCTTAAATTTGGCAGTTTACATTTGCCTCTCCCCCATCCCAATCCCTTTCACTCACTCCATTGTACCAATCTTTGCTCACCTTCAAGTGTAAGCCAAAAGTCCCCACCCCCAACCACACGAATCCACAGGACATGTCAAAATAGGAAGAGATAGTCAATAATAATAATTGAACGCATGTGGCAGGTACCTTACCAATGGCTTTTTGTGTTTTATCTCATTTAATCCTCACAAAGCCTTATGATAAAGATACTATTAATATGCTCATTTTACTGATGAGAAAACTAAATCTCAGGGAAAGTAAATGACTTGCTTAAGATGGTCATAAACTAGTTAGTGGCAAAGCTGACCTTTACTCTCAGGTCAACCTGGTCTCAAAGCCACTATGCTACTGTAGCATGTAAGGGCAAAGAAAAGCCATGCCTAGACAAAACTGTGAAGGCAGAAGTCTGTGTTTAGTGCTCTTAATTCCCATCCAGTAGGAGCCCTTTTTAAAAAATAGTCTTTGATGGGAAGAAGGATATTCATTAAGGGCTTTCTGTATTAAGGTAGGTGAGATACTTTGAACATTATGATGTTCATAGGGAACATTGACCTCTAGAACATTAGATCTGGCATCTAGAGTTCTACTAAGTTATCTAGCTATACTAAGTATGATCTAATTCCTTCAATTTACAGATAAAAAATGGAAGCCTAGAGAGGTGAGATTATAATTTCTTAGCAATAATAGACTATGGCCTAGAATCTGTGTCTCTTGATTCTCTCAATCTAGAACTTTCTGGTCACGCCGAGGCTTCTTTGTTTCATAATGTAGATGAATCTGATGAAACAAAATGATATTGAATGGACTTTGAAGAGTATTGTTTTTCCACCTGCTAGATGATTTTCTCTAGGTTCAAATTTTTTAGGCCAAGGCCACACAGTGGCTAATATTTACTTTCAAGGCTTTGTGTCTTTCTGATTTTATCAACAGAATCACTTGAGATTCAACCAATTCATATTCCTAAGTTTTAAAATGCCCATGTGAAACATTTTCTGTTCCATCTGTCCTATGTGTTGTTTCAATTTATATGGAACCACATAAGGCAGAAGTTATGTCTGAAATGGTTTCATGTCGTAATGTGTGTTCTTTTTCTCTTTTTGGCTCTTTGTTATAATTTTTTAAATGGAAAAACATATCAAACACAAAGAGTAACCAAATGAAACAAAAGTGTAAAACACAGTCCCTTCGTGTAGTTTAACAGAAAAAGTAGTTTAGAGAATAAAAGGATAAATTGATGCATATAGATCTATTTCTGTTTGAATTCTTATGGTTGGTCTCAAGTCTACTTGCCTTGGAAGAGTTCATTCTGAATTTTTCCATCGTGAAATTCAGTGCTTCTCTTCAATCCAGAACTCAAAGCCATTACTGAAGCCACTTTACCTTTAGTTTGGAAGGTACTTTCTTTCCCACTGGTTTTGACCTTAAGCTTGATCTTGAGCCTCTGAGTTTGACTATTTAAAATAACTAGGTTGCAGAAATAACAAGAACATTTCTCATTAGATAGAAATGATGAGAACAGAATGTCTATTTAGTTTTCTTCCGATAAAGTGAGCTGAAATTCCCAGAAGACTGAATAAGAATAAATAGTAAGGGCAGATGTTTTCAGATTTGTAGACTTATGAAATAATTCTGTGAAATGTGATTTGAATAAGTATATGCTTTACAAAACTAAGCTCTGTCAGCACCACACCCAGGACATTTACTATAGTATGCATTTCAAATAAGCACATGTGGATTTTCTTTTTTTAAAAAATTAATTAATTTATTTATTTTTGGCTGTATTGGGTCTTTGTTGCTGTGCATGGGCTTTCTCTAGTTGCGGCGAGCGGGGGCTACTCTTCGTTGCGGTGGCAGGCTTCTTGTTGCGGTGGCTTCTCTTGTTGCGGAGCACTGGCTCTAGGCACGCAGGCTTCAGTAGTTGTGGCTCGCAGGCTCTAGAGTGCAGGCTCAGTAGTTGTGGCACATGGGCTTAGTTGCTCCACGGCATGTGGGATCTTCCCAGACCAGGATTCGAACCCGTGTCCCCTGCATTGGCAGGTAGATTCTTAACCACTACATAAGCAGGGAAGTCCACATATGGATTTTCTATATTGATGCTTTTTCTTTGAGTTTGCTAAAGGCTTGAGTTATGTTAAATGAAACAGAGAAGCAGAGAAGGATATCTAAATGCTGGGTGACAAATGAGGGTGATGGATGTCTATAATTTATACATCTAGAAATCTAATCTATCATTACTTTGGGAAGAAAAGCATTTTATACGGTTAAGGATTGGCTACCTTTATAAATCTCTTGCATTTTGGAATTCTCATAAGTTAAACAAATTTAGTTTCATTTATATTTAGATATGTAATACAAAATGAGTATTTGTACATTTTAAATAGAAATATATGGGACTTCCCTGGTGGCTCAGTGGTTAAGAATCCTCCTGCCAATGCAGGGGACACAGGTTCGAGCGCTGGTGCCAGAAGATCCCACATGCCATGGAGCAACTAAGCCCATGCACCACAACTACTGAGCCTGTACTCTAGAGCCCTCGCACCACAACTACTGAGCCCAAGTGCCGCAACTACTGAAACCCGCATGCCTAGAGCCCATGCTCCGCAACGAAAGAAGCTACTGCAACGAGAAGCCCACTCACCGCGATGAAGAGTAGCCCCCGCTTGCCGCAACTAGAGAAAGCCCACGTGCAGCAATGAAGACCCAAAGCAGCCAAAAATAAAAAATAATAAATAAATAATATTTAAAATAAATAGAAATATATTTGGCGTATAACATACTGTAAATTTAAGGGATACAACATACTGATTTTGATACATTTATATATTGTAGTATGATTGTCATTTTATCAATAATTAGCACCTCTATCACTTTACCTAATTATCATTTCTTATCATTTGAGTGGTTAGAATAACTAAGTTCTAGTCTCTTAGGAAGTTTGATGATTATAATACAATATTGTTGTCTCTCTTCACCATACTGAGCATTATTAGATCTCTAAGGCTTATTTACTACTTGTTGCAAGTTTGTACCCTTAAACAACATATGTTCTATCCCATTCCTCCCCCGCCCCCATCCCCTGGTAACCACCATTTTACTCTGTTTCTACGAATTTGGCTTTTTTAGATTCCACATATGAGTGAATCATATAGTACTTATCTTTCTCTGTCTGACTTACCTCACTTAGCATAGTGTCCTCAAGATTCATCCAGGTTATCACAAATGACAGGATGTCCTTCTTTGTCATGACTGAATAATATTCCATTTGTGTGTATTATACCACAGCTTCTTAACAGTTCATCTGTTGGTGGGCCTTAGGTTGTTTCCATATCGTGGCTATTGTGAATAATGCTACAGTAAACATGGGAGTGCATATATCTCTCAATATCCTGTTTTCATTTCCTTTAGGTATACACCCAGAAGTAGCATTGATGGGTCATATGGTAGTTTTATTTTTAATATCTTGAGGAATTTCCATATTGTTTTCCATAGTGGCTGAACCAACTTATATTCCCACTAACAGTGTACAAGGTTTCCCTTTTTGCCACATCCTTGCCAACACTTGTTATCAATTGTCTTCTTAATGATAACCATTTAACAGGTGTGAGGTAATATCTCACTGTGGCTTTGATTTGCATTTCCCTGATGATTAGTGATATTGAGCATATTTTCAGGTACCTGTTGGCCATTTGGATGTCTTTGGGAAAATGTCTGTTTAGTTCTTCTGCCTATTTTTTAATTGAATTGTTTGGTTTTTTGTTATCGAGTTGTATGAGTTTGTACATTTTAATATTCACAATTATACAGTATTCAAAAATATTCTATATCATTATATCCTGTATCCTTCGGCACATGACTAAAAGAAAATTTATGCATCCAGAAATCCTTTTCTCAATTTCCTGACAGTGGCAAAGCCTGAAGGAAAAAATACAGGTTTCCACATTTTTTATGATAAGCCCTATTCTATAATGTTGGGTAATGCTGTCCTATGCGGGGCTTAGATTCATTTATTATCAAATACTTTCTAAATGTCTACTATATGCCAAGCACTGGGCTTGATTCTGGATACACAATGGTGAATGAGATATACATTACCCTGCTTCCTGAAGCTTCCAGTCCCATGGTCAAGACAGACAAGATAAATAATTACCAACTGTAAAAAGGTTATAAAAGAAAAGGAACTCTGGTAGGGAATATCTGGGGTGAAGGAGATGGACGAGGAAGACCTCTATGAAGAGATGACATTTAAATGGAATGCATGATAAAGTGGGGTAGGGGTGAGGTATTGCTTTTGGTTGCTACCATCTATTTGAGCTATAGGTCTGAGCTAAATTTTTAAATATATTATCTAGCATCTCTATAATATGATGTCCACATTACAGATGAGCAAACCTAGGCCTTAGTTACCAAGGTGACAAAGCTAGTAATAAGGGGAAGAGGGGAGAGGGACATAATCCTGGGTCTGACTCCAGAGTTCATAGCCTTTGAAACTCTAATTCCATTTCCAGAAAAACTATCATAAAGGAATAACTAGAGATTCAAATACAAATTTAGGTAAAAGGATGATTCTCTCAACTCATTGTTTTTCAGATTCCCACTAGTCTTTGATTTGGGGGATGAGGAGGGATTTCAGATGAAGTTATAGTTTCATTTAATCACACTCCTTATCTTCCAAACAGATAACCCCAGAGATTTATGGCCTATTGGTCATCACCAGCTTATATCTTAACCCAGCAATCTTATTTTAATATTTCTTTGTTAAATTTCCTGTAAATACTCCAACTTCTTAAATTCTTTTTGAATTTATCATAACATCTTACTGGCTCTCTCATTAGGGTTAATGAGTTAAAGAAAATCTTTTACATGTGTTAATTTTATATTTGCTTGAGAGTCATGATTTTATTTTTTGAAAATTATACTTTAACATGGAGGATAAAGAGTCTGTCTTCATTACTCAGTTTTATTGTGTTTTATTGATGCTCAGTAAAATGGGATTATTTGTAATTTGCTATGAGTATTTATTGCTATTACTTGATTTATAATTCACTGTGTACATTTATGTCTGTTAAACCTCCATAGAGGAGGTTTTATTCTTTTAAGTTAGTGCTTTTACAAGGAAATCCTCAAAGATTTTCAGTTAGGTGAAATATCCAAATTTGATGGACCCAATTAACATTGGCAGTCAGGACCCTAATGCCCAGAATAAACAAAGTAAGCAGAGGCCAATTTGGTGCTACAGCTAAAATAAAGTTGACATCATCATAGATCCTTCTGTACCTGATTTCCTCCTTTGCCTCATTCTCCTTTTATCCTCCGGTATATACTTCGCAAGGTATGTTGAGACAGGTATTTTAAAGAGCAGTTAAGTTGGCCAGTACTTCATATCTGTTCGCATGCCTTTTTTATTTGCCATTCAGTAAGGTGAATGGATACCCAATTGCTAACAACATTATTTATGCTTGGGTTCTATACCTACAGTGTTCCACTGATTTAAAAGAATGTAGATTCCAATTTGACAAGCAGTGTTCATTAATGGATTTTTCCATTTCTTTCAGTGGAAGTTAATGACACATAGTTAAGATTGCTTTGAATTTTGAGGAAACTCTTTGATACAAATAAAGTGGACTGAAAACGAAGCATTCACTTACTGATCACATCTCATTTGTCTACATTCCGTTAATTCTATATAGTGCCATGCTCATTGACTTAAGGTGTTTTTGCGTTTGTTATGCTAATGTGCTGTGGAAATAACACCTTTAAAATTTTCCAGCTCAAAGTATCCTACATAACAGTTGAAAGTGATAACTTGAGCTTTGAGGGAGGGGGGTACTGTATCAACACCAACAGTACTTTTGAGTTTTGTAAAAACAACAACAACAACAAAGTAGTTGAAATGTAAATGTTCCAACTTTGCCTGATCATTGTGTCAGGTGATTTCCATTACTGATAGCTGTTATGTATAAGCCAGTTAGTCATCTCTCCACAATTAGGGACCAGGGAATTGCCACGTTACTGAAAAAGAAACTAGAAGCTTCCTTTGTGTTTTATGTTTACTTGGCTGTAGACAAGTTAAACCATTGTTAGGTCCTGGATGTTAAAGTTTCAAATAAGTCTCAAGACTTCTCATTGTGTCCTGAAACTTTAAACTTTTCTAAAGCAGTTATCTTGCTTTGACACTAACTGGTGAAGTGATGTTTGGCAAGTCAGTTAACCTCTGCCTTCTAGGTTTCCTTATCTTGAAGGGGTGGCTATTGAAGTAGGTGACTGGGAAGATTTCTTTTTAGTAAGCATTTCTGAGTCTTTAACTTGGGCCTTTGTCTAATGATATCCAGAGATTTACAGGCTATAACTAATTTGTGGATTTTGTTTTAAAATAATGATACTCTACATTAGTGTTTACAGTTTACATATTACTCCCAGAAACAGGTTTGTCCCTTCATAACTAACAGCTTGTGGTGCATAGTAAGTGTTCAGTATACATGTTTGTTGTGCATTAATTAATTCATTCTACTACAAATGTTTAAACCTTCCTAGTTCAGGTTTGTGTTTTTCCAAGTATTAGAATAATAATAGATGAGAAAAACATTTGGCCTTTCCTCATTTTTTTAACGGAAATGAGTTAATCGTGTCCATTATAATAGAAGGTAAATATTTTCTTAAGTGATTTGCAATAGGTAAAATGTGGAAAGAGCACTGGATTTGGAGATAGAAGAACTTGTTTCTAGTCTGGTTCTGCAACTCAGTTGGGCAGGTCATATCTCTTATCTGTAAAGTGGGAATAATACCTCACAGAGTTGTGATGTATAGCACTTCATCATCTGTGAAGTGCTTTACAAATGTGAGATAGTCTCATTCTTTGATTAACTTATACAACTCTACATGCTAGATTTAGATCTCTTAATTCTTTTTCCCCAGGATTGAAATGGAAAACTGGAAAAGTTGTTGAATTTATGCTCACAAAACCAAGTCGAAAAGCCAGCGCAGCTATGACAAGGTTGAAGTTCATCCATCAGAAGTGAAACGGAAGGGTCAACCTTCCTAATCATTTTGATCACCAGGATAATGATGACTGACCAATTAGACTAGTCATTGATATCTAGCATAAAGATGGCCATAACAGATGTGATCATCCCCACTACAGATAATTTAATGGAAAACAACAACCATTAATAACACATGACTGGAAGTAAAGAAACCTGGATTTAGACTGCTGCCAATGACAAGGAATATGATCTAAAGTTAATTACTCAATCTTTCTGAGCCTTAGTTTCCACTTCTGTGAAATTGTGGTTGGGAGTAAATGACTTTCATGTTTCTTATTTGGCATCATTGCTGATTCCTCTTCCAGCCATGCCTTCAAGTGATGGAGCTGAGGTAGGTATTTTCTTTTTGTTACATTTCTATGTCTTCTCAAATTTATCTGGAATGGCATTTTAAACTATTCTTTATTTTATGCCTACCAATCATTGCATTTTAGGTTAGTCAAAACATCAGTCTTGGCTTTTATGATTTGAAGTTTGGAGAGGATGTTTCCAAAGGAAATTTAAAGAGACTAATAATTAAATTTATCTGTTCACAATTCAGAGAATAAATTAAGCAGGCTCTTTTAACAGCAAAAATGATTTCCTCAACGTAGTCCAAATTAATAAAACAAAATGATTGTAATGTAAGATTATGTATACTTAAATCATAAAATGGGACTTCTGATTTTATTAAATCAGATCAAATAAGGTTTTTATTCCATAGCACATTATCACTCAAGCTTAAAAATATTTTGAAGGTAAGTAAAACAATATTCTAAGCTCATTTTTACAGAGAGAAATTCTTCTCAGGAGAACTAAACAAGTATGTTACATTCTGACATTAAGACTGGTAAGGCTGGTAAACTGTCTTCCAAGGAAACTAGATAAAGTGGTCTCCCTTGAGACATGTAAATGTGAATCAACCTGGTGAGGCAATTCATGAATCAACCTTAAATAACTAAAATGAATCAAGACCTCTTTATAATATCACATACCTTGTCACCATTTATTCATTTACCTGTCAACCTTATTTGGATGTTATAAAGGCCAACTAACTAAGAAGTGAAAACTCAGAGAAATGCCTGAGGACTGTAAAATTTTCTTGAGGTAGGATCAAGCAGGATGGGGGCTAAGCACTGGGTCTCTGCAGCTGGCAACCCTTTGCTGCTTTGTTAGTGTCTACTATATTGGGTACATTGTTACTGGTACAAAATCAGGGTTCTGTGCAGCGAAGAGGAGGAAATGGCTGTTGGTTAGGAAACAAACACTGTCTTCCACAAGTACTATCCATCACACTCATATCTGTTTGATTTCCTCTGAGTAAGTATCTTTTCAATCATTATTTCCAACTTTTACTCCCTTTCTTTTAAGCTATGGAGCTGCTAGAAAAGAAAAAAGAAATCCATGCAAAATAGAAAAACAAAAAAAGCAACGTCTTTCACTTGAATTACTGAGGTAACCGCCATGGAGTCACAGAACTCTGAAGAGCAGTTTGTAATCCACTCAAGTCTGCCAGTTTTTTTAAAAATCGTGACATCTGAAAATAAAGACATAATTTGGGGCTAGTTTGGCAGGCACAAAAATGAGCTGTCAACTCACTTGTTTATATCTGGTAGATGTTCTTTAACCCATCTCCTGTTTACCTATATACCAGATTAACCAAAATTTTCCCTTCTGTCAGTAAAACTTGCCCATTGAAGCCCATAGTGCTGGAGACTCAAGGCTAGGGAGGCTATTCTCTAGTATACTCTACATGTCCCTCTCTCAGTTGAGTAGTACACTTACCAAGACTCGGTTGTGCTTTTCTAAGCTGTTCATAATCGTTGGACTTGTTACTGCAATAATGTAATTTGAATATTATATAACCAAAGAACTGTGAATGCAAAAATAAAAATGCTATCTTGTGAGAACGGTGTTGGCAAAAATTAACTCAAAATGGATCATTTGACCTAAAGCTAAAACTATAAAACATCTAGAAGACAACATAGGAGACAATCTTTGAAACCTTGGCTTAAGCTAAAATTTCTTAGATGGAACACAAAAAGCACAAACTATAAAAGAAAAAAAGCAATACATTGAACTTCATTGAAATGAAGACATTTTGATCTTTGAAAGAAGATGAAAAGAAAAGCTTGAACTGGGAGAAAATATTTGCAACACTTAAACTTGATAAAAGACATATCCACAATAATAAAGAATAAGAACTCTTACAATTCAATAAGATTATTCAATATTTATTATATGTAAAAAAAATAATAAACAGCCCAATTTAAAAATGATCGAAAGGGTTGAACAAATAAGTAATGGTTGGTGGATGTTAAGAGCCAGGTTTCTCTCTGTTGAAGAGGGAAGTTACAGATGAGCAAGAAGAGAAGGCTAGAATGAACTAGCCTTCTGTGATACTGGATTAGAGTCTGAGACATCTTATGCATCCACTTAATACATACACAAATGGATAGATACAGAAACAATTATAGATCTGTATGTGGTTAGTACACACAATAACCTAGTTCTGTCTAAGAGGGCATAGGGGATTTCAAGTACAGCTGGGCCTCATGGGAACAGGAAAGTAGTCTCTATAATCCGGCCTCCTGAGAACTCATCAGGCAGCTTCTCTCTCTCCTCTGATGCTCTCTGTGGTCACATGGTGTCTTGGTTATCTCACCTAATGCTGCTACATTTTCCAGTTTTTCTTGCAACTGACTTTTCTGCTTATGAAGCTGCATGCACATGGTTGCAAATGGCCACCACCTTAAAAGTCCACATTAACTAATCACTCAGTGCCCACCACCATCTAACTGACTTAATCTCTATGTCTCTTAGATTTAGTTCTTTGGAGAGGATATCATTGAGCCAGCTTGGGTCACCTGTGTCTGCGGAGCAAGGTTACTTGTGTAAACATGGCTGCTGGGCAAGCAGCTTCATAGGTGTGCGACCTGGGCAGTCACACGGGGTCCTGGGCTCAGAAGGGCTCTCCACACTCACTTTAATGTTCCACTGTCACTATCATGAAATTCTTAATTTTCAAATGAGGGCCCCATAAATGATGTAGCCAGTTCTGTCGCCGGGCTCAGCTGTGGGGCAAGATTTGGTGGTGTGAGTAGATTCTCTTATAAGGAGATACTGGCGATAGGAAAATTTGGTGTATTTAGAGTCTTGATTTTCAAAACTAGGCTTCTCCCTTCTTTGAACTCACATCCCTGCTTAGTGCCTCATTCATCTTAACAGAAAATATTGGCTCCTAATAGGTACTATTCTGTGCTAGGCACTGAAACACTCAGTGAACAAGACAGATTTAGTTCTTTGTCGTGGAACATAGTGTCAAGCCAAGTTTACCCCAGTCCTAGAGTTACTGCCTTGTTCAGTTCTTTCTTAAGGAACTGGCATTTTGTTATGACCCTTCTATCCTGAAGCTTCCTGTCTGCTCTAGTCATAACTCGGGCAAGTGTAACTGAAAGGCACGCCTGGGACCTTAGTGGCAGAGACTGGTAGGGAAAAGAAGCCAGTAATAAGATTTGTAGATTTGCCAGGCTGAAGGTTCCTTTATTGCCCCACTTCAAGCACACTCAGTCCCAACAGACTGATAGTTGGCAGCCTAATATGGCAAGTTCAAAGGGCATAGTAAGCTTGCTTCCAGCTGTCATTAATATCCAAGTTAGTCTTATCTGATAGGAAGTGGGAGTGCAAGGCATCAGGGAGTAGTAAAACTCAGATGGGTAGCAACATTGTGGTTTTAAGTCCTGGATTTATTTGGTAGCAAGATCCTTAGCTAGCAGCTGGGACTATAAGGAAACAAGACCTTCCTAGTGGAAAATGCTGGAAGAAGTAGGGAGGAGGTATGACAGTCAAGTATATAGATGCTTAGATATTAATAAAGATCAAATAAGGAAGGCAATGCAGAATACATCTTAGAAGGCCTTAAGAGAAGGCTGAGATCCCTGGACTCCCCTCAAATCATGGTCAACACAACACCATGACTATTTTTAGATCCAACCAGCTGCTGATGCCTCCTCATATTGCTCAGAAGTGGCTCAGGGACCAAGTGCGGCTGAGTCCACAGGTTGAAGATATCAGAATCTACAACTGATTGAATTTGCTTAAATGCATAAATTTGTGAATATTGTTAGCTCTGCAGTTATTCATTGCTTAAAGTTAATCACTTTTTCAGGTACTCATCTACTTTGTGGTATACTTCCCTTATAGAGCATCCTTTATGATGTTTCCTGCAATAAAGCCAGTTTGCTATGGCAGAAATTGCTAACCCTTCTTCCTATTAGGAAGAGAACACCTGAATTTGGCTGATCACATGACTGCCCAACTTTATTTCTCAGCATCCCAGGCAGCAAGATGTGGCCTATAGAAGACTAAGTTTTGCCAGTGTGATGTGACTGGAAATGATGTGTGCAACTTCAGCATCATTTCCTTAAGAATAAAGCTGCTTGCTTGGGACTCCTACTTTCCTTCTTTCCACTGGCTGGATAATGGCTACAACTGTAGCAGTGTCCTTGATGTGAAGAGTGGCAGAAATAGCAATCTGGGTCCCAGGATGATCTCACCAAATTGAGCCCACCCACCAATTTGGGACTGTTAAGTGAGAGAAAAACAACCACTTTTTAACCCACTGTTTTTGGGGTCTCTTTATTATAATGGTGTAGCCTATACTCTAATTCACCCATTTGTTGAGGACTACTTTGTACCAGGCTTTAGGTACCAATGCTCTAAGCATTTGTACCTATTATCTCATTCAGTTCTCTCGACCACACTATCAAGACAGTACTAATATCCCTATTTTATAGGTTGCTAAATTGAGGTTCAGAGAAGTTAAGCAACGTACTCAAGATTCCATAGCTACTAAACGGCACAAGGATTCAGATTCAGGGTTGTTTGACTACATAGTCCTTGCTGTATCTCCCACATTTTGCTACTGAGCCTTCCAAGATTTTTGTTTCCTCTGCTAGTGTGGCCTTCTAGAAATGTCAGTTGCAGATAGTAAAACATTCCCCTCCCCATATCCCACTTTCTTCATCAAGAAAAAGCAGAGAGTTTAATACACATTATTATTAAAGGTAATAAAACAAGTGGGATGGGCCATTTCCAGTTATCTTGTTTACCCCTTTGATTCTATCTGCAGCTTCTTCTTGTAACATTATTAATGAGGTTATAACTCTGTGTACCCAAGGAGTCATTTTCTGTGATAAGTTTCCTTTTCTGATATATAACTGAAGGGAAGCTCTGAGACTATTAGAAGAATTAACCTTTCAACTATATAAGATTCTTATTGCTTGTATATATTTTTTAATTACAGGAGAATGTCATCAGTAGATATAAGTATAGTCTCTATTTACATGAGCAACATAGTGGTGGGTATACAGTATTGCTTTTTTTATCTGGGGAAGCCTCAGTAGCAGGAAGGGTACGAGTTAGGTAGAACTGAACTCTAGCAAAGTCTTACTTTACGATTGAAAAGCAGGAAGTACTGAGATTAAAAACACACCAATATCTTCAGGAGACAGTTGTGAGTGTGTGGTATTGGGAGAGAGGATGTGGTCTAAGTCATATAAATAACAAATATTTGAGTTCACTAATTGTCAGGCACTACAGGCATACCTCATTTTATTGCACTTCACTTTATCGTGCTTCACAGGTATTGTGTTTTTTACAAGTCAAAGATTTGTGGCAACCTTGTGTCAAGGAAGTCTATAAGCTCCATTTTTCCAACAGCATTTGCTCACTTTGTGTCCCTGTGTCACATTTTGGTAATTCTTACACCATTCCAAACTTTTCATTATTCTTATATTTGTTATGGCGATCTGTGATCAGTGGTCTTTTTTTTTTTTTTTTTGGCTGCGTTGGGTCTTTGTTGCTGCACATGGGCTTTCTCTAGGTGCGGCGAGCGGGGGCTACTCTTCATTGTGGTGCGCGGGCTTCTTGTTGCAGAGCATGGACTCTAGGCGTGCGGGCTTCAGTAGTTGTAGCATGCGGGCTTCAGTAGTTGTGGCACGAGGGCTCCGTAGTTGTGGCTCACGGGCTCTAGAGTGCAGGCTCAGTAGTTGTGGCACATGGACTTAATTGCCCCGAGACATGTGGGAATCTTCCTGGACCAGGGATCAAACCCGTGTCCCCTGCGTTGGCAGGCGGATTCTTAACCATTGCGCCACCAGTGAAGTCCCAATCAGTGATCTTTGATGTTACTATTGTAATTGTTTTGGCGCACCATGAACCATGACCATATAGGACAGAGAACTTAATCCATAGATGTTGTGTGTTCTGTCCGCTCCATTGACTGACTGTTCCCTCATGTTTCAATCTCTCTCTCTCTCCCCCTTCGGGCCTCCCTATTCCCTAAGACACATCAGTATTGAAATTAGGCCAATTAATAGTCCTACAGTATCCTCTAAGTGTTCAAATGAAAGTAAGAGTTATACACCTTTCACTTTAAATCAGAAGCTAGAAATGATTAAGCTTAGTGAGAAAGGCATGTTGAAAGCCGAGATAGGCCAAAAACTAGGCCTCTTGTACCAAACAGTTAACCAAGTTGTGAATGCAAAGGAGATGTTTTCAAAGGAAATTGAAAATGCTACTCCAGTGAACACATGAATGATAAGAAAATGAAACAGCCTTATTGCCCATATGGAGAAAGTTTTAGCGTTCTGGATAGAAGATCAAACCAATCACAGCATTCCCCTTAAGCCAAAGCCTAATCCAGAGCAAGCAAGGCCCTAACTCCCTTCAAGTCTATGAAGGCTGAGAGAGGTGAGGAAACTGAAGAAGCTAGCAGAGACTGGTTCATGAGGTTTAAGGAAAGAAGTCATCTCCATAACATAAAAATGCAAGGTAAAGCAGATAGTGCTGATGTAGAAGCCACAGCAAGTTATCCAGAGGATCTAGTTAAGATAATTAATGAAGGTAGCTACATTAAGCAACAGATTTTCAGTGTAGAGGAAACAGCCTTCCATTAAGGACAGTGCCATCTCAAACTTTCATAGAGAAGTCAATGCTTTGCTTTAGAGCGTCAAAAGACAGGCTAATGCAGCTGGTGACTTGAAGTTGAAGCCAATGTTCATTTACCATTCTGAAAATCCTAGAGACCTTAAGAATTATGCAAAATCTACTTTGCCTGTGCTCTATCAATGGAATAACAGAGCCTGGATGACAGCACATCTGTTTAAGACACAGATTACTAAATATTCTCAGCTCACCGTTGAGACCTACTGCTCAGGAAAAAAAATTTCTTTTAAAATACGACTGCTCATCGACAGTGCACCTCGTCACCCAAGAGCTCTGATGGAGATGTACAATGAGATTTACGTTGTTTTCATGCCGGCTAACACAACATCCATCTTGCGGCCTATGGATCAAGGAGTCATTTCGACTTTCAAGTCTTATGATTTAAGAAATACATTTTGTAAGGCTATAGCTGCCTTCACAGATAGTGATTCCTCTGATGGATTTGGGCAAAGTAACTTGAAAACTTTCTGCAAAGCGTTCACCATTCTAGATACCATTAAGAACATTCGTGATTCATGGGAAGAGGTCAAAATATCAGCACGAACAGGAGTTTGGAAGAAGTTGATTTCAACCCTCATGGATGACTCTGAGGGATTCAAGACTTCAGTGGAGGAAGTAACTGCAGATGTGGTGGAAATAGCAGGAGAACTAGGATTAGAAGTGGAACCTGAAGATGTGACTGAATTGCTGCAATCTCATGCTAAATCTTGAACGGATGAGGAGTTGCTTCTTAAGGATGAACACAGAAAAGTGATTTCTTGAGATGGAATCTACTCCTGGTGAAAATGCTGTGAAGATTGTTGAAATGACAGTAAAGGATTTAGAATATTACATCAATTTAGTTGATAAAGCAGCAGCAGGATTTGAGAGGATTGACCTCAATTTTGAAAGAAGTTCTATTGTGGGTAAAATTTTACCAAACAGCATTGTATGCTACAGACAAATCGTTGGTGAAAGGAAGAATCAACCCATGTGGCAGATGTCATTGCCGTCTTATTTTAAGAAACTGCCACAACCTCCCCAGCCTTCAGCAACCACCACCCTGATCAGTCAGCCGCCGTCAACATCGAGGCAAGACCCTCCACCAGCAAAAAGATTAGGACTCACTGAAGCCTCAGATGATGGTTAGCATTTTTTGGCAATAAAGTATTTTTTATATATGTCCATTTTTTTAGACCTAATGCTATTACACACTTAATAGATTACAATATAGTATAAACATAACTTTTATATGCACTGGAAAACCAAAAAATTAGTGTGACTCTCTTTATAGCAATATTCACTTTGTTGAGGTGGTCTGGAACCGAACCTACAGTATCCCCGAAGTACGCCTGTATACCTGGCAACAGGGATACAAAGATAAATAAGACACAGGCTTCATATACATGGTATTTTGCTTTTGCTTTTTAATTCATTTGAGTTATTATAGGTTTATTTCTTGGGTTTTCTGTATTGTAGCCTATAGAAAATAAAATTTGCTTTTTAAAAAAAAGAATTTCAAGAGATAATGATGTTCAGACCTAGAACTAGTTCATCCCTCATTGGTATCATCACTAACCAAAACTACAATTTCTCATTGGATGATTCAGAAGAAATAATAAAAAGGGTCATAGGATCAGGAGAAAGGGACAAATGGAACTTGAAGTGTTTGGGGTCAGGAGACAGGGTTTTGCTTCAGACTCTAGAATGAAATAGAATCTGAAATAGATTTTCTGAGTTGAAAAATCTGGGTTAGAACCTTGGCCTTGCTCTATAACTCAGGCAAACTACTTCAATGTTCAACACATTTATTGGAAACTGACTATGCGTCAAACACTGAACTAGGTGTATATGGTAGTGAACATCATAGACAAAGTTCCTGTCCTCATGTCAGTTTAGTGGTACATATTTGAGGAAATAAAGCCCATAAGGGAATAGACAAGTACTGTTTTAGAAAGCGTGGTCAGGAAAGACGTCTCTGAGAAGGTGTCATTTGAGCTGAGACTTAAATGAAGCAAAGATATTATCTCCTCTGAGCTTTAGTTTTCTTATCTGTAAAATGAAAAATAATAAAGGTCTACCTTATGGGGTTGTTAAAAATAGAATGAGATAGTATATGGGGTTAGTAAACCATAGTGACTAATCAAAAGTGAGGTATTATTACTTCTACTGTTACTCTCATGTTTCTCTTTGAAAATAATGTTCCAGGCATTTTCAGAGGTTGGGAGGGAGAAAGGGGCAGATTTCAGAAAATGTTAAAGAGCATAAAAAAAGAAGTTTAACCTACTTCATAACTTAGTATCATGCATCTGTGGTACTTATTCATCCTTTTTTATAATCCAGTCTTTAAATCACAATTCTGTAACAATTCATTTTTTGAAAGTAACATTTTTTCCCAAATTTAAAAGTAATCTTTATTGAAGTATACTTTACATACAATAAAATGCACCTATTATATGCATACAATTCAATGCATTTTGAGAAATGAATGCAACTATGTAGTAAGTACCACAAACAAAATATAGAACATTTCTATCATCCTTTGTGTCCTTTCCCTTTTAATCCTTTCCACACTTAATCCCAGGCAACTACTAATCTGTTTTCTGTCACTACAGATTAGTTTGCCTGTTCTAAATTTTATATAAATGGAAGCATGCAGTGTGAAATTTTTGAGTCTGTTTTGTTTTGTTTTGTTTTTTTACTCAGCATGTTTTCAAGATTCATCTATATTGTTGCATGCATCTGAAATTTGTTTCATTTTATTGCTGAGTAGTATTCCATGGCATGGATTTAGAGCAATTTGTTTATCTAGTCACCTGTTGATGGACATTTGGATTGTTTCTAGTTGTGGGCTTTTGTTAACAAAACTGCTATGAATACTCATGTAAAGGCTCTGTGTGGATCTGTTTTCATTTCTCTTTGGTAAATATGTAGAAGTAGGGTTACTAGGTTGTATGTGTTTAACATTATAGGAAACTGCCAAATTGTTTTCCAAAGTGGTTGTGCCATTTAAAATTCCCACAAGCAATATACGAGTGCTCCAGTTGCTCTGTATTTTCACCAACACTTTGTATTATCAGTCTTTCTAGTTTAAGCCATTCTAGTAGGTGTGAAGTGGCATCTCATTGTGGTTTCATTTTACATACCTATGATGACTAATGATGTTGAACTTTTTTTCATTTGCCTATTGGTTATTAATATATTTTATTTTGTGAGGTACTTATTTAAATCTTTTGCCCATTAAAATTTTTTTCTTCTTCTTATTTTTTGCTGTAAGACTGCTTTATATTTTTTGGATACAAGTCTTTTGTCTGATGTATGTATAGTGAATATTTTCTAGCCAATCTTTGGCTTGCTCTTTTGATTTTTTTTTTTATGATCATGTACCAAAGTTGTTTTCTTTTCTTTTTTTTAAAAATGTTTTATTTATTTATTTATTTATTTTTGGCTGTGTTGGGTCTTCGTTTCTGTGCGAGGGCTTTCTCTAGTTGTGGCAAGTGGGGGCCACTCTTCATCGCGGTGTGCGGGCCTCTCACTATCGTGGCCTCTCTTGTTGCGGAGCACAGGCTCCAGACGCGCAGGCTCAGTAATTGTGGCTCACGGGCCCAGCTGCTCCGCGCCATGTGGGATCTTCCCAGACCAGGGCTCGAACCCGTGTCCCCTGCATTGGCAGGCAGATTCTCAACCACTGCGCCACCAGGGAAGCCCCTCTTTTGATTTTTTAAGAGAATCTTTTTGAAGAGTAAGATTTTAATATTGACGAAGTCCAATTTATTGATTTTTTCTTTGATGATTAATTTTATTTTTTCTACTTTCTATGAAACATTTATGTACCCCAAGTCCATGAATACTTTCTTCTGTTTTCTTCTAGAAATATATATATATATATAATTTTATATATATACAATATTTGTATATTGACATAGTATCCTGTGGCCTTGCTATACTCACATTTATTTTAATAGCATTTTTTGTAGATTATTTTGGATTTTCTGTGTAAACAATCATGTTTATGAGGGGAAAAAAAGTGTTTTATATTTCCAATGTGTATGCTCCTTATTTCTTTTTCTTGACTTATTTTACACTGGCTATATTGAATATAGGTTGTGTGAGTGAACATCCTTCCTTACTCTCAATTACAAGGGAAAAGTGTTCAATCTTTCACCATTAAGTATGATGTTAGCTTTAGATTTTCCATGTATATTACCAATGATTATTTTTTTTATCATGACAGCTCCTGAATTTTGTCAAATGCTTATTCAGCATCTATTATGATGATCATGTGCTTTTGCTACTTTAATTTGGTGAATTACATTGATTAATTTTTGAATATTAAACCAACTTTTCATTTCTAGGACAAATCTCATTGTCTAGATATATTAACTTTTTTATATGTTGCTGGGTTTGAATTCATAATATTTTATTTCAAATTTTTAACTTTTTTCTTCTTGTAATGCCTATCTGATTTTGGTATCACGATAGTGTGGCCTCATAAAATGAGTTGTGAAGTGTTCCCTTGTTGTTTACTTTCTATATTGTGTGGGATTACCACTTTTCCTTCCTTAAATGCATGCTAGAATTCATCAGTGAAGCTTCTAGCCTTCTGATTGCCCCTTGTGTCCCATTATCACAGTTAGTCTTTTCTAACAATTTCTGACTTGAACTATTCCGGATATTAACTACTTAACCAAAGAGTATTTGCTGATAAATAGATACTGCCTGAGACTGATAGTTAAAAACTAGTCATAACTTGATAAGAAAAATAAGAGTTTAGCTCACTTAACATTATTCCTGTCTTTTCTCCTTTCCTCCGTATGTTTGATATTTGTATTATTTTTAGTTCTTCTACTGTACATCTTTATAGCTCTAGTGTATATTCATAACCCTCTATTTCTTGTTCCATTAACTTTCAACAATCTCTTTTAACTCCCATTTTTTTAAGTTCATAGTATGAACGCATCTATTTTATTTTTTACTTTTCATCCTCTTTCCATATCCTACCTCCTGTCAACTAAACTTTAAATTTTTGCTGTCAGGGATGTTGAAATTTGCATTTTGTCTTACAAACACAACTAAGTCTTCTATATTTTGCCATAAGTTAACTCTTAAAGTTGAAAAGCACTAGAGGGTCTTTATATTATTATGATAGTAAAATTTATCCAATGCCAGCCCAATTTACTATGCCAAGATTATATTTTCTTCTTTATAGAGTCAAAGTAAAACTTCTTGCCTTTTTGAAGGAAAATGTTACTAGTTTTAAGGTCAACTGTATACTCTTTGTTACACTTTTATTAACCAGTAGCTTCATTTTAATTTTTTTCTTAGACCATGTGTTTCATGTATTTTTATTTTATTTTGTTTTTCCTGGGTTTCTGTTTACATTTCTTTTCTGCTTGCATTATTTGCCTCTGTCATGTATTAGTTTCCTATTGCTGCTATAACAAATTACCATAAACTTGGTGCCCTATAACAATACACATTTATTATCTTACAGTTCAGTAGGTAAGAAGTTTAAAAGGGGT
This sequence comes from Balaenoptera ricei, assembly GCF_028023285.1. Taxonomy (NCBI): domain Eukaryota; kingdom Metazoa; phylum Chordata; class Mammalia; order Artiodactyla; family Balaenopteridae; genus Balaenoptera; species Balaenoptera ricei. The sequence goes on along the minus strand of NC_082648.1, from coordinate 59,066,699 downwards.
TGGTAGGGCTGCATTCCTTCTGGATGTTCTAGGAGAGAATTTGTTTTCTTGCCTTTTCCAGTTTCTAGAGACTACATCCACATTTCTATCCTCCTGATCCTGCATTACCCCAACTTCTGTTTCTATTGTAACACCTCCTTCTCTCACTCTGATCCCCTGTCTCCTTCTTCTAAGGACTCTTGTGGTTACATTGGGTCTACCTGGCTAATCCAGGATAGTGCTCTCATTTCAAGATCCTTAATTTAATCACATCTGCAGAGTCCCTATTGCCATGTAAAGTAACATATTCACAGGTTCTGGGGACTAGGATGTGGACATCCTTGGGGAGCCATAGTCATATGTACAATATTTTGCAACTTCTCAATCATACTTTACTTCAGCAAAAAAATAAACCCTTAGGAGTGTCCTGGGGAATCAAGTTTCCTCCAGAATTATTTCCCAGTTAGTTTTTTCCTCCATGCTTTTCCTGGCACTAACCTTAATATAGAACAGGAATTTATATTTTCCAGTCTTATACATCTCCAGATTACTAGACTGTCATCCATCTTGAATATTAGGCAGAAAAAGCCTTTTGAACAAAGATGTATGTGCTTCTTTTCCCATTTCTAGTTCAACTGAAAGTTGTCACCTTCTTGGAGAAACCTACCTGAGGCCTCAAAGAATAGTCAACACATTATAACATCCAGGTTTGTCCTTCCAAGGCTCTGAATGTTGCATTCTTATTAGGTACACTGTCTGAATCCCAAGAATCAACAGACAATTAACTAGCTGTGTGCTACCACGTAATAAAGACTAGCACTTGACTTTTTAGTTACACGCAAAAGCCACTCAGTGTATATCATACACCTGGTCACTGTGCTAATTCCATGTTAGGTGTAACGATGAATATCATGGTTCCATGATGGTTTAATGAGACTCAATCCTGGGATTTTATACGGACAACTGAAAATAGAATTGTTTTTTTCTTTAGGGTTTTCATACTGGTAAAGATGTCAGTTTGGAGCTGCTGGTAGCCATCTTGGTATCATAAGGGGAGAGTCTACCTGAAAGAAAAACCAACAAAGAGAAAAAGTAGAGCTATAAGTTGGAAAGACAGAGAGATGGTGAGTCCCAATGACAACTCTTTTCCCAGTAAGTAGGTGGCCTTTTCATTTTGTTGATAGTTTCCTATGCTGCACAAAAGCTTTTTAGTTTGATGTAGTCCCATTTGTTTACTTTTGCTTTTGTTTCCTTTGCCTGAGGAGACATATCCAAAAATAATATTGCTAAGACAAATGTCAAAGAACGTAATGCCTGTGTTGTCTTCTAGGAGGTTTATGGTTTCCGGTCTTACATTTAAATATTTAATCCATTTTGAGTTTATTTTTATATATGATATGGGAAAGTAGTCCAGTTTGAATCTTTTGCATGTAGCTGTCCAGTTTTCCAGTTTATTAAAGAGGCTGCCTTCTCCCCATTGTATATTCTTGCCTTCTTTGTCACAGATTAATTGATCCCATAAGATCATTCATTTCTGGGCTCTCTATTCTGTTCCACTGATCTAGTGTCTGTTGTTGTGCCAGTACCATACTGTTTTGATTACTGTAGCTTTGTAGCATAGTTTGAAATCAAGGAGCATGATACCTCCAGCTTTGTTCTTTTTTCTCAAGATTGTTTTTTGTTATTCAGGGTCTTTTGTGTTTCCATACAAATTTTAAAATTATTTGTTCTATTTCTGTGAAAAATGCTATTGGTATTTAGATAGGGATTGCGTTAAATCTGTAGATTGCTTTGAGTAGTATGGTCATTTTAACATATTAATTCTTCCAGTCCATGAACATGCTGTATCTTTCCAGCTGTTTGTGTCATCTTCAATTCCTTTCATCGGTGTCTTACAGTTTTTCAAGTACTGGCCATCTACCTCCTTCGTTGGATTTATTGCTAGGTATTTTATTCCTTTTGAGGAAACTGTAATTGGTAATGTTTCCTTAATTTCTCTTTCTGATAGTTCATTGCTAGTGTATAGAAATGCAACAGATTTCTGTATATCAATGGTATAACATGCAACTTTACTGATTTCATTTATTAGTTATAATAATTTGGGGGTAGCATCTTTAGGATTTTCTATGTATAGTATCATGTCCTCTGCAGACAGTGGTGGTTTTACTTCATTCTTTCCATCGTGGATTCCTTTTATTTCTTTTTCTTGTCTGATTGCTGTGGCTAGGATTTCCAACACTGTGTTGAGTAAAAGTGGCAAAAGTGGGCATCCTTGTATTGTTCCTGATCTTAGAGGAAATGCTTTCATCTTTTCACCATTGATTATGATGTTGGCATGGGTTTGCCGTGTATGGCCTTTATTATGTTGAGGTACGTTCTCTCTATACCTACTTTGATGAGCATTTTTAACATAAATGGATGTTGAATTTTGTCCAAAGCTTTTTCTGTGTCTATATATATATATATACATATATATGTATGTATGTATGTGTGTGTATATATATACACATATATGTATATATACATATATATGTATGTATTGAAAGTTGATGATCTCTTAAGTTCAAATGCATTTAACCACATTCATAGTCCCAACAATGTTTAATATTTTTGATGTCATATTTCACATCTTTTTGTTTTGTGTATCCCTTAACTACTTATTGTGGATATAGATGATTTACTACTTTTGTATTTTAACCTTCTTACTAGCTTTATATGTGGTTCATCTATTACCTTTACTGTATGTTTGCCTTTACCTGCTGGTGCATGGGGCCATGTCCCAGTGCTAATAGGCTATAAGGAGGATTTAAAAATGTTGCTTGCCCACACTGTGTCATCATGGTAGAACAAACTTCTAACAATAGCTGCTGCCAGTGTCTGTCTTCCCAAGGAGGTCCCAGTTAGCCCCTGCCTCTTTAGGAGGCTCTCAAAAATCAGTATGTGGGTCTGGTCCAGGCTTCTTTCAAACTACTGCCTCTGTGCTGGGACTTAGAACATGTGAGATTTTGTGCATGCCCTTTAGGAGCAGAGTTTGTGTTTCCTATAGCCCTCAACCTCTCCCGGATATAAGCCCTGCTGGTTTTCAAAGCCAAATGTCCTAGGGGTTTATTTTCCAGGTCAGGACCTCTGGTTGGGGAGCCCAGTGTGGATTTCAGACACCTCACTCTCTGGGGATGACCTCTACAGTTGTGATATTCCTCCCATTTGTGGGTCACTAACCCAAGGATGTAGGTCCTGACTGTGCTGCTTCTCTACCCTTCCTGTCAATCCACTTGTGGTTCCTTCTTCATATCTTTAGTCGTGGGCAATCTTTTCTACTAGTCTTCAGGTCATTCTCATAGATAGTTGCCCTGTAAGTAGTTAGAATTTTCATCTGTCGAAGGAGGTAAGTTCAGGGTGTTTCTACTCCTCCATCTTGGCCCCTTCTAGTAGTCTTAGTTTTCCTCACAAGTTAAAAATAGCTATTTAGGTAAGAAATTTGTGGGGATAGAAATATGTATCAATACTTTACTCATTTGAAAATTCCCCTGAGATAACTTGAAACTCTCATCTAGATCTCTTATATTTGCCGTCTATATTCTCTTTTCTCAAAAGTAGCAGTAGAAAACACAGAATATTGTTCCCTAATGGTAATTTCTGTTAGATGTTTATTTACTCACTTCTCAGAATAAAAGTTTGTAGTGGGAATTGAGTGACTATGACTTTCTAACAGAGGAAAACAAAGTCACCTAAGCTCTTTAAAATTCCCCTTTACTTCACAGTACATTAGTTTTTATTTCTTACACACACACACACACACACACACACTACAGAAAGAAACAAAAATACTCCACACAGTGTTTTAATAGTAAGGTTAAATCTATGTCCTTTTACTGGTCAATCCTCTTTCATGTGCATAATTACTTCTAAGGACAAAAAAAAATCTCATCCCAAACATCTGTATATTTAACATATAATCCTCCTGCTGGATTTACTTTGGATTTAGTTCTCAAAGATAGACTCTAAAGTCTTTAACTGAAGTTTTAAAAAATAGATTTTAGTTACCCAGGCTCTATTCTGAATTCTAAGGAGATGCCTCCTCACTATGTTTTAAATTTTAACAAGAACCATCTCATCTTCCAATATCCACTTTAAAAAATATTTTCCACAGTCTTTCTGACTGTTATCTGCTTACAGAATATTAGAATGGTTTGTCTAATGTTATTTGCAAAAGAGTGACTTCTTGGGACTCTCAGTAACTATACTGTGTTTCCCTCCCCCAAATCCCAGGATAATCCCCTCTGAAGGTCTGATAGACTTTATAGAATTATTATGACATTCAGAGTGCTATCAGAGCTCTGAGCCACACAGAGTATTTTTCCAATATTATAATTTATCTGTGATCTTTTTACTGCCACGTCTTCTAAAATACTCAGGAAGACAAAGGCAACATGGCTTGTTCTTGAGTACTTTTTGTTTTGTTCTAGGAAGAAAATTTTTGAATTTGAGAGGTAGATAATGGTACATTCATAGTTTCCACTTTGAAAGTGGAAAGTATCATTTTTTTTCCACCAGTGGGATTGATGGCTTTAGATATGCATAGCTTAGCTGGATCCTTTGTTACTCTCACAGCAATGTGTACCCAATTCCCAGTATTTGGGGGATATATGGGATATCCAGGTGTATTAGCAGGGTAACCATCACACTAGGTTTGATAGAGCTGGGTCTTTGCTCTGAGTTTAGTTCTGAAGCTGCTTCGTAACCCTGCAACCTCTCAGGTCCCTGAATTGATCTGCTTACCAGGAGAGATGGGGTGTGTGAGCAGGCCCATGGAGCAAGCAGAGGAACTCTAGATCGCTCTTATAGAATTACCCTCTGTACGCATGCTTATATGGAGTCATACCTAATCATTAGCAATTTAGTGGGGGATTGCTTTATTCCAGAGCTATCACCTCAGAGCTCAGCACTGGAGAAATAGGATTTTGATGTGGGGGAAGTAGGAAGTATCATTTTGAAGCCCTGGGCATTGCCCAAGTCTGTATAGAAAACTATAAAGGGCAGTGCTGGATGCTACGGAATTCTGGCTTGCAAGGGAATAGGAGAGAGGAGAAAGACACAGAAAAGAAGTAGAAGGGCACAGAATTCAGATAAGTTTTTCTGTCTCAGTTTTGCCAAATGGTGGCTCTGTTTCAGAGCTAACCCTTTAGTAAAGGGTTAAGGAGTAACAAACACTTTGAGTTTATTCTCCTCCCCACTTTGCTTGTTTTGAATGTTTTTTTCTTTGTGGTCACATCTGAGTTTTTCTGACTTCTACATGCACAGAAGCAGTTTCATGCTGAGAGTTGTTACAAAGCAGATCAGTGAATAAAAAATAAGCCAAAATGTTCGCATTTTAGGTCAAAACATTTATACTGCTCTGATGAAGACACGTAGTAATTTTCTCATTATTTAAACGGAACGTATGTCTATAAGACATTCCAAGGAGCAATCTTCCTTGTAGCTACAGATAAAGGATTTCTTTGACTGCTAGCTCTCTATCAAACCTCTATTAGCAGAGCACAAAGTAATTATATTGTCTGATTGGCTGGTATTATTTGGAAAAAGTAATTGTCTAAAAAAAGAGAGAATGTGCAGACAGACTGATTTAATAATTTATATATCAATTTTGCCCTTTGGGTGGTTCTTATTAACATATAAATTAACTTGTAAAGCATATTTTGAACAGTGCATAAATTCTAGAACAATTAGATAAAATAAAACCAGGCTCAGACAGTCTTCCTCCACACACTAGAATTTCCCATAGATCAAAATGGAAGAATAACTCAAGATTCTAAAAACATGTGAGACTGCCTCACTGTGCCATAGAATTTTGAATCGCTTCCAATAAAAGGCTTTATTTAATGTTTGGGCATGGATCTCTTGCCAAACAGGTCAGCAAAAGGTAGAAAAAGCAAGCTTTGGAAGATCTTTCTACATGTCCTTCTCAGCTATTTAATACTCATATTATACTTGTACTTTCAAAGACCAGGGTGCAGATTCTGCCAAAAGCCCACTCGCACATAGACTTTTTAAAACTACTGTAATAAAGCCCAGAAATCATTGCAGCAGTTTATGTCATCTGGTCTCAAATACTTTAAGCCCAGGAAGTGGATCATACCTAAAATGCCCAGGATAGGGTATTTAAGGATATTGTAGTATTTCTAAATATATTATAAATGGCCATGTGCACTAGATGGTAATTGATTCAGTAATCAATGAAGACATCTTTCTTAATGTTTTTCCCTGAGATCCTTCTTTCTGATCAATGAGACCCCTCTCTGCATTTATTTATATTTGGGAAGAAGTCTCAATATATAGAAAATGTAATAAACATCTATGATAAATATTCACCTCCAAAATGAACAAATATTAACTTTTATTCCCTTCAGATGTTTTTTCTTTTTTAAATAAAACAGTAAAATCTCTATGTTTTCTTTGGCCCATTCTCTTCTCTTTCCAAAGGTCAGCATCATCTGGTGTATGTATCCCAATTATATTTTTGTACTATATTAATTTTATGTTCTTTAACATAGTTTTATAATATTCTCCGTAAATGTCTTACCCAATTAAAAATTTTTAATTGTATTTCCTATTTGTTATTGCTAGTATTTAAGTATGGTATTGTTTTTTGTCTATCAATCTCAAGTCAGATAATCTGAATTCTCTTAATTTTACTTATCTGAAGGTTGTTTTGAATATTTTAGGAAGGTAATTATATGGTCTACAAATTAAAACTTTGCATCTTCCTTTCCAATCCTGATACCTCTTTTTTCTTATTCCTCTGGTTAGGAACTCCAGTTCAGTTTTGCAGGCATCCTTGTCTCCTTATGTTACTGGAAATGCTTCTAAAGTTTTACCATTTAGACTAATGTTTGTTCTTAGTGTTTGGTAGATTCTCTTGATTAGTTAGGAGAATTTGTCTTCTTGCACGTTTTTTTTGTTTATTTTTTTCTGCTTTATTGAGAGGAATATATGGCATTTCTCTACTGATCTCTTAAAGCAGTAAATGTAGTGATTTAAATTCATAGGATTTTCTAATGTTAAATCGTCCTTGCCTTCCTAGTCTTAATCCATTTGGTCAGGATCTATATATATATATGGCATATGTGTGTATGTGTGTGTGTATATATATGTATATATATATATATATATATAGCATATATGTGTATATATATATACACCCACGTATACACACACACACATATATACACTCATTATGGTAATTTTGGGACTTTTAATTAATTAATTATATCATTTAACATAGTCATTGAGTATTTCATGTGTTCCAGGACCTTAAGCAATAGAAGTACAACAGTGAACAAAATAAATTTTTAAAATATCTTTGCCCTTATAGATTACACTTAAGGAAGCAGTCAATAAGCAAGATTAATAAGTAAAATACATAGTATATTAGATAGTGATTGCCATTAAAGAAGAGAACAAGGAGAAAGGATGTGAAATCTGTGAGAAATGTTGGACTTTAAATTGAATGTCCAGGGAAGTCTTCACAAAAATGTAAATTTGAGGATAGGGCTGTAGGAAGTGAGAGGATCTAGCTATGCAACTAGCTGGATGAAGAATATTCTAAGCAGAGGAAGCAGAAGTTACTTCAAGTGGGAACATTATTGACATGTTTGAAAAATAATTTGGTATTTTTTTTTCTAGAAAATTACCTATTTCAGTGAAATTTTCAAATTTATTGGCATAAAATTACTTATAATACTTAATTATTTTAAAAACTATTGCATTGCAATTCCTAATATTGCTTTTTTGTCACTTTTTGTTTTGGTCAGTCTACCTAGAAATTTATCTATTTTGTTATTATTCTCCATACTATTATTACCAAATATTCTCTGTATATTGGAGTAGACAGTTTATACACTGCATCTTAGATATGCAAAAAAGTCACATATTTCTTTACCCCAGGGGACATCCTCCTTCTTACCCTCATACAGTGTACTAGTAAACTTCTGGATCTCTTGCATGTCAAACAGAAGCTGATAAAAATCTGGTAATGCTAGACCAGTCTCTCTCTCTCCGCCTAAACACGCCATACTGCCATTTTGAGTCTACTGCAATTGAGTGCATTGGGTCAAGTCAGTCAGAGAGAAAGCTGAGCTCTCTTGAAGCAACCTGCTTGCTTGTGTAAGGCCAAGGTGCCATGAGTTACAGACACTTCAGGAGTAGAAGTAGTAAGGACCAAGGACAATTAGACAGAGGGATGAGATACTTCGACTAGAATGTATTCATCATATTTTTAATTTTTTGTATTTTATGATGTTTTGACCTCTTGGGGCCTCACCCACTGTGGAGAGACTGTCCCTTCCAGGGTTAGCTAATTCCTAGAGATAGTAAACACTTGCCTGAGAGCACAATCTTCAGATGCAAATCAACCAATCCAGAACCTATATCCTCAACTACGTCCTTTACTGGGAGCCACTGTACCCCTGCCTTAATCATCCCAGAGCCAGGCATCAGATAGCCAGGGGCAGTTCCTAAGCCCCAGAGCCCACCAAACTAGTCAATCCTAGGTCTGTCTACCCTGTTTAGCCTGCCTTGCCCATTCTTTCCCCCAAAAATACACAGTGAAGGCGCTTGCCCAAGCTTTTCCCTCACTCCCTCTGACTCCTGACCTGTGTGGCCCTGTAGTGTGCCATGCCTCCTATTTCTAGGAATCTGTGAGTATAAACTTCTTCCTTGATGACAATCATTTCCATGTCTGCGTTTCTTACCATACCTGATTAACAGAAATCCTGGGTACTTTTTAAAACACAAAGGGCCACATATAGAACATAGGTCTGTGTACCCAGTGCCATTAGAATGTGTAAAGTTCCCTTGCAACCAGATGCCATCCTAAGAAGGAAGAAATTGAAGAAGAGGGAGAGGATTAGAGTCTTTAAATGGGGATTTAAGCTGTTCACACATCCTAATCTCACAGAAAATAAACTCATTGCTGTTCTTGGTGGAAATTTTTTTTGGTCAAACTTTAACTTCCCAAGCATAGTGGCAAGTGATTATGGATGATGCTCCTTTATCTGCTTAGTCTCAGAATTTAGCACCATTAAAAGGCTTCTGAGTTTAGTTCTTTGAGTGAGGAATTTCTGCTTGAACATCCAATACTTTAAGCTGCTTGCAAAATATTAGCGGTAGCTAATATTACTGGTAGCTAATATTTTGCTAATAGTTATTATTTATTTAACAGAACACTGTAATACAGTGTAGTCAGATTGCCTGAGTTTGAATCTAGGCTCCATTGCACAGGCTGTGTGACCTTGGACAAGTGACTTAACCTCTCCTCACAATAATTTTCTCACCTATAAAATGAAAATAATTATAATAGTATCTACTTCATGGGGTAGTTGTGGGGAGTAAATGAGCCAGTCCATAGAAGTTATTAGTATAATGTCTGGCACTTATTGAGCACTCAATAAATGTCAATTTTGATTACAATTAGAATGATTATTAGCATGTCTTTGTGCAGGTACTGTGCTACGTGCTCTCTTGTTTCCTCTATTTTCCCACCTTCTCAGGTGGTAGTATTATTACCTAGGAATGGTGGAGCCATGCTTGAATCCTCTGACTCTAAAGCTCATATTCTTAATCACCATCTCCCTGTGACTGGAGGTTTAAGAGAGGATGAATCAAAGAAAGAGTTCAGAAATTCTGGCATAATTCTACTATATCAGGTATCCAAGCGTGAAAAATAAGAGAACTTAGGATGCCTCGTGACATTTCTCATGTTGTCACCAATGTTGCTGATATTTAGACCACTCAATCCAAATTTCAGTCTACAAGACATCCCACAAACTTCCCTGAAAACACTTCAAGAATGTCATGCTTTTTTTCTTTTCCACAAAAAGGCCAACATAACTGAAACATTTCATTTTTGCTTGGAAAAAAGATGTTCTTTGGCACTGAACTATCTAGCATGAGGATATTTTCTGGAACATCAAACAATCATTGATAGCTAACAATGCTGGTTTTGCTTAAATGAAAGCCAGTATGAAGCAACCAAATTGTTGCATCTACCCAAAAGCCACAAGGCACATTAAGTTATGGGGACATCAGTATCAAAGGGAAAGAATTTTTTCAGCTGAAAAAATTAACCTGAATGTTAATCTCTTTTGGAAAAAAATGGCAAGGTTGAGGGACAGTGAGAAAAAGAGAGCGAGAAAGAGAAAAGGAAGTTCTGGTTATTGGGTATATAAAGAACATGCATTAGTGAAACAAAGTACTCTAAGTGCCTTTGTTTCATGAAAAATAAATTAGAAGTAGCAGTGCTTAGAGGTATAAAATAGCATTGATAAAGATTTTGTAATTAAAATTTGAATTTTAAGCAATTATAATAACATAAGTAATAGTGTGTTAACCATACTGCAGTAGGGAATGGGAAGTTCCAAAGAGAGACACCAAGCAAAGAAGAATAAAATAAATAAAGAAGAACATCTAGACAAGAGAGGGCAGGGACTCCCTGCCTCTCCTGGAGGACTTTGGTCCTCCCAGCTCAGGATTTACCTATCCCTTAACAAGGAAGGATTAGAGCAAATACCAGAAGCATTTGTAGTCTGTTGTGTTATGAATGGTTGCTTAGATTGGTAGCGGAGTAGCAATATGTAATATAGCATTTATCCTTTTATCATCAATATAAACTCCTGAGTAAAATACCTACTTCAGGCATTGCTAACAGAACTGTGGAGGATTCAGGTGATAATTGCAGTGCAGGCTTGTTACCCGTGCAACTTTCTCGGGAGAGAAAGGAAAAGACAGAGGAAAACAGAGTGAGAAAAAGGGAGAGAGAGAGAGAGGTTGAGAAATAAGCCCTAATGCCCTAAGGCATCCATTGTATGTGATGAATAACTTCCCGCCCTTGCATCTAGAATGTTACTAGTTGTTCTGTGCCACCATCCTTGGAAGAAATGAGAATATAATTTTCAAATCATTTTTTGGTAGAGTTTAATTTTCTTGTGGAAGCTGCATTGAGAAAACCTGCTAGAAAATGTTTTCAGAGGAGGACTTGTCACATCTGGATGTGTCATAGGTTTCACTGATATATTGAGAGTTGTTAAACTATTGTTTCTTGGTACTGACAATTCACCCAATGGCATTAAAATAGCCTTTAAAGTACTGACTTTAGAGTCTAACAGGCATGGTTTCAAATTCTAGTTCTGCCATCCCCAGGCTGTCGATATAAGGAAATATATTTATCCACACCCGTGACATGTATGAGATATATATATATATATATATATATATATATATATATATATATATATATATATATATATATGACATAATAATAGTGCCTACCTTACAGACTGTGATGACTTCAGGAGACGTGCATGTAAAACAGACTTCAGTACACTGTGAACACTCAACAAATGTTATTATTAACCACTGGATGTGACAATCCTGAGTACCCTCACTGCAGAGCTGTCCTCTTGGGGAGATTGAGAACAACATAGAACCATTAGACCTGTCTCCTACTGAGCCATCTGACATTGATTTTTCAGCTGCACATCACTGAAAAATCCTGGGGACAAGCTGCATATCACTAGGGCCATAAAATAAAGGAAGCAATAATTCTCCTCTGGCCACTCAACTGCTAAAATGAAGGGACCTGGAATTTTACACCCTCTAATATAACACAGAGAAAGCCTTGTAATAGGTTACCATGTTGCTGGTTTCAAGACTGTTAGCTAAGGGGGAAGGGATATTTTGTATGCTAGAAGGCTTTCCATTATCCATTAGCATTGTGGTCTCTTTGAGTTCTTGTCCTAACATGGTATTTTATGAAAGAATTAACCCCAAGTAGCTTTGGAAGCAATAAAATAATATTCTGTAGAAGGCTTGTTCATTTTCTGCATATATTTTACTGCTATGTAAGACATGGGGAGTGAGAAAATGGGAGACAAAAAGCATGAGGAGAGGCAGAGAGAGATGTGCAAAGAGGAAAAGGAAGAGGTATATATTGATCCTATTCTTTTTCACTTCAACTAAATATATATTAATATTTTCTAAGTCTCTTTTTCAGACTACCAAAAAAAAAAAGCAGACCCAAGTTTTATTTTTTTAAATTAAAGACATATACTGCTTTTCTTTCTGGTTATAAATATTCATTATAGAAAATATAAAAAGCATTTTGAAAATAATTGTTTCCCATGAAGCTATTAACCAGATGTAAACATATATTACATTTTGGTGCGTTTCCTTTCTAATACGTTTTCTATGTATATTGGTGAGGGTCATATTAAACATATAATTTTGTATCTTTCCCTTTTTAAGATTTTTGAGTTATTAGGTGCATTTTTCCACATCATTGAAAATTCTTTTGAAGATAAAATGTGATCAATTAATCATTCTACACACAAGAATAAACTGAGTGAATCAGAGATCTAAATGTTTAAAAACTTATCTGTACATCAAGCTGATATTTATTTGACAGTTCCCATGTTTAGTTGGTAAAATGAACCCATTTCCCAACAGAATTTTTTTTTTAACATCTTTATTGGAGTATAATTGCTTTACACTGGTGTGTTAGTTTCTGCTTTATAACAAAGTGAATCAGTTATACATATACATATGTTCCCGTATCTCTTCCCTCTTGCGTCTCCCTCCCTCCCACCCTCCCTATCCCACCCCTCTAGGTGGTCACAAAGCACCAAGCTGATCTCCCTGTGCTATGCGGCTGCTTCCACTAGCTATCTATTTTACATTTGGTAGTGTATATATGTCCATGCCACTCTCTCACCCTGTCACATCTTACCCCTCCCCCTCCCCATATCCTCAAGTCCATTCTCTAGTAGGTCTGTGTCTTTATTCCCGTCTTGCCACTAGGTTCTTCAGGACCTTTTTTTTTTTTAGATTCCATATATACGTGTTAGCATACTGTATTTGTTTTTCTCTTTCTGACTTACTTCACTCTGTATGACAGACTCTAGGTCCATCCACCTCACTACAAATAACTCAATTTCATTTCTTTTTATAGCTGAGTAATATTCCATTGTATATATATGCCACATCTTCTTTATCCATTCATCTGTTGATGGATACTTAGGTTGCTTCCATGTCCTGGCTATTGTAAATAGAGCTGCAATGAACATTTGGATACATGACTCTTTTTTTTTTTTTTTTTAATTTTTTAATTTATTATTTATTTATTATTTTTATTTTTGGCTGTGTTGGGTCTTCGTTTCTGTGTGAGGGCTTTCTCCAGTTGCGGCGAGTGGGGGCCACTCTTCATCACGGTGCGCGGGCCTCTCACTATCGCGGCCTCTCTTGTTGCGGAGCACAGGCTCCAGACGCGCAGGCTCAGTAATTGTGGCTCACGGGCCCAGTTGCTCCGCGGCATGTGGGATCTTCCCAGACCAGGGCTCGAACCCGTGTCCCCTGCATTGGCAGGCGGATTCTCAACCACTGCGCCACCAGGGAAGCCCGACATGACTCTTTTTGAATTATGGTTTTCTCAGGGTATATGCCCAGTAGTGGGATTGCTGGGTCGTATGGTAGTTCTATTTTTAGTTTTTTTAAATTTATTTATTTATTTATTTATTTATTTATTTATTTATTTATGGCTGTGTTGGGTCTTTGTTTTTGTACGAGGGCTTTCTCTAGTTGCAGCAAGCGGGGGCCACTCTTCATTGCGGTGCGCGGGCCTCTCACTATCGCGGCCTCTCTTGTTGCGGAGCACAGGCTCCAGACGCGCAGGCTCAGTAGTTGTGGCTCACGGGCCTAGTTGCTCCGCGGCATGTGGGATCTTCCCAGACCGGAGCTCGAACCCATGTCCCCTGCACTGGCAGGCAGATTCTCAACCACTGCGCCACCAGGGAAGCCCTATTTTTAGTTTTTTAAGGAAGCTCCATACTGTTCTCCATAGTGGCTGTATCAATTTACATTCCCACCAACAGTGCAAGAGGGTTCCCTTTTCTCCACACCCTCTCCAGCATTTATTGTTTGTAGATTTTTTGATGATGGCCATTCTGACCGGTGTGAGATGATATCTCACTGTAGTTTTGATTTGCATTTCTCTAATGATTAATGATGTTGAGCATTCTTTCATGTGTTTGTTGGCAATCTGTATATCTTCTTTGGAGAAATGTCTATTTAGGTCTTCTGCCCATTTTTGGATTGGGTTTTTTGTTTTTTTGATATTGAGCTGCATGAGCTGCTTGTAAATTTTGGAGATTAATCCTTTGTCATTTGCTTCATTTGCAAATATTTTCTCCCATTCTGAGGGTTGTCTTTTGGTCTTGTTTATGGTTTCCTTTGCTGTGCAAAAGCTTTTAAGTTTCATTAGGTCCCATTTGTTTATTTTTGTTTTTATTTCCATTTCTCTAAGAGGTGGGTCAAAAAGGATCTTGCTGTGATTTATGTCATAGAGTGCTCTGCCTATGTTTTCCTCTAAGAGTTTGATAGCGTCTGGCCTTACATTTAGGTCTTTAATCCATTTTGAGTTTATTTTTGTGTATGGTGTTGGGGAGTGTTCTAATTTCATACTTTTACATGTACCTGTCCAGTTTTCCCAGCACCACTTATTGAAGAGGCTGTCTTTTCTCCACTGTATATTCTTGCCTCCTTTATCAAAGATAAGGTGACCATATGTGCGTGGGTTTATCTCTGGGCTTTCATTCCTGTTCCATTGATCTATATTTCTGTTTTTGTGTCAGTACCATACTGTCTTGATTACTGTAGCTTTGTGGTATAGTCTGAAGTCAGGGAGCCTGATTCCTCCAGCTCCGTTTTTCTTTCTCAAGATTGCTTTGGCTATTCGGGGTCTTTTGTGTTTCCATACAAATTGTGAAATTGTTTGTTCTAGTTCTGTGAAAAATGCCAGTGGTAGTTTGATAGGGATTGCCTTGAATCTGTAGATTGCTTTGGGTAGTAGAGTCATTTTCACAATGTTGATTCTTCCAATCCAAAAACATGGTATATCTCTCCATCTATTTGTATCATCTTTAATTTCTTTCATCAGTGTCTTATAATTTTCTGCATACAGGTCTTTTGTCTTCTTAGGTAGGTTTATTCCTAGATATTTTATTCTTTTTGTTTCAGTGATAAATGGGAGTGTTTTCTTAATTTCACTTTCAGATTTTTCATCATTAGTGTATAGGAATGCTAGAGATTTCTTTGCATTAATTTTGTATCCTGCTACTTTATCAAATTCATTGATTAGCTCTAGCAGTTTTCTGGTAGCATCTTTAGGATTCTCTATGTATAGTATCATGTCATCTGCAAACAGTGACAGCTTTACTTCTTCTTTTCCAATTTGGATTCCTTTTATTTCTTTTTCTTCTCTGATTGCTATGGCTAAAACTTCCAAAACCATGTTGAATAATAGGGGTGAGAGTGGGCAACCTTGTCTTGTTCCTGATCTTAGTGGAAATGGTTTCAGTTTTTCACCATTGAGGATGATGTTGGCTGTGGGTTTGTCATATATGGCCTTTATTATGTTGAGGAAAGTTCCCTCTGTGCCTACTTTCTGGAGGGTTTTTATCATAAATAGGTGTTGAATTTTGTCAAAAGCTTTCTCTGCATCTATTGAGATGATCATATGTTTTTTCTCCTTCAGTTTGTTAATATGGTGTATCACATTGATTGATTTGCATATATTAAAGAATTCTTGCATTCCTGGGATAAACCCCACTTGATCATGGTGTATGATCCTTTTAATGTGCTGTTGGATTCTGTTTGCTAGTATTTTGTTGAGGATTTTTGCATCTATGTTCATCAGGGATATTGGCCTGTAGTTTTCTTTCTTTGTGACATCTTTGTCTGGTTTTGGTATCAGGGTGATGGTGGCCTCATAGAATGAGTTTGGGAGTGTTCCTTCCTCTGCAATGTTTTGGAAGAGTTTGAGAAGGATAGGTGTTATCTCTCCCAACAGAATTTTTGTAGCTAAATATATAATCTTGCCCTATGGTGTTAAAAAATTATAGATATATTCAAAAGCATCTCAGTAATCTTTAGTATGTCACTAATGGTTAGAAATGTTGTATTCATTTAAACGTATTTAAAATAAAATAAATAATCATGAAAAAAAAACTGATCTGTACAATGCTAGAAGAAAACATAAATGATTTTCTCTGTAGCCTAGGTGGAGGGAAAGCTATCTAAATATGACTTTGAATTCTGATGCAATAAAAGGAATTGATAAATTTGACTACATAAAAATAAAAAACTTTTGCATAGCAAAAAAGCACCATGAGTAACGTCAAAGGACAAACAACAAATTGAGAATAAATATTTGCAACATATATCACAGATAAAGTACTAATTTCCCCAATATGTAAAACTTATAAAGATTGAAGAAAAAAAAAGACCAAAAGTCCTATAGAAAAAAATGGACATAAGATATAACCAGAAAATGTTTATTTATACATTTGTACTGAATACATGTATATATGTATATATATAAATATTTCCATTAAATATATGAAGAAATGTCCAATTTTATTTATAAGAGAAATTCAAATCTAAAGGAAACTGAAATACTACATCCAAACATCAGATTTGCAAAAATTTAAAAGCTTAACAAGGCTGAGAAGAAGGAACTGGGCACTGGAACAATGTTAGTGAGAATGCAAAATGGTGCAATCCCAATGGAAGTGTGTGGTATAATAATAAATAAATTTGTTTTTTGTCCCAGATGCCTGATACAGAGCTCCTAAAACCCTTGGAATTTCCCAAGTGATTGGAGTGCTTTTTTATTCACAAGTCCCTTGAGAGCACACCTGAGTTTATGCTAATGAAGAGAGGGGCCCCTAGGTAGTCTCAGGATGGGGCTGGTCACCCAAAAGACCAAGTTATTAGAAGGTTGGAACTTTTAGCCCCACTCCTGACCTTTGGGGAGGGGCGGGAGGAAGGGCTGGAGAGTGAGTTCTATAAAAACTCATGAACAACAGCATGTGATGGGCTTCTGAGTTGAACACATCCAAGTGCTGGGAGGGCGTTCTGGAGAGGACTTGGAAGCTCTCCGCCCCTCTCCCCATACCTTGCCCTATGATCTTTTCCATCTGGCTGTTCCTGAGTTGTATCCTTTATAATAAACTGGTAGGTGCAAATGAAGTGATTCCCTGTGTTTGTGAGCCATTCTGGCAAATTATTAAATCTGAGGAGGTGGTTGTGGGAACCCCCAATTTATGGCCATAGGTCAGAAAGTGGCCAGGGGCTTGCAGCTAGCATCTGAAATGGGAGAAGTCTTATGGGACTGAATCTTTAGCCTGTACCAAGGTCTGAGCCAACTGCAGGTAGTTAGTGTCAGAATTAAAATGAATTGTTGGACACCCAGGTGGTGTCTGGAGAATGAGAGAATTCGTTGTTGGTGCCAGAACACACCCCAAAGAGGATATGATAATATCTAACAATACTTCATATGCCTTTATCCTTTGACTCAGCTAATCCACTTCTAGGAGTTGACCCTGAAGATGATCTCCAAGAATATGAAAATCCATTTGCAAAAGGTTATTCTTGGCAACATTATTTGAAATTGCAAAATATTGCAAACCATCTAAATGCTTAAATACAGGAAATTGGTTAAATAAACTATGATACAAACATAAAATGTAGTATCATACAGCTATAAATTTTTTTTTGAATTTTTGAACTTTATTTTATTTATCTATTTATTTTTAAAATCACTTGAAATAATTTTATTTTCTGTGTTGTTAACCTACCAACTTCATATTTTTGGGCTTCTTTCATTTCACTTTTTACATTTAGAGGGTTTTTTCCCATTCTGATTTAATTTGATTTTAATATAACCGCATAAAACATTTACATGCTTCCAAAGTTAAATCTGCAAAACAAGGTACATTCAGAGAAATCTAGCTTTTTAACTGTTCCCCACCCCATCTCCAGCTTTGCCTTTCCCATATCTGTTTTGCCTATGCACCACATAAATCTTTCTAAACTATGTCTCTCATAGTCTTAATCATGCCATACAATCTTCATTTGCTCCCTCCGTACTGGGAGTGAAATTCATATTCCTCAGCTTATTGTTTAACTCCCTTCATGACATAGCACCAATTAACCTAACTTCATTAGGCAGTGAGCCTAATGTTCAGCCAAATTGAATTGTTCATTGTTTCCTATACAGGCTCCCATATTTGTTCACTCTTGTTTTTCACTCAGATTTTTCTTACAGCCTGGATCACTTTATCCTCCACTTCCCTTCTTAGCCCACCCCCAATCACCTTACCCAGATCTTACCCATTCTTTAAGCCAAGATCAGGTGCTTCCTTCCTATAATACCCCTCCTCTACCATTCTCACATTTCTTACTACAGACATGTTGATTTCTGAGAGTATCGTAGTCGGGGACCATTAGAATTAAGTGTTAGAGCGAGTCATCAGAGATCCAGAGATTTTAATAAATTGTATTCTGGTAGTATCACACTGACAGAACACTAACAGCACACTTTCTTAATTGATTCATCTAATCTCCCAAGGGCAGTGCCAGTGATATTCTGTCATCCACATCTCTTCATTTTTGTTAGAGTGCTGAGGAGACCAGAAATTTAATTTTAGGTTTAACCAAACTATATTCCATCTTTTTATTCAAGTGTACAAATTGCAGTTGCAAATTCAGGTTTTTTTTCATTGATTTTTCTCTATTGCTTTTTTATTTTTAATATCATTTCTATTATTTATTACTTCCCTTTTTTACTTGCTTTGGGTTTATTTTGCTCTTCT
Organism: Balaenoptera ricei; assembly: GCF_028023285.1. Classification (NCBI taxonomy): domain Eukaryota; kingdom Metazoa; phylum Chordata; class Mammalia; order Artiodactyla; family Balaenopteridae; genus Balaenoptera; species Balaenoptera ricei. The sequence goes on along the minus strand of NC_082648.1, from coordinate 59,048,016 downwards.
TTTTTTTTTTCCCCCCACACACACTGTATTTTATTTTTACAAGAGATAAATAAACTGACACCAAGCATTGTAAATGGATGTCCACAACGAAAGCAACAATGATTGCAATTACCAAACACGAGACACAGTCATACTATGTCATAATATTGACATTCAGTCCAGTAATCCTCCACTGTAACAGCTCCTTTACTTTGCAGTGAAAATTGATTTGTATATTTTTTGCCTCTGAGTCCTTGTGGGATTTTTTTTTTTTATTCAAACAGAAAGTCACAAAAATTATAATCATCCTCATCAGTTCACTCAGTCCCATGTAATTAATTTTTTTTTCATCTTGATCTTTTGTTAGCACTTTTATGAATTCATCAGTTTTCCATTAGAGTTCTGAAAATGCTTATTCATTCAGTTCAGCAGTATAGTCAGTTACCAGAAACCTGTACTTGTCAGAGTCTTTTCCATGAATTCCTTGAAGATGAAACCCTTTTATAGGAACATTTTTGCAAAAGCATCAGAGTACACCCAGAACTGTCTGTAAATGACAAAAGACTTAAAAATGACCACAGTTAAAGATTTGATGAAAGTTCATAATAATGCAATTGACAAGGAAATTTAGTTATTTCTGAGATACACATTTTAAAGTAATAACTAGAATTATGACTTATAACATTATACCAGAACATATAAGATTTTTAGAAGTTTCATGTAATGTCTGAAACATTTATATTAACATATTTCCATACAAATAACCCAAAGAAAGTTTAGTATTAGTTGTTTTTTGTTTGTTTTTTTATACTGCAGGTTCTTATTAGTCATCAATTTTATACACATCAGTATACATGTGTATAAAATACATGACATCAGTATACATGTCAATCCCAATTGCCCAATTCAGCACAACACCATCCCCACCCCACCGCGCTTTCCCCGCTTTGGTGTCCATACATTGGTTCTCTACATCTGTGTCTCAACTTCTGCCCTGTAAACCGGTTCATCTATACCATTTTTCTACATTCCACATATATGCGTTAATATACGATATTTGTTTTTCTCTTTCTGACTTACTTCACTCTGTATGACAGTCTCTAGATCCATCCACGTCTCAACAAATGACCCAATTTCGTTCCTTTTTATGGCTGAGTAATATTCCATTGTATATATGTACCACAACTTCTTTATCCATTCGTCTGTCGATGGGCATTTAGGTTGCTTCCATGACCTGGCTATTGTAAATAGTGCTGCAATGAACACTGGGGTGCATGTGTCTTTTTGAATTATGGTTTTCTCTGGGTATATGCCCAATAGTGGGATTGCTGGATCATATGGTAATTCTATTTTTAGTTTTTTAGGGAACTTTGATACTGTTCTCCATAGTGGCTGTATCAGTTTACATTCCCACCAACAGTGCAAGAGGGTTCCCTTTTCTCCACACTCTCTCCAGCATTTGTTGTTTCTGGATTTTCTGATGATGCCCATTCTAACTGGTGTGAGGTGATGCCTCATTGTAGTTTTGATTTGCATTTCTCTAATAATTAGTGATGTTGAGCAGCTTTTCATGTGCTTCTTGGCCATCTGTATGTCTTCTTTGGAGAAATGTCTATTTAGGTCTTCTGCCCAGTTTTGGATTGGGTTGTTTGTTTTTTGAATATTGAGCTGCATGAGCTGTTTATATATTTTGGAGATTAATCCTTTGTTCACTGATTTGTTTGCAAATACTTTCTCCCATCCTGAGGGTTGTCTTTTCGTCTTGTTTATGGTTTCCTTTGCTGTGCAAAAGCTTTGAAGTTTCATTAGGACCCGTTTGTTTATTTTTGTTTTTATTTCCATTACTCTAGGAGGTGGGTCAAAAAAGATCTTGCTGTGATTTATGTGAAAGAGTGTTCTTCCTATGTTTTCCTCTAAGAGTTTTATAGTGTCTGGCCTTACATTTCGGTCTCTAATCCATTTTGAGTTTATTTTTGTGTATGGTGTTAGGGAGTGTTCTAATTTCATTCTTTTACATGTAGCTGTCCAGTTTTCCCAGCACCACTTATTGAAGAGCCTGTCTTTCTCCATTGTATATTCTTGCCTCCTTTGTCATAGATTAGTTGACCATAGGTGTGTGGGTTTACCTCTGGGCTTTCTATCTTGCTCCATTGATCTATATTTCTGTTTTTGTGCCAGTACCATATTGTCTTGATTACTGTAGCTTTCTAGTATAGTCTGAAGTCAGGGAGTCTGATTCCTGCAGCTCCACTTTTTTCCCTCAAGACTGCTTTGGCTATTTGGAGTCTTTTGTGTCTCCATACAAATTTTAAGATTTTTTTGTTCTAGTTCTGTAAAAAATGCCATTGGTAATTTGATAGGGATTGCATTGAATCTGTAGATTGCTTTGGGTAGTATAGTCATTTTCACAATATTGATTTTTCCAATCCAAGAACATGGCATATCTCTCCATCTGTTGGTATCATCTTTAATTTCTTTAATCAGTGTCTTATAGTTTTCTGCATACAGGTCGTTTGTCTCCCTAGGTAGGTTTATTCATAGGTATTTTATTCTTTTTGTTTCAGTGGTAAATGGAGTATTTCCTTAATTTCTCTTTCAGATTTTTCATCATTAGTATATAGGAATGCAAGAGATTTCTGTGCATTAATTTTGTATCCTGTGACTTTACCAGATTCATTGATTAGCTCTAGTAGTTTTCTGGTGGCATCTTTAGGATTTTGTATATATAGTATCATGTCATCTGCAAACAGTGACAGTTTTACTTCTTCTTTTCCAATTTGTATTCCTTTTATTTCTTTTTCTTCTCTGATTGCCATGGCTAGGACTTCCAAAATTATGTTGAATACTAGTGGTGAGAGTGGACATCCTTGTCTCGTTCCTGATCGTAGAGGAAATGCTTTCATTTTTTCACCATTGAGAATGATGTTTGCTGTGGGTTTGTCATATATGGCCTTTATTGTGTTGAGGTAGGTTCCCTCTATGCCCACTTTCTGGAGAGTTTTTATCATAAATGGGTGTTGAATTTTGTCAAAAGCTTTCTCTGCATCTATTGACATGATCATATGTTTTTTCTCCTTCAGTTTGTTAATATGGTGTATTACATTGATTGATTTGCGTATATTTAAAGAATCCTTGCATCCCTGGGATAAATCCCACTTGATCATGGTGTATGATCCTTCTAATGTGTTGTTGGATTCTGTTTGCTAGTAGTTTGCTGAGGATTTTTACATCTATATTCATCAGTGATATTGGTCTGTAGTTTTCTTTTTTTGTAGTATCTTTGTTCGGTTTTGGTATCAGGGTGATGGTGACCTCATAGAATGAGTTTGGGAGTGTTCTTTCCTCTGCAATTTTTTGGAAGAGTTTGAGAAGGATGGGTGTTAGCTCTTCTCTAAATGTTTGATAGAATTCACCTGTGAAGCCATTTGGTCCTGGACTTTTGTTTTTTGGAAGATTTTTAATCATTGTTTCAATTTCATTACTTGTGATTGGTCTGTTCATATTTTCTATTTCTTCCTGGTTCAGTCTTGGAAGGTTATACCTTTCTAAGAATTTGTCCATTTCTTCCAGGATGTCCATTTTATTGGCATAGAGTTTCTTGTAGTAGTCTCTTAGGATGCCTTGTATTTCTGCACTGTCTATTGTAACTTCTCCTTTTTCATTTTTCATTTTATTGATTTGAGTCTTCTCCCTCTTTTTCTTGATGAGTCTGCCTAATGGTTTATCAGTTTTGTTTATCTTCTCAAAGAACCAGCTTTTAGTTTTATTGATCTTTGCTATTGTTTTCTTTGTTTCTATTTCATTTATTTCTGCTCTGATCTTTATGATTTCTTTCCTTCTACTAACTTTGGGTTTTGTTTTTTCTTCTTTCTCTAGTTCCTTTAGGTGTAACGTTAGATTGTTTATTTGAGATTTTTTTTGTTTCTTGAGGTAGGCTTGTATAGCTATAAACTTCCCTCTTAGAATTGCTTTTACTGCATCCCATAGGTTTTGGATCGTCGTGTTTCCATTGTCATTTGTCTCTAGCTATTTTTTGATTTCCTCTTTGATTTCTTCAGTTATTTCTTGGTTATTTAGTAACATAGTGTTTAACCTCCATGCGTTTGTGTTTTTTACGCTTTTTCCCCTGTAATTCGTTCCTAATCTCATAGCTTTGTGGTCAGAAAAGATGCTTGATATGATTTCAGTTTTCTTTAATTTACTGAAGCTTGATTTGTGACCCAAGATGTGATCTATCCTGGAGAATGTTCCATGTGCACTTGAAAAGAAAGTGTAATCTGCTGTTTTTGGATGGACTGTCCTATAAATATCAATTAAATCTATCTGGTCTATTGTGTCATTTAAAGCTTCTGTTTCCTTATTTATTTTCATTTTGGATGATCTGTCCATTGGTGTAAGTGAGGTGTTAAGGTCCCCCACTATTATTGTGTTACTGTCGATTTCCTCTTTTACAGCTGTTAGCAGTTGCCTTATGTATTGAGGTGCTCCTATGTTGGGTACATATATATGTATAATTGTTATATCTTCTTCTTGGATTGATCCCTTGATCATTATGTACTGTCCTTCCTTGTCTCTTGTAACATTCTTTATTTTAAAGTCAATTTTATCTGATATGAGTATTGCTACTTCAGCTTTCTTTTGATTTCCATTTGCATGGAATATCTTTTTCCATCCCCTCACTTTCAGTCTCTGTGTGTCCCTAGGTCTGAAGTGGGTCTCTTGTAGACAGCATATATATGGGTCTTGTTTTTGTATCCATTCAGCAAGCCTGTGTCTTTTGATTGGAGCTTTTAATCCATTCACGTTTAAGGTAATTATTGTTATGTATGTTCCTATGACCATTTTCTTAATTGTTTTGGGTTTGTTTTTGTAGGTCCTTTTCTTCTCTTGTGTTTCCCACTTAGAGAAGTTCCTTTAGCATTTGTTGTAGAGCTGGTTTGGTGGTGCTGAATTCTCTTAGCTTTTGCTTGTCTGTAAAGCTTTCGATTTCTCCATTGAATCTGAATGAGATCCTTGCTGGGTAGAGTAATCTTGGTTGTAGGTGGTTCCCTTTCATCAATTTAAGTATATCATGCCCCTCCCTTCTGGCTTGTAGAGTTTCTGCTGAGAAATCAGCTGTTAACCTTATGGGAGTTAACCTTATGGGAGTTCCCTTGTATGTTATTTGTCGTTTTTCTCTTGCTGCTTTCAATAATTTTTCTTTGTCTTTAATTTTTGCCTATTTGATTATTATGTGTCTCGGCGTGTTTCTCCTTGGGTTTATCCTGTATGGGACTCTCTGTGCTTCCTATACTTGGGTGGCTATTTCCTTTCCCATGTTAGGGAAGTTTTCAACTATAATCTCTTCAAATATTTTCTCTGGTTCTTTCTCTCTCTCTTCTCCTTCTGGGACCCCTATAATGCGAATGTTGTTGCGTTTAATGTTGTCCCAGAGGTCTCTTAGGCTGTCTTCATTTCTTTTCATTCTTTTTTCTTTATTCTGTTCCACAGCAGTGAATTCCACCATTCTGTCTTCCAGGTCACTTATCCGTTCTTCTGCCTCAGTTATTCTGCTATTGATTCCTTCTAGTGTAGTTTTCATTTCAGTTATTGTATTCTTCATCTCTGTTTGTTTGTTCTTTAATTTTCTAGGTCTTTGTTAAACATTTCTTGCATCTTCTCGATCTTAGCCTCCATTCTTTTTCCGAGGTCCTGGATCATCTACACTATCATTATTCTGAATTCTTTTTCTGGAAGGTTGCCTATCTCCACTTCATTTAGTTGTTTTTCTGGGGTTTATCTTGTTCCTTCATCTGGTACTTAGCCCTCTGCCTTTTCATCTTGTCTATCTTTCTGTGAATGTGGTTTTTGTTCCACAGGCTGCAGGATTGTAATGCTTGCTTCTGCTGTCTGCCCTCTGGTGGATGAGGCTATCTAAGAGGCTTGTGCAAGTTTCCTGATGGGAGGGACTGGTGGTGGGTAGAGCTGGCTGTTGCTCTGGTGGGCAGAGCTCAGTAAAACTTTAATCCACTTGTCTGCTGATGGGTGGGGCTGGGTTCCCTCCCTGTTGATTGTTTGGCCTGAGGCAACCCAACACTGTAGCCTACCCAGGCTCTTTGGTGGGGCTAATGGTGGACTCTGGGAGGGCTCACGCCAAGGAGCACTTCCCAGAACTTCTGCTGCCAGTGTCCTTGTCCTCACGGTGAGCCACAGCCACCCACCACCTCTGCAGGACACCCTCCAACACTAGCAGGTAGGTCTGGTTCAGTCTCCCCTGGGGTCACTGCTCCTTCCCCTGGGTCCTGATGCACACACTACTTTGTGTGTGCCCTCCACGAGTGGAGTCTGTTTCCTCCAGTCCTGTCAGAGTCCTGCAGTCAAATCCTGCTAGCCTTCAAAGTCTGATTCTCTAGGAATTCCTCTTCCCATTGCCAGACCCCCAGGTTCGGAAGCCTGCTGTGGGGCTCAGAACCTTCACTCCAGTGGGTGGACTTCTGTGGTATATGTGTTCTCCAGTTTGTGAGTCACCCACCCAGCAGTTATGGGATTTGATTTTATTGTGATTGTGCCCCTCCTACCGTCTCATTGTGGCTTCTCCTTTGTCTTTGGATGTGGGGTATCTTTTTTGGTGAGTTCCAGTGTCTTCCTGTCGATGACTGTTCAGCAGTTAGTCGTGATCCCCGTGTTCCCGGAAGAGGGAGTGAAAACACGTCCTTCTACTCCACCATCTTGGTTCAGGGTCCCCAGCCATAAATTTTTAAAAAGAGGATATCTTTATGAATCATGTGGATTTCTAGGATATGTTAAGTACAAAAGAGTATCTGTAGTATACTCTTTTACCTTTTCCGTAAGAAATGAGGAAATAGGAATACATCCTGCATTTATTTTTTAAAATTAATTTTGCAAAAATAACAAGAAGGATAAGCCAGAAACTAAATAAAATTTGTTGCCTATTAGGATTCGGGAAATGGGGTGAGAAAGAGAAGTAACACTTCTTTGAGTGTACAGTTTTGTATAGTTTTGACTTTTGGAAACATGCTAAAGTTATACATATTTTTTAAAAATCAAGAAAGATGAGAAAAAGTCATCTTGAATGCAAACAGAAACAAATGAACCCACTGAATTTTAAATGAATAACATAACCAGAGAGAAAGGGGTATTGGTGAAAATAGATCAAATTCAATTTACTTTCAACCAAAGCATTTTTTATTAAAAGTATTTATTAATACTGTGATAGGCAGAATTCTAAGATGGCCCCAAGATTCCTTTCTCCTGGTGTATAAACCCTATTAAAAACCCCTCCCCTTGAGTATTTTAGAGAACTCTTGAATATGATAAGATAGCACTCCCTTTTTAGGTTATGTTGTAGGAGCAAGATGAGGGGAGAGTTACTCTCATCATTACGTTGTGCTGTGCAAGACTTCATCAGAGCAGACAAGGAGAGGGCCATATGGCAGAGAACAGCAGGTCGTTTCTAGGGAGCTGAAAATGGCCCCCAGTTGACAACCAGCAAAAAAGTAAAGATCTCAGACTTAAAACTACATGGAACTGAAACAAAACCAATCAGACATTCATTAGATATCAAAGCAACTTGTTTTCTTATTATTAAAAATAATACGTTTTTAGTAATCAAAAAACAAAAGAAATCAAAACAAACAACAAAACAAAACTACATGGAACTGAATTCAGCCAACGTGAATGAAAGAGGACCTCAAGCTCCGGATGGGAACCACAGCACAGGTGACACCTTGATTTCAACTTTGTGAGACTATGAGCAGAGAACCCAGATGTTCTGTGCCCCAACTTCTAACCTAGAGAACTGTGAGATAAAAAATGGGTGTCATTGACTAAGGGAGAAGAGAAAGATCTACTTTACAGTAAAAGGCTGACCAAAAATATAGAAAGAAGGAAGAAATGATGAAGTTAAAAAATCACCAGTTTGCAACTATAATAGTAAAAAAGTGATTCAGGCAAGCATCTTCTAAGGGGGAAAGGTTTGATTACAAACAGGATATTTACAACATTTCAAAATATTTCACTACTAATTATGTATTAATTTCAAAAGGAAAACAAGTAAATATGGTAACAACTCCTTAGCTAAATAATCAAAATATGTGAACAATAAGGAACAATTACCTGAGAAGGATACATCATCATAATGTGGTATTTCAGCCAAAAATGCATAATTTGAATCTAATTATGAGAAAACAGTGGAGAAACACAAATTGGGAAACATTCAATAAAATAATCTCCTGTATTCTTCAGAAATATCAATGTCATAAAAGACAAAGAAAGGGTGAAGAATCTTCCAAATTTAAAAAATCTGGAGAGATGCAACAGCTAAAGGCAATATGTCATCCTAGACTGGGAAAAAACCCTACTATAAAGGACATTATTGGGACAGTATTGCAATGTGGACTGTAAGTTAGATAAAAGTATTGTATCAATGTTGAATTTCCTGAATTTGATAACTGTACTCTGGTTATGTAAGGATGTTCCTGGTCTTAGGAAAGACACTGAAGTTTTAAAGGGTAAAAAGGCATGATTAATGCAACCTACACTCAAATGGTTCTGGTGGGAAAAAATATTTTATACACACACGCATACACGCATACACACATACACGCAGAATAATAAAGACAAAATGTTAAAATTTAGACAAAAGTTAAAAATTTTAAATCTGGGTAAATGGTTTAGGAGCATTCTTTGTACTATTGTTACAGTTTTTCTGTAAGTTAAAAATTGTTGGGGGGAGGAGAGAAGATGGCGGAAGAGTAAGACGCGGAGATCACCTTCCTTCCCACAGATACAGTAGAAATACATCTACACGTGGAACTGCTCCTATAGAACACCCACTGAACGCTGGCAGAAAACGTCAGACCTCCCAAAAGGCAAGAAACTCCCCCCGTACTTGGGTAGGGCAAAAGAAAAAAGAAATAACAGAGACAAAAGAATAGGGACGGCACCTGCACCAGTGGGAGGGAGCTGTGAAGGAGGAAAGATTTCCACGCACTAGGAGCCCCTTCGCGGGCAGAGACTGCGCGTGGCAGAGGGGGGAAGCTTCGGAGCCACGGAGGAGAGCGCAGCCACAGGGGTGCGGAGGGCAAAGCGGAGAGATTCCCGCACTTCCCGCACGGAGGCTCGGCGCTGACCAGCACTCACCAGCCCGAGAGGCTTGTCTGCTCAGCTGCTCAGCCGCCGGGGCGGGCGGGGCTGGGAGCTGAGGCTCGGGCTTCGGTCGGATCGCAGGGAGAGGACTGGGGTTAGCGGCGTGAACACAGCCTGAAGGGGTTAGTGCACCACAGCTAGCCGGGAGGGAGCCCGGGAAAAAGTCTGCAGCTGCCGAAGAGGCAAGAGACTTTTTCTTCCCTGTTTCCTGGTGCGCGAGGAGAGGGGATTCAGAGCGCCGCCTAAACGAACTTCAGAGACGGGCGCGAGCCGCAGCTAACAGCGTGGATCCCATAGCAACAGGGGCGCAGAGGAAAAAACGGAGAGACTCCCGCACAGAGGCTCGGCGCCGAACAGCGCTCACCAGCCCGAGAGGCTTGTCTGCTCCCCCGCCGGGGCGGGCGGGGCTGGGAGCGGAGGCTCGGGCTTCGGTCGGATCGCAGGGAGAGGACTGGGGTTGGCGGCAGGGAGAGGACTGGGGTTGGCGGCGTGAACACAGCCTGAAGGGGTTGGCGCACCACAGCTGGCTGGGAGGGAGACCGGGAAAAAGTCTGCAGCTGCCGAAGAGGCAAGAGACTTTTTCTTGCCTCTTTGTTTCGCGGCGCGCAAGGAGAGGGGATTCAGAGCGCCGCCTAAACGAACTCCAGAAACTGGCGCGAGCCGCGGCGATCAGCGCGGACCCCAGAGACGGGCGTGAGACGCTGGGGCTGCTGCTGCCGCCTCCAAGAAGCCTGTGTGCGAGCACAGGTCACTCTCCACACCGCCCCTCCCGGGAGCCCGTGAAGCCCGCCACTGCCAGGGTCCCGTGATCCAGGGACAACATCCCCCAGGAGAACGCACTGCGCGCCTCAGGCTGCTGCAACGTCACGCCGGCCTCTGACACCGCAGGCTCGCCCCGCCTCCTCTGTACCCCTCCCTCCCCGCGGCTTGGGTGAGCCAGAGTCCCCGAAGCAGCTGCTCCTTTAACCCCGTCCTGTCTGGGCGGGGAACAGACGCCCTCAGGCGACCTACACGCAGAGGCGGGTCCAAATCCAAAGCTGATCCCCAGGAGCTGTGCGAACAGAGAAGAGGAGGGGAAATCTGTCCCAGCAGCCTCAGAAGAAGCGGATTAAAACTCCACAAACAACTTGATGTGCCTGCATCTGTTGAATACCTGAATAGACAACGAATCATCCCAAATTCAGGAGGTGGACTTTGGGAGCAGGATATATTAATTTTTCCCCTTTTCCTTTTTTTTTGTGAGTGTATATGTATATGCTTCTGGGGGAGATTTTGTCTGTATAGCTTTGCTTTACAATAGCTTTATTTTACTTCACTATATTATAGCTTCTTTCTTTCTTTCCTTTCTTTCTTTCTTTCTTTCCTTCCTTCCTTCCTTCCTTCCTCCTTCCTTCCTTCCTTCCTTTCTTTCTTTCTATTTTTTCTCCCTCTTACTCTGAGCCGTGTGGACGAAAGGCTCTTGGTGCTTCAGCCAGGCATCAGGGCCGTACCTCGGAGGTGGGAGAGCCAACTTCAGGACACTGGTCCACAAGAGACCTCCCAGCTCCACGTAATACCAAACGGCAAAAATCTCTCAGAGATCTCCATCTCAACATCAAGACCCAGCATCACTCAATGACCAGCAAGCTACAGTGCTGAACACCCTATGCCAAACAACTAGCAAGACAGGAACACAGCCTCATCCATTAGCAGAGAGGCTGCCTAAAATCATAATAAGGCCACAGACACCCCAAAATACACCACCAGACGTGGACGTGCCCACCAGAAAGACAAGATCCAGCCTCATCCACCAGAGCTCAGGCACTAGTTCCCTCCACCAGGAAGCCTACACAACCCACTGAACCAACCTTAGCCACTGGGGACAGATACCAAAAACAACGGGAACTACAAACCTGCAACCTGTGATAAGGAGACCCCAAACACAGTAAGATAAGCAAAATGAGACGACAGAAAAACACACAGCAGATGAAGGAGCAGGGTCAAAACACACTAGACTTAACAAATGAAGAGGAAATAGGTAGTCTACCTGAAAAAGAATTCAGAATAATGATAGTAAGGATGATCCAAAATCTTGGAAATAGAATAGACAAAATGCAAGAAGCATTTAACAAGGACGTAGAAGAACTAAAGAGGAATCAAGCAATGATGAAAAACACAATAAATGAAATTAAAAATACTCTAGATGGGATCAATAGCAGAATAACTGAGGCAGAAGAAAGGATAAGTGACCTGGAAGATAAAATGGTGGAAATAACTACTGCAGAGCAGGATAAAGAAAAAAGAATGAAAAGAACTGAGGACAGTCTCAGAGACCTCTGGGACAGCATTAAACGCACCAACATTCGAATTATAGGGGTCCCAGAAGAAGAAGAGAAAAAGAAAGGGACTGAGAAAATATTTGAAGAGATTATAGTTGAAAACTTCCCTAATATGGGAAAGGAAATAGTTAATCAAGTCCTGGAAGCACAGAGAGTCCCATACAGGATAAACCCAAGGAGAAACACGCCAAGACACATATTAATCAAACTGTCAAAAATTAAATATAAGGAAAACATATTAAAGGCAGCAAGGGAAAAAAAACAAATAACACACAAGGGAATCCCCATAAGGTTAACATCTGATCTTTCAGCAGAAACTCTGCAAGCCAGAAGGGAGTGGCAAGATATACTTAAAGTCATGAAGGAGAAGAACCTACAACCAAGATTACTCTACCCAGCAAGGATCTCATTCAAATGTGATGGAGAAATTAAAACCTTTACAGACAAGCAAAAGCTGAGAGAGTTCAGCACTACCAAACCAGCTTTACAACAAATGCTAAAGGAACTTCTCTAGGCAAGAAACACAAGAGAAGGAAAACACCTACAATAACAAACCCAAAACATTTAAGAAAATGGGAATAGGAACATACATATCGATAATTACCTTGAATGTAAATGGATTAAATGCTCCCACCAAAAGACACAGGCTGGCTGAATGGATACAAAAACAAGACCCATATATATGCTGTCTACAAGAGACCCACTTCAGACCTAGAGACACATACAGACTGAAAGTGAAGGGATGGAAAAAGATATTCCATGCAAATGGAAATCAAAAGAAAGCTGGAGTAGCAATTCTCATATCAGACAAAATAGACTTTAAAATAAAGACTATTACAAGAGACAAAGAAGGACACTATATAATGATCAAGGGATCGATCCAAGAGGAAGGTATAACAATTGTAAATATTTATGCACCCAACATAGGAGCACCTCAATACATAAGGCAAGTACTAACAGCCATAAAAGGGGAAATCGACAGCAACACAATCATAGTAGGGGACTTTAACACCCCACTTTCACCAATGGACAGATCATCCAAAATGAAAATAAATAAGGAAACACAAGCTTTAAATGATACATTAAACAAGATGGACTTAATTGATATTTATAGGACATTCCACCCAAAAACAACAGAATACACATTTTTCTCAAGTGCTCATGGAACATTCTCCAGGATAGATCATATCTTGGGTCACAAATCAAACCTTGGTAAATTTAAGAAAATTGAAATTGTATCAAGTATCTTTTCCGACCACAACGCTATGAGACTAGATATCAATTACAGGAAAAGATCTGTAAAAAATACAAACACATGGAGGCTACACAATACATTACTTAATAATGAAGTGATTACTGAAGAAATCAAAGGGGAAATCAAAAAATACCTAGAAATAAATGACAATGGAGATACGACGACCCAAAACCTATGGGACGCAGCAAAAGCAGTGCTAAGAGGGAAGTTTATAGCAATACAAGCCTACCTCAAGAAACAGGAAACATCTCGAATAAACAACCTAACCTTGCACCTAAAGCAATTAGAGAAAGAAGAACAAAAAAACCCCAAAGCCAGCAGAAGGAAAGAAATTATAAAGATCAGGTCAGAAATAAATGAAAAAGAAATGAAGGAAACAATAGCAAAAATCAATGAAACTAAAAGCTGGTTCTTTGAGAAGATAAACAAAATTGATAAACCATTAGCCAGACTCATCAAGAGAAAAAGGGAGAAGACTCAGATCAATAGAATTAGAAATGAAAAAGGAGAAATAACCACTGACACTGCAGAAATACAAACGATCATGAGAGATTACTACAAGCAACTCTATGCCAATAAAATGGACAACCTGGAAGAAATGGACACATTCTTAGAAATGCACAAACTGCCAAGACTGAACCAGGAAGAAATAGAAAATATGAACAGACCAATCACAAGCACTGAAATTGAAACTGTGATTAAAAACCTTCCAACAAACAAAAGCCCAGGACCAGATGGCTTCACAGGTGAATTCTATCAAACATTTAGAGAAGAGCTAACACCTATCCTTCTCAAACTCTTCCAAAATATTGCAGAGGGAGGAACACTCCCAAACTCATTCTACGAGGCCACCATCACCCTGATACCAAAACCAGACAAAGATGTCACAAAGAAAGAAAACTACAGGCCAATATCACTGATGAACATAGATGCAAAAATCCTCAACAAAATACTAGCAAACAGAATCCAACAGCACATTAAAAGGATCATACACCATGATCAAGTGGGGTTTATCCCAGGAATGCAAGGATTCTTCAATATACGCAAATCAATCAATGTGATACACCATATTAACAAATTGAAGGAGAAAAACCATATGATCATCTCAATAGATGCAGAGAAAGCTTTCGACAAAATTCAACACCCATTTATGATAAAAGCCCTGCAGAAAGTAGGCATAGAGGGAACTTTCCTCAACATAATAAAGGCCATATATGACAAACCCACAGCCAACATTGTCCTCAATGGTGAAAAACTGAAACCATTTCCACTAAGATCAGGAACAAGACAAGGTTGCCCACTCTCACCACTATTATTCAACATAGTTTTGGAAGTGTTAGCCACAGCAATCAGAGAAGACAAAGAAATAAAAGGAATCCAAATCGGAAAAGAAGAAGTAAAGCTGTCACTATTTGCAGATGACATGATACTATACATAGAGAATCCTAAAGAGGCTACCAGAAAACTCCTAGAGCTAATCAATGAATTTGGTAAAGTAGCAGGATACAAAATTAATGCACAGAAATCGCTTGCATTTCTATACACTAATGACGAAAAATCTGAAAGGGAAATTAAGAAAACACTCCCGTTTACCATTGCAACAAAAAAATAAGATATCTAGGAATAAACCTACCTAAGGAGACAAAAGACCTGTATGCAGAAAATTATAAGACACTGATGAAAGAAATTAAAGATGATACAAATAGATGGAGAGATATACCATGTTCCTGGATTGGAAGAATCAACATTGTGAAAATGACTCTACTACCCAAAGCAATCTACAGATTCAATGCAATCCCTATCAAACTACCACTGGCATTTTTCACAGAACTAGAACAAAAAATTTCACAATTTGTATGGAAACACAAAAGACCCCGAATAGCCAAAGCAATCTTGAGAATGAAAAATGGAGCTGGGGGAATCAGGCTCCCTGACTTCAGACTATACTACAAAGCTTCAGTAATCAAGACAGTTTGGTACTGGCACAAAAACAGAAATATAGATCAATGGAACAGGATAGAAAGCCCAGAGATAAACCCACACACATATGGTCACCTTATCTTTGATAAAGGAGGCAAGCATATACAGTGGAGAAAAGACAGCCTCTTCAATAAGTGGTGCTGGGAAAATTGGACAGGTACATGTAAAAGTATGAAATTAGAACACTCCCTGACACCATGCACAAAAATAAACTCCAAATGGATTAAAGACCTAAGTGTAAGGCCAGACACTATCAAACTCTTAGAGGAAAACATAGGCAGAACACTCTATGACATACATCACAGCAAGATTCTTTTTGACCCAGCTCCCAGAGAAATGGAAATAAGAACACAAATAAACAAATATGACCTAATGAAACTTAAAAGCTTTTGCACAGCAAAGGAAACCATAAACAAGACCAAAAGACAACCCTTAGAATGGGAGAAAATATTTGCAAATGAAGCAACTGACAAAGGATTAATCTCCAAGATTTACAAGCAGCTCATGCAGCTCAATAACAAAAAAACGAACAACCCAATCCAAAAATGGGCAGAAGACCTAAATAGACATTTCTCCAAAGAAGATATACAGATGGCCTACAGACACATGAAAGAATGCTCAACATCATTAATCATTAGAGAAATGCAAATCAAAACTACAATGAGATATCATCTCACACCGGTCAGAATGGCCATCATCAAAAAATCTAGAAACAATAAATGCTGGAGAGGGTGTGGAGGAAAGGGAACACTCTTGCACTGTTGGTGGGAATGTAAATTGATACAGCCACTATGGAGAACAGTATGGAGGTTCCTTAAAAAACTACAAATAGAACTACCATACGACCCAGCAATTCCACTACTGGGCATA
Organism: Balaenoptera ricei; assembly: GCF_028023285.1. Lineage (NCBI taxonomy): Eukaryota > Metazoa > Chordata > Mammalia > Artiodactyla > Balaenopteridae > Balaenoptera > Balaenoptera ricei. The sequence goes on along the minus strand of NC_082648.1, from coordinate 59,032,467 downwards.
TACCCTGAGAAAACCATAGGTCAAAAAGTGTCATGTACCACAATGTTCATTGCAGCTCTATTTACAATAGCCAGGACATGGAAGCAACCTAAATGTCCATCGACAGACGAATGGATAAAGAAGATGTGGCACATATATACAATGGAATATTACTCAGCCATAAAAAGAAATGAAATGGAGGTATTTGTAATGAGGTGGATGGAGTTAGAGTCTGTCATACAGAGTGAAGTAAGTCAGAAAGAGAAAAACAAATACAGTATGCTAACACATATATACGGAATCTAAGGAAAAAAAAAAAAAAAAGGCCATGAAGAACCTAGTGGCAAGACGGGAATAAAGACACAGACCTACTAGAGAATGGACTTGAGGATATGGGGAGGGGGTGGGGTGAGATGTGACAGGGTAAGAGAGTGTCATGGACATATATACACTACCAAATGTAAAATAGATAGCTAGTGGGAAGCAGCCGCATAGCCCAGGGAGATCAGCTCGGTGCTTTGTGACCACCTAGAGGGGTGGGATGGGGAGGGTGGGAGGGAGGGAGATGCAAGAGGGAAGAGAAATGGGAACATATTGTATATGTATAACTGATTCACTTTGTTATAAAGCAGAAGCTAACACACTATTGTAAGGCAATTATACTTCAATAAAGATGTTTAAAAAAAAAAAAAAATTGTTTCAAAATAAAAAGTAAAATCAGATTTTTTCAAATTACAAATTCTTTTTATATGTCATTTCTATTAGTTACAAAATATTCTACCTTATGAAGGTACTGTATTAACTCATTTTGTTTCTAATTTATTCTTTACTTTTAATCATTATAAATAATACTGTGATGAGCATCTTTGTTCATAATTCTTTGTTTGAATCTCTGAGTATATCTTTGGTATGGATTCCTGGAAGTTGAATTATTGGGACAATGCATTGAAACTTTTAGAAGTTTTGGCTTGTAGAAGCATCACCCCAATCTCTGAATTAATCTTCACATGGTGTTCTCCCTTTAAGCATGTCTGTATCCAGATTTTCCTTTTTTTTTTTTTTTTAATTTATTTATTTATTTTTGGCTGTGTTGGGTCTTCATTTCTGTGCGAGGGCTTTCTCTAGTTGTGGCAAGTGGGGGCCACTCTTCATCGCGGTGCATGGGCCTCTCACTGTCGTGGCCTCTCTTGTTGCGGAGCTCAGGCTCCAGACGCGCAGGCTCAGCAGTTGTGGCTCACGGGCCTAGTTGCTCCGCGGCATGTGGGATCTTCCCAGACCAGGGCTTGAACCCATGTCCTCTGCATTAGCAGGCAGATTCTCAACCACTGCGCCACCAGGGAAGCCCCCAGATTTTCCTTTTTTATAAGGACACTAGTCATATTGGATTAGGGGCCCACCCCACTCCAGTATGAATTCATCTTAACTACAGTAGTACACCCTTATCTGTGGGAGATGCAATCCAAGACTGCCAGTGAATGCCTGAAAATGCGCAGAGCACTGAGCCCTGTATATACTATGTTTTTTTCTTATGCATACATACCTAAGATAAAGTTTATAAATTTGGCACAGTAAAAGATTAACAACAATAGCAAATAATAAAATAGAACAATTATAACAATATACTGTAATAAATGTTATGTGAATATGCTCTCTCTCTCTCTCTCTCTCAAAATATACAAATTTAGTGCTTTTTCTGTCTTAACTAACCACTTATGGCACTGTGGCCGTAACTTTTGCAGTTTGAGGGGCGACAGCAAAACAGTATGAATTTCTTTTTCTTTCTTCATGATTCGTTCTTACAGTAGAACTTAGCAACCTCAGCACACAATTTTTTTCTTTCCTTATAAAGTCAAGAATTTTCTCCTTTTCACTTAGAAGAAGCACTTTACGGCTTCTCTTTGGCATATCCGAATTGCCAGCATCACTTCACTTGTGCTTTGGGGCCATCATTAAGTAAAATAAGCTGCTTGAACACAAGCACTGCGATACCATGACAGTCAGTCTTGTAACCCAGACGGCTACTAAGTGACTACTGGGCAGGATACGCTGGACAAAGGGATGATTTATGTCCTGGTCAGGACTGAGTGAGATGGTGTGAGATTTCATCATGCTGCTCAGAACGATGGGCAATTTAAAACTTCTGAATTGTTTATTTCTGAAATTTTCCATTTAATAATTTTGGACCATGGTTTACCATGGAAAACTGAAACTGTGGATAAGGGGGGAACTGTTGTGAGTACATTTGAAACAACCCTATTTCCAAGTAGGTTCACATTCTGAGGTATAGGACATCAACATATGAATTTGGTTAATTCATAATTTATATGGATATCAAAACATAATTTAACTCATAACATTTACTATATAATAAAGATCTCTAAGAATAAAAATGTCCCCCACCAATTCATACAGCCACCTTTCTAAAATAAAGGTAATTGGAAAGGACAAATACAAGGCAGAGATAAGAAAGTGAAATAACTTTCACTGAACTCTTGTAATGTGTCAGTAAATATTTAGGCATTCGAAGCATATATCATATAATCTGATATCAATTTTATCAGGGAGATAGGCATAAGTAACAAAAACCGAGGTTCGGTAATTAAGTTACTTAATTAGAACTGGATCAATTAGAAACTGGATTCAGACTTGGATATGTCTGACTGCAAAGCCCAGGCACTTTCCTCTACTTTTTCCCTGGCTCTCTGCAAAGCCAAACTATCAATAATAATGACATAATGATAATAATAACAACAACAATGCATGGAAATGTTTCATGAAAGCAATTGTTTCTTCTAGCAGAGAGCAAAACAACAAGCAAATTAAAACAATCAGTGCTATATCTGACAGGGTGATACATTCAAAGCTTCAATTCTCTCTAAACGTTCACAGCAGGATTTTCCTTCCTACAGTTGAACAGAGGCTAATTTCTAAGAGAAAAGGGGGGAAAAGAAACAACAGAACACAATTCAAATATTTATGAATGCCAAAAATTAAAGACCCTTTTTTTCATATTTGATTTTGAAATCTTCAGGCTAATCATAAAGACAATGTTATCCTGAGAATTTCATGACAGCAATAGCTAACAGTTATTAAAGTTTCGTAGGTGCCAAGCACTGTGCCAATTGCTTGTCATGTATTAACTCATTTAAACCTCACAACGATCTCGTGGGTTAGGGATAATATTATCTCCATTTTACAGGTGATGGAGCAGAGGAACACAGCCCAAATTCAAAGCCTGGTTCTCAGACACTATGCCTAGCTGTTTCTTGCTGAATAGAAAAGTTAAACAATAAACGATATGCTGTGTGATCAAAATTCTGTTTTGTAGCCAAATCTTTGCTAATGGAGGAATTACAGTGGTTAGAGCAATAGGTTTGGGGTCAGTCAGACCTGAAAGTGAATACTGGGTCACCTTTTATTAAGTACGTGACCTTAGGCATGTAGCCTAGCCCTCCCAGGCCTCATTTATCATTTTCAAAATTGGGATAATAATACTTTTCCCACAGGTTATTATGAAAATTAAATGAGATAATATATGCAAAGCACAATCACTGGAGCATAGGTAATAACTCTCAAATTTATTATTGTTATACATATGCCTTTGAATTACATTCAGATATATTTCCATGTCTTATAAATCTTGTTAACTGATAACTTATCACCCTTTAAAGGGAGTTCATGTGCTTCAGGAGAAGGATAGATACCTATTTAAACAAAGAGATTGTTGCTTATCGATCTGCTTGAGATCGAAGCAAGACAATAGTCTCAAAAGCCAAGTTTTGCTAAGAAAGAAATAATTTTTAAATTTCTTTTACCTTTATTAGCATACTGAAAATTGGGCCTGAATGTCTAAAATGTAAATTTATTCCCTTGAGTAGGGAAAAGACTTCTGAAGTCTTTCTTGGCTGGCTCTCTGTCTAGACTGTAATGAGAACATAACATAGAGGAAGTAGAAATTATAGTAAGAAGCATTGTACAAATAGATTAAGGAAGTCATCTAGCAGAGTCCTTGTAGTAGCCCTTTCTCCTTAGGACTGGGAGCACCAGAAAGCACCTCAAGAAAGCTGGTAGAAGGAGGCACTTTCAGAAACACCCAGAGAGGTTAAGAAGCATCCAGAAACGTCAAGGTTTATGGCCAGCTTCTCTGGTTGGGGTATAATGTGGGGAAGTTGTAGGCCTCTGGGAGAAGCCCGGTTTGGGGCTAATTGTTACATCCACGTGGTGTGGGAAGGAGAGCATGGAGGTGGTGGTAAGAGAAGACCACATCAATGAGCCTCAGCAGCACTCCTGTTTCCCTGGAGCCCAGAGGTGGCAAACACGTGCAGGAAAGTAAGCAGAAGCACTAAAGAGGCCAGAAATCAGCAGAGGCCTAGGGTTAGAGTGAAGAGCAAAGACTCCCATTCTAGGAATTGGTAACAGAAAATACAGATTCCAGTAGTGGGTGCTGACATGTCTCCTTACAAACTGTGATAGTTCTAGCTACACCTCAGTGACCACCGGGCCCAGGAGCAATCCAAATCAGCAACTGCACAGCAGCGACCAGCAAGGGCTTTCCAGCTGTCTTTCCTCACAGCTAAACGTTAGCCTGTAGACCTCCCCTCCCCTTTTCTCTTAATACCAGCTTGGAGAGGAGCAGGAGAAAAGAGCAAAACTCTGAACGACTGAGAATTTTCCTGAGGCATCCAGGCAGAGATTGTAGAGATTGAACCATAGGTCAGACTGATAGCACTGGATTGTACCAAAATATAGTGTATTTTCTTCTCCTACCTGGTGGGTGGGTCTCCTGGGTTAGATAAGATGTAAGCAATATGAAGTACAGTTCCTTTGCACATCTTGCCTCATGTAAGAGCCTGTGAGAGATACTTAGAAATCAATGTATAGCATGTATTTACACCAAGGACTGGTTACAACCCCTACTAAAATTAAAATGAAAAGTTGCCTTGAGGGCAGGGCCATGAACCTATGAGAAAAACAGGAGAGGAACTCAGACTGTCATACAGAAATGCGGAGAGAAAGAAAGACCTAGTGTGTAGTTTCTGGCATTCAGAATAGGCTTTTTGGATATGCAACAAGACAGTGAATTTGAAAGTCAGTCTTTTAAAGAAAGCCTTTGGAAACAGCCTACACAAAGCTAATTCCCATGTTGGAAAGGGATGGCATTGAAGGTAGTGACAGAAAACAGATGAAAGGATTAGTGTTGTAAGTTGGCTTCTCCAGAAATAGATGCTGAGACAGAGTTTGGGGTGCAAGATGTTTATTAGGGATCAGTACCTGTGAAAAAGGGGGAAGGAAGCAGGATTGGACACAAGGAGAAATTGATGAGATTGTGATGATACTCAACAAAGCCTCAGCCAACCCAAAGGGAAACTCTAGAGTGAGAACTGCCCATTAACATTGTTTTGCAGTCTGCTGAATTGGCCAGGTCTTTATACCCCGCCTCGCTTAGGGTTGCCCTGGGAAGGGTATGACCTTGGATGAGATGCCTTTCTATAGCTGAAGCAGATCCTGAAGGAGCTGTAAGTCAGATGCTATCTGCTGACCACTCTCTCAGTTGCCAAGGCAGCAAGTCTTTCCTTGAAGGGGAATCTGAGCAGTGATCCTTATTTCTACCACAATTGGGTTGGAGACAAAGTTCCCAATTCCCCTTTCCTGAAGGACTCTGAAATACATGTTAGTCCCAAAGGGGCATGCTCTGAGTACTGAGAGGGTGGGTGACCCAATAAAGTCCTGAGGTTACGATGAAGAGACTGCTGGGTAGACTTGCAGACAGATAGGGCCAGCAGCCCCTTGGTGAGTGCCGTTTGAGGGAGCATCCCTTTCCAGCCACTGTACACCTAAGTCCAGGAGGATTCTGAGACCAGTATAGATTTGAGGACCCCCATCTTACCACCTAAACCACACCTATATTACTCCCCACACCCAGACACCACCATAGAGTGGAGCAAAAGAAGCAATGAAGCATTTCGTATTTACTGGAGTTAACTGACCAGAAATTGAATTCCCTAAAGAGATTTAAAATGATTGGACCAGACTAAGGTTCCATATTTAGACTAAAACTTCGTTTTTAATTTTCCGTTATCTAGCAGGCTGAGGGATCATCAGGGAGAAAACATCAGTTAAGAGACACTCAAAGAAACCACATCTGCTCTGCACATTTGTGTGTGGTATGAGGGACATTTTGTATTTACTGCATTACCAAAGAAAAACAAGCACCAAAAGTTCATTCCAGACTTAGAGGACAAAAATGAGATTGGAAGAGGGGTCAGGATTATGTTTTCTGAGAAGATACGTTATGCAGTTGCTAGGTTTGGTGGGTGAACAGTGTGATTTTTCATCCTGGCTTACTTCCTATATGAAGTTCTGAAACATTAGGACCTTACTCATTCTCACTGGCCATAAAAATTATATGTTAAACAAAGCCCAAGATTTAGTAACCTACAAATCACTTCTGACTTCCCACTACTGTGAAAACCTACACCCACCAAAAAAAATGGTTGTAGTGGATCTAGTTGCCTACGAACATTACAAACACCAAAATCTTTGGCAACCAGAGACTAAAGAAAATTAACTCCACATAAATCTCTTCATCAGCAAGTAAAAGCCAAAAACAATACAACTGAAACTCTGGGATCAAACGATGGCAAGATGTGAGAGGCACGCCATCACTGTCAGGAACCCCAGGCATAGCTCAGAACCGACGAACAGAGCTTCAGATGAGAGAAGCCTGGCCATCCATTGACTGTGCCGGCCCCTTGGGAGGGAAGCCACAGATGAAAATGTCAAACAAAGCCTGGAACAACTGTGGTCCTAATTGTTTAAACTTACTAATCCCTTCAAAATGCTCAAATGTTCAAAATGATCACTTTTATTATGGCCACAAAAGTCTAATTCTGGAAGCAGTTTTAGCCCCATTTCTAAATCATTTTTTCTTTGGATAATGGAATAGAACCTTGATGGTTTATTGTGTAACATTATCATATGTACTCAAAGGTATGCCAACATATCTTTCCAACCTCCTTAAAGTATCTGTAAATGAAACCTCTTTCCTTTTTCCATCTCCCCTAGAGCTCCATCATGTTGCAAATAGGACTGATTTTTATAATAATAACAGCAACAACTGACATTTACTGAGCATTCACTATATGCCAAGCATTATACTCAGTGATTACAATCGTTTTTAAATTTTAATTCCTCCAACTCTTCACAAGATAAGCATTATTATTATCTCCATATTACCTTGAAGAATAGGAGGCTCAGAGAGATTAAGTAATTTTTCCCAAGTCTCACATTTAGAATAGAACTGAGTGAAAAGCCAGAAATTATCCCTAAGCAAGGAAAGCTACTAATGATGGTGAAATTGGCATGATTTTATCTATGAATCCTGTGTTGTCTTAGCTTGTGTAACCCAGACAGCAGAGCCTGAGGCAAGGAGCTTGTAGTACTTCTACATGATTAGGGAGTGCATTTCCAGCTGTGAAGGACAAGGAAAGTGAAGCAGAAAAGGAGGAGCCAATATAAGACTACATTATCAAGTTGGTAGCTGTCAAGTGGGACTGATTGTTCAAATCCACAGGCTCATCCTCCAGGAAGTCACATAAACAGCATCTCAAAATAGTCCATCTAGAGGGAGAAAGAGAGAAGAATATACTTACTAGCTGTCTCCTTTTGCAAAAGTTTGCCTGATGGGGCACTAACTCCATGCACTTCAGTGTTTTACATATGTGTGCCACAAGCAGAATCCTGTGGCATTCTTTATCTTGGCATTAACACCTCCCTGGGGTTGGAGATGAGAGGCACATGGTGCAGCCTGATGTGAGGCACTGTCAGCAGGAGCCCATATAGAACTGCTGGTATTAAAACAAGAGACAGATAAAGCTGAGAGGATCTGAGACCTCAGAGGTGTCTGAGACATATGTGTCCTTCTCTTCTGCAGGATAGAAAGAAGCAACTCAGTTCTAGAATGTTACAAGTGGTTGGGATGCCTATTAATGACTAAAACACAGGAAGGTAGTTGGTAACCTCATAAAGACATTGAAGCAAATTCTCATGCTGTAGTCCAGAAAGCAGAGCCTTGAGGCACCTTGGACAAACAGTAGTTACAAAGCACAAAAAGGGTCAAAAGTAGAGAAGAGGAATATAAGAATAGCCACTTAGTCATTAATTCTTCCCAGAAAATTAACCAGTGGGATCCAAAAAGTTCATGGAGGTTCTCAAGAAGTGCACCCTCTTTCCTGGAGTGGGAAGTGCAACCAACTATGGTGTGGTTTCACCTGGGTTGGACCATCTGGGTTAAGACCATTGAACTACTTAGAATACCATTGCGCAGTTCCCTGACCTCGAGTCTGGTAGAGTGTCTTGCTCCTATGCAATGACTTCAGAAAACAAAATCCCCTTTGTTTTGAACTTAGCAAGATAATAACAGCCATAAGCCCAGCAGGAGTCTGTGACAGTTAAAATTAGTTTTAGTTAAAATTAAAATTTAGGGCTTCCGTTAAAATTAATGGTAAAAATTAATGGTAATGCCCTTGGTGGATAACTGTCCACAGACCTGAAACCGATCCCCGTAGTTCTGGAGGAAAGTGATGTACCTCCCTGATGAGGGAGGTACTTCTGATTGCTAGAGCCTAAGCCACCTGATTATACCCAAGCTACAAGGGCAACTGGGAAAGTATCTGTCATTTTCAACTAATATAGTGGGTGGCAATCTTCGCCTCACAAATTAGAAAAATTACCCAAACATAGGAAGGGGGTTCAGATTCTAGGTAGCCAAAAAGAATGTCAGGTGTCCGTACGTTTTTGCCCTCATTCCCTTTCCTGTTAACTGATTCTTTTCCTGATTCCAATGTTCTCCTTGTAGCTAGGTCCCTGATATTTCCTGCTAGACTTCCTTGATAGCTAGCAAAGTCAAAAGAACAAAATCATGCCAGACATAACCCTGCAGGTCTACATAATACTCCCTGCCTGGCCTTCCTTGGTTTGGTTGGTCCAACAGCTGCCCAAGCCCAGAATATATTGCTCTGCATTACAAATCTGCAAAACCTGCCACATGGAATCTGAATATTGGAACCACTAGCAGAAACAACCATGTCACACATAGTAATCCAACTCCCAAGTAGAGTTAAGGCTGATTTATTGTGATATAGGAAACCTGGGTTACAGCCCTTGCTCTCACATCAACCAGCTGTGTGACCTTGAGGAAGTGACTTAATTACTTTGATTTCCTAATCTGTTTTTTAAAAAAAATTTTTAAAGAAAACAAAGAAAGAAAGAAAAGCCGTTGGACTTGGGATAGGGGAAAGAAAACTAACACATGGGAGTACTGATAATGTACAAGGAGTTTTATTTTCAGTCTTTACAATAAGTCTCCTTAGACTACTAGCCCTCCTCCCTTCTCATGTCACCATATATAACCTTCTTATCATTTTAGTGTATATCCTACCACAGTTTTTCTATGCATGTAACCATAGAAAGCATATAATAGTGTTTATATATATATATGTTTGTGTGTATACTTTTCTACAAAAAATGATGGTATCATTCTGCAAGTATCTTTGTGCAGCTTATTGTTTCATTTAACAGTAGATCTTGGAGATCTAGGTAAATAAGTACATAGAGAGCTATCTCATTCATGTTAGCTCCTGCATGGTATTTCACAGCGTAGAGATAACAAGTTTATTTATCCATTTCCCGACTGGTGGATATTTAGCTTGTTTGCTGGTAGCCCACGTTTCTATTCCCAGCTTCTGTAGATGAGTTCTACAGACTCTTTTAGCTCAAAAATTCTGTGGCATGAAGGAAATGAAATGAGTGTGAGTCTGAGGACATAATAATTCACTTCCAAACAACTCATTTATTAGGCAGTGAATTAACACCAAATTGTGAGATATATATGTTACCATTAAAATAAAAGAGCGAAAGAGACCAAGCAAAAGGATCCAGACAGGTCCAAGCAAGGATAATGTCTCTTTGGTAACTAGAGATAAACCAGAGTCTACTTTGTGTTCACTTAACTGTGTGACTCAAGGCTTTGCATGGATAATCTTGATTATAGCAGTTTAGTCCATGATAGTTGAGACTTAACATGATACCATGCAATATACTGGATAGTACAGATATTATATTTTTAATCCTAATAATTATCCTTTAGAGAAGATAGAATTATCTCCATTTTATTGATGAAACCACTGAGGCTTAGAGAGGCTAAGTAATTTTGCCCAAGGTCACAAACTAGTGACAGGACCAAGTTTCAAACCCAAATTGCCGGACTCCAAAAGTCTGCCTTCTTTCCACTGTCTATCGTCAATTCCTTTTAACCAGAGTTAGTTCAGAAAGACCTGTTCATAAAGAATGGGTTCTCCAAATGTAAAATAGATAGCTAGTGGGAAGCAGCCGCATAGCACAGAGAGATCAGCTCCGTGCTTTGTGTCCACCTAGAGGGGTGGGATAGGGAGGGTGAGAGGGAGATACAAGAGGGAGGAGATATGGGGATATATGTATATGTATAGCTGATTCACTTAGTTATACAGCAGAAACTAACACACCATTGTAAAGAAATTATCCTCCAATAAAGATGTTAAAAAAAAAAAGAATGGGTTCTCACCTGCTGTAAAGGCTGTCAACACCCTGTCCTCTGCTTACCTCCTCAGCTCATCTCCCACTCCCTTCCCTGCCCTGCCCTGGCCCTGGCCGTAAGTTACTTAGAGTTCCCCCAAACACATTGCTATGAACTTCTACGCATACTATTTCTACACATACTATTTCTACACATACTATTTCTCCTTTCCTGGAACATTCTTCTACTCTTTGTCCAGGCAACTCCTACTTATCTTTCAGCTCAAACATCACTTCCTCCAGGAAGCATTCGCTGTAGCATCCCCACCTCACACTTGCCCAAGATTAGGTTAGGGACCTTCTCCTAGGTTCCTAGGTTTCTAGGATCTGTGCTTTGTGTTTACTTTTCTTAGAGCACTTGACATAATGAATTATAAATATTTGTTACCTGCCTGTCTCCCTATACCACAAAGTGAGCGCCTTGAGAACAGAAACCACAGCTTATTCATAATTAAATCTCTAACTCTAGCATAGTGTACAATACATGGTACGCATTCAATAAATGTTTGAATATGAAATCTTAGAGTGATGACAAAAATGAACCTGGAAGTGGACTCTTTAGCTCCATATGTGCTGATTGCCCCAAGACGGTCACCTTAGTCTCCCCAGTGCCAGCCTGTTGACCTTCCTAACGCCTCACTTCCTGAGCTTGCAGAATTTTTTTTTCTGCGTATGATAACACGGGAAGATTTGACAGATGGGGTCGGGAAGCCTGGGGTTATGAAAGCCTGGGAACCTTAGAGACAAAGTCTCTAAAGACAAAACAGCCCTTCCTTATGTGGAGTCCAGATTTATTTTATCTACAAAAGATGGTGCATTCCTCTACTCCACATGAAGAAAGAAATGGGAGCTGAATTTTATTGGGGAAAAAAATTAATTGATTGTAGAAAAAAAATAATGAAGATCCCCTGGGAAATGTCAAGGAAAATACATCATTCAGTAGTTTTAAAGAACAAAAATCAAAAGATCCAAACCAGAATGTGTGAAACATAAACAGATTTTGCAGATGATAAATTGCTCCCCTGTACACATTTTTCTCATTTCAGTTACACATCATCTGATGAAAAGAATTTGTTTAGTCCAAGTTTGCCAACACAGTTTTTGTTTTGACAGTTCAAGGAATGTATCAACTTTCTCTAATGGCCTTTGAAGCCCCGAGATGTAGAAATTTGGTATTCTAGACAATGTTTAAAAAGTATTTATGGAACTGGAACTTACAACTTGTGTTAACTAAATATTAGGAAGAAAAAGTAGAAAGTGGAATCAGAAAGGAATTAACATACACTCCAGAAAGGGTTGACATCTCTGCCTGATTATTCAACTATCATTAAAAATAATAGGTAGTAATAATTATGGCTACCTTTTACTGAGTGCTGACTATATGCTAGGCACTGTGCTAAATTCTGGCAATGCAGTAGGAAGCAAAACAGATATGTCTTGCCCCTGGATAAGTAGATATTAAACAGATAATTACACATATATGTATATATAATTATAAAGGTTAGTAAGAAGAGAGTTTAAAGAAAGAATAATAGGGGAGACTACTCTATATTAATAATCAGGGGAGACCACTTTGAGGAAGTGATATTTTAGCTAGGACATGAAGAAAGAGTCAGCCAGGTAAAGAGCTGAGGGAAAACAATTGTAGGCAGAGGCTAAAGAATATGTAAATATCTTGACATTGGGAAGAGCTTGGCCTTTCCAAGGAACTGACAGAAGGCTGTCTATCAGTTGTTTTCTTGTTGGTTCTCAGATCAATTCCTGCCCCTGCCCCAGGCCCTGGAATGCTGGCATAACAGGGACCTGACTCTGCAGGTTGTTTAAGGCTGTCTTGTCAGATGGCTCTGCTGAACAGAGTCAACAAAAGAGACCGGTAGGAGATTGGAAGGTGAGCAAAAGGGAGAAACTAGGATATTTCTATCTCTTTTTTCTGGCTCAGGAAACCCTCTCCAGCAATGGTGGTGTCTCCTCTGTGGCTTCAGAGTTTTTTGGCTTTGGGGAAAACATGATGATAACCCCTGTCCTTTGTTTTGGGATTAGAATAATTGACTGGGGACACAATGCTTACAGTTTAATTGTACCTCCTTGTGCACAGGGGTATAGTTGTGGTTAAAATCACCTAGTTGCTTCCTTCTAGAAGGTAATAAGTTTATAAGAAACAAAAAAACTAACAAATTGGAGCATTCACACATTAAAACCCCATCCTTCTATTTTTCCCACTAAAAGAGAGAAAAAAATACTGTGACCCATTTCTGGAACAGCTTGCAAAACTATCAAAGTTTTGGTCAGTGCAGCCAAGGTTTTTAACAGTGACTCACATGATCAGAAATCCACATGGAAACAGCTGTCTGAATTTTTTTTTCTTTTTTGGCTAATGGTAGTGAGTGGAGAAGTCTACCCTTGCATAGGAAAATTGCATGTGACCCAGAGTGAGTTGAGTGTGTTACTTATACATTTATAGTAGTCGTTATCATAAATTGGGCAATGATTCTATTCTAGCATCTATACTAGATACTTTACATATAATATTAAGTTTTCATGATAGATCAAAATTACCCTCAAGATTGTAGTATTATTATCTCCATTCTGTAGAAGAGAAACTGAGGTTTGAGAATATTAGGAAACTTACTTAAGGTGAAAGAGATGGTAACTTTATACAAATTTATATCTGTTTGACTTTAAAATCCACAATACTGTACTACAGTATAGTATCTCCTTTTTGTCAGTAATCTCACAATAGCTCAGTTTCGTGGTGGAATTAAGCATTAAAAAACTGTGGTTTGACTTATAATCAGCTTTAAATACAACCAGTAATTGAGCCAAGACTGCTAATATGTGAATTGGTGGCAATGAGGTAGAAGCAAAAAGGCTGTTAGATCCTATTGGTCTATGCATTTATTGAGGAAGTGAATAGATCTTCAAAAACTTTTTGCTGTAATTGTTGTTTTAAATAAAAATTTTCAGATGTGTTGCACTGGCTCCTAGCCAGTCTTGGATACCTTGGATACCCTTTGAGTATTATGATCAATGCCGTCTTTATCACAGAAGGCACATATGAGGATGTTTGGCGCTAACTCCAACTAACTGCAGTGGTTCTCTGGAGTACTGTGCAAAAATCCCTCTAGGAGTGAATCAGCAGAAAAGAGGGCCTTGACATCTATGGAGTACTTTGGAGTACAGTGGATGCGTAGGGAAATTTATACTTGCCATTTCTACCTTAGCAACCCATTGCTGGTACTGAAAAAATGCCTTAATGCTTTGAGTTTCCTCCTTCTACAGGACTTCCCAGGCCGGTTCCTCAAACCCTTTCAAAACAAGTCATTATAATATGTGATACTGGATGTATGGTTAAGGAAAAATATATCTTTTTTTTTTCCTTTGTGTTCTCGAAATATAAAGCTAGGAAGAAGAAAAGAGGGGAGTTTGATAATGTTTGCCGATAGACCACACACAGGGTGAATGACCTGACACCACACACACTAGACTTGGAATAGCATTTATTCAGAGAAACTTACAGAGGCAGGAAGAGGAGCAGATGTGCAGTTCCTTGTTTGCCAGTTGCTCTCTGGGATAGTACAGAGTGATCACCAGGACTGCAGTCTAAACTTTGGGCTAATAAGCTGCATGCTTAAGGAAGCGCCAGCATCAACTCTGATGCAGTGAGGGCCTGGGGTCCAAGCCTTGTTGGGCTTCCCCTGTTCTCCCATCTCAGCATTTATGGCTGGGGCAGCACTAGGTCCTCTTTGGAGTGAACAAGAGGTCAGGTACAAGTCTTGCAGTCTCAGATGTCTTTGTGTGGAACCTTGGCCTCCAGTCCTGTGCTTGCACCTCAGTATTCTCTCAGGACATTTGCCAAATGGTCCCACCCTGCAGGAAGACAACTCTCACTCTGGGAGGCCTACCAGGGGGTAGTCCAGAAAAATTAACCTTTACCTCTCGCTGAAGCATAAACCTGAAGCCCTCTGAGGACCAGGTAGAATTGAGAACACCTTGTTAGAATGTTTTGTTGGGTCTTTACCAACACATCAATTGTCTTGGCCTATAGTACTTGCATTGTCATCCTATTGATCAAAAGAAATCGATCAAATCAAAAACATTCATTTCATGCTTAGAGTCATTCTCTCCGACACTTCTCCTGTCTAAATTCTTAGTCACTTCATTATAAGCAAATATGATTTTTCCGATAGCCTGAGCCATCTGTTCCTTTGACTTCCTTTCCTCTGGTGATTTTGTCCTCCACCCTACCTACCCCAGCCACTCATTCCCATGATCATATTGTAAATCTTGTTATTACCAATAACTGCGGCTCCTTTATTGTCTCTATTTCACATCCCTATCTCTTATCTTTCCAGTTCACTCCCTTTACATTTCAACTTTAACCATCCTTTGACCTCATCAGGACTTCTAGTGTGTTAGTCCTGGTACCTTTTTCCTGTCCCTCACCCCACTTTCACATCCCTCCTTTCCCATCTTAAAGTCTGTGACAACCACTATCATCATTTCTGTGCATGTACAGAAATGCCTCTCCCTCATATTAACTTGGAAAAACACAAACCTGATGAAATCTAACTCTCCACTTACTATGTACAATATATGGCTGAAGGCAGCCACACTTCCTTTTGATTAGCCCCATTTTAAATTCATAACTA
This sequence comes from Balaenoptera ricei, assembly GCF_028023285.1. Classification (NCBI taxonomy): domain Eukaryota; kingdom Metazoa; phylum Chordata; class Mammalia; order Artiodactyla; family Balaenopteridae; genus Balaenoptera; species Balaenoptera ricei. The sequence continues at coordinate 59,017,228 of NC_082648.1, read as the reverse complement.
CAAACATCAAATGGACCTAATGCTGCCTGGCAATATCACTGTATTTCCCTGGTCCATTTGTCATTCAACTCTCTTAAACAACCATTTGCCATCTTTTCCTCAAACTCTTAACAGACTCCCTCCTCCATCTTTGCCCTCAGATGATAATCTTCCTGCCTGCTGCCTTAAGAAAACTGAAGCACTGAGAAGAGTATTTTTTCAGACCCTTGCTACACATTTACCCTGTAGCAGCATCTGTACCATATGCATTACCTTCCTGCCTCTTCCCAGAGATGAGCTACCCATGCACCTAGCTAAGGCCAGAACCTCCAGCCCTTTCACATGTATGCAAAAATATTACTCCAGTAGATTTCTTCCAGTAAATGTCTTCTCCTTCTCCTGCAGCATTATATTTTTCTTCCTCTCTGGATTATTCCCATAAGCTGCTAAATATTATATTATTTCTTTCATTGAAAGCAAACAAATAAATCTCTTGGTCCCAGTCACTCCTACAGCTACTGTCCCATTTCTCTGTTACTTTTAACAGCAAAATTCCTCCAAAAATTGTTTATACCTCCTCTCTCCAATTCCTCTCCTCCCCTTGTGTCTTGAATAACCCACTGCAGTCAGGCTGTTGCCCCCATGATTCCATTGTAACTGCTCTTATCAACTTCACCAATGACTTTTACATGATTAACTTCCATGGTCAGTCTCAGGAGCATTTACCATATTCTTCTAATATATATTCTTCACTTAACTTCCAAGACACTACATAATCTTGGTTTTCTTCACACTTCACTGGTAACTTCTCATTTTCCTCCACTGATTCCATCTTTTTTTCCCAGACTTCTTAACGTTGGTTATTAACAGAGTTCAGTCTTTGGGGCTCTTCTCTTTTCTATCTACATTTACTACCCTGGTGATCTCATCCAGTCTCTGTAAGCTTTGTCAGCATGGGTCTGGGTTGACTTACACTCTAAGGCTTGTTTAGTCCCTAAAAAGGAGTCTTGACTGAATTCTCCAGGTGTCTACTCTGCCTCTCCACCTAGGTTGATTGGAACTTGAACATCTCCCCACCAAGTGCAAGATCTGGTAATTGTTCAGTTTATTCTCTAGTAATTAGGGTTGCCAGATAAAATACAACAGGTACATGCTGATACTCAACAATTATTTGTTGTTTATTAAAATTCAGATTTAACTGGGCATCCTATGTTTATATTTGTTAAATCTGGCAGCTCTATCAATATTTGGTTTTTGCCCACCCTTGTGGAATCTTACCCCCTATATACGCTTAACGTAGAGTTCAATCAAGAGCTCAAGGGACCCCTCTGCAGATTTGTGGAGATCTAGTTCTCTAGGTAATTTTTCATCTACAGTACTCTGTCCTACAAATTCTGCCTTAGCCTCCCCAAATTCCAATCTTTGTCTCTTCAACTCACTAAGAAGACTGTGCTCTATTTGGGCGCCCTCATTCTTTACTGCAGTCCAGAAAGTGTGCCCAAGTAAAAAGCCAGCAGTATTGTAGGGCTCATTTCATTTGTTTTCCTTCTCCTAGGGATTCCAGTTCTGGGCTGCCTATTGTCCAATGTCTGAAGACAATTGTTTATTTTGGTAGTGATAGTGCAGTACCATTTACTCCATCATGGACAGAAGCAGAAATCCATGTTTTGTCTTTTCAATTTTCTGGTGGTTTTCTTTCTTTGCTGTCTAGAAGTTTAAGAATTTTATAAAAACTCAAATTTAGCAAACTTTTTGCTTTCCTTTAATGCTATGAAAGACCTTTTCTAATAAATTACTATTAAAATTTCATCCATTTTCTTTTAGTAATTGGTTTACTTTTTTACATTTAAATCCTTGATTTCTCTGGATTTATTTTGATGTAAGGAGTGAAGGTAGTATACAGGTTTTTGTTGTTGTTGTTTTCAGCTAACTAGAGTAGAAGATTAAAGACATTAATAAATTTGTGGACCCAATGAGAGGTGGATTCTATTTCCCCTCTCCTTGAATCTGATCTGTCTTAGTGATGTCCATGGCCAGTAGAAAACAGCAGAGGTGATGCTTGCCAGTTCTGGGCTTAGCATTTGATAGCAGTGATAATTTCCACCTTAGTTTCTTAGAGCCCTAAGTTGTCATGTCAGAGAATAGATCACCCTGCTGGAGAAGTTGTATGGAGAGGCCCTGGGGCTACCTGGAGAGAGAGGGGAGCCAAGAAGAGCTCAGTCTTCTAGCTGTTTCTGCCAAAGTTCCGGGCATATGAGTGATCCTCTCTTGGACACTCTAGACTAGTTCAGCTGCTAGCTGAATATCACTAAGTGACATAGTCACCACCATGTGGAGCAAAATAATCACCTAGCCACATCCTACCCACATTCCTGACCCAAAAATCACAAGATATAATCAAATAGTATTGTTGTAGCCACTCGTTTTAGGGTAATTTGTTATGTAACAGTTTTCCAGTTGTCCCAACAAGATTTTTGTTTATCTTTTTTTCTATTCATTTGAATTGTCGCCTTTATCAAACACTAAATTTTCTTTTGTAGGCCTATTTATTTCTCAATTTTCTATTATGTTTCAATGATCTTCTCTTTATTATTCCTTTACCAGTTCCAAAGTGGTTCATTATATAGTTTTATGACATATTTACTATCTGGTAAAGCCAATACTCTCTCATCTCTCTTATTTTTGAGAATGCCTCTGTTAATTTGTGCATTTTCAGATGAGATTTTATATAATTTTGACAGGTAACAAAAAGTTTACTATTAGTATTTTGTTTGGGACTAAATTACACTTCAATCTAAATTTAGAAAAAATTAACATGAAATTTAGAGAATTTTCATTTATTCATCTTCTTTTGTGAACCTCATTGGTTTAAAAATTTTTTTATATATAAGCCCTCTATATCTTCTTGGAAATTTTCACACAAATATTTTATCATTTTTATTATCATAAATAGAAACTACTATTCTTAATTTTCCAGTTTATTATTGCTTGAATATAGAAAAAATTGATTTGTGTATTAATTAGAAACTATTCAATGGCTGAGGGTTCCTGTTTCTCATAATTATGCATTTGAAATTTGCAGGTTTTCTATGTATAAAATTATATCATCCACATAAAATCATAATTTTGCCTTTCTTTCCAAAATCAATCTTTTTTGGTTTTATTTCTGTATTGTAAGCTGCACGAGGGCAGGGATTTTTGTCTCTTTTATGTACTGCTATATCTCTAGTGCCTATAGGCCTGACACATGGTAGACACTCAATATACATTTTTCAATTAAAATTAATATAGTACAATAATTAAGAGCTGGAGTCAAAGTGCCTGGGTTTGAATCCTGGCTCTACTACTCGCTGGTGTTAATCAAAATTTCAGAAATGGAGACATGATTGAAATAGAAAGGTATTTATTTGGAGTTTATTAGAACTGCACCTTGGAAACACAGATTCAATAAGCACTTGAATTGTGTTCTGCTGGCCTGCAAAATGGAGGAAGCATATAAAGGCAAAAAGCTGCAGGGCCACAGTTAGTTACATAAGTTGTTTGTCAAGAATTATAACTGGAGCTGGCAAGAAGTGACAGTGCTTATTAAGCAAGGATTGGTTGAGGTTTGAAATGGTTGCATAGTTACAAGGGGAGACCTTGAGACCATAAAGTTGCAGCTGGCAGGTGTTCTTCTGAATATGCCTGATGGTGTCCTTGGGTCTGGTACAGTTCAAAGATATTCAAGTTCTCAGTGGTGCAGGGTCATGTCTGAGACCAGATCCTCAATGGCTACCCAACTCCATTTTTGTATGCCTTAACGGTGATTACTCCATTTTAATTTCAATTTGCCATCATTGGATATGTTACTACATCTCTGAGTTAAATTTCATTAGCCTCAGTTTCCTTCTTTATCAGTAATTTGGTGTTGCAATAGTATCTACCTCATAAAGTTGTGAAGATTAAATGAATAATACATAAAAACATCTTAATGGAGTACTTGAAACATAGTAGGTTCTTGATATATTTTTATCTTTCCCATATTTCTCATGTCTGTTCTTAGTTATAGAATACAATAAAATAATAGTAATTATAGTAAATCACATTTGCACAATTAGGAAAGCTTATAGAGTTGCACCATTAAGCATAATGTCATTTGTTGGTATGAGATAGAGATTTTTTAGATATGTTAAGGAAGATTAGGTATGCAAAATCCTATTATTAAGATTTTGATTTAGAATATAAGATTTGGTTAAATTATTTATTGAGATAATCATGTTATTTCTTCTTTAACCATTTAATAGAGTTTATATCACTATAGTTTTTAATATTGAAAAATTATGTTCCTTAGGCATTAGGAACCCAAATGGCATTTTCAGGATTAAGGTTTTAAAAAATATGCTTATCACAAAAGCACAATTTTATATGCTTCCTTAAAAAGTAATAATCAGGACTTACATGGTGGCGCAGAGGTTAAGAATCTGCCTGCCAATGCAGGGGACGCGGGTTCGAGCCCTGGTCCCGGAAGATCCCACATGCTGCGGAGCAACTAAGCCCGTGTGCCACAACTACTGAGCCTGCACTCTAGAGCCCGCGAGCCACAACTACTGAGCCCACGTGCCGCAACTACTGAAGCCTGTGCGCCTAGATCCTGTGCTCCTCAACAAGAGAAGCCACCACAGTGAGAAGCCCGCGCACCTCAACAAAGAGTAGCCCCCGCTCACTGCAAGTAGAGAAAGCCCGTGCACAGCCAAAAAATAAATAATTAAATAAACAAATTTATTTTTAAAAAGTAATAATCAGTTGTCACAATAACATGATCTTTGAACTGGCCTGATCTGTGATGTATCTGATATTTCAGAGTTCTGGTGCAGTTAATATGAAGAATCTGAAGTTATCACAACACTTATCTGAAAGAGGGGCTTTTTAGAGGCAGGACTTTAGACTTTCTGCATTTCCACAACAACAGAACTGGCTATAGAGTTTATTCTTTGTCTGATATTTCATATATCTTTCTCCCTTTTTCCCCCCCACAAGAACAAACTGAATATTTTATTCTGAAAAAATTCAAAATTAAAAATATTTTGAAAATCCTTTCAAAAATTGTATAGCAACAACATATATTTAATTCATGATGAGTGTGCATTTTATTTTTTGAAAAAAATTTCAGTTTTATTGAGATATTGCTATGTAACATTGTATAAGTTTCAGGTGTATAACAATGGTTTGATATATGTATATACTGCAAAATGATTACCACAATGAGTTTGGTTTACATCCTTCACCTTACATAGTTATAATTTTTTCTTGTGATGAGAACTTTTAAGGTCTACTCTCTTAGCAGCTTTCAAATATACAATACAGTATTATTAACTGTAGTCACTATTCTGTATATTACACCCCCAGACCTTACTTATCTAACTGGAAGTTTGTACATTTTGACCACCATATAAATCCTTCTCTTGTATAGACCTTTTTTTCTTGGCAGTTTTGCCTGCTATTTCACTTTACTTTCCAGCTCAAACTGCTACTGTCAGCCTACCCATCTCATGAAAGCCTTAGTGGTAAAAGGGATCGACATTTACAGCATAAGGAGGCTATTAAAATGTCTTCCTGTTTATCTAGGTTCTGGCTGCTATGGCCCCTAAAAGAAGCAAATCAAAGAACCACATTTTCCCCAAATCCCAACCCTTAGCCTGTTAAAACAATTTCCCCCTAAATCTATGAATTTATTTATATAAAAGTTTCCACAAAAATCAAATTATATTATTGCACTTTTCATAAATCACCCTTGCTAAAAAGAGTAAGCTACATGAAATTGGGACTATCTCAGGAAATTTCCAATCCTCTAGCTGAAGTTTGAAATATGCTCTTTCAATTCATTCCTGGTTTTATTTCCATGTATACATTGGCCTTTTATACCTTTGACTATATTAAAAATTTTTTATTTATACCTTGAATATAAATATTAACCAGTGCCCTTGGATTTAGTATTTCAAAGATCATTCTTTTTTCCCATAGCTTCCGTTACATTTTTGAGTTTTTTCACCTAGATACAGTGGATGCTTGATCTCTTTTTGTGTATACTTCCTTCATTTTTAAAATGTGCATTCCAGGACCTGAGGCAATTGCGGTCTTGTATTGCCGAAGCCGGAGTTCCAAACCTGTTAGGTGATAATTCTGAGAGGCAGTATATTATTTCACCAGAGCCCCACATCCTGTGATTATTACTGCCTATCTGCTAGGGGTACTGTCTGAAGCTGACAATGTTTTCTCCTCACTGGTATCCCCAGTCAATCTAAAGCTACACTCCAGAAAGCAGCAATAAAAGCTGGATGGTTTACAGGCTTGCATATTTGCTTTGGAAGTGTTCTCCAGTGCCCCATTTCTGGGCTAATAATTTTCAAACATTAATTTGTTACGGTAGTATAAGACTCTCTTCAAATATAATCTTACGTGGTAGCCCAAAAGGTAAACTAGATAAAAAGGTTGTTGCTCTGGTTGATGCAAGGATAGCGCCTAGATCCCTGTGTGCTCAGTGCTCCTCATCCCCTGCTCGTTCACCTAGAATAGCACCTAAATGTCTTGGTAGAAGTCCTAGTGTGAAGGTCTCAAGATGGAAAAGTCACAAATAGTAGACCTTAACTTAAATGGTTCTGTTAATGTATTTTGTTTGGCCTCCATAGTGTTCTTCTTCCCTGTATTTTTTTCCAACTGCTTTATTTTCAAAATAATCACAATGAACTCTTTCAGCTGCTTAATTTGATACTTACCTCCACACTTCTAAATATTATGTGTTTGCTGCCATTTTTTTCCTTTTTACTTTTTTACTGGTTGGTATTTGGAGACACAAAATCCAGAATTTGAACTACATAGCAGCCAGAAGGTGGAAGGGTATGTTTCACTATAAGTTACCATCAGCCACTTTCTTTCTACCACTAACTAATCAAACCAAGGATTTGAGAATGTCTTCTACAGCACCCCTGTAGATTTTCTTTGGCCAGAGGAGCCTGAAATGGTTTCAAAAAAAGACAAATTGCTATATATCCTCCTGAGCTTAGCAATCTCACAATTAAGTTTTCATATCAATTAGATTTTGACCAAAGGTCAAATATATGAATAGATATACTAGTGAAGTGTTGTATGAGACTTTGATCATGTTAAAGTTATTTATATTAAATATCAAGATAAATGTAATGAAAAAAAGGAGTTACTAGAAAACAGGGGGAACAAAACTAAGACTATGTGTTACATTCAGTTTAGTATGGTATTTGGTTCCCATAAATGTGACTCGGAAAAGACCACAGAAAAAGTAGAAATTACTGATTTTTTGGTAATGCAAAAAAAAATCTGATCTGGAAACAGTTTCTTCCAGAACTCCAAGTCTAACTTACATATTTGAATAGAAGAATTAGTTTGTGAGCCATTCTATTTGAAAATAGTGATCAGTTAATTTAATTAATTTATTCATACAACCTTGTTATATACTATATATGAAATAATATGCTAGATTCATGCAATGTTAGAAAAATAAAATTCCTACACAGATAAGGCTGGTAACATAAATGGGTGAATGAGGCTGGCTATAATACAATAGAGAGTGGCTGAGCCCATGGTAAAATGCAGAGTGCATACCTTACCGAAAGAAATTAAAATTTAAACTTAAAAATATGGGCAGGTCAAATAAAACACATTTGTTAAGCAAACATGGCCCTTCCTTTCAGGGAATTCAAATACTAATGTGACTCCATCTCTATCCATGGAGCTCCCAGCCTATTGGAGGAGATGGACCTGTAAATGACTCTAGTGACATAAGGTTTTGTACTCGAAAGTAGCTTAGCAGTGCTGTGAGAGCACGATTCACCACCTAGTCAAGATGGGCAGAGATCCAAAGTGGGTATTATCCAGTCACTCAATCAAGGATTCTACCTGTTATCATGTAAATTATCCCTTTTAAAAATATACTTCGGGACTTCCCTGGTGCGCAGTGGTTAAGAATCCGCCTGCCAATGCAGGGGACACAGGTTCAACCCCTGGTCCTGGAAGATCCCACATGCTGTGGAGCAACTAAGCCCGTGCGCCACAACTACTGAGCCTGTGCTCTAGAGCCCGTGAGCCACAACTACTGAGCCTGCGTGCCACAACTACTGAAGCCCGCGCACCTAGGGCCCGTGATCCACAACAAGAGAAGCCACTGCACTGAGAAGTCCACGCACCACAGCAAAGAGTAGCCCCCGCTCATTGCAACTAGAGAAAAGCCCACACGCAGCAACGAAGACCCAACACAGCCATAAATACATAAATAAATAAATAAATTTATTTAAAAAAAATAAAAATAGAACTATACTTCAAGTTTTCCCCCAATATTTCTATTGTTATTGGCCATAGCTTACCTTCTTTTATTATATATTTTATCATCATTTTCATATACTGAAAATCTACTAAATTTTTTTCTGTAATAATTTCAATTGAATAAATTTGGGTTTTTCAGCTATACGAATATACATCACACATATGGACAACTTTGCCGACTTCCTTTTCTTTTCCAGTACAAACACTGGAAAATTTGTACCTCCCTTTTCTTTTTTTGGTCCATATGCCTTGGCTGGGACTTTCAGAACAATAATGATATATAAGTTTAATTGTGGCCACCATTTGGTTGCTCCAGCTTTAATAGGAATTCTTCAGGTATTTTTCATAAAGTTGGCTTTAAAATATATTAAAAACTAATTTGGAGGGTATGTACTCAAAAGAATTGAAAGCAGGGACTCAAATGGATATTCAGTATTCATCAGTGTTCATAGCAACATTATTCACAGTACCCATAAGGTGGAAACAACCCAAATGTCCATTGATGGATGAATGGATAAACAAAACGTGGAGTATACATACAATGGAATATTATTCAGCCTTAAGAAGGAATGAAATTCTTATACATGCTACAAGGTGGATGAATCTCAAAGGCATTATGCTAAGTGAAATAAGTAAACATAAAAAGACAAATATTGTGTGATTCCACTTATATGAAGTATGTAGAATAGTCAAATTCATAGAAACAGAAAGCAGAATAGGGATTACCAGGGGCTAGGGGGAGGTGGAAGTGAGAAGTTATTGTTTAATGGGTACAGTTTCAGTTTGAGAAGATGAACAAGTTCTGGAAATGGATGGTGGTGATAATTGTGCAACAATGTGAATGTACTTAATGCCATTGAACTGTACACTTAAAAATGGTAAATTTCAGGGCTTCCCTGGTGGCGCAGTGGTTGAGAATCTGCCTGCTAATGCAGGGGACACGGGTTCGAGCCTTGGTCTGGGAAGATCCCACATGCCGCGGAGCAACTAGGCCCGTGAGCCACAACTACTGAGCCTGCGCGTCTGGAGCCTGTGCCCCGCAACAAGAAAGGCCGCGACAGTGAAAAGCTCGCGCACCGCGATGAAGAGTGGCCCCCGCTTGCCACAACTAGAGAAAGCCCTCGCACAGAAACGAAGACCCAACACAGACAAAAAAATAAAATAAATAAATAAATAAATAAAATCCAGCCATTCATATAAAAAAAAAAAAAAAAAAAAAAAAAAAAAAAAAAAAAAAATGGTAAATTTCATTTTGCATATTTTACCACAATAAAAAATGTTTGGAAGTATTTACAGCATTCCTTATATTTTGGAGTAGTTAAAATGATGTGGGGATTAAAGTGGCATCTGTTCCTTAAAGGTTAAAAAAAACCCACCTGTGAAACATTTTTTCACATGTCAATTTTTTCTTGATATCTGAAATTTTTTCTTGGATATGAAACAATTGTCAACTTTTTCTGAGGTTACTGGTCTAATTTCTATCTCTTTTTCAAAGAAAATATTGGTAACTTTTTATTTTCCTAGTAACTAATCTATTTTATCCAGTTTGGGGGCTAGCCAAAGCATTCCCTTATAATTCTTTGAATTGCCTTGGTATATCTTGCTGTTTTCCCATTATCTCTTAGTAGTTTGTGTATTCATTAATTCTCCATGTCCCCAGTAAAAAAAAAAAATAGGCTTGATAGTCACAGACATACACACACACACAAAACAGTTGTGCTTTTCAGTTCTAAAGTTTCCATTTTATTCTTTCTTGTATCTTCTGTTTCTAATCCTAGACTTTCTATTTTTAAAAAGATTTGTTTCACTTATGTTCACAATTGCTTGTTAAAGTATTTTCATGATGGCTGTTTTAAAATCCTGTCAGACAACTCCAAAGTCTGTGTCATTTCCTTGTTGACATTTGTCGATTGTCTTTTCTAATTCAAGTTTAGATTTTCCTGGTTCTTTGTAGGACAAGTGATTTCATTTCTATCCTGGAGATTACTCTCTTTCCTCTTTAATCTTCTTTTGTGCAGGTAGTCATCCTGTTTATGTTTGCATTTGTTAAATGTGGACAATTACAATACACTACACTTTTTGAAATGCTGTTTTGGCATTTCACTTTTTCATACAAAGAGCCTTTCTGAGAAGCCCTGCATACTTTGGCCACCTTCACTGTCCACTTCATAATTTTTTGTTTACTGCTCTTATTTAACTTTTAACATCTCTTCTTTTAAGATCTATAAATATTTTATTATTTATCTTCTCCCACTAAGGGTTGACCCAGGCCATTTTCATCTGTCCCACCTAATCCAGCTATGTTCTCAGCAGCTAATTAGAATATAGGTATTTGGCTTTTTAATATTCCTCAAATCTTTCTGAGATATGAAATCTTGCAGGGGCCATTAGGCTCCTTCACCCTAAGCTCTCAGAGACAGCCTGGGATTCTAACTTCCCTTCCCAGTCAGTTCTTTCCCATAGCCCCACCATCCTTCCTCCTCTAGGGTCCCTCAACTGCCTTCCAAAGAGGATATTTGTACCCACACTCAGTTTAGCAACAGCTGTTGCTAGTTAACTTATTCAGATGGCTTCTTCTAGAAGAGTGATGTAATGGCTTCTAAATATTGGACAGAACTTCTACTTTTGAGCATTGTGAAATTATTCAACTGGCAAAGCAAGCAGTAAAATCAGAGTTAAATCACTTTCTCACCTACACCTAGGCTCTAGACTCTAGAGAAGGAAGGCCAGTAGGGCTACTGGAAGAGAGGGCGGGGAGAAAGACTCAGAACTCCAGACTGTCCATGGAGTGAGAGCCCAAAGACCCCTGGAAAGCTCCACACCTCAAAAAGATTGGGGGGATATTAAAAAGTTAGTTAAATACATATATTCTAGTCAACAACTGAACCCAGCTAGGACTAGGTGGGATGTGAAAATGGCCTGGGACAACTGTAGGTGGGAAAAGAAAAATAGTTAAACAATCGTAGAACTTGAAAAAAAAGATGTTAAAAATTCAGTGATAGAAATAATAAGCAAATGGACAATCTCCTCGCTTTCCTAATTTTAAAGTGAACAGTGAAGTTAGCCAAAGTATGGCTTCTCAGAGAGCCTCTTTGTATTAAAAAATGAAAACATGTCCAAACAAGATTTTTAATAGTATGGCATGTTATAATTGTTTACATTTAACACATTAATACTTTTAACATAAAAATGAATAATATGATTGTGTCCTTCAAGAAAAAATTCTAGATTTTATTGATATTAAAAAAAAATTCATACCCAGGATGTAGTCTTCTCATTTTAAAGTGTCTGATGAGCATTCCATTCTTTCAGACCTGACAGTGGAGTCTTTGGATCTGAATGTGTAACCTTAATAGGAAATGGAGGCTTTTTACATGGGAAACTTGTGTCAGAGAGGGCCTCCTCCCATCCAGCTGGTCCAGTAAGCAATGTGTTGAGCAAGGTGAGTCTGCTTCTCCCTGTTATGCAGGCAGGAACTTGTTTTAACTGTGCTTCCCTCATTAGGCAGACCAGTGGCCTGTTGGGGGCTGAGTGCATGAGGAAATAAAACTACTATGTAGGACTTGGCCTACAACCTTAAACATGTTTTCAGGCGGACTACATGACAGGTGATGGAAGGGCAGTAGGAATGGGAGGAGAGGAAAATATTTTTCCAGGAGGAGGAAATGAGGGCCTAAGTCCCTAATAGGTTGAGAGAATGAAGCCTCTGATCTGTAGACTGATGGTTTGCTCTGCTGGGCCTGTGCCTCAGAGATGGATGTGCAGTTGTGTGCGTGCAGTATGTTTATAGGATAGCACTGCAGCTGTCTATGTGTCTTTGTCCTTGTGCCTTCAGCTTCTTGCCTCTGTTCCACAGGGCATCTTAATGTCTGGACGCTGCCCAGCTCAGTCTGCTTTCCAGCCCCCTTCCTGCTCTCCCATCTTGTTTCTGTTAGTGGGCTTGGATATTTGATTAAAGAGCTCTGAGAAAAATCCATTTTTTTATTCATCAACCCCCAAAATTCCTCTGATTGTCTCTGTCCTTCTTATGAAACCTGGTCCCAGAAGACCTGATAACCTGGCTTGCACTGAGAAGGCACAGTCCCAAAGTGTTTGCATTTTAAGAGGCAACAAAGCTTCTTGTCAAACGGAGCAATCTCTAATTGTATAGTTTTAGGCATCAGTAGAAAGACTGTCTTTGGAGAAGTTTGCAGGGAGAGATCTTATTGGTGTTTAGAATTTTAATTTAATAAATAAATCATCATTTCCTATCTGTAAAACGCAGATTACAATAGCATCTATACAAAAGAATTTTTGAGGTATAAAGTGAGAAAGTGCATATGTCTAGCCCCGTGCCACATACAAAAGTAAGTGATTGATAAATGTCTGCTGCTACTGCTGCTGCTGCTGTGGCTTCAATTATTCAGCTCTGCCTCTGCACTGGGCACTGGGCTAGGCAATGGGGAGACCACCAAATACAATAAGAACAGAATCATTCTCCAGACCCCCAGGAACTCAACCTAAGGAGAGATCATTTGCATTTGGACAGCTTAGTTCACTCTCCCCAAAAATGTTCTCTTACATATTACCTCACTTAACTCTTATTTTTTGCCAGGTATGTGTAATTTTCTTAGTTTCCAAGAGACCAGGAGATTCCAAATGACTTGCCCAAGGTCCACACCCAACGTGGAACAGATTCTTTTAAGTGAACATGACTCAAAGCTATGTCTATCACAGCACAATACATTCGTTACAAATAATCCTTACCACATTACTGAACTCGGGGGCCATGGGAGGGGAGAACCAATGAAACCAAGAGAAAACTCAGCAAAATTTTTTACTCAAAGCAGGCAGCTGAGTTATGGTTCAGAAAGTATGACCAATGTAAGTGTAACATGATAATAGGAAATTATCAAAAATGCTTCTTAAAACTGATTTTATTCATGCTGTTACATTGGAAGAGCCACGTGCCAGTCTCTCTCTCTCTCCTCCTCACTTTCTGTGTGTGTGGTGGAGGTTAGTAGAGGGATACTCAGCATGAGTAGACAGTCAAATAAGCTCCATGTTGCAGTATATCCTTCATAAAAGTGAGGACTTAATTAATTCAAGAGCACACCTGTCATTTTAATTATGATTCTGTCAATAAATTTTAGTGCCTATGAGAGGTGCTGAAGTGAAATTACATTTCACCTTTCCTGGCAGAGTAATGAAAGAGGACGAACTCTGCAGTCACTGACTCTATTCCCCTTGCTTCCACGTGGAACCTAGATACCAGAAGCCGGGATCTAATTAAATTGTGTGCTTTGTTCCTACATATTTCATGGCTTTTGCTCCTATTGAGTATGAGATCTATTTTTCTATTTAATGGTTAACTGGTTATGGCTAACATATACCATTATATTTTCGTGGTTCATTTTGGCAACCCAAGATTTGATCTTCTCCTAAAGATCGCTCTATTGTTCAGTCCCCTTGAGGGTGGAAAGGTGACCATGATGGTGACAGAGGAGGAGACTGCTGAGGGGAAAGAAATTTTCCAGCAAGTGTGCGGTAGAGACATCTGGGTCCTTCAGCGCGGCATTTGAGGAGCTCTGAGAGTGCAGCCCTGAGCACCACTGGACTGGGAAGTGGTGGCAGTGGGGTCTCCACTACAGAACCCCCCCTCCAAACACACATATAGTGTGGGTGGGCATTCCTGATTGCATGGCTTCAGGCTCTGTCCTGCTGCCCTTCCACAAATTCTGTGAACTGGCTAATATCCTTTAATATGTTCCTTTCTTATTTAAACCAAGCCTAGTCCCTTACCTACAGTCTGTGGATTGCTCTGTAGCAGTTAAAAAAGAACTTGGTAGGTTATACACACTGACATGGAATCCCCAAACCATTATTATGTGATAAAAGCAAAATGCAGTATCACCAAACAAAATGGCACATTTCTTCATGTATGTATACATTTGTAAATGTGTAGAGAACTTCTGAGAGACTACAAATGCAAATGATAATAGTGGCCACCTCTGGGGAAGGGAGTGGGAGAAATAAGTGTAAGCTTGTGTCTTTTACTCTGTACACTTTTTCTTGTATTTTTTACAAAAAGAATGTTTTCAAGTATTGTTTATGTACTCAACACAGCAAAACAAAACAGGGAAAATAAAATCAGTGGGCCTGGGACTCCCCTGGTGGCGCAGTGGTTAAGAATCCACCTGCCAATGCAGGGGACACGGGTTCGAGCCCTGGTCCAGGAGGATCCCACATGCCACGGAGCAACTAAGCCCGTGTGCCACAGCTACTGATCCTGTGCTCTAGAGCCCGCGTGCCACGACTACTGAAGCCTGCGTGCCACAACTACTGAAGCCCGCGCACCTAGGGCCCGTGCTCCACAGCAAGAGAAGCCACTGCAATGAGAAGCCCGTGCACCACAACAAAGAGTAGCCCCCGCTCACTGCAACTAGAAAAAGCCCACACACAGCAATGAAGACCCAATGCAGCCAAAAATAAATAAGTAAATAAATAAATAAATGTATAAAAAAAAAAATAAGTGGGCCTGAGTATAGCAAATAGAGAACAGGAGTCTCCAGCTCATTACCAGCTTGATTCCATTGAACTAATATTATAAGCACTGTACCATGTACTAAATGCAGCATAGATGAAGATGAATAAGAGAAGACCCCTCTGCTGTCAGCGAACCAGACAAACAGACACACAAACAGATAAATACTATATAATGTTGTAAGTGGGAGGCTAGCAATACAAAGAAGGTTTGTGGGGAGCCCCCGCTAACCCACCCCAGGAAGCACGAAGGAGGCACAGCAAAGATTTCCTTGAGAAGGTGACACCACTCTCCGAGTCTTGAAGAGTAAGAGAAAAGAAGAGAAGGAAGGATTCAGAGTGCGTTTGATGTTATACGAAGTACAAGCAGCATTATAATTCCCCTCTAGCTCATCCTCAACAAGCTGTTCCTCCCCACAACATGAACAAGACAGCCGAAGAAGACTGCATCAGAGAGAACTGTAAACAAGTGGCAGCACATCAGAGCATTCAATCTGAGACTAAAAAGCGACAGGCGGCACAGGCAGGTCCCAAGGCCAACTTGGAGACAGCTGACCAGGAGTAATGCAGAAACCAAGAGGCTTCCTTGAGGTCAGCATTGTCATTACTACAGTCTTTTCCAGGCAGTGTGTGGGCATTTACTAAGAGTTTACTGTGTTATAAACTCTATTGAGGCCTTTGTACAAAGATCACAGGATCAGGTTGCATAAGCTCTGATGGGTAAACCAGCTAATGCTTCTCTTCCTCACCCTGCACCCTAATACCTGTGACCTTGTCCCACCTTCTTGTTATTGTCTACCTCATTCCTTATTCTTTTCCCTCATGGTTCCTACTTGGGGCTGTCACAGTGCCTTTCAGTAGTCAGGACCTCCCAAAGCCTTCCGGCTAACCCTACTTCTCAGCTCATATTGAACATCCAGACTTTTCCTTTGTGTCAGAAGCCAATCTTGGACACTACCAGTATGACTTATCTAGGTCTAGCTAAGTCTTGGAGCCAGTTTGGTAAAGTCAACCTTCCAATGTGATGATGGAAGATGATGGTTTGACAAGTAACTCCCTCCAGGTAAGAGATGCATATATATATTTTTTAATTTATTTATTTATGGCTGTGTTGGGTCTTCGTTTCTGTGCGAGGGCTTTCTCTTAGTTGCGGCAAGCGGGGGCCATCTTCATCGCAGTGCGCGGGCCATCTTCATCGCGGTGCACGGGCCTCTCACTATCGTGGCCTCTCTTGTTGCGGAGCACAGGCTCCAGACGCGCAGGCTCAGTAACTGTGGCTCACGGGCCCAGCTGCTCCGCAGCATGTGGGATCTTCCCAGACCAGGGCTCGAACCCGTGTCCCCTGCATTGGCAGGCAGATTCTCAACCACTGTGCCACTAGGGAAGCCCGAGATGCATATTTTAATCAAGTGTCCAGGGCAAGCAATCTCTTACCCCAAAGACGGACACCAATACATAGGAAATTTAATCACAGTATTGCCACCCCCTGCCCCGCCCCACCATTCTGGTCAGAATGAATCACCTGGGCTGTGTACCTGCTGTTCTAGGTCATCCTCTTGTCCAGTCCAGTTAGGTGCCTGTAACTATCCCCATCCTGGTGTGTGAGCTCCGTGAAGGCCTCCAGTTGTAGAACTCAATGAAAGTCAGCTTGAGCTCACTCATCCAAAAAAATTTTGAACTCCAACTGTGAGCAAGATACTGCTAGTTCTGGGGACAAAAAGAGCTGCTCTGAAGGAGCCAGTCCACTGTGTGTAACACAGTTCTGCTTCCTGCTTTTGAAGGGTTTATATCCAATGGGAGAGAAGAGATGGTTCAGGCATAAATAAGCCCACCGTGAAGCCAGACACATATAAATAACAGTGCTTCTCACATCACAGCAACAACTCAGCTGAGTGAAATATATGGACAGGCCCCTGGTATTGGAAGAACAGTCTTATATTCAAATGGAATGGTGGGGTTTTTTTTCTCTTAATTTTCTATTTTATTATGAAGCATTTTGAACAGTAAAGATACCAATATAGAAAATATCTTTATTTACACCACCTAGATTCAGTGATTATTAAACATTTTGACATAAACATCTTTCTGTTCTTTATAACTATTTATGTACTTAATATTATTTAAAAAGATTTCACCAAGGCATCATGCATCATCAGTGAAAAGCAAATTTGCATCACACACTCAAGTACTGCATCAAGATATTTCCCAATTACTTCCATTTCTTTCAAATGACAAGGTCACCCCATTTAGGCAGTCTCTGCCTATATGAAGTCTATCAACATCTTTACTAGGGCCTTGTGCATATCAGCTTTAAATTGTGTATTGGGAAGAGTCCAGTGGACCTATCTGGTTAAGAAATATAAGGAATTCTCAGGAAGGGATTACCTGGTGGTATCATGGCTAGTCTCCCACATTAAGAGAGTGCATTGACAAAAATCTGTCATTTATGTTTCTTAACATAAATTTCAAAATTTAGAAATTATATATCCCAGAGCACAGTTGGGGTAGAGGCTATACCATTACCCCAAAACAGTACCATTGCCCCAAATAATTCTTCAAAACCACTCAATTTAGCCTATTTAATAGTCCTTTGATATTTAAAATAAAAATGGTGAAGCACTTTTTAGTGGTTAGGCATTGTTTTAGCTTCTTTTAATTCATTAATTCTCTTAATCTTTACTGTAGCTCATAGAGGTAGGTAATATATCCTGAGGCTGTGGATTCTGGGCTGAAGTAAGTAACCTGGCCAAGATGACACATCCAAGAAATGGCACAGGCAGGATTTCAAACCAAATCTCATGGGGCTTCAGAGCCCACGGTATTACATGAAGAGAGATGGCACAGATTTTCACCCTCAAAAAAAATACACAAAACTCATTCCTGCCAAAAATGGTAACCTGAATCTAATCAAGAGAAAACAAACCAAACTGAGGGACATCCTTCAAAACAAGTGAAATATACTCTTCAAAAATATCAATGTCATGAAAGACAAAAGCAGGGGAAATGTTCCAAATAAAAGGAGGCTAAAGAGACGTGACAGCTAAACGCAACATGTTATACTGGCAGGGGAGAATGTTATAAAAATGCTACTGGGACACCTGTCAAAATTAAGCACAGAATGCATTTTAGGTGATAGTATTAAATCAACATCAAATTTCCTGAATTTAATCTTAGTCATTATGATTATGAAGGAAAATATCCTTGCTTTTAGGAGAAACATTTCTTTCATTATTCATAAGACTGATCACTTCTAACATACCTACAGATTACTTGTAATTCTTTTATGAATATCCTATTGTTATCTTTGGGCAATTTAAAAATGAGGGTATGGTATGACTAGATTGATTTCAATTTGTTTTTTTTTTTTTTTTAATGGAATTTATTGCCTGCATATTGATTGGATCATGGAACTAAGGAAAAAATTGGAACAACCAGGCTGGAGGAAGAAAGAACTAGCATTTGATAATGTCATTTTTTAAAGATTTGGTGGGTTTCTTTAGTATGAACCCCCCGGCCCTTTAATCATTAACTGCTCTCTATAAGGGCTATGACTACATTTTACCTCATTAAGTGCCAATTACACTCTTAGTTTTCAAACACGACATTTGTGCCTAAATTCAAACTGTTAAGTTTATACTAAAAATGCATTAGTTTGCTTTTAATTTAAAGCCTACAGACTTCAACTATTTTAGGGGTAAAAGAAAGAAAATCCCATTACAAAATCGTAAGTTAAATGGCTGTGGTAGGGCAGGGGAGGTAAGCCAAGTCCTGTAAATATAATCTTCTGCAGCTCACCCTGAGGAATATTTCTCCACGAGGCCAGACCTGGCTAAGACCCCTCGTTGGTAGTCCAGCAGTGCTTCTCTGGCACTTACTTAAAACATTTGATCATCTTGTCAGGGACCATCTTGGGTGTCTGTCTACCCCATGAACTACGTGTGTCCCAAGGAAAGATACTGAGACATTTCCTTTGATCTCTGTTGTCTAACCTAGTGCCTGGCATTCAGATGGAGGTCTATAAATATTTAGTGGATTAATCTAAATTTCTTTTTTTAAAAAAAGCATATCCATGTGCACTTATGTGTGTCTCTGTGTCTATATCTAAAAGTCGGGGTTTAGGTAGAATTCTAATAAGTGATCTAGTTTCATGCCCTACAGTAGGACAAAAAATTGGAACAAAAAAAGAGCATATGCAGTCTGCTTCTAGAAGAGAACATTCACAGCAGCAATAAGTAAAACCCTAACAGAGATGAGAGAAAGAAAACTAGGAAAAGTATGATTCTGGAGATACTTACTGTAATTTATGTCTATAAGGACAATGCTGATTCACCAAAAGATGATTAGATTGTACTCCATATACTCTGGTTTAGCAGGCAGCAAAATATATAATGTTTTTAAAAGTCAAAAGAAAAATGTTATAGAACATTTAAATTGTGGGAGTTTTTTTTGGACATGTCATCCCTGTCCAAAGTTTAATAGATGGGCAACAGCTATATGTGCTTTTTATTACTTGTTTTTACTGAACACTCATGGTTCCTGCTTTTTTTTCTTTTTAAAAAATTTTTATTGAAATATAGTAAATTTACAATGTTGTGTTAGTTTCAGGTGTACAGCAAAGTGATTCAGTTATACATATATATAAATATTCTTTTTTTACATTCTTTTCCATTGTAGGGTATTACAAGATATTGAGTATGGTTCCCTGTGCTACACAGTAGGTCCTTGTTGGTTCTCTATTTTACATATAGTAGTGTATATTTTAATCCCAAATTCCTAATTTATCCCTCCTCCCCTCCCCTTTGGTGACCATAAGTTTGTTTTCTATGTCTGTGAGTCTATTTCTGTTTTCTAAATAAGTTCATTGGTATCATTTGTTTAGATTCCACATATAAGTGATATCATATGATATTTGTCTTTGGCTTACTTCACTTAGTATGATAATCTCTAAGTCCATCCATGTTGCTGCAAATGGCATTACTTCATTCTTTTTTATGGCTGAGTAATATTCCATTGTGTGTATATTTATATATATGTGTGTATATATGTGTGTGTGTGTGATATACACACACACACACACATACCACATCTTCTTTATCCATTCATCTGTTGATGGACACTTAAGTTGCTTCCATGTCCTGGTTATTGTAAATAATGCTACAACAAACACTGGGGTGCATGTATCTTTTCAAATTATGTTTTTCTCTGGATATATGCCCAGGATTGGGATTGCAGGATCATATGGTAGCTCTATTTTCAGTTTTTTAAGGAACCTCCATACTGTAGTTCCTGTTTTTAATTTTAAAGCAGATGAATTAGAACATTTTGTATTTCTCCCTTCCAGAAAGATCCCACAAAACAATGAATTACTTTTGTGGCCCTCAACCAAGTTTTGTCAGAAATGAAACACGACTTCCCTCAGGCACCTTTGCAACCTCCCTGAGAAGGGATGAAGGAGATGGGCCACCTCCTTCCCCTCCTCCCACACACACCCAGTCTGTAAACACTGCAGCCGCCTGCATAGCAGAGGCAGGTCAGAAAACAGGGCTTCCCAGCCCTCAGTCCTCTTCTTACACCGCTAGCTCCCGGCCTCCCGACTTCCCAAAGGATGACATTCTGGGTACAAGCAGCCTTTGTCAGTCTCCACTGGCACAGGAAGTAAACACCTGGGAGTCACTGGGGTAACAGATACAGAAGCACCAACACTTGGCCGCAGAGCAGGTCATCCAAACAGCTTCATGGGGTCTCAGTGGGCCTCTGCCTGCATTTCCAGCACAGCACACCATGAAGTCCTTGGCCATGCCTAAGTTTTCAGAGCTCGGCAACAGCTCTCCTGGCCACCAAGTTCCTAATTCCCTTGGCCAGAGGTCTTATCCAGAACTCCCTGACTCTGGGGTCCAAAGCTTCCAGCTTTCAAGGATTCCACGCTGCTGCCCCCAGCCCAACCATTCCTGCTAGCTGGTTCACCGGCTCCCAGTCAGCTCTCAGAGCCCCACCAGGGAAACTGGGGGGTTGACAGACTCTTTGGGTTCTGCCCAGTTTCTCAGTGCTTGGCCCCTCTCTGAGGAATCCAGCCTCATCCTCCCCAGCAAATCCACCCTCTCTCCTTTGCCAGAGGTCTGTGCACTGCAGAGCACTGCAAAAGCCCACTGAATTCGATTTATTTGTCTGTGTTTTAAGACAGAGAACCATAAACTGTTTCACTCATTCACTTAAAAAATTTTAAGGACAAAGTTTGTGAGACTTGTGGGAAGAAAACAAAAACAGAACCTACATTTGGGTCTACATTTTGGCCATTGTTATGAAGAAAAATATGAGAAAGGAAAAAGAAGGTAACAGAAGAAGAGAAAGGGGTTAGGACAGATTTAAAAGACATAAAGAGATTAAGACGGCAAGGCAGAGAAGAGCAGACATTAAATAATTGAAAAAGAAAGGACCATATACCTGCAGACTTGACATACTGATGAAAAGAGTCAGAGAGAGAGAGAGAGAGAAAGCCACAGAAAAACAAAATACTGTCCACAGAAGTATAGCAGTTCCCTGAGGAAAGGTAATATGTCTGTTTGCTGCTCTTTTCTCCAGAGCCAAGCACAGTACCTGACATAGAGTAGATAGACACTCAATAAATAGTTGTTGACTGAATAAATGAAAAAGTGAGACAAAGAAACACATAGAAGGCAACAGATAGGAAAGAAGTCTGTGTAGTCATTAAGCACAGGTGGACCTGGGTTCAGATCTTGGCTTTGTATCTTCAGATTTTTGTGATTTGGGGTAATGTACTCATTACTTTTAATAGTTTTGCATCTCGATATCTTAATATGTTGAAACAAACTATGTTCCAGATATTTTGCTATTTTTTTCCTATATCCAAACCACCCTTCCATGCTCTGCTTTGTGTCTCTGGGGCTGCGACTCTGTAGACCACATTCTGGCTTTGCCAGCTGGCTGAGAAGGAAGAAGGGATTTGTTCCTCCTGCCTGCTTCCTGTTCCTTTTTAAATGACTAATACATTTTCTATCTCCTGGGTGGATCCTGACTGAAACAGGGTAACACCGACTTCATGGAATTGTGAGCCTAGGTGTAGAAAGTGCTTAGAATATGGCCTGGCTGTATTAACAACCCAATAACTGTGAGCTATATAATACATAGAGACACAGCAGCACATTTGGACAGTAATACTGAAAGTGACACAGATGGGCTTTCATGGAGCATGACCTTTGAAGACTTTGACAGGTGTGCTCTGCCTTTACAGCTCCAGGCACAGATAAAGTAACCAAGTCAGATATCATATGTCATTGAATCTAAGACACCACTGATTGTCAAACACACCATTAATTCTGTGTTATCACTAAGAAAATAAAAAATCACTACCAATTAAGCTATGGTATATTATAGTTTGTGAGGCTCGTTCTGATATTATAAGTATTAAAATGTGAAAAAAAATGTGTGCCTTAGAATTGATGAAACATGGTATAGTCAGCCCTCTGTATCTGCGGGTACCGCAACCGTGGATTCAATCAACTGTGGATCAAAAAAAATTTTTTTTAATTCCAGAAAGATCCAAAAAGCAAAACTTTAATTTGCCGTGTACAGGTAACTATTTACATAGCATTTACATTGTATTACTGTAAGTAATTTAGAGATGACTTAAGGTATATGAGAGGATGTCCATAGGTTATATGCAAATACTACACCATTATATACAAAGGACTTGAGAATCCATGGATTTTGGTCTCCATGGAAGGTTCTGGAACCAATCCCCTGTGGGTAACAAGGGACAACTGTATTTACATTAAACTATGGTGAACTTTAGGTAACCCTTGAATGGATCTATAGTCATTCTTTATTTCTACCTCTATACCAATATTAAAAATACACACACACACACACACACACACAATTAGGAAAGGTGAAGAAGAAGAAAACCATGTCCTGGCTCTGCATGGATCCTTATTCGAGGGTCCCTGAGGAAGCCAACAATTGGAAATTGGCCCCAACAAAATAGATCTTTCCTTTGGTTTAGTCTGCCTGTTTGTGTTTTTGTTTTTTGGTTTTTTTTTTAATAGATCTTTATTGGGGTGCAATTGCTTCACAATACTGTGTTAGTTTCTGTTGCATAACAAAGCAAATCAGCCATATGCATACACATGTCCCCATATACCCTCCCTCTTGAGCCTCACTCCCATCCTCCCTATCCCACCCTTCTAGGTCATCGCCAAACACCGAGCTGATCTCCCTGTGCTATGCTGCTGCTTCCCACCAGCCAACTATTTTACATTTGGTAGTGTATATATGTTGATGCTACTCTCACTTCGGCCCAGCTTCGCCCTCCCACCCCATGTCCTCAAGTCCATTTTCTATGTCTACCTCTTTATTCCTGCCCTGCAACTAGGTTCATCAGTACCATTTGTTTTTTTTTTAGATTCCATATATATGCGTTAGCATATGATATTTGTTTTTCTCTTTCTGACTTACTTCACTCTGTATGACGGACTTTAGGTACATCCACCTCACTACAAATAACTCAGTTAAGTTTCTTTTTATGTCTGAGTAATATTCCATTGTATATATGTGCCACATCTTCTTTATCCATTCATCTGTCAATGGACATTTAGGTTGGTTCCATGTCCTAGCTATTGTAAATAGTGCTGCAATGAACATTGTGGTACATGTCTCTTTTTGAATTATGGTTTTCTCAGGGTATATGCCCAGTAGTGGGATTGCTGGGTCATATGGTAGTTCTATTTTTAGTTTTTTAAGGAACCTCCATACTGTTCTCCATAGTGGCTGTATCAATTTACATTCCCACCAATAGTGCAGGAGGATTCCCTTTTCACCACACCCTTTCCAGCACTTATTGTGTCTAGATTTTTTGATAATGGCCATTCTGACCGGTGTGAAGTGATACCTCGTTGTAGTTTTGATTTGCATTTCTCTAGTAATTAGTGATGTTGAGCATCTTTTCATGTGCCTCTTGGCCATCTGTATGTCTTCCTTGGTGAAATGTCTATTTAGGTCTTCTGCCCATTTAACTGGATTGTTTGTTTTTTTGATATTGAGCTCCATGAGCTGTTTGTATATTTTGGAGATTAATCCTTTATCTGTTGTTTCATTTACAAATATTTTTTCCCATTCTGAGAGTTGTCTTTTTGTCTTGTTTATGGTTTCCTTTGCTGTGCAAAAGCTTTTAACTTTAATTAAGTCCCATTTGTTTACTTTTGTTTTTATTTCCGTTACTCTAGGAGGTGGGTCATAAAAGATCTTGCTGTGGTTTATGTCAAAGAGTGTTTTTCCTGTGTTTTCCTCTAAGAGTTTTATAGTGTCTAGTCTTACATTTAAAGTCTTTAATCCATTTTGAGCTTATTTTTGTGTATGGTGTTAGGGAGTGTTCTAATTTCATTCTTTTACATGTAGCTGTCCAGTTTTCCCAGCACCACTTATTGAAGAGGCTGTCTTTTCTCCATTGTATGTTCTTGCCTCCTTTGTGGTAAATTAGGTGCCCATATGTGCATGGGTTTATCTCTGGGCATTCTATCTTGCACCATTGATCTATATTTCTGTTTTTGTGCCAGTACCATACTGTCTTGATTACTGTAGCTTTGTGGTATAGTTTGAAGTCAGGGAGCCTGATTCCTCCAATTCCGTTTTTCTTTCTCAAGATTGCTTTGCCTATTCAGGGTCTTTTGTGTTTCCATACGAATTGTAAAATTTTTTGTTCTAATTCTGTGAAGAATGCCATTGGTAGTTTGATAGGGATTGCATTTAATCTGTAGATTGCTTTGGGTAGTATACTCATTTTCACAATATTGATTCTTCCAGTCCAAGAACGTGGTATATTTCTCCATCTGTTTATGTCACCTTTGATTTCTTTCATCAGTGTTTTATAGTTTTCTGAGTACAAGTCTTTCACTTCCTTAGGCAGGTTTATTCCTAGGTGTTTTATTGTTTATGTTGCAATGGTAAATGGGAGTGTTTCCTTAATTTCTCTTTCTGATTTTTTGTTGTTGGTGTATAGGAATGCCAAAGATTTCTGTGCATTAATTTTGTATCCTGCAACCTTACCAAATTCAATTGATTAGTTCTAGTAGTTTTCTGGTGGCATCTTTAGGATTTTCTATGTATATCATGTCATCTGCAAACAGTGACAGTTTTACTTCTTCTTTTCCAATCTGTATTCCTTTTATTTCTTTTTCTTCTCTGATTGCCATGGCTAGGACTTCCAAAATTATGTTGAATAAGAGTGGCAAGAGTGGACATCCTTGTCTTGTTCCTGATCTTACTGGAAATGCTTTTAAGTTTTTCACCATTGAGTATGATGCTTGCTGTGGTTTTGTCATATATGGCCTTCATTATGTTGAGGTAGGTTCCCTCTATGCCCATTTTCTGGAGAGTTTTTATCATAAATTGGTGTTGAATTTTGTCAAAAGCTTTTTCTGCCTCTATTGAGATGATCATATGGTTTTTATTGCTTAATTTGTTAATGTGGTGTATCACATTGATTGATTTGCATATACTGAAGAATCCTTAACATCCCTGGGATAAATCCCACTTGATCATGGTCTATGATCCTTTTAATGTGCTGTTGGATTCTGTTTGCTAGTACTTTGTTCAGGATTTTTGCATCTATGTTCATCAGTGATATTGGTCTGTAATTTTCTTTTTTTGTGATATCTTTTTCTGGTTTTGCTATGAGGGTGATGGTGGCTCCGTAGAATGAATTTGGGAGTGTTTCTCCCTCTGCAATTTTTTGGAAGAGTTTGAGAAGGATCGGTGTTAGCTCTTCTCTAAGCGTTTGGTATAATTTGCCTGTGAAGCCATCTGGACCTGGGCTTTTGCTTGTTGGAAGATTTTAAATTGTGGTTTCAATTTCATTACTTGTGATAGGTCTATTTATATTTTCTAATTCTTCCTGGTTCAGTCTCAAAAAATTGTACCTTTCCAAGAATTTGTCCATTTCTTCATGGTTGTCCATTCTATTGGCATATAGTTGTTTGTGGTAGTCTCTTAATATCCTTTGTATTTCTGCAGTGTCAGTTGTGATTTCTTCTTTTTCATTTCCAATTTTATTGATTTGTGTCCTCTCCCTTTTTTTCTTGATGAGTTTGGCTAAGGGTTTATCCATTTTGTTTACCTTCTCAAAGAACCAGCTTTTAGTTGTATTGATCTTTGCTATTGTTTTCTTTGTTTCTATTTCGTTTATTTCTGCTCTGCTCTTTATGATTTCTTTCCTTCTACTGACTTTGGGTTTTCTTTGTTCTTCTTTCTCTGGTTGTTTTAAGTGTAGGGTTAAATTGTTTATTTGAGATTTTTCTTGTTTCTTGAGGTGAGATTGTATTGCTATAAACGTCCCTCTTCGAACTGCTTTTGCTGCATCCCATAGGTTTGGGGTTGTCAGGTTTTCATTGTCATTTGTTTCTATGTATTTTTTAATTTCTTCTTTGATTTCTGTAGTGATCTCTTGGTCATTTAGTAGCGCACTGTTTAGCCTCCATGTATTTGTGGTTTTTACAGTTTTTTTCCTGTAATTGATTTCCAATGTCATAGTGTTGTGGTCAGAAAAGATGCTTGATACGATTTCAATTTTCTTAAATTTCCCAAGGCTTGATTTGTGACCCAAGATGTGATCTATCCTGGAGAATGTTCTGTGTGCAATTGAGAAGAAAGTGTATTCTGCCACTTTTGGGTGGAATGTTCTATAAATATCAATTAGATCTATCTGGTCTGTTGTGTCATTTAAAGCTTGTGTTTCCTTATTTGTTTTCTGTTTGGTTGATCTGTCCATTGGTGTAAGTGGGGTTTTGAAGGCCCCTACTATTATTGTGTTACTGTCGATTTCTCCCTTCATGGTTGTTAGCATTTGCCTTATATATTGAGGTGCTCCTATGTTGGGTGCATAAACATTTATAATTGTTATATCTTCTTCTTGGATTGATCCTTTGATCATTATGTAGTGTCCCTCCTTATCTCTTGTAACAGTCTTTATTTTAAAGTCTATTTTATCTGATACAAGTATTGCTACCCCAGCTTTCTTTTGATTTCCATTTGCGTGGAATATCTTTTTCCATCCCTTCACTTTCAGTCTGTATGTGTCCCTAGGTCTGAAGTGGGTCTCTTGTAGACAGCATATATATGGGTCTTGTTTTTGTATCCATTCAGCCAGTCTGTGTCTTTTGGTTGGGGCATTTAATCCATTTACATTTCAAGTTATTATCGATACGTATGTTCCTATTACCATTTTATTAATTCTTTTGGGGGTTTTTTGGGGGTCTTTTTCTTCTCTTGTGTTTCCCACCTAGAGAAGTTTCTTTAGCATTTGTTGTAAAGCTGGTTTGGTGGCGCTGAATTCTCTTAGCTTTTGCTTATCTGAAAAGCTTTTGACTTCTCCATCGAATCTGAATGAGATCCTTACTGGGTAGAGTAATCTTGGTTGTAGGTTTTTCTCTTTCATCACTTTAAGTATATCCTGCCACTCCCTTCTGGCCTGTAGAGTTTCCCCTGAAAAATCAGCTGATAACCTTATGGGGATTCCTTTGTATGTTATTTTTTGTTTCTCCCTTGTTGCTTTTAATATTTTTTTCTTTGAATTTAATTTTTGTTAGAGTGATTAATATGTGTCTTTGTTTTTCCTAGGGTTTGTCCTGTATGGGGCTCTGTGCTTCCTGGACTTGGGTGACTATTTCCTTTCCCATGTTAGGGAAGTTTTCCACTATAATCTCTTCACATATTTTCTCAGACTGTTTCTTTTTCTCTTCTTCTTCTTTCTCTTCTTCTTCTTCTTTTTCTCTTCTTCTTTTTCTCTTCTCTTCTTCTTCTTCTTCTCTTCTTCTTCTTTTCTCTTCTTCTTCTTTTTCTCTTCTTCTCCCTATAATTCAAATGTTAGTGCATTTAGTGTTGTACCAGAGGTCTCTGAGATTGTCTTCAATTCTTTTCATTCTTTTTTCTTTATTCAGCAGTTATTTCCACCATTTTGTCTTCCAGCTCACTTATTTGTCCTTTTGCCTCAGTTATTCTGTTATTGATTCCTTCTAGTGTATTTTTCATTTCAGTTATTGTGTTGTTCTTCTCTGGTTTGTTTGTTTAGTTCTTCTAGATCTTTGTTAAACATTTCTTGTATTTTCTCAATCCATGCCTCCATTCTATTTCTGAGATTCTGGACCATCTTTACTATAATTACTCCAAATTCTTTTTCAGGTAGATTGCCTGTTTCCTCTTCATTTATTTGGTCTTGAAGGTTTTTACCTTGCTCCTTCTGTGATGTGTTTTTTTTGCCATCTCATTTTTTTTTTTTTTTTATGGGTGGGATTTTGTTTCTGTCTTATTGATTGTTTGGCCTGAGGCTTCCAACACTGAGCTTTGTAGGCTATTGGGTAGAGCTGGGTCTTGGTGCTGAGATGAGGAACTCCGTGAGACCTCACTCCAGTGAATATTCCCTGGGGTCTGAGGTTCTCTCTTAGTCCAGTGGTTCAGACTCAGAGCTCCCACTGCAGGAACTTTGGCCTGACCCCAGGCTCATGAACCAAGATCCCACAAGCCCTGGGGTGGCAAAAAAAAAAACAACAACAACAATAACAAAGTAAAAAATAAAATTAGACTAGGAAACTAACAGATATGTTAGGAAGAATATAGAAATAAAAATATAGATGAATTAACAACTGGAAGGTACATCAGTACCACAAGAGTGTAAAAGAGGAGAGGGAAAAGGAACAAAAAAGGGGAGGGGGGAAAGGCCTTGGCTGTGGAGGGCGGGACCTAAGCAAGGGTGAGGTTTGGGCAGTGGGCAGGGCCAATGCTCAGGACCCCCAGGGCTGGAAAAGGCCCTGGGGGCTGTGGGGGGTGGGGCTTAGGCTCAAGGAACAGAAGGGGCCCAGGCATGCCCCCCCCGCCCTGCCATCTCAGAGGGCAGGGGACCTCACCTGGGACCCCAGCAGGCTTCCTGGGCTCCAGTGGGTGGGGCAAATGCCCTCCTCTCCTCTCCTGCTCCTCCGGTCTGGGAGGGCCCCTCCTGCCTGCCTCTCCTGATCTCCCTGGCCTCCCTCCTATGCCCCCAGGACCCACGTGGCCTGGAGGGGGCTTGGAAGGCAGGGGATCAGCCTGGGAGCTCGGCAGGCACCCCATGCCTGAGTGGGCCAGGCGATCGCCCTCCGCTCTTCTCTTGCTCCTCCCAGAGGGCCCCTCCTGCCTGCCTCTTCTGATCTCCCTGGCCTCAGGGGCACTGATCCTGTCTGGCCTCCATTTCTTCTCCCCCCTCAGTCTCCCTGTGTCCTACAGGTTCACTTTGGGTTTCCTCCCGTCTCCTTGGGCGTCAGAGCCCCCCCTCCAGCGGCTGGCAGGCGCCCTAGTGTGGGGAGATGCTAATTCCGTGTCTTCCCACACCGCCATCTTTAGTCTGCCTGTTTTAACCAAGGGCTTACCTACGTCACCCAGCAAAGCCTTCCAGTTTTAAGAGCAAAATAACCTAGCACACAAACCACAGACAAATCAGAAGTTTGTTTTCCGTTCAAACTGAGAAGGAATGAGAACCTAAAATGGAAAGTGTCCTTGCTTATTAGCATGACCAATGGTTTGAACTAAAGTTATCCTCTGTTCAGAACGCTCTGTGGGCTTTTATGCATCATGCTTAAGCTTCAGTCCAAGTATGTTTCTAGAGTATAGTTATAATCAGAAAAACAAGGAATGCAAAAATAACACCTATGAGTCAATGGATTTCCTGCCACAAATAAGTTCTTACTCTAGCTGGCACTGCACAGCCCTGATCACATTGGGAAACAGCCTGGAATTGACTCCACGTCACGCAGATTCAAGACCACCTGTCTCCATATAAAATCATGGACCACAAAAAAGTGATGAATTGATGGAACATAGGGAAGGTGTGAGGAAGCAAAAGAGAGGGATGAGTGTGAAACTGATTGGCACTTGATTTGAAGAAGAAAGATGACTAAATGGAAGCTCTTCAGACAGTTTTCATTGACCGGGGTTCATTTTCTTTAATTTTCACCCACTGGTCAAATGGGGAACTGCAATTCATGTCTTTCCCTGCCTCCAGCCTCTGACTTGATCTGGAAGTGGAAAATTGGAGTAGAGCCTTAGCCTCTTCTACAGCTCTGTTCACTCTGTGGGCAACCCTTGTTTACAAATCCTTGCTATGCCTCTCTGTCTCAACTTTCAAATTTTTTCCTAGGATGTGTAAAGAAGAAAATTCATCCCCAACGTGTATGAATATTAGAAAGAGGAAAGTGTGGGCTGCAAAAGGGGGAGGAAAGGGACCTAGTGGACCAGTGTGGAAGTGCTTGTTTCACGGAGATAAGCTTCTGTCTCAGAAAGCCTAAACAAATTGCTGGAAGAACACTGAGAAGAGGCACGGAGAGGGAGGTAGATTAATCAGGTGTTGTATGATGTGTCCTGTGTATTGCATATTTACTATGTAACTAGCATTGTGGTGGACACTGGAGATGCAAAGGCCAATAAGAGAATTCTAGCCTCTGGGAGCTCACAATCTAATCAATGTGTAAACAATCAACCCAATACTTTCCAAAAATAAAAGCAGAATTGATGAGTCAGGACCCACAAGAATAACAGAGGAGGAAGTTAATTAAGAGGCAGTCACCCCAGGGCCTTTGCACTTGTAATTCTCTCTGGTTGGATGCTCTCTCCTGAGATATCTTCATGGCTCACCCTTTCAGCCATGCTCAGAAAAGGGCCAGCATCAGGGAGACAAGGATAAGATGGGTGAATCTATAGGGTCTGTGGCATCCCTAAGATCTTCTGATCAAAGACCAAATGTACCAAATCTCTTATCATATTAATCAACAACTTCTTTGCTCACAGCACTTACTTTCCCCACGTGTGTGTCAGCTTTCGTCTGTGCTAAATCTGTCATAGGTGATCAGTATTTCTGATCATGTATTCTGATGTAAGGCCCTAACAGAAACTAAGCTGAGTCCTCTCCTTGGTGACTCAATAACAGTCATGGTCCCTCTGTGCAGTAAGACTTGGCCCCTGGAGCTCCAGGCTGCAGTTCAGTAGTGAGGCTCTCAGTGGAAGTGAAGGACAATGACATGCTGATGTTGGCTGGCATGGCTCACAAGAACCAAAGGTTAAAGTTTTAAGAATTTTGTAAACCAGTTGATGACACATTTTGTAGCTTGAAATCAGCCATGGTGGGAGTATTGAAACCATAGAAATTAGCCAGCAGTACACAACAGGTCTTCTTTTCCTTGGTTGTTATGTATTTACTAGCACACCATTGCTAAGGATGATCCTTCTAAATTGCAGGGAACAGCTTTGACCAAATGGTTCCTTTAGCAAAAACAAGACAAAACTTGTAAAAGGGGACAGAGAGCAGTATCCTTCTTGATCCTGACCAAGGACGAAACCCCTCATGTGCTCCATGCTCAACAACTGCCTGAAGCAGAGGTTGGCAAACTTTGTAAAGGGCCAGATAGTCAATATTTTCAGCTTTGCAGGTCATCTGGTCACTATTGCTACTATTCAACTCTGCCTTTGTAGCACAAGAACAACCGAAGACAATGTGTAAATGTTGGGTATGGCTGTGTTCCAACAGAATTTTATTTATGGACACTGAAATTTGAATTTCATGTCATTTTCATGTGTCACAAAATATTATTCTTCTTTTGATCTCTTTTCAATCATTTATAATGGTAAACTCCATTCTTAGCTCACCAGTTATACAAAATCAGGTAGTGGGCTGGATTTGGCCCATGGGCTGTAGTTTGCCTAATTATACAAAGTATAGCCCAGGGGCTACACTTTGCCTTGAAGTATAATATTGTATAATATAATAGTGTTGAAGAAGGAAAAGATGATCACCAGGTCTCAATGAATAGAAATAACAACTCTCATTATTGAGTAGTGTATGTACCAAGTGCTACCCTAAGAGATTTATATACATTCACTCATTTAATCCTTAAAATGATCCAAAAATAAACACTATTATTGAGGTTTAGGGAAGAAAAATACCATGACCAAAGTCACACAGTGGGAACATGGCAGAGATGGCTGGGGTTTAGACCCGTTTTTCCCTAATTTGAGACTTGTACTTTTAGCCTATGCCACCCCTGTTTGAAATCCAGGGTCTTGTGTGCAGGAAATAATCTGGAGTACTTACCACCAATTCATATATTTACCGTCCTTCAGCCAGTCGCTTGCAGCTACTCCCTCTTTCATTCTTTACTCCCCATTCACAGGCCCTAGAAGCCATTCAGCAAACTTATCCCAGAAGAACAATAAGATGA
The DNA here is from genome assembly GCF_028023285.1 of Balaenoptera ricei. NCBI lineage: Eukaryota > Metazoa > Chordata > Mammalia > Artiodactyla > Balaenopteridae > Balaenoptera > Balaenoptera ricei. The sequence goes on along the minus strand of NC_082648.1, from coordinate 58,985,147 downwards.
GCAAAGTCACTTGCAAGTTTATCTTTTTTTAAGAACTCCGTAAAATATGGAAGTAGGTTGAGTAGCACTTGCAATATATTTTCAAAAAATCAGGCTAAAAAGAGGCATCTGGGTCATGTGAGGATGGAAGTAGAGACCCTGGCTGGACTTTGCCCTTGACTGGGAGGACAAAGCTAGGAGTTTTGCTTCACACCATTTCAAAGAAGGGAAGGAAAACTAATTCTTGAGAGGACAGTGACTCCTGGCGGGAAAAAAATTATTGTATGTGTGTGTATTTATGGAAGTAATGTTCATAAATAGGAAGAAAACATAAATTATAAGGTTAATTTATTCCTGGGAGATTAAACGTCATAATTTCTGTAATTATCTTACCACTACTTTAGTAAAAAAGAATTCAGATGAAGCAAATTTAAAATGTTAATTTTTCATTTTTTTATTTTATTTTTTTGGTGTGTTGGGTCTTTATTGCTGCACGCAGGCTTTCTTTAGTTGCGGGGAGCGGGGCCTACTCTTCATTGCGGTGCGCGGGCTTCTCATTGCGGTGGCTTCTCGTTGCGGAGCACGGGCTCTAGGCGCACGGGCTTCAGTAGTTGTGGCTCGTGGGCTCTAGAGCGCAGGTTCAGTAGTTGTGACGCACGGGCTTAGTTGCTCCGCGGCATGTGGGACCTTCCCAGACCAAGGCTTGAACCCATGTCCCCTGCATTGGCAGGAGGATTCTTAACCACTGCGCCACCAGGGAAGTCCTAAAATGTTAATAGTCTTAGATCTAAGTGAAATGTTTCACTATTAACAAAACATTTTTAAATGCCTAAAACAGATAGTATGACTGAATAACAGATTTTTATGTAGAACATAAATAACTGTTTAGCTTGAGTTCTAAGATAGATCAGAGGGATGGTGACCTGGGTACAATTGAGTGGTGTCCTGACAATGGTTTTCCAGTTTAGGTCAGCCCTGACCACAGATGATCCTTCACTTGGCCATTAATTTTACTCAGCTTTGAAATAAGCCCAATCTGTCCTTGCCAATAAAACTCAGAAATCCAGGCACACAGTTAAAGGAAACTTTGGTTCAACCGTGAAGACCAGGCTAAACATTCACTGGTTTATGGAGAAAGCTGATTTGTCTCCTTGAGAAGCGAGCTCTTTACATAATAAAATGCCGTGCCTGCTTAACCTTGAAAAAGGTCAAGCTACCGGTGATGGAGTCCAGGCTTCAAACAAAGAACCAGATGTCAGAATGGTAATGATCAAGAAGACGGATGGTATCTAGTACTGCTGAGAATTTGGGGAAACAGGTACAAGCATGCACTTTTGGTGGGAGTGTAAATTGGTGCAACCTTCCTAGGGGAAAATTTGGCGACATGTAGAAAAGCCTTTTTGAAGTCTTTGACTTAGAAGTTCCACCCCTAGAAAGTTACCCTAAGCCAATAGTTGGATAAATGTGTTAGGATGAACAAACAGGATGTTAACTGCTGGCGAGTTTACGGTACTGATAAATTTGAAATGACACAAACGTAGTCATTTAAGAATTTGGTTAAATAATTTGACATATCTACACAATGAAAACCATGAAGCCATTAACTAGAATGATATGGATATATATTTATAGACATGAAAATATAGATGTTTATATGTTGCTAAGTGGGGAAAAAACTTTGTGTCCTCTGATTCTTTGTGGGGTGTGTGTGTGTGTGTGCGCACAGAGAAAAAATCTGAACAGCACAATTTTTACAGCAGTTATTTCTCAGCCTAATTTTAAGCTTTATATTTTTCTGTACTTTCTGAATTTTCAGGAATGAGCATGTATTATTTTTTTTAGAAAAAAAATTTACATAAGAAAAAATTCCCTAAGAACTAACTAGTGATATCTGGTTGTCCTCTTCCTTTAGTTTTAACCCTCTAGTTAAAATTAATTCTGATCCTGCTTTTTTCATGACATCTGCTAGTTGGACCTCTACCTCGGACTTCTCAGAGGTTGAGATATTCAGGCCATTTCCATTTTTTTAGGCCCTTAGTATATATATATATATATATATATATATATATATATACAACCTAGTAAGGGCCCAATACCACATCATGGTGCTGTGGTTTCTCTGTTGCCTGAAGAACCAAAGTTCTAGAAACAGTGATTTGGGAGCTGTGACAAGATGACAATGTCAATCATGGGGAACCCCAGTGCTAGAGGTGGACCAAGGAGCATTAGACACCTGCCTATGTTCAGAGAAACATACAAAAACAGATATAGACCAAGACCACACCTGCAGTAATGTGGCATCAAGCTCCAAACTGAAAGCAGGAGTTATGTCAACTTTTCTACATAACTGAGAGACTAGGCCCTGCCCAGATGCCACATTTGAATGATTGGGCAGGCAAGGCTTCAATACTCTCAGCAAGACAGAGATGGATCACTCACAGTGATTTCCTGGGGCAGAACACCAGCTGAGCCAACCACAATAACATTCCTTGTTTTGCCAAATTCCCCTGTAAGCTGGACAGGAGCAGACACTGGGAACTCAGAGTACTCAAGCAGTTACCGTGGGCAACTGAGCAAGGGTGACCATCACGGAAGAAGAAACAAATTTAAGATACTCCAAAGCACCTCTGCAAGACATGTGATCTATAGGTGGCATCAGGAATGGGCACAACACGCAGACGAGTCTGGCAAGTGGTGCCACAGACAGGGCAAATGCTCTGGAAAACAATTTTGTTTGTTTACTTTTGAACATTCTGTTCAGTAACATCAGTGTCCATGCAAGGTTTCTCCCTTATTTTACTTATAAATTAATTTATGTAATAAATTATGTTATTAAATAATTGTTACATAAATTAATTTCCATTTATTCCCACCACCACCCTCATGCTCCTTTCACCATAGGCAGTCATTTTAATGTGTTTAGTGTGGATATTTTTATTTGCAGGTGTTTTTGCAGAATGCATAATGTTTTGTGTTCATGGATTTATTTATTTTATTTTTTTTTGGCTGCGCCATGTGGCTTGTGGGATCTTAATTCCCTGATCAGGGATTGAACCCACGCCCTTAGCAGTGAAAGTGCAGAGTCCTAACCACTGGACCACCAGGGAATTCCCCATGGATTTTTAAATTACATAAATGGTTATGTTAAACATCTCATTCTGTTTTCTCCCTCTTCCTCTAAATCACTAAATATTAGCCTATTAATATTAGCTATATGTTGCTATATTCCCTATTGCTGTATGTATATCTATTGCTGTATGAATATATAATCCATTTTTCCTAACTGCCATCTCATGCCCAGTCATGGGCCTCCACAACGTTTTACCCATCTGCTTTCCCAGGGATAGACAGACACTCACAAACAATATTGCAATTAACACTATTGTATATGTCCTCTTATGGACCTCTGTGAGAATATCCCTGGCACATATACCCAGGAGTTATATTGTTGGAACGCTGAATGTATGTATACTTAATTTGACTAAATTCTGCAAGATTGCTTACCAGAATGGCTGCACCAATCTCTACTTGCATTAGCACTGTGTAAAAATTCCTCTCTCCACATCCCCAGGGCAGGAACCATTTACAAGAGGTAGGTCTCCATATGGAGCCCTTTCCTTTTAGATTATGGACTTTTTGTGTCTTGCTCCCACACTGAATGCCTGAGCACAGCACTTGAGGAACTCCTGGGAGTTGGTACTGAGAATACTCGTAGCTCGGGCGCCCTAGAAGAAAGGTGGATTAATGTGCCTCACTGCTATTCAGTCATTTATTGAGTGCCTACTAAGTGCAAAGCTCCATGCTAATGGATAAAATCTCATGGGATCTGTACCTTTTTTTGGATTTAGGAATTCGTGGGAAAGAATGACATTAATTCAAATTCCGACAAATAAATAACCACAAGCATGCAGTGTTATGAATGAGAATGTCAGGATGCCGTGGGGAACCTTATCTAAACAAGAATGAAAGTGCCATGATGGAGGGAGTTTTCAATACTGTACCTTAGCTTCCAGAAGAGTACTTGACACTGGTTGGCCCTCATTAAATATTTGCTGAATAAATGACTAAAAGAATAGAAGGTCAAGGTTCGAGTAAGGCCTTCCTAAGAACATAATATTTGAACCAAGCCTTGGAAGGTGAGCAAGGGTTAGTCAGAGCAAGGTGATGGTGGTGGTGGTAGTGGTGGTAGTACCAGGAGCTCTCCCAGGTAGAGAGTTGGGGAAGGGTACATAATGACAGCAACAACTGAACCCATCTGTGGAAATACCCTCACATTCCAGGCACATGTGTTCTGGAATGCCCATCCCTCTTCTCAGCAAAGCTGTTGGGATGAAGTTCTGACCTGTGAGCAGGGTCGTAGGCAATAAGAAACCCTGCAGCCACAGGGCAGAAGCCAACGTTTCTATACAATAAATTGGTGAATTTTTTTGCAACATAGTGAAAAGAGAACAAGTTTGGAATCAAGAAAGACCTGAATTTAAATTTTCCTGCTCTATCTCTTATCAGCTAAGCAAACGTGTACGTTACGTAACCTCCTGTTGTTTCCTCATGAGTAAAAAATAGAGATGATGACACCAACTTTATAGGGGCTTTGAGAAAATTAAATAAGATATGTTATATCTATAAGATATATAATAATGATATATTATTATAATGATAACGGCTAACTACTGCTGAACACATTTGCTGAGCTCTTTACATTATCTTTTCTGTCTTTGTGCAGTTTATTTTCCAAGGAAGATTTCACTCAGATGGAGTAATCTGTTTCCTGAGAGAGTTGAGGAATTCTCTTGGGGTCTCTTGAGAATCTAGTTGAAGGTACAGTGATTAAGTAACTCAGTCCAGATGAAAAGCCAAAAGTTTTCTATCTACTTTTCCCAGGCTCCCTTCTCTTTCTCTCTGCCCCCCGCCCCCCAGTTCTTCAAGTTTTTAACCCTATGATCTCTCCGAGCACACAGATTTTCAAGAAGCATACTAACCAGAGACGAAAGGGATTTATTTTGCAAGAGAGTCTAAATATCTTGGGCTTTCAGCCAGGAACAGAAAGGACTTCTGGCAGTATGGAAACGTGCAGACCCAGGGTGGGAAAAGAAATCCTCAGACACAATAAGGAGCAATTCCTGACCAGATTTGTGGAGACTCCACCCATGCTCTCAGGAAAAGGGCTATGGCTGAATTCTTTTTTTTTTTTTTTTTTTTATTTTTGTGTATGGTGTTAGGGAGTATTCTAATTTCATTCTTTTACATGTAGCTGTCCAGTTTTCCCAGCACCACTTATTGAAGAGACTGTCTTTTCTCCATTGTATATCTTTGCCTCCTTTGTCATAGATTAGTTGACCATAGGTGCGTGGGTTAATCTCTGGGCTTTCTATCTTGTTCCATTGATCTATGTTTCTGTTTTTGTGCCAGTACCATATTGTCTTGATTACTGTAGCTTTGTAGTATAGTCTGAAGTCAGGGAGTCTGATTCCTCCAGCTCCATTTTTTTGCCTCAAGACTGCTTTGCCTATTCGGGGTCTTTTGTGTCTCCATACAAATTTTAAGATGATTTGTTCTAGCTCCGTAAAAAATGCCATTGGTAATTTGATAGGGATTGCATTGAATCTGTAGATTGCTTTGGGTAGTATACTCATTTTCACAATGTTGATTCTTCCAATCCAAGAACATGGTATATCTCTCCATCTGTTGGTATCATCTTTAATTTCTTTCATCAATGTCTTATAGTTTTCTGCATACAGGTCTTTTGTCTCCCTAGGTAGGTTTATTCCTAGGTATTTTATTCTTTTTGTTGCAATGGTAAATGGGAGTGTTTCCATAATTTCTCTTTCAGATTTTTCATCGTTCGTGTATAGGAATGCAAGAGATTTCTGTGCATTAATTTTGTATCCTGCAACTTTACCATATTCATTAATTAGCTCTAGCAGTTTTCTGGTGGCAGTTTTAGGATTCTCTATGTATAGTATCATGTCATCCGCAAACAGTGACAGTTTTACTTCTTCTTTTCCCATTTGTATTCCTTTTATTTCTTTTTCTTCTCTGATTGCTGTGGCTAGGACTTCCAAAACTATGTTGAATAATAGTGGTGAGAGTGGACATCCTTGTCTCGTTCCTGATCTTAGAGGAAATGCTTTCAGTTTTTCACCATTGAGAATGATGTTTGCTGTGGGTTTGTCATATATGGCCTTTATTATGTTGAGGTAGGTTCCCTCTATGCCCACTTTCTGGAGAGTTTTTATCAGAAATGGGTGTTGAATTTTGTCAAAAGCTTTTTCTGCATCTATTGAGATGATCATATGGTTTTTATTCTTCAATTTGTTAATATGGTGTATCACATTGATTGATTTGCGTATATTGAAGAATCCTTGCATCCCTGGGATAAATCCCACTTGATCGTGGTGTATGATCCTTTTAATGTGTTGTTGGATTCTGTTTGCTAGTATTTTGTTGAGGATTTTTGCATCTATATTCATCAGTGATATTGGTCTGTAATTTTCTTTTTTTGTAGTGTCTTTGTCTGGTTTTGGTATCAGGGTGATGGTGGCCTCATAGAATGAGTTTGGGAGTGTTCCTTCCTCTGCAATTTTTTGGAAGAGTTTGAGAAGGATGGGTGTTAGCTCTTCTCTAAATGTTTGATAGAATTCACCTGTGAAGCCATCTGGTCCTGGACTTTTGTTTGTTGGAAGATTTTTAATCACAGTTTCAATTTCATTACTTGTGATTGGTCTGTTCATATTTTCTGTTTCTTCCTGGTTCAGTCTTGGAAGGTTATACCTTTCTAAGAATTTGTCCATTTCTTCCAGGTTGTCCATTTTATTGGCATAAAGTTGCTTGTAGTAGTCTCTTAGGATGCTTTGTATTTCTGCGGTGTCTGTTGTAACTTCTCCTTTTTCATTTCTGATTTTATTGATTTGAGTCCTCTCCCTCTTTTTCTTGATGAGTCTGGCTAATGGCTTATCAATTTTGTTTATCTTCTCAAAGAACCAACTTTTAGTTTTATTGATCTTTGCTATTGTTTTCTTTGTTTCTATTTCATTTATTTCTGCTCTGATCTTTATGATTTCTTTCCTTCTGCTAACTTTGGGTTTTGTTTGTTCTTCTTTCTCTAGTTTCTTTAGGTGTAAGGTTAGATTGTTTACTTGAGATTTTTCTTGTTTCTTTAGGTAGGCTTGTATAGCTATAAACTTCCCTCTTAGAACCGCTTTTGCTGCATCCCATAGGTTTTGGGTCATCGTGTTTTCATTGTCATTTGTCTCTAGGTATTTTTTGATTTCCTCTTTGATTTCTTCAGTGATCTCTTGGTTATTTAGTAACGTATTGTTTAGCCTCCATGTGTTTGTCCTTTTTACGTTTTTTTCCCTGTAATTCATTTCTAATCTCATAGCGTTGTGGTCAGAAAAGATGCTTGATATGATTTCAATTTTCTTAAATTTACTGAGGCTTGATTTGTGACCCAAGATGTGATCTATCTTGGAGAATGTTCCATGCGCACTTGAGAAGAACGTGTAATCTGCTGTTTTTGGATGGAATGTCCTATATATATCAATTAAATCTATCTGGTCTATTGTGTCATTTAAAGCTTCTGTTTCCTCATTTATTTTCATTTTGGATGATCTGTCCATTGGTGTAAGTGAGGTGTTAAAGTCCCCCACTATTATTGTGTTACTGTCGATTTCCTCTTTTATAGCTGTTAGCAGTTGCCTTATGTATTGAGGTGCTCCTATGTTGGGTGCATATATATTTATAATTGTTATATCTTCTTCTTGGACTGATCCCTGGATCATTATGTAGTGTCCTTCCTTGTCTCTTGTAACATTCTTTATTTTAAAGTCTATTTTATCTGATATGAGTATAGCTACTCCAGCTTTCTTTTGATTTCCATTTGCGTGGAATATCTTTTTCCATCCCCTCACTTTCAGTCTGTATGTGTCCCTAGGTCTAAAGTGGGTCTCTTGTAGACAGCATATATATGGGTCTTGTTTTTGTATCCATTCAGCCAGTCTATGTCTTTTGGTTGGGGCATTTAATCCATTCACGTTTAAGGTAATTATCGATATGTATGTTCCTATGACCATTTTCTTAATTGTTTTGGGTTTGTTTTTGTAGGTCCTTTTCTTCTCTTGTGTTTCCCACTTAGAGAAGTTCCTTTAGCATTTGTTGTAGAGCTGGTTTGGTGGTGCTGAATTCTCTTAGCTTTTGCTTGTCTGTAAAGCTTTTGATTTCTCCATCAAATCTAAATGAGATCCTTGCCGGGTAGAGTAATCTTGGTTGTAGGTTCTTCCCTTTCATCACTTTAAGTATATCATGCCACTCCCTTCTGGCTTGCAGAGTTTCTGCTGAGAAATCAGCTGTTAACCTTATGGGAGTTCCCTTGTATGTTATTTGTCGTTTTTCCCTTGCTGCTTTCAATAATTTTTCTTTGTCTTTAATTTTTGCCACTTTGATTACTATGTGTCTCGGCGTGTTTCTCCTTGGGTTTATCCTGTATGGGACTCTCTGCGCTTCCTGGACTTGGGTGGCTATTTCCTTTCCCATGTTAGGGAAGTTTTCGACTATAATCTCTTCAAATATTTTCTCTGGTCCTTTCTCTCTCTCTTCTCCTTCTGGGACCCCTATAATGCGAATGTTGTTGCGTTTAATGTTGTCCCAGAGGTCTCTTAGGCTGTCTTCATTTCTTTTCATTCTTTTTTCTTTAGTCTGTTCCGCAGCAGTGAATTCCATCATTCTGTCTTCCAGGTCACTTATCCGTTCTTCTGCCTCAGTTATTCTGCTATTGAGTCCTTCTAGTGTAGTTTTCATTTCAGTTATTGTATTGGTCATCTCTGTTTGTTTGTTCTTTAATTCTTCCAGGTCTTTGTTAATCATTTCTTGCATCTTCTCAATCTTTGCCTCCATTCTTATTCCAAGGTCCTGGATCATCTTCACTATCATTATTCTGAATTCTTTTTCTGGAAGGTTGCCTATCTCCACTTCATTTAGTTGTTTTTCTGGGGTTTTTTCTTGTTCCTTCATCTGGTACATAGCCCTCTGCCTTTTCATCTTCTCTATCTTTCTGTACCTGTGGTTTTTGGTCCACAGGCTGCAGGATTATAGTTTTTCTTGCTTCTGTTGTCTGCCCTCTGGTGGTTGAGGCTATCTAAGAGCCTGAATTCTAACAAAGATTCATAGCATCATTATGCTAAAGGAAAATTGCTGAAAACACACACACAAACACACGCGAAATGGGAGGAAAGAAGATGGAAGGGAAAATGTAGATGACTTAGATTAGATTAGGTGCAGTTTACATTAATGAGATGCTAGGCAGGAATTGAGGGAATTGTATGACAAGTTATGAAAATAAAATCTAAAATAAATCTGAAAGAAAATCTATTTTTCAGGGAAGGTATAAAAACTAAAGAGGTTGTATTTCCTCATGAATAAAAGTATATTTCCAGCTGGGAATGATTCTTTAGAACAAATAGTAAACAAATCCTTTCCATCTCTGATTAGGACACTCCTTTTTCTCCTGAACTGGAGCTCCACAAACAGTGAAAGGTGTTTGTGAGTGAGTGTGTGTGTGTGTCTGTGTGTGTGTGAATTACTATCTAGATAAATGTGTGCTACATGTCATACTGATTTTCTGGTAATTCAACACTAATTCCTGGCAAAGCATTCTGGGAAATTCCAGACTTATGAATGCTTTTCTGGAAGGTCACAATCAAGTGTGTAGAAATCCAACTGTATTTCAAACAATTCTTACATTCTTTTTAAAAATCAGGAAACAGTGCCCCTGCATTACTTTTTCTCCTCTTCAAGTTAAGTGCCTTTCATTAAACTGCTAGTATTTTAAGAATTTGACCTAATCCTCAAAATACCTCAGTAGGAAATGTGACAAGTGTTACCACTACAATTCTCCAGAGATTAAAAAGGATGCACTTAACAGGTCAGTGGTGGAAGTGAATATAAACACCAAATTTCATTACTCATAGTTTAGTGAGAAATCCATGACATATGATCGTTTTCTTGCCTCTAGAAATCAGAAATAAACTGTGCTTCATTTAACTTTAAAACTTAATTTTCCTTTACAAAAATAAGAGGAAGCTATACTATTAGATTCCTTTTTCATACAGCACCAAATCATTCAGTCAATTCAGTAAAGTAAAAAAGATACAATCTCATTCAGCTGGCATTAAGTAAGTAAAAATAACCTAAATTTGGGTTAGTTAGCTGCAATGAGATAAAAAAGTGCTTCCTCCACCTGAATACTCTTGTTCTTTCCCACACTGTCACTTCTCCAATTCCATGTGTTTTATTTCTGTTCATTTAAGCTAAAGCTAATGGATATTTAATACTATGAACTACTACTAAAAAATAGTAACAGCAAAAATAGTAAAAAAAAAAAAAAAACAACAACAAAGTGGGCAGAAGACCTGATAAGACATTTTTCCAAAGAAGGCATACAGATGACTAACAGGCTCATGAAAAAAATGTTCAGTATTGTTAATCATTAGGGAAACGCAAATTAAAACCACAATGAGATATCACCTCACACCTGTCAGAATGGCTATCATCAAAAAGAACATGTTGGTGAGGATGTGGAGAAAAGTGAACCCTAGTACAGTGTTGATGGGAACGTAAACTGGTACAACCACTGGGGAAAACAGTATGGAGATTTCTCAAAAAACTAAAAATAGAGCTACCATATGACCCAGCAATTCCACTCCTGGGTATACATCCAAAAAAAATGAAAACACTAATTTGAAAAGATATAGGCACCCAATATTCATAGCAGCGTTATTTATAATTGCCAAGATATGGAAGCAACCTAAGTATCCATCAACAGATGAATGGATAAAGAAGAAGTTACATATATATATGTGTGTGTGTGTGTGTGTATATATATATATATATACATATACATATATATATACATATATATATATATATATAGGAATACTATTCAGCCATAAAAAAGAATGACATTTTGCCATTTGCAACAATATGGATGAACTTAGAGGGTATTATGCTGAGTGAAATAAGTCAGGCAGAGAAAGACAAATACTGTATTATATACTTATATGTGGAATCAAAAGATAAAACAAACTAGTAAATATAACAAAAAAGAAACAGACTCAGAGAACAAACTGGTGGTTACCAGTGGAGAGAGGGAAGGGGGGAGGGGCAAGATAGGGGTAGAGGACCAAGAGGTACAAACTACTATGTATAAAATAAATAAGCTACAAGGGTATACTGTACAGCACAGGAAACATAGCCAATATTTTATAATAACTTTAAACGGAGTATAACCTTTAAAAATTGTGAATCATGTTGTGCACCTGTAACATATAATAATTGTACATCATCTAACTATACCTCAATTAAAAAGAGAAAAAAGTAGTAACAGGGAGCATGAGGATGTGCCCATCTAGGCTCTTTGCCTATAGAAATGGGTATTACTACCATTCCCACTTTACAGATGAGGAAATAGGCTTAGAGAGTGTTAAGTAAGTTGCACAATGTCACAGGCTAGTAAATGTGGAAGAGCAGTGTCCAAACCCAGGGCTGTGCAAAGTTCAGGTCTCTGGTAGGCTTAAAAACTGACCATTTGCTAACTCTTTCTTATAATTAAATTGTTCATCAAAGTATGACCCCTCCCACGCTTATCTGCACTTCAATAAGGACTTCGTTAGAATGTAAACTCCATCAGGGTAGGGACTTGGTCTATTTTGATCATAACTGCATCCCTGGTGCTTAGCAGCTAGTAGGTGCTCCATAATCAGGGCCCCTCTCAGAAGAGCTCCACACTTGGGGTTAACGCTCTGTGGTCGCCATCTTGAAATTCTTAATAATTTTACCTTTGAATTTGTATTTTATGGGTGAAGTCTGATGGGACAATGAAACTTGGGCAGGGCACTTGGAGTCTCGGCTCAGCTCACGTGTAGTCCCAATTCCGGCCACCTCTGCACCTCCTCGCTTCCCTGAGTTCTTGGCTGTCCACTCTCCACTCTCTGTGCCTGGGGTGGGAGCTCGGTTACGTGGTGGGGGTGAGGGGGACTGTGACCCAGGCAGGGGTCTGGACGTGGTGTTAAGCCTGGATGCGAGTGGCCGTGGTTTCTCCAGGAGGAGCTTGGGCAGCAGCCATCCTGCCCTGGACCCGCGACGCCACCGCGCATTCAGAGGGCAACTGAGGCGGCAAGGCTCTCGTTCACACCTGATCCAGGTGCCAAGTGCACGCTGGTATGGAGGTTGCAGCGCCTCAGAGGACGTACCTGTCCCACCCAGGGCCCGACGCATCAGGCATGGTGCTGCACAGCAAGTCTTAGAGTGGGGCCCTACGTGCCTGTGAGAATCTGCGTTTCCCCAAGAGCATCCCTGTACCTGAGGGAGCACACATTAAGTAGCAAAATTACATTAAGTAAACATTAAGTAAAAAACACCATGACAGATCAAGAGAGAAACCACAAAAGAAGGAAAAGTTTGTTTTAGTACCTTTAATGCCAATGTTTTCCTGCTTTTTGAATGGGGCCACACATTTTCATTTTGCAAAGCGCCCCACAAATTATGTAGCTAGTCCTGTCAATAATTATGTATTAGGTTAATGATTTGGACTCTTGGAGATGAATGGAATAAAGCACTAAGATCCAGAAACAGTGGCATCTTGGACCAGGAAGTTCTCCTTTGTATGATATTTTCAAGGGAAAATGGATAAGAAATATACACCCAAGAACTTCTTGACAATCTCAGCTAGAAGGGGCCACTCAGAGACATCTAGGTGATGTCTCCCACATGACAACTGCGGCTTCAATGGACGAATTTACTTGTAAACATTTATTATTTACCCAACAAAGTTTTAAAGTCAGTTTGACTGCTTTTTGGAATGGGTGTGCCATTTTCTAGTTTGGATCCATTTCCCATGACACCCACTGTCTCACATTTGACTGCTTTCACATATTCTCTCACACTCCTGCATGTGAAGCCTGGTCCCTGAAACGTTTGCGTGTTTTATTCCTATTTCCAATATCACATGTAGAAAGAGCTGCCGTGTTCCCTTTTAGGGCTGAAATTCTATGAATATGTTACCAAAGAGAGTTTATAAATACCATGAAGTCTCTGAGAGGAGTAATTATTATGGGATGTGATATTTTTATATTTCTATAAATATAAAAATACTGGACTATGCACTTTTTTTTTTTCTAGGACACAGTTTAACCATGGTAGTCTAACTGCTAAAACAAATCAGCCTCAACAATCAATGGCTTAACACAGTAGTGTGTTTGGTTTGGGGTTTTTTTGCACTCATGTCATAGTCCAATGGGGCATGATTTACTCCACACAGTCATTCAGGATCCCAGGTTCTTCCATCTTGTGATTTCTTTATCCTCTAAGTCCTCAGAATCTTCCACTAGTTCATCAGCATTTGGCTGGCAGGTGGGGAAAATAGCACCCCTGAAGGAATGTGAGAGAAGTGTTTAGGGGTCAGGCCTGGAAGGGCCAGGCATTTACATGCATGAGTGTGAGCGAGTATGTGACAGTCAAATGTGAGACAGTGGGTGTCATCGGAAATGGGTCAAAACTAGAAAATGGCACACCCATACCAAAAAAATTAAAAACCTTACTGGCTAAATGATAACTGTCTACAAGTCAATTCGTCCATTGAAGCCACAGTTCTCATGTGGGAGATATCACCTAGATGCCCCTAAGTGGCCCATTCTAGCTCCGATTGTCAAGAAATTTGGGGGTATATAATATTTTCTTATCATTTCCACCTACATTCTACTGGTCTGGACTCAGTCACATGGTGCTACTTAACTGCAGGGAAAGTTGACAGCTCACATGAACTTTACCTTCTAGTGAAGTCCTTTCTGAAATTCGGATAGGCATGAGATTTAATACAGGCAATGGTCAGTGAATGGTCTATTTTTGAGCCTGTCGCCTACATTTGAAATTTGCTCTACCCTAAGTTTAAATCCTGCTCTGCAACTTTACTAGCTGTATGACCTTAGGCAACTTATTTAGCCTTCTTAGCCTATTTCCATCTATCTGTGTGCCTAGAAAAAAAAAAAAATCAGGGTTTGCTGCTGCACTGGGCTCATCTTTGTTATTACAGCAAAGATCATGTGGCATTTTCTTTGTATATGTGATGACTGGCACCTAGGAAGTATTCAGTAAATATTTCCCAAATGAAGAAAATAAATGAGGAGGGGTTAATTGTATTCCTTCAGCAAAAGAAAAGTTCTGATCTGGGTAGATTTAAAATGAGAGGGTGTATTATGTATAAAATAAGCTACAAGGATATATTGTACAAATGGGGAATATAGCTGATATTTTATAATAACTACAAATGCAGTATAACCTTTAAAAATTGTGAACCACTACATTGTACGCCTGTAACTTATATAATATTGTACATCAGCTATACTGCAATAAGAAAAAGTAAAATGAAAGGTGGTGTTATTTAGAGAAAATGAGAATTCAGGGTGTTGACTGGAGCTGTTGATTTGTGTTTGTCCTCTGATCCAATGACTAAGTGGAAGATGTGTGTACAAAGTCAATCTTCTCTACCCCATTTATTTTTCCTCTTTTAGTGAATTGCTTTTCTCCCTATTAGATTCCTTTCTGCTTATGTTTGTCCATTTTCCAAAGAATATACCAAAGGTTTTCCAAATTCTGATCTTGCCCTTTCTGTGGTGTCATCAATTGCCTTAAAAACACTTCCACTCTGCAAGACATTAATGGCTCAGCAGAGCGTAATAAACTTCAGCTTGGCTTTAGGACAAATGTCAAACAGATACACACTTCAGTGGCACATTTTTCATAAAATAAGCAGTCCCCTAAACAGGGAGAATACAAATGCAGTACCCTTTATCATAGTAGCAGATATTTATCTTGATCTATACACTCGAGTGTGTGCCAAAATTATTCCCTTTGCATTTTCTCATTTCCTTTAAATCAGTTTCATTTTTTCCTCTGAGTGCTCATCCTACCTGTCTGGTGCAAAGTTTCATTAGATATTATTGAAGCCTGAAACTGCTTCCTAGATAAGACAAGAAAGCAGGAGAATTCTTAGGACCCAGAACTGGGGAGAAGGTCTTCTAATCTCTAGTATATCCCAGTTCCTCCTGAGTTCCTCGTTGCTCAAACCAAAGTCCAGATGCTGTCAGCTTCCCTGTCATGCATAGGGCATCTTTGCCTGTGCTCAATGCCTCAGTAGTCCAGCCTCCCAAAGACGCTGCGTGGCCAACCTATGAGGAGACCTTGTCTGTGTAGAGGTGTTCAGGGAGTCGAGGTTGGGAGTTGCTGGTGTTAAGGAATACAATCAATGACTATTAGTAAGGTTTGGTGTCACTACTTTGATTAGTGCTAAGGCACCATCAGTTTTACCCAGATTGCTTTTGCAATGTCAACATGGTAACTCTACAGGCAGACATCAGCTAAATTAATCTTGCCAAGGAGTACTTTAGGGAGACAAATTTCATAGCTCCTAAGAATCTAAGTTCACACCATGGTGAGAAGGAGTCTGAATATAACCTGTATGATGTTAGAGCAGGAAAACCAATGCTGATTGGGATGGGGTAAGCTCAAGCCCAGCATGAGCAAGGAGCCTAAAGAACCTTTTACCCAACACCCAAACTTGGATTCCTCCAGTTCAATACTCCCACTTGCTTTTCTGCTCCATTTCATTGATCTGTCATAAGAATTATAATTATGTAGTTATATTACATTATTGTTTCCTAATCTAATTATAGTTGTCAGCTCTAAACATGAAAGTAGCAGGAACAGACTTCAGAAACTCATACATTACTTTCTTTACCCACAAAATAAATGTGGCCAATTCATAAAGAGTCAAACTTGCTTTTCAAAAGAATGTTGGATTTCAACCATTACCAAATGTTGTTGTGTAAAAGTCTCACTAAGAAATTAGATTTCACACCCTGGATCACTTGGTAATAGTAATAATAACAACAATACCTTATATGTGTAGCAAAGCAACTATACACCAGCCAGTTTGGTCATCATCACAACTCAGTGTAATAGAGATAAAATAGCTTATTATTAATCCCATTTTGCTGAAGGGAACACTGAGAAATTATGTGATTTGCCCACTGTCGTATATTTATTAAGTGACAGAAATGGGACCATAACATAGGTCATTGTCTAAAAGCCTTCAGTCCTTTCTGTTCTCTGTTTATATGCATTTGACTCTATTAAATTACATTGTTTTTATTTTCCCATTAGCTCAAGGGCAACATCTTAGTAGAACATCTGGATTTAATATTCTTTCCACAAACTCTCTGGAGTCTGTTCATTTGAATAAAGGGTTTATGTCAACAGTTAACCCTTCGGACTGCCTTTCAGGAAAGCAAAGGCAAGACAGTACGGATCTGGAACTGACATTTTTTAGTAGCCAGGGAATAGAAATTACTTTGTATTTCTGGGAATGAATCAACTGCAGTCAAGATAGATCACTGAAGCAACATTTATCTGTCTTTAAGCACCAGCCATTTCCAGAATCCATAAAGGAAGAGTCAGTCACTGAGATTGTATGTTTATGTCATAACCTTGATCAGGCATCAACAGAATGGAGAAGGTTTAGGAAGTCCCAGATTCTAACATGTTTTCAGGGCCTGGCAAAGACCTGGAGTCTGAGCATAGTAGGAAGACCAAGGGAATATCAGTCTTCTAATTGAGAGAGCTGGTGGAGGACAATGCAAGGATTCATAGGTAGGTCTATAAACAGGCCTTGTTCAAGGGGATAGGACAACAAGATGGGCGGCACAACAGGAAAATGGCTTAAGCCAAGATCTCTGTCTTGAGCCCCTTATATTCTATTAGGGAAGAAGATATGACACAGCTAGCAGGTGTTATAGCCAGGACTGCAACATAAGCAATCTAGCTTTAGAGTTCTCAGGCACTTAGTGGCCCATGGCATAATTGGTAAGGGCATGAAGAGAAGTGTTAATTGAGTATTACACGGGAACAGAAAGAGGGAGAGAGCAGGCAGACGCCATTCTGCCTGGAGGGAACAAGGAAGGCTTCATAGAGCGTGCATTTGAACTGGGCTTGGATACCGGGGAAAATTTTGATAGATGGAGAAAAGAATGTGAATGATGGAAAAACCCCACCTAAAATAGTTTAGGCAAAACAAAAATGTTTTTGGCTTACATGTTTGAAAAATCTAGGGATAGTTCTGGCTTTGAGCTCAGCTTGATCAGGGCTCTTTAATAGCATTATAGGGGAGGAAAAGAAAACTTTTTCCTCTACCCTCCTAGGTTCTCCAGTTGGAGCCCTACAAATTTCACTGACAAAAGAAAGATTAACGAGAGAAAAACAGAGTTTATTAATATGTGCAGTGTGCATATACTTCGTGAAAAAGACTCAGTGATGAGTAACTCAAAGGGGTGATTAGAACTTGGGGCTTACATAGCATCTTAACAAAGAACAATACATTTGTAGAGAAGTGACAAGACAATGGAAAGATTTTAGGCTTCCAAGGGCAGCAAACTCTGGGAAGGTAAATATAGGAAAACTAATGGAGGAAGGTTTGTTTGTGTAGGTCCATCTCAGCGCCAACTTTCCATCTCTTCATGGCCATAAAACTTCCCCAGAAGAGGAGATTTACAGCAGTCTTCATTTCTCAGAAGTTTCTCCTTTTAGTCAGATAAGGGAAGCTCCAGGAAGGCTTCTTTTGGCATCTGTTGATTCTCATTTTCCTCCAGCTCAAAATAATCCTTGTGCCAAAATGGCATATTTGGTGGTGACATAGCTTTTCCCCCACAGCCTTTCCAGGACCTGGTTTCTCACTCTATCTTAGCTTTGCTTTTGGCCATGTTGGCCTCACCCTCAGGCAGACCCCCTTCTCCTAGTAGCAAGATGGCTGTAGCAGACCAATGGCTGGGCAGACCGTCTCCAGGACTGCATTCTTAACCACTACACCAGACTTCCTCTTGTGTAAAGGAGCCTAGACTTTATCCACAGGAGAGAGAGTTTGGTGTGGAAATAATAAATAAATAAGTAAATAATAACTTATATATATTATAATAAATTATACATAAAATAAATAAATAATCAATCGATATGTTTCTGTACCCTAATATTAGAGTATATGTATTCAGTAGTCTGAATTTACCTTCATACTTGCTCTAGCCTCAAGCCACTTTGGCCTACATGGGTATGGGGTTGGGTGGGGACTGAACCTATTTGAACAGGCATCAGCTGACAAATGGTTTCCCAACTCAAAATGGTTCCAGAATTCCATCCCCCCCGCCAAGAGGAAACACATTCAGAGCCATTCAGTGGGAAGCCACAGGACCTGTCAATGAATTCTGGAGGTCCTCTAGTAGCAAGGCAGACCAAGTAATCAAGACTTGTGATAAATTTGCAGGCAAAACAATAGAACCAATTGCTTGAGAATTGAATTTGATGAGTTGAAGTTAGGCTTTGAGAATTTACATTTGTTGAGTTAAAACAAAAACAACAACCACCACCACCAAAGAAACCCTGTGCATGGCAGGATTCTGTAACTAGTTTCTCTTTGCTCATTTTGTACACACTGATTAGCTAATAAAGCCAGATTAGCCCACCCTAAAGATTTTTTAATGGCCCGAATTGTTTTTATCCAGTTGTGTGGTATTTTTTGTTTCATCTACAGAGAGGAGCACCAATCTACCAAAATTTTCTCATTCCACAAACAGGGAGCCACTTAAATGCACAAGGACTCTACCAAGTGCTGAACACAGTTTCTGATCTCCAGTGGGCAAACCAAGGAGGAAGGAATGATTGGTCACTATGGAATCACAGCTGAGCGTAAGTACGGTGGCTTGTCCCCTTATAAAGGGGATAAGACTACGCCACCCCAAATATGCCACTTTGGCATAAGGGTTATTTTGAGCTGAAGGCAACTGAGAAACAGACACAGAACAAAGCTCTCTAGCTTCCGTCCTATTTGCCTAAAAGCAGGACATAAATTTCCCTTCATGAAGATGTCCTCCCTGCCCAACACTCTTGTACCAGGAGGGGTAGAGTGATTCTTAGTCACTGGAGACAACTCTAGACCCTTAGCCCAGAGATGGCACTGAGAGGAATCTGCCTTACAAACCTTACAAAAATGAACAACCCTTATCTTCCATTAGCTTTCTCATATATTTACCTTCCCACAATTTACTACTCCTGGAAGCTCAGATCCTTTTTCTTTTGTCATGTCTCCACATTTATCACTCTTTGTTAAAATGGTACATAAGCCTCCAGGTCTATCTGCCTCTTTGGAGTTTTCGCTTCATTTCTGTGAGACCTCCCCTATTATATGAAATAAACCTTTTTCTCCTGATAATCTGTCCTTTGTCAGTTTCTTTTTCAGGGCCTCAGCCACCAAACCTAAGAGGGTAGAGGAAAAGTTTTTGTTTTTCTCCCCAACCAATATCACATATTCAAAAAGTTTTGTTTATATCCTGAAAAGGTATATGCTCAGTTAACGTTGGTGGTTGCTTCATGCTCAAGAAATATAAAACATTGGAAGTCACAAATATTATCCTTGATTCATTTCTGGCTAATGCTACTCTTTCCTAAAAGTGACCTCTAAGTTAGCTTCAGCAGCCTATAAAGCAAATTATCATGATCTCTTTCCTAACCTTTTTTCATATTTAACTTTTATTGGGAGCTTAGTGTGTGCTGAGCCACCAATGTAAGCTAAGCACTTTCACTATCCCTATTTTACAGATGAGGAAAACAAGACTCAGAGATGTGAAATAACTTCCTCTAGGTTACATGGCCTGCATGACTAATTATTATGTTATACTACCTCCCTAGTGATGGAATAAAGATGGAAAAGTAGAAGAAAACATAAGAAAGGAAGCAAAGGAAAAGAATCTATAGAAATGCTCTCTTGTTGAACAATGCCTTGCATTTGGCCGGTACTTAAATATTTGCTGGATGAATGATTGACATGAAATAAAAAAATAAAATAAAAATAAAATTATATGAACAGCCAATGAGGCCAGTCTTCTCCTGGCCACAGCTCTTTAGCTATGTCAATATTATCAGAAACAACCAACTGGTCATCCCACCCTGAACTTTGTAAATATTGATTTCCCATCCATTTACCTTTAAGGCATCTTCTGTCAGGTAATCACATGAAATTGCTCTGTGTGTCACATTATGTTTACATCTTTCTCTTTCTCCTCACCCCGTATAATCTAGGTGATAGACCAGCTGGCTGAGTAGGTTAAAATCCTTTTCTGCTCCACTCTTAATGCAGCTCTGTGGTTTTGTTCTATAAGCAAGATTGGGTGGAGTGTTTGTGAAAAAGCAGTGAAATCTCTTGGAACAAAATGTGATCAGTTTTGCAATCATTCTGCCCCAAAGCACATTTATAAGCCAGTAAGTTCCAGGTTGTTCCTTTCAAATTTTTGTTTCTGTCAGCCAAGCACAGAGCTCTGGAAGATTAGATTGTTTTAAAACAATTTGAATGTCATTTGCTAACACTATGTGCTAATTTCCCTGGGCCAAGCATTTCGGGTTCATTCAGATTAAGGATTTCCATTAGCAGTTAAGTCAAGTCTCCTGTCCTTGACCCTGTAATTAAGAGAGATGAGGCTGTGACCCTGGCCTGCATTTCTACATAGGTCAGAATTCAGTCTAATTGCCTGAGGAACCTCTATAAATGTTAATAGAGAACCCCAAAGTTACTTCCAGTTCTCTGAAGAGCAATTTCAAACAGTATATG
Source organism: Balaenoptera ricei (assembly GCF_028023285.1). Lineage (NCBI taxonomy): Eukaryota > Metazoa > Chordata > Mammalia > Artiodactyla > Balaenopteridae > Balaenoptera > Balaenoptera ricei. Next base: position 58,964,473 of record NC_082648.1, on the reverse strand, counting down.
GCTTTGCTTATGGCCCACAGACTTGCATCAGATACCCCTTAGATCACAAGTTGGCAAATATTCTGTTCGGAAGTGTTGCAGTTTTAGAGAGCTGAGATAGAGAGGTCATCCCAAGAGGTAATATGGTCACTCCTGAATGTCCTAAAAGTAGGGGAAGGTTGGTCATGTGGGCAGTGTCACTCTTAGAACTGGGCAGCTCTGTCTGCTGGCCTGGGCCCCACTCAGGTCTTCCTCTGGGCAAACCCCTCTCCACATAGTGAGGGTGTCCATGAAGCCAAGGAGATGTGTCTGCCCTGAGGTCAACCCTCAGCCCCAGAACATCCTCTCCAAATGGCCTATAGCAAATGCCAGCCTCTTCCTTGAGTCTGTTCTCCCAAAGATAGCCATTGCCATATCCACACCCCTGGGCTCCAGAAATGGCCAAGGAGTGGCTACTGGGTAGGCAGGGACAGGGACAGATCTTGGACTTGATGACTGGGGTGTCCCTATGGATGCTCACATAGGCCCCCCTACCTACCCCCCACCCCCCTGTAGTGATGGTTAGAGCTGTTGGTGGGAAGAAAAGGGGAGTAAGACAGGCTTGAGTCCTCCATTTGTACTTTTGCCCTGGGCTCTGCAAATGGCAGGAACAGGACTGTAGGGGGAGAGAGGAGTGAATTAGTTGGATCACCTCAAATTTGCAGGTTAATGAATCTGATTTGTATACCATAACATGCTAGCTCTCTAGAAGTCAGGCTTATGCAAAACCCACCACTCGTGAGGACCTAGAGGGTTGAGATAGCGAGGATGGGAGGGAGGCTCAAGAGGGAGGTGATGTGGGGATATATGTGTACTTACAGCTGATTCACTTTGTTGTACAACAGAAACTAACACACCATTGTAAAGCAATTATACTCCAATGAAGATATATTAAAAAAAAAAAAACCCACCTCTCAAGCAAGTGGTGCACAAACCGATGGCCAGTTTTTTTGCAACGAGAACCAAAGCTGGCAGGCCAACTGGGATGTTCATGCCATTTGATCAAGTATTCATTCCCTATAGGAAACTCTATATGGAAAGCCAGATTATAATCAAATGTGTTCTTATCAAATGTGGAGTCAGAGGAACGGGAGTCAAGAGCAAGGCCCGGGCTTCAAGTTAATATCCTCTGAGATCCATCTCCGGGTTTGGGGATACACCTGCTACGTGGCCCCAATGCTTATAATGCCAGCTTCTTAGCAGCTTCTCCTAAGAACAATGCTAAAGACTCACTGACAATTTTTCTGTCTTTGGATCATCTGCAGACAACCCCGTTTGGTTTATGGACCACAAATCCTACCTTCGCATTTATTAATTCCAACGATTAATCAAACATTTCTTTTCCTTTTAGACAAGATTTGAATGCACTTTTAGGCTTTGTTTTTCCCGCTTGGAATTTATGCCTTTTAACGTGAAATTTTCAGAAAGAAAATCTCAGTTGATGCTGTAGTGGACTAAATACCAGTAGCAAGCCTGGAAGAAAGTGTAGGAGTCTCCCTTGGCCATGAGAAGACTGACAACTATATAAATCTTTTGAGAGTTATTTCCATCCCTAGCAAGGACATGGGAAATTTTCAGTTTTTATTAAAATTACTTACCAGAATTTTTCTTGTCATGTCCTTGGCTTATAATCTGGAATAACTTGCATTGGTTATTGTAAATGATGTTTTCCTGTATCCTGGGTTTGAAAGCAAAAATGCAACAGAATTGGTCTTCAAGCTTTCCATCATCCCTTCCCTGCCAATGCCTCCATCCATTATTACCTTTTCTATTTCTCTAGCCAGAAAGAAACAGACATTCCGGAGTGGTTCTCATCCTCACAGACAGGAATACACATAAAGTCTGGCAAATATGCCACGTGATGTCTCCATCTCAAAGTTTAAAAGGTGTTCTGATGTCTGTGTTCAAGGTCTTATAAGAATCACAGAGAATTAAAAACCCAGAGCAGATCAATATGTGTGTGTGTATACATGTGTGTGCACGTGTGTGCATGCATACATGCACACGTTTTGATTCCCTTTGTTACATCTGGGGATGTGTGTAGGTGTGTGCATGCCTGTGTGTGGTTGCACAGGCACTGATTCCCTTTGTGCTTGGTACTTCTAGGGATCTGTGATAGAGGCTGGAATGTAAGTGCTGGCAGATGCTTGACTTTCCTCAACTAGTGATGAGAAAAGGAGGAGTAGGAAGACACAGTCAAAGGGAACCTGATGGTTAAACATGGGGTGAGTGAGTCCAAGTTTTGTGAGCCAGATGATGTGTTTCTGAATGGAATCGATTTTCAGGCTGTCCAAATGTACACGGCATATTTGTGAAGAGAACAGATAACCCCCACTTGATTCTAAAGCTGTCCTCTGACTCAGTGTCCACATTTACACTATGGTAAGATTTTATAGCTCGCAGCATCTAAAGAGCTCAGAAAACTCTGTCTAGACAGTTGCATGCTCAAGATTGCCTCCTCCTTTTATTTACATTGTTCTCTCTTCTTGCCTACTTACGAATCTTAGGCCATTGTGGGGCCTCACATCTTGCTGTTCAGGGAGGTTGGGCAGAAGCCAGAGGGAATCAATCTAGATGAACGTGCTGACAGAAGAGATGCTGGCAGTGGAGAGGTCTGTCGACCACAAAACCCAGCAAATTCTGGTCATTGAAGGGGGAGAGTGTGTTTGATGAAAAATGTCCCAATAGATGCAGAAAACTGAGCCCAGAAAACAACAGTAACAACATTTACAGAAAATATAATCATACTTCTAGGCTTGGCAATGAATGATATTTCCGTACAAAATAATGAAAACCCAGAATCTGAATTGCTATAAAACTTTGATATAAATATATTGCAGGATGGGGTAGAAGGTAAGAGAGCTAGAATCCTCATACACTTTAATGTCTAAATTGATGAACGATAGCAACGTGTGTGTATTATTTAGAAAAATGGACCCAGTTCAAGAATAAAGAGCTTAAAGAATAGAAAGTAGTTGCCTTTGGAGAGTGAAATGTGTATGCGAGAGAGAAATGTGGCTCCAGCAGTAAGCTTACTAGTCCCATTCAACTTCTGAAACCACATTCCTGTATTACTGTGATAAAACAATATTTAAAATAATGGAACTTTGTCCAATTCCATAAATCACAAATGCATTGGGAAGTCAGCATTACTAACTTCTCATTCCCTGTGTAAAGGTAAAGGACCACAGCATCTCCCAGCTTGCGCGCTCCACAATTTGGAGCCCTCTATGCCTTGCAATCCGAAAACACTGTAACTGAGACAGTGAATTCCCCTGGGCTAGAGTCTCTATGAAGGTCTGTTTTCAACATTCCTGGGTTTTCTGCACACAGAGGCTTCATATACAGGAGATATTACTGATAGTTTTGTTGAAGGAATTATTTGCTAACATTGAAATAATTTGCAGTGAGACAAATATTGGCAGTAAGAGGCTGTTTTTTTTTTTAAACATCTTTATTGGAGTATAATTGCTTTATTTTTTTTTTTTTTTTAAACATCTTTATTGAAGTATAATTGCCTTACAATGGTGTGTTAGTTTCTGCTTTATAACAAAGTGAATCAGTTATACATATACATATGTTCCCGTATCTCTTCCCTCTTGCATCTCCCTCCCTCCCACCCTCCCTATCCCACCCCTCTAGGTGGTCACAAAGCACCAAGCTGATCTCCCTGTGCTATGCGGCTGCTTCCCACTAGCTATCTATTTTACATTTGGTAGTGTATATATGTCCATGCCACTCTCTCACCCTGTCACATCTTACCCCTCCCCCTCCCCATATCCTCAAGTCCATTCTCTAGTAGGTCTGTGTCTTTATTCCCGTCTTGCCACTAGGTTCTTCATGACCTTTTTTTTTTTTTTCCTTAGATTCCATATATATGTGTTAGCATACTGTATGACAGACTCTAACTCCATCCACCTCACTACAAATACCTCCATTTCATTTCTTTTTATGGCTGAGTAATATTCCATTGTATATATGTGCCACATCTTCTTTATCCGTTCATCCGATGATGGACACTTAGGTTGCTTCCATGTCCTGGCTATTGTAAATAGAGCTGCAATGAACATTTTGGTACATGACTCTTTTTGAATTATGGTTTTCTTAGGATATATGCCCAGTAGTGGGATTGCTGGGTCGTATGGTAGTTCTATTTTTAGTTTTTTAAGGAACCTCCATACTGTTCTCCATAGTGGCTGTATCAATTTACATTCCCACCAACAGTGCAAGAGGGTTCCCTTTTCTCCACACCCTCTCCAGCATTTATTGTTTCTACATTTTTTGATGATGGCCATTCTGACTGGTGCGAGATGATATCTCATTGTAGTTTTGATTTGCATTTCTCTAATGATTAATGATGTTGAGCATTCTTTCGTGTGTCTGTTGGCAATCTGTATATCTTCTTTGGAGAAATGTCTATTTAGGTCTTCTGCCCATTTTTGGATTGGGTTGTTTGTTTTTTTGTTATTGAGCTGCATGAGCTGCTTGTAAATCTTGGAGATTAATCCTTTGTCAGTTGCTTCATTTGCAAATATTTTCTCCCATTCTGAGGGTTGTCTTTTGGTCTTGTTTATGGTTTCCTTTGCTGTGCAAAAGCTTTTAAGTTTCATTAGGTCCCATTTGTTTATTTGTGTTTTTATTTCCATTTCTCTAGGAGCTGGGTCAAAAAGGATCTTGCTGTGGTTTATGTCATAGAGTGTTTTGCCTATGTTTTCCTCTAAGAGTTTGATAGTGTCTGGCCTTACACTTACATCTTTAATCCATTTTGAGTTTATTTTTGTGTATGGTGTCAGGGAGTGTTGTAATTTCATACTTTTACATATACCTGTCCAGTTTTCCCAGCACCACTTATTGAAGAGGCTGTCTTTTCTCCACTGTATATGCTTGCCTCCTTTATCAAAGATAAGGTGACCGTATGTGCATGGGTTTATCTCTGGGCTTTCTATCCTGTTCCATTGATCTATGTTTCTGTTTTTGTGCCAGTACCAAACTGTCTTGATTACTGTAGCTTTGTAATATAGTCTGAAGTCAGGGAGCCTGATTCCTCCAGCTCCATTTTTCTTTCTCAAGATTGCTTTGGCTATTCGGGGTCTTTTGTGTTTCCATACAAATTGTGAAATTGTTTGTTCTAGTTCTGTGAAAAATGCCAGTGGTAGTTTGATAGGGATTGCATTGAATCTGTAGATTGCTTTGGGTAGTAGAGTCATTTTCACAATGTTGATTCTTCCAATGCAAGAACATGGTATATCTCTCCATCTATTTGTATCATCTTTAATTTCTTTCATCAGTGTCTTATAATTTTCTGCATACAGGTCTTTTGTCTCCTTAGGTAGGTTTATTCCTAGATATTTTATTCTTTTTGTTGCAATGGTAAACGGGAGAGTTTTCTTAATTTCACTTTCAGATTTTTCATCATTGGTGTATAGGAATGCAAGAGATTTCTGTGCATTAATTTTGTATCCTGCTACTTTACCAAATTCATTGATTAGCTCTAGTAGTTTTCTGGTAGCATCTTTAGGATTCTCTATGTATAGTATCATGTCATCTGCAAACAGTGGCAGCTTTACTTCTTCTTTTCTGATTTGGATTCCTTTTATTTCTTTTTCTTCTCTGACTGCTGTGGCTAACACTTCCAAAACTATGTTGAATAATAGTGGTGAGAGTGGGCAACCTTGTCTTGTTCCTGATCTTAGTGGAAATGGTTTCAGTTTTTCACCACTGAGAACAATGTTGGCTGTGGGTTTGTCATATATGGCCTTTATTATGTTGAGGAAAGTTCCCTCTATGCCTACTTTCTGCAGGGCTTTTATCATAAATGGATGTTGAATTTTGTCGAAAGCTTTCTCTGCATCTATTGAGTTGATCATATGGTTTTTCTCCTTCAATTTGTTAATATGATGTATCACGTTGATTGATTTGCGTGTATTGAAGAATCCTTGCATTCCTGGAATAAACCCCACTTGATCATGGTGTATGATCCTTTTAATGTGCTGTTGGATTCTGTTTGCTAGTATTTTGTTGAGGATTTTTGCATCTATGTTCATCAGTGATATTGGCCTGTAGTTTTCTTTCTTTGTGACATCTTTGTCTGGTTTTGGTATCAGGGTGATGGTGGCCTCGTAGAATGAGTTTGGGAGTGTTCCTCCCTCTGCAATATTTTGGAAGAGTTTGAAAAGGATAGGTGTCAGCTCTTCTCTAAATGTTTGATAGAATTCGCCTGTGAAGCCATCTGGTCCTGGGCTTTTGTTTGTTGGAAGATTTTTAATCACAGTTTCAATTTCAGTGCTTGTGATTGGTCTGTTCATATTTTCTATTTCTTCCTGGTTCAGTCTTGGCAGTTTGTGCATTTCTAGGAATCTGTCCATTTCTTCCAGGTTGTCCATTTTATTGGCATAGAGTTGCTTATAGTAATCTCTCATGATCGTTTGTATTTCTGCAGTGTCAGTGGTTACTTCTCCTTTTTCATTTCTAATTCTATTGATTTGAGTCTTCTCCCTTTTTCTCTTGATGAGTCTGGCTAATGGTTTATCAATTTTGTTTCTCTTCTCAAAGAACCAGCTTTTAGTTTTATTGATCTTCACTATTGTCTCCTTCATTTCTTTTTCATTTATTTCTGATCTGATCTTTATGATTTCTTTCCTTCTGCTAGCTTTGGGGTTTTTTTGTTCTTCTTTCTCTGATTGCTTTAGGTGCAAGGTTAGGTTGTTTATTCGAGATGTTTCCTGTTTCTTGAGGTAGGCTTGTATTGCTATAAACTTCCCTCTTAGCACTGCTTTTGCTGCATCTCATAGGTTTTGGGTCATTATGTCTCCATTGTCATTTGTTTCTAGGTATTTTTTGATTTTCCCTTTGATTTCTTCAGTGATCACTTCGTTATTAAGTAGTGTATTGTGTAGCCTCCATGTGTTTGTATTATTTACAGATCTTTTCCTGTAATTGATATCTAGTCTCATAGTGTTGTGGTCAGAAAAGATACTTGATACGATTTCAATTTTCTTAAATTTACCAAGGCTTGATTTGTGACGCAAGATATGATCTATCCTGGAGAATGTTCCATGAGCACTTGAGAAGAATGTGTATTCTGTTGTTTTTGGGTGGAATGTCCTATAAATATCAATTAAGTCCATCTTGTTTAATGTATCATTTAAAGCTTGTGTTTCCTTATTTATTTTCATTTTGGATGATCTGTCCATTGGTGAAAGTGGGGTGTTAAAGTCCCCTACTATGATTGTGTTGCTGTCGATTTCCCCTTTTATGGTTGTTAGTATTTGCCTCATGTATTGAGGTGCTCCTATGTTGGGTGCATAAATATTTACAATTGTTATACCTTCCTCTTGGATCGATCCCTTGATCATTATATAGTGTCCTTCTTTGTCTCTTGTAATAGTCTTTATCTTAAAGTCTATTTTGTCTGATATGAGAATTGCTACTCCAGCTTTCTTTTGATTTCCATTTGCATGGAAATATCTTTTTCCATCTCCTCACTTTCAGTCTTTATGTGTCTCTAGGTCTGAAGTGGGTCTCTTGTAGACAGCACATATATGGGTCTTGTTTTTGTATCCATTCAGCCAGTTTGTGTCTTTTGGTGGGAGCATTTAATCCATTTACATTTAAGGTAATTATCGATATGTATGTTCCTATTCCCATTTTCTTAAATGTTTTGGGTTTGTTATTGTAGGTGTTTTCCTTCTCTTGTGTTTCTTGCCTAGAGAAGTTCCTTTAGCATTTGTTGTAAAGCTGGTTTGGTGGTGCTGAACTCTCTCAGCTTTTGCTTGTCTGTACAGGTTTTAATTTCTCCATCAAATCTGAATGAGATCCTTGCTGGGTAGAGTAATCTTGGTTGTAGGTTTTTCTCCTTCATCACTTTAAGTATATCCTGCCACTCCCTTCTGGCTTGCAGGGTTTCTGCTGAAAGATCAGCTGTTAACCTTATGGGGATTCCCTTGTGTGTTATTTGTTGTTTTTCCCTTGCTGCTTTTAATATGTTTTCTTTATATTTAATTTTTGATAGTTTGATTAATATGTGTCTTGGCGTGTTTCTCCTTGGATTTATCCTGTATGGGACTCTCTGTGCTTCCAGGACTTGATTAACTATTTCCTTTCCCATATTAGGGAAGTTTTCAACTATCATCTCTTCAAATATTTTCTCAGTCCCTTTCTTTTTCTCTTCTTCTTCTGGGACCCCTATAATTCGAATGTTGGTGCGTTTAATGTTGTCCCAGAGGTCTCTTAGACTGTCCTCGGTTCTTTTCATTCTTTTTTGTTTATTCTGCTCTGCAGTAGTTATTTCCACCATTTTATCTTCCAGGTCACTTATCCGTTCTTCTGCCTCAGTTATTCTGCTATTGATCCCGTCTAGAGTATTTTTAATTTCATTTATTGTGTTTTTCATCGTTGCTTGATTCCTCTTTAGTTCTTCTACGTCCTTGTTAAATGTTTCTTGCATTTTGTCTATTCTATTTCCAAGATTTTGGATCATTCTTACTATCATTATTCTGAATTCTTTTTCAGGTAGACTACCTATTTCCTCTTCATTTGTTAGGTCTGGTGTGTTTTGACCCTGCTCCTTCATCTGCTGTGTGTTTTTCTGTCTTCTCATTTTGCTTATCTTACTGTGTTTGGGGTCTCCTTTTCACAGGCTGCAGGTTCGTAGTTCCCATTGTTTTTAGTATCTGTCCCCAGCGGCTAAGGTTGGTTCAGTGGGTTGTGTAGGCTTCCTGGTAGAGGGGACTAGTGCCTGTGTTCTGGTGGATGAGGCTGGATCTTGTCTTTCTGGTGGGCACGTCCACGTTTGGTGGTGTGTTTTGGGGTGTCTGTGGCCTTATTATGATTTTAGGTAACCTCTCTGCTAATGGATGGGGCTGTGTTCCTGTCTTGCTAGTTGTTTGGCATAGGGTGTCCAGCACTGTAGCTTGCTGGTTGTTGAGTGAAGCTGGGTCTTGATGTTGAGATGGAGATCTCTGAGAGATTTTCGCCGTTTGGTATTACATGGAGCTGGGAGGTCTCTTGTGGACCAGTGTCCTGAAGTTGGCTCTCCCACCTCACAGGCACAGCCCTGATGTTTGGCTCGAGTGCCAAGAGCCTTTCATCCACACGGCCAAGTACGTGGGGAGTTTCTTGCCTTTTGGGAGGTCTGATGTCTTCTGCCAGTGTTCGGTGGGTGTTCTGTAGGAGCAGTTCCACGTGTAGATGTATTTCTAATGTATCTGTGGGAAGGAAGGTGATCTCCGCGTCTTACTCTTCCGCCATCTTGCCCCGACCCCCGAGGCTGTTTTTAAGGGAATGTACCCTTCCAATTGCCACTGGTGACCATAAATTTACATTCTAAAGGAAGAGGAAAACAAAGTAGTGAAATAGCAACTCTTGGTTTGAAGAGAAGGGTAATGGCCCCTTGGGAGTTCACACAATTCTTCTCTTGAATTCAATTGCACTTCTTCGTTGTTTACTTGCACATACCTGGTTTCACAGAAGTAATAAAAGATTTTTATTTCTCTTTGTGCTTACCTTTTAGTTACACACCAGAGGCCTTACCTGAAACTTGAACACTGGGGAGAGGCTGTTCCAAACAAAACTACCAAAGCTCAGAGCCAGAGATTCCCTGGTGACAAAGGCTTTTAAATCCAGTCAAAACGGAGAACTGCATAAAGCAGCAGAAGGGTCAGCTGCAAGAGGTGCCCTGCCGCTCAGCACAGGGTAACCAGATTCCCTGCCGTACGTGGGGAGAGACACCAGGAGCACTACCTTCAGCCAGGTAAACGAGGCCAATTCTAAACCCAACAATCTCTGGGTGGGGTTGGAAAGTTATTCCTGGAGCGAACAATACCAGGCACTGGGCTTGAGGAGCACTCCCAACCTGCATGCCAGGCACCCCATCCGCCAGCTCTGCAGCGCCTGTGGCTCAGCTCCAGGCCCCCTGCCTTTCAGTCCACGCTCCCAGGCTCCTCTGTCTCAAGAAGATAAATGGGGACAGAGATACAGTTTGGTGGCTACTGCTGTCACTGCTGCCTGTGGAACTGTTTGAAATATCAAAGAACCATTACAAACCCAGAGTGGCAGCGAGGGTGTTGAACATACACTCATAATGGACTAGAAATCAAAGGGTCTGTGTTCAGTTATCAGCTCCACTACTTCCCAACTTATAACATTAGTCTAGTTACCAACTAGTAAATGTCCGCTACAAAGCAAAAGCTCCATAATTGTTTGTTAATAAATGTTGAAGTCACTTAAGCTCTTTGGGCCTCTTCTGCTCTACAGTAAAAATAAGGAGGTTGGTATGTTGGTAATAATGATGCTTACTGTTATTTACGGAGCAATACTGTGTGCTGGGCACTGTTGTGAATTAATTAAATCCTTTAGTTGTCACAAAAACCATATCTTCTTTTAACATACAAGGAAATCAGAGCACAGAGAGGCTAAGTAACTGGTCCAAATTTATTCATTTGGTAAGAGGCAGAAGCAAGAATCAAAACTTCAAAGCCCATGTGCTTACCCACTTTGCTTTTGTCAACTTCTAGCTTATATTATTATTATTATTCTCATTTTGTCAATTGTTATCATCAATGGGAAGATGTTTAATCTCTTCTTGCAATTCTATGTATACTGCCTGTTATTACTTCTCATAGATTGATCCTCCATGTACCCATCAATACTTGAGCCTCCAAACATTGCTGAAAAGCCTATTTATAATCCAAATATGAGAAATCAGGAATTTTGTACCTACCTGTGGATACAGTATAAAGTGAAGAGGGATAGCAAGTATGTTGGATGACAGAATCACCAACCAAAACATGCTAACAGGCAACATAAAGGAGCAGATCTAACAGGATACAAGGACTGGGATTATACATAGCTGTGTACTGCTGAACCAGCTCTCTGAAATGGGAAGACCTGATATGTAATTCCCCTAAGCAACCTTACGGGCCAAGAGCTGAGGTATGCAGAGGAGCCCCAGTCATGTGGAAAGAAAAGCACAGGACTTGGATTTCGATGACTGAATGGCTGTACAACCCTGGGCAAGTCTGTTTACCTCATTGAACCTGCCTCCACTTCTGTAAAATGGGGATGTGTCAGGTACCTCACAGGCTTGTCATGAAGATTGAATGGGATGACAAGGAGAATACGTGGCAAACTTTAAAGACTTCCTACTCAAAGTGGTGCCACAGACCGGCAGCGTCAGCATCACCATCACTCAGGAGTTTGTTAGAAAGGCAGATCTCAGGCCCCGACCCCAGATTTACTAAGTCAGAATCTGTATTTCAACAGGCTCCCCAGGTTAGTCATAAGCACATTAAATTTGAGAAGCTCTGCTCTAAGGCACCAAATAAATGTAGCCTGTTGCAATTTGGGGCTCTGTTTTCCTTACATATACCACCAATGAAATATAATACGGCCAAATTTTCAAGGACTGGGTCTTCTCAAAGACTTCTACATCCTCCTTTCCTGGGCCCTGATGAGTGTGCCTGGTGTGGGGCTACAGTTGCCACCCATACGACCAAGCAGTTTATTCCTAGAGAGCAGTTCCATTTGCTCAGGAAAGGACCACCTGAGAGGGGCATTGCCTTGTAAAATCCTTGGCCATTTTTGAGTTAGGAGAACCAATAAAATGCAAACCCACATATTCATAACTGTCTCAGCCCTGGGAAAGGTTGTTAAATATGAGACTGAAGGGGAGAAGCAGCCAAAGTGGAGTTGAAGTGGATGCTAGTCTTTCCTGCCCAGAGTGCCTGAGAGCAGCAGCTAAAGGAAGCAGCTCAGAGCGGGAGGGCTTCTTGTCATAAATTTGTCTTTTATTAGATCCCTGTTGTGTATGGGAGACATGCAACAGGGTTGAACATGTTAAACTGGGTTGAAAACTCTATCAGCTCCCTACCTGTTAAGAGATCTTTAATTGTGAAACTGCTAGGACACCGGGGGTTGGATAGATAGAATGTAAGGACTCCCTGATGTTTGACTAGTTAGGGGGTTCAGGATATGCTACCCCAAAACATAGCACCTTGGGATATTGAATATTTTAAGCTGAAGGAGTTTGAGAAAACAGCCCAACAGGACTTCTCCCCACTCCGCCGCTGTCCTCCTTTCTCCTCTGAAACACTGGCACAAGAACCCCATGTGAGAGGCGCCCTCCCTACACCCTAAGGAAAGGAGCGTCCTTATCTCAGCAAACAAAATGACACCACCAGAAGAATCTGAACAAACAGGTCTCACTAAGTTTCCCCCAGTTTACTACGATTACCTCATGTTCTTTGACCTAAAATATTTCTCTTCAACTGTTCACTCTTCATCAAACCCAGCATAAAAATACTCAGGTTTAACTATTTCTTCAGGTCATTTCCTTATGAAGGCTCCCATATCATGTAAAATGTATACTAAATACATTTGTATGCTTTTCTCCTCTTTATCTGTCTTTTTCGGTTTAATTTTCAGACTCGGCCAGGGACCCTAAAAGCGTCAAGAAAAACGTTTTTTCCTCCCTTGCACTAGCTTAACTCCATTTTATATGTATAGATGCACACAAGCATCACTGTTACTTCTTTAATCATCACTGTTATCATCTTCTCCATCTTCCATTTCCCTGGTCAAAGATTAACCAAGTGAACACACAAATTTTAATAATCTGTCAAAATGTCATAATGGAAGTGGAATGATTCCATTTGTAAATCACTATTGACAAAACTTTTTTTTTTTTTTTTTGCATTTCAAAAGTGCAAAATTTAGGTGTCCTAAATTTGGTTTAAGAAACAGTCTCGGGCTTCCCTGGTGGTGCAGTGGTTGAGAATCTGCCTGCCAATGCAGGGGACACGGGTTCGAGCCCTGGTCCGGGAAGATCCCACATGCCGTGGAGCAACTAAGACCGTGTGCCACAATTACTGAGCCTGCGCGTCTGGAGCCTCTGCTCCCCAACAAGAGAGGCCGTGACAGTGAAAGGCCCGCGCACTGCGATGAAGAGTGGTCCCCACTTGCCGCAACTAGAGAAAGCCCTTGCACAGAAACGAAGACCTAACACAGCCATAAATAAAATAAATAAATAAATAATTAAAAAAAAAAAAAAGAAACAGTCTGTTCCAGAAAGTCTATGACTAAGACATGAATGACAAACTAAAACGCATTAATGAAGTATTAGTGCACAGACTTAAATAATTGTGCATTGTTCTAAAACTTCAAAGGCTGGAGATCTCTGCTGAACAGACGTGGATCAGGGGAGGGAAAAATCTCCCAGTTGGAGAAAGTCTCAACTGGAGAATATCCCAGTTGGGATTATGTGCTCCTCAGGAGTTATACAATTCCAAATTGTTTGTTTTAGCTCTTACCACAAAAGAAAATGGAAGCAAGCACACTGGCAGGGCCAGTAGTGCCCTCTCCTTGAGCAGCGATTATCTGATGTAAGGCATGGAGAGTTGCCTGGGAGGACTTGGCCATCGAGATCCTCCCGGGCCCAGAACATGGGAGAGCTGTGTGTGTCCTGGGACACATTTGCACTTCCGAAAAGCTTCTACATGAATTGATTTTACTCTACCTCAGAGGTAGGATTATATATATATAGAGCACTATTCAATAACAGTTGAAAGTCTGTCAGAAGGTGCCCATACATTCGCATATATTTATTTACATTCTGTTCTGAAATCTACATTCACCTACGATTCAAGCATCTCTGGCCATGGGGTGAGTGCCCAGGGTCTTTTAAATGAGACACAAAGGGGCTCATCCCAGGGAAAGCAAGTAGAGATCCACAAGTTTGGTTCTAGGACAAAAAGTAGCCTCCTAGGAAGTGTTTTTAATAAAGTCCAACTTTCAGATCATCCGCTGATCCACGTGATTCAACCAAGGCTGAGTTCTCAGAAGAGGAGGCTGCCCTAAAAAAGCTACCTCAGCACAGATTCTATGGAAGACAAGCACTCCGGTGGCAGTGGTGGCAGACAGAGCTCTCAGCACAGGCTTGGCAGAGGCTGTCGAGGTGCAGACACTGATGGCCAGTAACAGCAGAACCTTCAATGGCCGTCTGTGGTATCAGTGGGCGAGCCTCTAAATTTGGCAGTGGTAGTGACCAAGATAACTCACCAAGGTACCACAAAAGAGAAAAGGAGAATGGCAGCTGTCACATCACAACTAAGGATGACCACTTTGCACGAATGGCATACCCTCAGGGACTCTGAGAACTATTTAAGATTGAATTTAAGAGGGGTGAGATTGGGGGTGGGGTTGAGTCCTGCACAGCAGGTCACATCAGAGACAAAGAAATACAATGAACTTTTGCTTCCCTCTCCCCAGCCCAAGACTGGTGGGATATGGAAAACAAAGGACAGAATAGTCCAAGTTTGTGGAAGAATGAGCAATAAATCTGAGATTCAGCCATCCGTGCTCACCGAAGGCCCAAATGGGGAACTTTTAACAAAATACCACTATTCAGTTGGCAGCATTTACTACTCAAACTTATGAATTTTTTTGTCAGATTCAATTTCATTTTTGATTCTCTCTTCTCCTCCGGACAGATTGGCATTGCTTATCTCCAGTAAAATATTATATGCCAATTTTAGCACAATTAAAAAATGATAATAAAATAATAAATAAAATGCATCGTATGAAAAATCATAGTACAATAATACTGTCATTTGAAGAAAAAGTCAGATTTTCAGCCACCTCAACTACTGCTAAAACCACCACAGAGGCTGATAAGCCACACGGATGCCAAGAGCACAGGGTCTACCATTCTCCAACTGTGTTTTCTGTTGAACTTTTCCTAATCGAATTCTCATTCATGCTCACTTCTTCATTAATGGATAACAGTGCATTCTTCAAGATCCATAGTTACGTTAAATGGGGGATGAGAATCATTTCTATCTGTCAGAAATATGGGGATCAAATGAGACAAAGAGGTTTAACTGAAGATATAATTTCCTTCCCTCCCACATTCCCTACTTAGAGAATCTATCCACCACTACCTCCAGCCTAAAAGGGGCAGCCCTACATGCCACATGACCCTCTTACCTGGCCTCAGCTGATTAGATGCCAGTGGACAGCTAAGCCAGGCTGGACCAGTCAGAGTCTCTTTCACAGGAATTTGAAATTTGAGAGACTGAGTCATTTAGCCCTGGAGAGCCAAGCTGGAAGTTGATGGAGACTTGGGGTCTGAGATTACATTTAGGAGTAGCTATAATGGGTGCAAGCAAATGAGTGGACAGAGAACTGGCCTGTAGAAAAAAGAATGAAGTGGCCTTTCAGAGAGAAACAGGCAAGACGCTGTGCGTTCCCCAAAAGGGGAGAGATGGTGGGAGAAACTTCCAGTAACTCTCTAGTTCCCATAAAGCTCAGCTCAAATTTACTCCCTACATTTGGTGTGTAATTCTTCTATATTCTAATATAATAAACCCACTGTTACAGTTTTAGTTTAGTTCCTTTAAGTTATTGTTGCTTGCAAAAAAAAAAAAACAGGAGAGAAATAATTGTAAGATCGTAACGTGGAAAGCACCATACAAATATGAGATTAATTTTGTCTTTGATTGTCACCTAGGACATAGCAGCCATTAGGGAAAGGAGGAATGGATAAGCAGCCTGGCCTTCCAGGCAAGAGCAGCTCCAGATACCACCTTCCAAACCCTGAAAGTGACCAACACCCTCATAAATAAGGTATCAGGATCTGGAGTCATCTTGATTAGGGCTGAGATTCATCACAATTCTTTTGGCTATATGGCAGAATCCAAATTTAATCTACTAAAGCAAAGTGGAAATGTGTTAGACCACCTAAGTGCTACATCCATGGAAGGGGGCAGAGGGAAGGGGAGCAGATACCAGGCTTGGAAATCTGTCCTCCTATCTCAGCTCCACTTTCCTTTGTGTTAACTTCATTCTCAGGCGAGCAATCCACCATGATGCTGAGAGGCCCCAGCGGCTCCAGGCTTACTCCTACCAGCTTAACAACTCCCATGGAGAATACCTCTTTGCTTATAGTTCCAGTCAGACTCCCAGGGATGGTTCCCATGGGCCTGATTTGGGTCACATGCTTACCACTAAACCAATCGCGGTTGCCAAGGGAATGCAGTATTTTCTTTGCTCAGGCTTGGGTTCTTCTCTGGAGTGAGGGAATGGTGTCAACCTCACCTGATTCACAGGGACTGAAAGCTGGGCAAGGTAATTGCAAAAAGAAAATCGGTGGGTGCTACAACCAAAATAAGGAGGAAGGCATTCCGGGAGATACCATGAGCATGAGCACATGAGACTTAAAAATGAGAAGTAAGCTTTCTTTAGAAAGGAAAACCTCTCTATTTTAAAATGGGCAGAGTGACCAAAAGACTTGTGGGCGTTTGTTACATACGGCTGGCCCTTGCCCACTGCACAAATGTTTATCAAGCCTCTACCACAGAGAGAGAGCGCAAGCGGTACCTTTGGGTGAGTCAGTCTCTGTCCTGAGGCTCAGCCTCATCCACAGTCTCATCGCCAGTTCCCTGAGTCATCCCGTGCCCCACCCAACTTGTTTTGCCTTTCCCACAGTTTCCTTGAATCTTCTGGGACAGATGACCAGCTCTTGGAGCCGAAAAAGAGAAGGGGTGTCTTTCAGAAAGAGGAGTGCCTCTCCCGTAAGTAAAGCTGGCAGAAGAGCTGGCTCAGGTGGGTGGAGGTGGTAATTATTCACTTAGCAGTTCCTGGTGCATTTAAAATCAGCTTCTTTCTTTTTTTTTTTTTAATTAATTAATTTATTTGTTTTTGGCTGCGTTGGGTCTTCGTTGCTGTGCGCAGGCTTTCTCTAGTTGCCGCAAGCAGGGGCTGCTCTGTGTTCCAGTGCGCAGGCTTCCCATTGCGGTAGCTTCTCTTGTTGCGGAGCACGGGCTCTAGGCGCGCGGGCTTCAGTAGTTGTGGCACACAGGCTCAGTAGTTGTGGCTCGCGGGCTCTAGGCGCACGGGCTTAGTTGCTCCGCGGCATGTGGGATCTTCCCGGACCAGGGCTCAAACCCGTGTCCCCTGCGTTGGCAGGCGGATTCTTTTTTTTTTTTTTTTTTTTTTTATTTATTTATTTATTTATTTTTGGCTGCGTTGGGTCTTCATTTCTGTGCGAGGGCTTTCTCCAGTTGCGGCGAGCGGGGGCCACTCTTCATCGCGGTGCGCAGGCCTCTCACTGTCACGGCCTCTCCCGTTGCAGAGCACAGGCTCCAGACGTGCAGGCTCAGTAGTTGTGGTTCACGGGCTTAGTTGCTCCGTGGCATGTGGGATCTTCCCAGACCAGGGCTCGAACCCGTGTCCCCTGCATTGGCAGGCAGATTCTTAACCACTGCGCCACCAGGGAAGCACGGCAGGCGGATTCTTAACCACTGCGCCACCAGGGAAGCCCGAAAAATCAGCTTCTTTCTTAGAAAAAATTGATTCCTATGTAACTGCTACCTTTCTCCATTGCTCTGTTTAAACACACACACGCGCACACACACACACACACACACAGAATACTTATCACCCTTTTAAATCCAGATAGGTCAGATATCTCTTCCTGCTTGAAGCCTCTCCTTTTCCTCCCTTTAATCCTCTTTCTCATTTACCTGAGAGGCAGGATGTATCACCCCTTCCCTGTACTCTCACAGCACAATGCCAATGTCACAGTTACAGTGCTTTTCATATTGTGTGATGGCTGTCTGGCTAGTCCACCAGACAGTGGATGCCTCAGAAAGGTCAGGAAGGATGCCAGGCTTCTGTTGTGCCTCCGCACTGTACTCAGAGTCTGGCAATAGAAAGTCCTCCACAGATGTTAAAGTGAGTGAGAGAGTGAGAGTGAAAATGAGCAAACTGTTACAGAGCTCAGGGGTTGAATATGTGGAAGATCATCTATACTGGAGTATTTCCTTAGAGGTAAATGGCCCTCCATGAAGTGATTAAGAACCTTTTTCTTCTTAACATAATCTTGAGTAGCTTCTCTACGGTAGATAATTGCAGAGACTGCTCCTAAGAGCCAAGAATACCTACACTAAAAGGAAATGTTTTTCCGTAATTGTATAGGATGAGAAGCTTGAGATCTTACAACTCACTTCAGGGGAAGACTACAGCAGTTTAATTACTGTCATAATTCATTCAATGTTTGGATACAGTATGAAACATTCATTAAAGACTTTACAATTAATCTGCAATTAATTTAGATACTTACATAGTTGTGCTGTACAGAATAAAATGCAGAAGTATAAATATAAATGATGAATAATAAGCCATAATGGACTATTAGGGTCTGGAATCCTCTAACAGACAATAGACCATTTGACTTTCTAGGTTCTATTGGAAGTCATTTAGGGATGTTTTAGATGCGCTGGGAGAAGAAAATAATAACATTCTATTATTCCAAATAATAGCAAAAAGTATCACGATGAAAGAGTGAGAGGAATTCAAATCTGTTTCAGTATGTCATCTTGCCATACACCTTGGTAAATGAGAGGCAATGTTTCTATTTACTCACCTTTCATTTAACAAATGTTGATTGCGCATCCGTTGTGTGCTACATGTTTTCCAGTTGAAGAAGATGGTGGAAGGAAATGTAAGTAACTTACTCTAAGTATGATGGTCTGAAGCTCATTAAAGGAAGTGAGAATTTCTAACTTCTTACTTACTCTTTCAAAATAATGTCTTCCCAGGGACCATCGTTAATGATTCTTGTACTTGTACACTTTCCACTTTACAAAGAGGTTTTACATAAATATCTCATGTAGGGTCCACAGTAATCCTTAGTGTAGGCAGGACTATTATGGATCCAATTTTGCAACTGGGGAAGTGAAATAAAGTATCCAAGATGACACCAATGGCGAGTTATCGAGCCAGGACCAGGACCAAGTTTCCTCGCTCTGAGTCTAGTTCTTTTCTCAGTTATTCTGCATTTAAACAGGAGGTCAGACTGGTGCAGCTAAAAATGGCTTGAGAATTCAACTCTGGCAAAGACATGTTATCAAGAGTCTTTCTAAAATGTGATCTTGTTTATATTTGTATGGGGCCATGAAGAAATTGAAGGATTGAGATTGTGATCTTTGGCATCCATCCCTTCCTCCAATAATACATCCTAAGAATTGACAAAGACTTTCTCCATTCACAGAATCCAGCCAAGAAGAGAGGGAGCACGTATATGGAACACTGTTGGTAAACTGGAGGTTTCTAAAGCTCTGCTTCTGCAAGCTTTAAACAACCACTCATCACAAATGCACTAGATTTTAAATCCTTGGATGCTTCTTAAGAGCTCAACTGGCTCTTTAGAATCAGACACAAAAATCAGTCACATATGTCCTTGAAGAAATGAAAACCAAAACACTTTTAGCTTTGCCAAGTGAAGTTTTTCCTGAAGTGTTCCTCAGAGTGAGGTTGATATTTAGCATTCTTAAGTGAGCTGTTAAGCCCTGGTGCAATATAAATAGATGTAACTTAGTGGCTGGTGACAGGAGATTCCCCTCATGTCTGTCCCTCTGCCCTCTATTCTGTATTATGACTAAATGGACTCTAATAAATCCTATCAGCTCACAGGGCCTGGTAAGTATAAGTATCACTTACCAGAGACATTAACATGTTAGTGCCTTTTTGGTGGGTCATTATCTGTGTTGGTGGTCTTTTGCAAACTTCAAAGAGTTGTGAAGAAAGGAAAAAATTTCCAAAGGGTAAAGTGATGTAATGCTATTGACTGAATTGTCTCACTGTTGAATTCATATGCTTGTTACTGAACCAAACTTGGGTCCATTCACCTGACATTGAAGCAAAGCCAATCTACTGACAACAGTTGTGGTGAAGGAAAGTACAGCATTTATTGCAGGGTTTATCTGCAATCAAGGAGAATGGGCAGCTCATGCTCAAAGATCCAAACTCCCCAATGAATTTTAGAGAAGGGTGTTTAAAGACAGTGTGAGGGAGAGGGTTGCAGGGTGCTTGATCGGCTTGTGCGCAATTCTCTGATTGGTTGATGATGAGGTAACAGGGTGATGTTTCGGGAATCTCAACCATCAACCTTCTGGTTCCAACCAGTCTGGGGTTTACGTGCTGGTGGTCAGCATGCAATTAACTTCTTCCACCTGATGGGGGTTTTAGTATCTGCAAAGCAATTCAAGAATAGGGCTCAGGGGCTTCCCTGGTGGCGCAGTGGTTGAGAATCCGCCTGCCAATGCAGGGGACACGGGTTCGAGCCCTGGTCTGGGAAGATCCCACATGCCGCGGAGCAACTAGGCCCGTGAGCCACAATTACTGAGCCTGCGCGTCTGGAGCCTGTGCTCCGCAACAAGAGAGGCCGCGATAGTGAGAGGTCCGCGCACCGCGATGAAGAGTGGCCCCCACTTGCCGCAACTGGAGAAAGCCCTCGCACAGAAACGAAGACCCAACACAGCCATAAAATAAAATAAATAAATAAAAAAAAAAAAAAAAAAAAGAATAGGGCTCAGGATATTATCAATAGCCCTTGAGGAGAAACTAAAGGTCCTTGACTTTGTTTTATGGCTAAACTATTATTTTTGTCTGCTTGACTGTTTTCCTTTGTTTCTGCATTTTCTCACTTCTCTGATTAAATTTGCTCTCTGGAACTCGGAGAAGGCCTAGGAGGCTAAAGCTTTTCTATAAACAAGAGGTGAGGGATAAGGGGGTGGTCTGTCCCTGGAAAGGCCCCTTCAGGGTTCTGCTCGGTTTTATGTTGAAGTCTAGTCCCCAGTGTGATGGTATCTGGAGATCTGATTTGGGGAAGGTAATTAGGTTTAGACAAGGTCATGAAGATAGGGCCCTCATGATGGGATTAATGCCCTTGTAAAAAGAGAGACCAAAGAACTTGATTTCTCTATCTCTCTATCTCTCTCTCCCCCCTTCCATATGCCTGCATTAAGGACAGATCATGTGAGGACACAGTGAGAAGGTGGCTGTCTCAGCTCAAGAATACAGCCCTTATCAGACACTGAGCCTGCTGGCAGCTTGATCTTAGACTATCCAGTCTCCAGAAGAGTGAGAAATAAATTCCTGTTGTTTAAGCCACCCAATCTTCAATTTTGTATGACAGCCCACTCTTAATAAGATATGTATATAGTGGAAGTGGATTAATTTAACACCAGAAAATCTGGCTCACCTCTTATCCTTGCTTAACCTATTTCTGCCTCAGTCTCCTTATCTGTAGAGTGGGGAACTGTGAGTAACTCCCCTCATTCCCAACATCACAAGGTTCTTGTAAGAATCCAGTAAGAGGAGGTTTGTAAACTGCCAACAGAATTGCTTTGTTGCTCTTCTCTTGAGGATCTTTAGTTTCATGATTCAAATAACATGTTGTTGGGAATCTGCCACTAAAGTTGAAATTGAAAAATTGTGTAGGAAAAATAAATAAAAATAAAAATGGAAGAAGAGGTAGGTTAAGAGCTCTACAAAATGTTTTTATTTTTAAATGCTGGAGGTCTGAACCCATACATGCTAATTGTTTTAAGTGAATTTTTATGGTGTGGTAGTTTAAAAAAAAAATCTGACAGAGCTTGAGTTCCTGTATTAGAACTCAAGAAAAATCGTTGTAATCTAACTTGTTATGTGTTATTGTATATTTTATAGTATTTATATTTTATATCATATAGTATTCTTTATGGTATCTGGAAGCTACTTAAATTAATGCACAGAATTGAACTCATGTTATCACAAATGACACCTGTGGCAGCATGTGATATTTCAGCCCAGCTGTTATGGACTTCATTTCTTACTTTTTTTAAATAATTTTTTTATTTTAGAACAAATTTAGATTTATTTTGAAAAATTATGAAGCTGGTACACAGAGTTCCCATAAGCCCCACACCTAGTTTCCCCCATTATTAACATCTTAACATTAGTATGGTATAACTGTCACAGAAAATGAACCAATATTGATACTGTACATTATTATTAAGTCCACACTTTATTCAAATTGCTTAGTTTGTATCTAATCTCCTTTTTTGGTTCCAGGGTGCCCTCTAGAACACCACATTTAGTTACCATGTCTTTTTAAGCTCCTCTTGGGAATTCCTTGGCGGTCCAGTGGTTAGGACTCTGCACTTTCACTGCTGTGGGCCCAGGTTCAATCCCTGGTCCGGGAACTAAGATCCCGCAAGCCATGCGGCATGGCCAAAATTTTTAAAAAACATAAAAAAGCTCCTCTTGGCTGTGGCCATTTCCCAGACTTCCTGTGTTTTTGGTAACCTCCAGAATTTTGAGTAGTGCTGGTCAGGTATTTTGTAGAATGCCCCTCATCTGGGATTGGTCTGATGTTCTGCTCATGATTAGACTAGGGTTATGGGCTTTTGAGAGGAATACTCTTATAGACATTTTAATCCTGTGAATTTGGGAATACTCCAGTAGAAATTCAGAAAATTCTCTGGCACAAGGAAAAATTTTTTAGCCTGAAGCAGCCCTATCCACAGTGGACGTCTAACAACTGGAGAAGTGCTGTAAATACAAAAAGAAACTTACAGCAAAGTCTATTCTAGTCCTAACTGATTCCAAGAAGCCACAGATTGCCACAGGTCTGTTCACTATCTTAAATCCTTTCGTTCTGAAGTCTTTCAGCACATCTCCTGTAGTAAGTTTTCTGTGGGGAAAAGACTTTCAGTTTTTTATGGATTAGTGGGAAAACAGTATTCATTTTACAGAAATCTCCTTATAGGCAACATTACTCAACTAGATATCTGAAACCCCCATATTATCCTGAACGTATGTGAGTGAATAAGAACATGGGATTTATGTGCCGAAAAGAACTCCTGTAACTTGGCTACTGACCAGTATTTACCAGTAGAAGAGTCAAATTAATGGAGTCTCTCCTACACCAAGCCCCTGGGATGTTATTTAAAAAATGGAGTGGCAACTCCAGTATCTAGACTGAGGTCATGCTGGGACAGGCTGATACTACAATTCAGGAGAACCAAGTTTGAGTTTGAATCTAAGAAACTGGAGGAATCCTGAACTCCCAAGAATTAACTACCTTATTTAAGTTTCTACAAAGGCTGTGCTGTTGGGCTTCCCTGGTGGTGCAGTGGTTAAGAATCTGCCTGCCGATGCAGGGGACACGGGTTCGAGCCCTGGTCCGGGAAGATCCCACATGCCACGGAGCAACTAAGCCCGTGCGCCACAACTACTGAGCCTGTGCTCTAGAGCCCACTGAGCCACAACTACTGAAGCCCACATGCCTAGAGCCCGTTCTCCGCAACAAGAGAAGCCACCGCAATGAGAAGCCCACACACTGCAATGAAGAGTAGCCCCCGCTCGCCGCCAACTAGAGAAAGCGGCACGCAGCAACAAAGACCCAACGTAGCTAAAAATAAATAATAAAATAAATAAATTTATTTTTAAAAAAGGCTGTGCTGTTAGTAAAAGGGAAAACAATTTTCCAAATATAGAAAAAATATAAACATTATGTAATACACATGCATATGCTCTATCTGCAGTTTTGTTTTTACAGTTGATGGAATGCCTCCGTGTGTGAGTGTTCAGTTACTCAGTCCCTTTATTTTATTTTATTATTTTTTTTAAACATCTTTATTGAAGTATACTTGCTTTACAATGATGTGTTAGTTTCTGCTTTATAACAAAGTGAATCAGTTATACATATACATATGTTCCCATATCTCTTCCCTCTTGCATCTCCCTCCCTTCCACCCTCCCTATCCCACCCCTCTAGGTGGTCACAAAGCACCGAGCTGATCTCCCTGTGCTATGTGGCTGCTTCCCACTAGCTATTTTACATTTGGTAGTGTATATATGTCCATGCCACTCTCTCACCCTGTCACATCTCACCCCTGCCCCTCCCCATATCCTCAAGTTCATTCTCTAGTAGGTCTGTGTCTTTATTCCCGTCTTGCCACTAGGTTCTTCATGACCTTTTTTTTTTTTTTTCCTTAGATTCCATATATATGTGTTAGCATACTGTATTTGTTTTTCTCTTTCTGACTTACTTCACTCTGTATGACAGACTCTAACTCCATCCACCTCACTACAAATACCTCCATTTCATTTCTTTTTATGGCTGAGTAATATTCCATTGTATATATGTGCCACATCTTCTTTATCCATTCATCCGATGATGGACACTTAGGTTGCTTCCATGTCCTGGCTATTGTAAATAGAGCTGCAATGAACATTTTGGTACATGACTCTTTTTGAATTATGGTTTTCTCAGGGTATATGCCCAGTAGTGGGATTGCTGGGTCGTATGGTAGTTCTATTTTTAGTTTTTTAAGGAACCTCCATACTGTTCTCCATAGTGGCTGTATCAATTTACATTCCCACCAACAGTGCAAGAGGGTTCCCTTTTCTCCACACCCTCTCCAGCATTTATTGTTTCTAGATTTTTTGATGATGGCCATTCTGACTGGTGTGAGATGATATCTCATTGTAGTTTTGATTTGCATTTCTCTAATGATTAATGATGTTGAGCATTCTTTCATGTGTCTGTTGGCAATTTGTATATCTTCTTTGGAGAAATGTCTATTTACGTCTTCTGCCCATTTTTGGATTCGGTTGTTTGTTTTTTTGTTATTGAGCTGCATGAGCTGCTTGTAAATCTTGGAGATTAATCCTTTGTCAGTTGCTTCATTTGCAAACTCAGTCCCTTTATTATCCCACTGTAATCTTTATAACTATTCTGTTCTGTATAACAATAACAGCTTATATTTATTTAGAGCCTATCTGTGCTTTACGTATTTTATCTCATTTAATCCTATGTATCTATTGCAGATACTCACTGTCCTCTTCTATAA